>NC_134831.1:154857007-155590031 GCF_004210375.1 Tachypleus tridentatus
AGCGTTTTTGTATAGCTCTTCTATCCAAATAACATTTATTCCTAGATTTAGCTACGTCTCATTTTCAAACATATTTGTTCATTAGGGCTAAGTAAATGGTGTTCCTCTGTTGACATCATTACGGTGTGTCAACGTGTTTCTATACTCTTGAAATTATTTCGACATGAATTTCTTCCCGTACGAGTGCAGATCATATGCTGCAGTGTGTGTGATGAGGGTAGGAACAATGTCCGTTTTTCACCCGCGTCTGCAAGCAGAGCCAAGAATTTGATAGATGTGTGAATACATCCAAAATTTTGTTCAAGACTCAGGCTTCTTTCCATGTAATCTAGATTTTTCTTAATATGGTGGTAATCGTGCTATGCTGGAAGATTTTCTAGCCGATCTAAATCTCCATGTACCTTTTCCATCATCTTTTACGGCATAGAGATTGGCTATTAATCTTCTCTTAACTTGCTCTTTTCATGGTCTTTTCTTGTTATAATTTCCAAGGTTCTCTGAGTCACATTTTGGAGCATTCCAGAACTTATATACATCTTCTTTGCTCAGTGTTATACAGTGAAGATGTGGTATTACACTCAAATAATGTGTGGAAAAATTTTGTAAATAATATTTGGTTTCTATTGATTTTATATCTCAGAATGTTTCAGCGCAAATTTGTGCTTCCCGTTGTGGTTACTTTTTGAATCCGTTGTTCCTTTTTGCTAGTCAGTTGTAAAATATAATGCACAAGAACATCAGTGTTTGTGGAAGAAATGACAATTTATCGCTTTTTGTCAGCAGCTGAAAACCTTTCTCTATATACGTGGCACGTAAGATTATCCTGATGCTGTTTTTTCTTGAATGCTGACCATATCTGGAACAATTTGGAATTATCACAGTCATCCATGTCTTGTCAGTGTACATCTCATGTAGAACATCTCCTCTAATGTATTGTAGAACCTTAACCCCTGCGAGTAAACTTGGGAAAGATTATTAAATGTGTGATATTTATTTCCATCTAGTTTGGTTTAAAATTCACGCAAAGCTACACGAGGGCTATCTGCGCTAGCCGTCCTTAATTTAGCAGTGAAAAACTAGGGAAAGGGCAGCTAGTCATCACCACCCATCGCCAACTCTTGGGCTATTTTTTTACCAACGAATAGTGGGATTGATCGAAACATTATAACGCTTCCACGATTGAAAGGGCTAGCACATTTGGTGGAACGGGAAATCGAACCCACGATCCTCAGATTGCGAGTCGAGTGCACTAACCACCTGACCATCAATGACCCTTGTTTCCATTAATGTTTCCGGGATGACTTCTACAATATTCCTAATATTATAGATAGAGATACACATACACACTTGAACCCTTATCAATGGGAAAGTTTGTTTGGTTTGGTTTGGCTTGTTTTTGATTTCGCACAAAGCTACAAGAGGCCTATCTGCGATAGCCGCCCTTAATTTTGCAGTGTAAGACTAGAGAGAAGGCAGCTAGTCATTATCACCCACCGCCAACTCTTGAGCTGCTCTTTTATCAACAAATAGTGGGATTGACCATAACTTGATAACGTCCCAACGACTGAAAAGACGAGTCTCAGGTTACGAGTCGAGTGCCTTAACCACCTGGCCATGCCGGGCCCAAAGGGAAAGAGATCTATATATTTGCAGGTTTACTCTGTTCAAGATTTGTGCATTATAATATATATATATGTGTATGTGTATTTGTGGTTTAACAAATATTTGGCTGTTTCAAATTTAGATCTTTAAAAAATGTATAAATCATAACTATTGGAGTAAGATGTTAAAGAACTGATTTTGAAAGGTATATTAGAACAGTTGACGCTAGGTACAAAACTTGTTGTTGTTTATTTTTAAACACAAAGCTACACAATATATTATCTGTGCTCTGCCCACCACGGGTATCAAAACCCGATTTCTAGGATTGTAAGTCCGTGGACATACTACTGTACCACTGAATACCATGCACAGGAATACTATATTTTATTTTATTTTATGATTCAGTTTCAACTTTAACCGTTCCTTTTAAGAGAGGAATGAGACAAGCAGAAATAGTACACTTTTGTTTTTGTTTTAGTTACTTAAATTAGTTATAGAATCTTTTCTTTATAATTTAAGAAAAAAATAATCTCTTTAAGAGCAATATCAAATTTTAGTAATTAAAAATTAATTTTCTAATGTAACAGTGCGTATCAGCATAAAGCATGAAACAATTTAATGTTCTATATAACAACATGAATGAATTTGACATATATATTCTGGAAAAAAGTTTAATAAAAATATTCTGCGTTATAGTCTGGTGTTTGGAAAGCGCACATTAAAATATATTAGTCTGATCGAATCAGGAAATAAAATAATTTTGAAAGTATTTAGGAACGTCGTCAGTATGGATTTTAAGAACCTGGAATGAGATAAAAGAGAACAATATAAGCTTATTATAATTTGGAAACATTTTCCTCCTTTTTGTATCATTGAAAGGTAAAATATTAATTCTCAATCAAATTAGTACTATGTGGTAAATATTTCAGGTATTGTAATCTCCTAAGACTGAGATATCTAATTTTCAAGAGCTTTTATAGAATGTGATTGGAGAAAAGGTCATTAAATCAATAGAAACACCTTTCGATGAAAGTGAATTAAATCTAATAAATTAACAATTTCCAGACCCCGTTACTTCGAATTTGTGATACATAGACCGCTCATTCGATTTACAACTAAAGTTATTTCGAAACAAGTGTATCGTCACTTTGTCTTTCTTACAGTTGTTTTGAGAGATCTTAAGAATCTACAGGAAAAGTTAGGAATATTTTACTTTTTCGCTTCAAAACTATGGTACAGTATCAGGATAAGAAGAAAAACTGAAAATTACAATGTTCGAGCACTTCTTAATAAGCCCATTTCCTAAGTTTTTTTTATAGATAAAACAAAAAAAATCAATTTGTTATTTTTCATTGCTCATAAATAAAGTAATAACAGTGCCAGACATTGTAGACAAGAAAAGACACTGATAGAAAAATATCAGATTAATCTTTCGCTAATTTTACAGAATGATGAAATTGAAGAACGTTTAAACAGAATAGTGACTGCAATTACAGCAATTCAAACACACTAAAAACAGAGGGAATGTAATTAATAATTAACAAGGCAATATATCTAGTTAAAACTGCAAATAACAAAACAGAAGACAAAAATATGTTCAATAATTTGATAAAAATAAAAAACATTTGAATTAATATCATCCTAAATTACAAAAAAAAACAACAGAAAATATATAAAAGTCTGGAAGATTGTTTGTTTGTTTTTGAATTTTGCGCAAAGCTACACGAGGGATTTATAAGGCTAAAATTAGGGTTTCAATTCCCCAATATGATTTTGCTGTGAGAAAAACACATATATTCAGAACAGACCTATCCTTCATGGAACCAACCAGATTCTTTAAAATATATAGCAGTAGTTTTTAGTGTTAGTAACTTCATTTATAGTAATGTCATTTAATTAAGATAATTTTATAAAATTTAGCATATTTATGCTAAAAGGTTTGCAATAAATAATGACCAATAACCGTTTAGTTGTATGATTCTTTTGAAAACCTGAGCTACAAACTGCTAATCTTATTTTCTTAGCCTAACCAAAACTTGTATCAGTATGTCCTTTCATCCTATATTTTTGCTACTCTAAATCAGCCATCTTTAATCCGAATGTCAAAAACTAAAAACAGTCCACTTTTACTATTAGTTGAAGCTACAGTAAAAACTTAATTTTGTTCTAATTTGGGCGGCTTCTGTTGAATAACTCTGCACATGTGGCTTATATGTAGACCATTCTGACAGTTAATTTTTGACACTACGTTTTAAAGATCTATCAGCGCACCAAATTTTTGAAAAAAACCTATAGAAGTTAATTATGTCATTCCATTAAATGAATTTTTCATGTTTTTGATACGTCTCTCAGTGACGCAGCGTTATATTTTCAGTCTTACAATACTAGGAACTGAGTTTCAATACCCATAAAGGACAAAGCTCAGATAGTCCATTATGTTGCTTTTTGCTTAATTAGAAATAAATAAGAGTTTTCTGTTCAAAGGAAAAAATTAATTAAAATCGGAGATTTTATATTTTGTGTATTTCGTAAGGGATTGTCTAGAAATTTAGTATGCGAAATAATGATTTAATAATGTACATCCACTGAAAATATATATTAGTTTGGTTTAACGTGTTCCGAGCAACGTAAAGTGAAAAACCGATTAACTATTTTTCCTGTTAATAGCACACAGTGTGTTCTCCAGGTTGTTTTGGCTGCATGACACACTACAAGGAGTCTTGATATTGTTGTTACTAGAGGTCTAAATATTTTGTATTTTTCTATCGCATGTTATGAGCACGTTTAGAAACAGAGAAGTTTATCTAGTGAAAATAAAACAAAGTTAACGAAAGATATAGATATAGACTGCGTATGCAAGTTTATTTATAAAGAGTGTATAGTGGCAACTTTTTAAAATGTTATGTACGTAGAGCTGCAAAAAAACAAGGTAGAGAAAAATAATTCATTTTGTCAACTGAATTTAAAAACTGAACTAGAATGGGTGGAATTTTAATATAAAAGAGAATTACTTGAAACTCTATTTATAACTGTGGTAACCCATGGGAAAAGGTAAGTGATTCTATCATTAATTGTATTATGATAACAAAGTAGAGGAGAATAATTTGTTTTGTCAAAGGGTTTTGTAAATTTAACTCAATTGTGTGGACTTTGACGAAAAAGAGACAATTATATAAATTTCTGGATACAATTGTGAAAACCAATAATATAATGAGTGTTTTAACATATGTTCGACTTGTTTGGAATATATTATTTCAGAACAAATGGACTGTGTGATGTCCGTGTATCGTTCAACTTTATCGCCAACAAGACACAGATATCTACTGTAAAGAATCATGATCTGTACATGCACAAAATAAAAATCTGACACATGACAAACTTGTATTTTTACATAACTATCTCGTCAGTGCTATAAAAACTGAAAAATCTCCTATACGCTTTTAATCTAACAGATAATTATGAAATATATAGATATGGCTATTAAGTTATAGATTTATTAGGTAAATAGTTTTGTTGTTTCAACAAAAATATCAAATTATCCATCTAACATTTTATGGCTATTTGTTTGATACTGCCCATTAAGAACAAAAGAAAGAGGTAAATATTGCATCAAAGTACAGGTAACAGATTATATTTTTCACTTAATATACATATGAAGGCTTCAATGCTGTAGTTTAATCTTCTTACTTTTAGGTAACTGCTCTAAATAAACCATGAAATTATTTTCCATTGTTCCCAAAATGTAACATACACATTTATAACTTAACAATACATAATTCGTAAAGCCATTGTTGTGAAGTATGGAGGTACCCGAGTAAGAAATTCAGAAAATTATTTTCTATCGTATTTTCATAATGCGTGAAATGGAAGTTACTATGTCGTCCGTTATAAATATATATGTGAGTATATAAAGGTATAGCAGTTGAGTATGATAATATAATGGATGAATGTTTTTCTCTTGTAGGTATGAAGTGTAAAATCTGTAAAAACCATAGTTGGTTTTATGGTATTTGCTGGCAGATCATTCGAATGTGGGAAATAGACGGATAAACCAGAGTCGCTTTTTTGTTCATTTGTTTGTTGTGAAAATGCAATTTACTTTAAAAAGGTTTTCAAACTTGCATATAAATATACACTTCAATAACATACCGAATAATGTTAAAATAAATACACGTAATTGTTGCAAACCATTAAACAAAAGCTTAATTTTTATGAATTCAAACTTTCATAAAATCCTTTAATTTTTTTCACCACTAATATTTTAAAGTTGTGTGTTCACCAAAAATAGAATGAGTTTCGCATTTTAACTAATTATATTAAAAAGACGTATGGCAGTAAGCAGATTTTTCAAATTATTTTATATTATGTGCCAAAGATATAAATTTTAAAGGCACTTGCTTTCCACTTTATACACATGTTACTGCTACTGCTACTACTACTACTACTAATAATAATACAGTCATACATTTTAAGCTCAGTATGCTAGCCGTCCCTAATTTTTCAGTGTAAAACTAGAGGGAAGGCAGCTAGTCATCGCCACTCACCGCCAACTATTGGGCTACTCTTTTATCAACAAGTAGTGGGAATAGCCGTCACATTATAAACCCCCCACGGCCTAAAGGACGAGCATGTTAGGTGCAACGGGGATATTAATATAGCGAAACTGTGAACATTGGAGAACTAAAGGAAACATTTCTAGGGGAAAGTTTTATAGCGTTGCATTTATGGCAGGAAAAAGGTTTGAAACCTCGCCCCACATCAATAAGGATCAATATCTTCATCTGCAGAGTAAAACTGTCCCCAGAAAAATAAAACTCGATATATTCTGCACCATTAACAAGGTCACAAAGAAGAACTGAAATTAGTAAACTTTCAGTGCCAACTAAATAATAGCTGTTCTCGTGAGAAAGATAACTGAAGAACCTAAAACGATTGCATGTTGAAATGTGATAATTCAATTAACCCTAATAAAAAGGAAGGGTAAACTAGACACAACGTTCCCTTTTACAGTTAAATTTAACAAAATCATGGTTTTCAGAATAATGTATATTTTTAAACAAAGCAATAATGAAACTTGTAATAACAACTGTCTTAAAACATAATCATACAGATAGAAACGTCTAATGTGTAAAGTTTATCGATATAAAGAGATTAGGAATTTCAGAAAATAATTGATTCACCTTTTTCACCAACTCCAGTAGGTCTTTTAAAAAGCCTTTCAGTTCTTCATTCTCTATTTTGCCATTTTTATCCTATATTAAACACAAGAAAGTTAAACTGAACTGAACTGAACTGAACTGAACAGAACCTAAAATTAGAACGGCCTTCCTTTAGAGAAGTTTTTGTAGTTAAAACCAAAACAATTATATTTGAGCATAAAATTCCATAAAGAAAGAAAGAAGCATTTTTATTATTTTAAGGCTACATCAATTCATATATTAAAATTAATAGAAAGGTAACAAAATTTGTGTATTCGTGATGACGAGAAACCCACTTGAAGTAAAAATGTATCTCAAGACGGCTTGTATGGGTATTAACACTTTTCTTAAAATAAAACACAAGGTTTCGCCCCTTTAGGTCACTTTCGGGTTAAATTTATTCTAATAAAAATTTTAATGCCCATAACAGCCGTCTTGAGATACAAAAAATTGTTTATGACAGAAAACTTTCCAATATATCTAATTTTACAGCAAAGATTTGTTAGGTACTTTATGTTAAGTTTCCAATATGCTACTTTAAACAGAGGTGGCTATTTATGCACGCACGTAAAAAATATCGTCAAACTTCAAAAAACAAAAATCCGTTATTTTTATTGTAATAGTTCAGTTCCAAGCTTTTGCACTGTCAGATTTTATGGTTTCTTCCCAAATCACTGAATTTTCTAAGGAAACGTTAATAATTCTGATCAAAAGCAAGCTGTCTGTTTAAATCAAAACTAAAATGCAACTTATAAATTAATGAAGCCAAATATATATAAGAAACTGACTAGATGTGAGAAAACTAAAGCTTCTAATAATTATACTGTAAAGAAATAAATTTCCTGGTACATTCCACTGTTCTACCTGGCTAGTTTACATAGAGAATGTTTAAATATATAAAAAAAACAATGTACATACCCGGTCATACAAAGCAAAGACTCTCTCTATATCCTCTCTTGTTAGCTTGCTGCAGCCCTAATGAATATAAAGTTTAAATTTGTGTCACGTCTGCTTCAAATATCCCTTATCTTACTCTATTATCTTTCAGTGAACATATGTCATAGTACGAAGGATTTGCACGAAAGTTTTATAACTGTTTTCAACCAGAAAATTGCTTTAGAATGAATAACAGATTAATCTCGAAATGTTATCTTATGAATTGCTTATCAAAATATATAAGTATTGTAGATTTTCAACACACTATGATGTCTCTACTATACTCCATCAATACTCGAGGATTTTTCTAACTTAGAGTTTAGAAAAATGAATTATATTTCAATTTTATAAACACGGGGATACAATTCTTCACAACTGCTGTCCTCAGCTGTTAATGTTATACAGGGTTTATGTGAGTGTAAGTTTTAACTTCACAGCTCACTCCACTGAGATGTGAAAGAAACGTAAATACCAAATTCGGCTTAAAAAGTGAATGGTCTCAAACTTTCTTCTGGAATAACAGAACACAAAACTTTATGTACTTTATGCCCAGCACATACAATCATAAAACTCCTCTCCATCATAAGCCTAATTAGGCTGATAAGACACTGCTAGAAGCTCCAGATCTCAACCAGTCATGATATGTTTTGTTTTTACCTAATTTCAATATTGGTATATTTTCATTTAAATTTTTTTCTTCAGAAAAACTGTACTTTAAAAAAATTAACTCAAGAAATTAACATTTTGGCCTAATTCAAAAGAACAACCCTAGCCGACCTTTTGAGCTATTTATCTCAACGTAAATGCTTTGATAACCCAAGGTAAGATGTGTTTGTTTTACGAATTTCGCACAAAGCTACACCAAGGCTATCTGCGCTAGTGACCTCTAATTTAGTAGTGTAAGAGTAGAAGGAAGGCAGCTAGTCATCATCACCACCGCCAACTCATGGGCTACTCTTTTACCAACGAATAGTGGGATTAGCCTGAACTTATAATGTCCTTGCGGCTGAAAGGGCGAGCATAATTGGTGTGATGGAGATTCGAACTTCCATCCTCAGATTTCGAGTCGAGCACTCTAACCACCTGGCCATACCGGGCCACAGGAAAGAGCGGATGAAGAAACGTGTAATTAAATTTTTACAGTTATTAAGCATTCTGTTTATTTTTCCAGTCTACGTTAGAAAGTCTTTGAACAGTGAATCACTTATCCATCTTTTAGTTCTTGTTTAAATGAGAAAGTAAATAAAGATCCATACCACCATATATGGTAGTCAAATCACTGATTTATATAAAACTTAACAGGATCAAATTATACATCCATGATTTGAAGAGACATTCTTCATATCTTACTTTCATACTTTACTGAGACTTCTTTGCAAAATTATTTTTAAATTCGTGATTTTGTTAATTCTAAAATGAAGTTTCGTTTTCGTACTGTAGAATTGTTAATTAATTGTCCTTTCTCAATTCAGTTTCCATGCATTTTAAGTATAAACTTATAATATTTTATAATAAACATCTAAATGAGTCTCTAAACGTTTTCCGTATCAGATTTGTTCATGCACTCGAAGAATTAAAGAAATAAAACTAAATTTCCTTCAACACGAGTTATCATTGTGTTAGATGTTAAGTAACTTGGATTTCTTATTTGTGTAAAAAAAAGCTGGAAGAGGGCATTTATTCTTCTCTCTCTATAAAAACAACACAGATCGAGGAAGTAGAAATTACGACAGAGGGGGTCTAACGTGCTGGCGAAACCCGAACATGATAAGTTTGTCACACAATTCTTAATATATATATGGTAAAATATGTAAAGATGGTATATGAAAATCAAAGTCCTCAACAGGGTTTGTTTGTTTGTTTGTTTAGAATTAAGCACAAAGCTACAGAATGGGCTATCTGTGCTCTGACCACCACGGGTATCGAAACCCGGTTTTTAGTGTGTAATTCCGCAGACATACTACTGTGCTACTGTGGGGAACTCTCAACAGGGTTACATGCTCTCATCAGGCTAGTTTTGAGAAGGCTAATGTGCCCCTAGTTGATTTGATAAAATTTCTGCTTTCACAAAAAATAATTTAGGAAATAATTAAATTTTTCGTAAATTTATTTCAAAACAAATTTAAAATTAGTTTCTAAGTTAGTTTTTGTGAAATTAAAAGCAATAACCACTTTAAGAAAAAATTAAAAACTAATTGATATCAATCAAAAATAGAGTTAAGAAAACGAAGGTGAATTAAAAACAAAAATATGCCAGAAGCTTTTGTTATACAAAAAACGTATTGAGAAAATTTAAAAAAAGGTTGTTGACTTTTACAAAAAAAACTATACATTGCCATAAGTTATTGAACAAAGTACATATTTAAGCATTAAACTTCTAAAAAAAAAGCATATTGTAACAATAAAAAACGCTGGAAGTGATGGTACATTTCTAACATAATTGAGTGACTATTGCAATAAACCATAACGAAAACTGGCATACTCCTGTAGACACGACATTTAAATTCTCAGTCAAACTTTTATGAGGACACTATAAAATAACAGTGATTACAAACGACATCTAATGCTTACTAATCAGCATCATCATAAACATAGGCCGCAGCCTTAACTTGTTATGTCATGTATTATCATCGTGAAAAAGAAGAAAGCTTTAACTTACATAACTACAATGGTTTGGTATGCTCCCATCATGTCATCATGAATTAAAACATAACTTTAACTTACATAACTACAATGGTTTGGTATGCTCCCATCATGTCATCATGAATTAAAACATAACTTTAACTTACATAACTACAATGGTTTGGTATGCTCCCATCATGTCATCACGAATTAAAACATAACTTTAACTTACACAACTACAATGGTTTGGTATGCTCCCATCATGTCATCACGAATTAAAACATAACTTTAACTTACATAACTACAATGGTTTGGTATGCTCCCATCATGTCATCATGAATTAAAACATAACTTTAACTTACATAACTACAATGGTATGGTATGCTCCCATCATGTCATCATGAATTAAAACATAACTTTAACTTACATAACTACAATGGTTTGGTATGCTCCCATCATGTCATCATGAATTAAAACATAACTTTAACTTACATAACTACAATGGTATGGTATGCTCCCATCATGTCATCATGAATTAAAACATAACTTTAACTTACATAACTACAATGGTTTGGTATGCTCCCATCATGTCATCACGAATTAAAACATAACTTTAACTTACACAACTACAATGGTTTGGTATGCTCCCATCATGTCATCACGAATTAAAACATAACTTTAACTTACATAACTACAATGGTTTGGTTTGCTCCCATCATGTCATCATGAATTAAAACATAACTTTAACTTACATAACTACAATGGTATGGTATGCTCCCATCATGTCATCATGAATTAAAACATAACTTTAACTTACATAACTACAATGGTTTGGTATGCTCCCATCATGTCATCACGAATTAAAACATAACTTTAACTTACATAACTACAATGGTATGGTATGCTCCCATCATGTCATCACGAATTAAAAAACAACTTTAACTTACATATGTCATTGACACGTTTTTTTTCGTGATGATAATTACATTTCTTAGGACAAATTATGTAAATTTAGATTATATGTTTTGTTAGTGATTATAATAAGTGTAAAACGTCACTGTAGTTAAGTCACATATGTTGTCGCAAGTGTTATTACCATCATGAAAAATAATATCTCAATTTACATTTACGTCAGCGACTTGTTGTGGCGTATACCGTCACAAAAAAACATAGCGTTAACTTATATAATTCAATGTTTTGACAGATTTTATCACTAACAAAAACTACAACCTTAACTTACATATACATACTCTCGTTGAGATGCATCAACATAAACAAAATCCACAGTCCTAATTTGCATAGTTGTAATTGTTAATACGAGAAAAACAAGAAGAATATAGTCTTAACTTACGCGTTCACAGACATTCTGGCATACATTACAATAATGAACAAAAATCTCGATATTAACTAAAATATACCACCAGTTGTGTGACATAACAATTACTAAAAAAACAACAACCATAAGTTACATAATAACAAGTACTTGTTTTGAAACATATCACAAACAAACCTCCACAGCTGTAGCTTTTATAATTGCAATGACTTAAGTCTAGTGAATTCAGATAAATACATTTGTTTTACACATGTTTCAGGTATGAAAACTAGAGACGCAACTTAATTACAACTGTGGGAAAGCATCATTAAGGAGAAAAATACTCTTTAACTAACACAGTATATCATAAGAGTTTGTATAAAACTGAATTACCTAAATTCATATAATATTTCAGCAACACTTTGTCAGTTTAATAGTTTTTAGCCTTTTTTTTAAGAGCTAAAAGTGTTTCCTTCACCCATATCATTTTTGATGCGACTACACTGTGCTCACTCCGTACCTGAGAAACATTGCTTGAACTGTCCTTGAATCTTGGTTTAGAGTGTTTGTTTAAAATTTAACCCAGTCTTCTGATAGTTTAGTACATGTAAGCGTCCCCACACGGTGGGTAATATAATTTATAAACAACAAGTGTTGAGAAAACTAGATCCAATATTTAAACTTAAAAATATTCTGAATTCTTAATATTTAGGTTTAAATACACATTGAAAGATGACTTCTGAACAGACATTTCATTCCTTAAGGATTGTTTATGGGAAATACTTGTAGCTTTAAGAGGTCATAGTTTAATGGCGTAGATATAGTTGTGAAATAGTTTTATTGATGGTATAATCTATAAAAGTTGTTTGGAAAGGAGTTAAGTTTAAAAAAGAACTTAGGTCTATGTAACTATCGCGTAAAAGTTCACAGAACTGGTGATTTGGTGTGTATGTGGCATAAGTCATTTCACGAGATTTTCTTTCAAATTAAATGAAAAACTACAAAAATTGGTGATCATTCTGGCATATGTCAGTCTCTGATAACAACGGGTATCAAAGTATATACATTTAAAAACGGCTTGTATGAGTATAGAAAGCACTAGTAAAGTATAATTTTCTCTACAAGTGGGGTTTTCTCGTCATCACGGGGTATCAAAGTGTCTTTTTGTTATTGTTATTGTTGAACACATATGTCAAGGAAAGGTAGAGCAGAACATTGTTGGTGTTCACTAATGAATTTAATGTTAACATGTCTAGAATTTAAATTATAGATGATCCTCATTGTTGAACATTAAAAATGTGTAACCAACATATCGATTGTAAATAAGTGGTTTTAACTTTGTGAACCTGACGATGACCGAAGAAGGTCGAAACGTTGTTCGCTCTTCTATGTAAAGTGTTTTCTCAGCCCAAACGAGCCGTTTTTGCATATATATTTCTCAACAAGTGGGTTTCTCGTCATCACTGACATGCTGACTTCAATCTATTCATAAGATTCACCATTAAACTGAAAAAAAAAATTTGTCTGAAATTTTCGTAAGTTGTTGGAAAGATTTGTCTGTTTATCCTGTTAATACATCCTTGTCTATTTATCCTGTTAATACATCCTTGTCTGTTTATCTTGTTAATACATCCTATGTATTTGAAAACAAGCTTTGTATAAATGTTAATACTCATCTAGTATATGGTAAATGAACAGAGCTTCAATATCTAGACTGGTTAAATAAACATCTTCAAACCTAAAGTTTCTATCATTATTAGAAACAAAAAATGCTGTCTTTCTCTATCTAACTACTAAAAGTAAAATTAATAAAAAAACGAACATAAGAATTTGGAAAATTTGTAATTAAAACAATCTATATTGGAAACAGTAGGTCCATTGGAGCAATCATACTTGTGATTCTTAGGCAGCCCGTAAAGTATACCTGGTTTTTTCGTTATAATGTCGTTATAAGTGTCACCTTCCAGGACACAAGTTCTCAAACGTAGCAAGTATAATTTTTTTTATAAGTTAGAAAACGTGATGGTGTTACTAACTGACTTTGATACTTTATCAATATAATCTGTTCAAAATAACAGTGCAGTTAGCTTTGTTTGGTTTGGTAATGAAAATGTTACGGTTGAATTTAAGTGTGTCTGGTACTATGTGTTCTTCTTTGCTGATGTTAGAACATTTGCGTCCAAAACTATGAGAATATAATCCCAAAAAGGCGGGATTGTTAATATGTTCTCTGGAATTATTGAAGGTTTTGTTATAAAGTGGGTAAAAATCACAAGATTTAATTTTTCTTAATAATTTAAAAAGAACAAGATAATTGTGGGACCGAAGTTTTCCTGGTACTAGGAAATATCTGAAACCCTTAGAAAAAAACTCATTTTTCTGTTTCCCCTAATTAGGTCATATATGGTGATTATGAACAAAAAACAGATGTATTTTAAGTAATTACACTTGTTATGGCACATTATGACCATGATGAAAATCCACAGTCCAGTCTTATCTTACAATATCACGATGCCTTTTTGACATATGTTAGAAAAGGAATTATCCCCGTCATAATAAACAAGCCTGCTCTTTTAGCCGTGGAGGCGTTATAATGTATAATCAGTCCCGCTATTCGTTGGTACTAGAGTAGCCCAAGAGTTAGCGGTGGTGGTTGGTGATGATTAATTGCCTTTCCTCTAGTTTTATACTGCTAAATTAGGGATGGCTAGCGCAGTTGGCCCTCGCGTAGCTTTGCGCGAAATTCCAAAACAAAAAAAAAAAAAAAACAGTAAAAAGCATTAAATGTTATGAAAGTACATATTAAGAAAATATGTAATTTAGAAACAAAAACATTAACAAATAGTGTAACACAAAAAATTTCTTCTTAGTTTCTATACTTAAAAAAAGATTAAATTAGAGTAACAAGATGCAGAAGTGACTGTTCAACTCACCTTGAAAACAGATCTACACAGAAAGTTTTCCTTCACTGGTAGCAATCTCGTAATAAGAAAAATATATATAAAATAGTGAATGTTTTATTTTTCATTTAGAAAAAATGACACTTGATTAAATTAATAACAATTTAATCGAGCTAGATGGTTACTAAAACAGGCATTGTTATACTTTATTAATATCGTCGCATTGTTACGTATTAAACTCCCAGAAATAGCCTACTACAGGGTAGAGTACGTTATGTTAAAACAATTTTGAATATATAATTCCTCAAGTCACGTGCCAGCCTCAGATAATATAGTCTCTATGAAAAGGCGTTATCAGAACTATGTGTTTACACTGTTTAGCGTTTACTTAAATAGTGTGATGCTACTGATAATTCAAGAATATACAAGAGCCATTTCTGATACAAAATATTCATACACCCAAACCATATAGATGTGTTACGATTGAGGATTTGAAATTTATGATGGTTTTATTCATTATCAATGCCGTTGAAAAATAGTGGAATGTAGCTCAAGTTGGGGTACCAGGACCATTCAAAAAGATATATGAACAAAATGTGGCAAGCAAAGTATGATTGTCTTGTAAGAGACGAGAATTGACGATCACAAAGGTCAGTGCTAAAAACTCTCGTGTTCCAGGCATCATTACACAACAATTAAAAATACCTCCGTCTCGAAACAAAGTCCATATGATATAAGTTTACCAAGATAACGCATCCATTCATACCTGTCATTCAACCTTTTGCAAGCAGTTCGAAAGTAAAACTGATATTCATAAAATTCCGCATGAAGACATACTAGGCAACTTACCTGATGCAAAACCTATGGATTTGTGTGTGAATTAATTGTGAACTAATGCTGGAATCCGTCGTGGTTTACATAAAGGAAGCATGGAGGAGTGGTGTGGTTAATACATAACAACCTTATGATGGAATCTGCGGATTTATTATCAAGGGCGGTTAAAATGAGCTTAACTGAGCAAAGCGAGATAAAATGTTACGACCATTTGCGGCTCTGAAATCGTTTTAACTTAGTGTACTCCATACCCTCTCTTGGAAACAGACTACACATTCTGTTATTTAATCATACGCTTTGAAAAATAATTAAATTATATTTATGTAAGATTTAATTTTTAATAATAAATTCGTTTCTTTTTCAAACTATAACTATCAGTTTCCGAAGTTTTAGGAAAAAGATACTTACTTTGCCATTTCACTTAATTGTAATTTCCCATCTTTGTTCGCATCAAAAATGTTGAGCTAGAGTAAAAATGGAAAGTTTTCAGCAGAAAGCGATTTTTTTTTCAATTTACGTTCATCAACATTGGTTAATAAAACATCAATGGGCAACTTATTTTAGTGAATAAATTTACATGAAATATATAGCAACATGAATATGTAAAAAAGTTAAGACTGGATAATAAGGTTCTTTGAAAAAATGTATTGTTATTATTAGCAGATAGCATTAACACTTACAATAAAATATTCGTATTTAAAACAAAAATAAATTAGAAAACAAGTAAGTTTTAGCACGTGTCCAAAGAATTACTTAACTGAAATGTTTAAAATCTAATATTTACTTTAATTATTTATTCTTATATGGTTGAATGGAAGACTGAATCATTCTAACGCTAAATATCGGGTTTCGATACCAGTGCACATATTGTGCAACTCTGTGCTCAAGAGAAACATGCACACCATAGTATTTAGTATAACAGTTTGCAGTTACATAGTTACGCTAGATTTACGGTAGTTATTATATACGAAAGCTACAGTGGTATTTGCAGTTCTTTCTTGAACTGCTGAAAGGTGACAGTAATTACAATGATATTTTATTATGCTATTTGGACATGCCGCTTGATATATCACAATTCCCAAGCAACTTCCTATCTCTCTCTATCAGTAACCAGCTTACCAGATGAGCCTCCTGTTCATTCAGTCTAAGCAAGGCTGGTGCCATAGGAGGATACGAAGACACCATGCCTGCTGTGTAAAACGTGGTTCCCACAGTCCTAATCTACTTCAAACGTTAATAAATATGTAACTTACATTTCAAATTGTCGAGCTTTCCAGGGCTTATATTAAAACGTTGGTTAACTTTGTGTTTATCTTAGAGCGAGTGTCTGCTTTGATATTGAATGCTTAAACATAACAATCACGTCTGTGTTAATACACAAAAAGTGAGACCTTTAGGGAACATCACTAAAATACATTTCAAATACCAAATGAAACCACAATAAACATGTGTTTCTTCAATAAAGTAAACTACGTAAGCACGAATAAAACTTCAGCTAAACCAATTGTAGATTAAACAGAAAATACGAACGAACAAGATATTGCAACACATTAAACCAATAGATAAAAGTATACACAGCACAATGAAAATGAGACTCCAAATGGCAGATGTTCAATTTTTTCCAAAAGAAGTTAAGCCGTCGAATAGACCAGAAAGCTGCAGACTAATAATCAGCCTAACGAGCTATATTGGCAAACTTCTAGAAACTCATTAGTAAAAGACTAAAGATATTTAGAGCTATCAGTGAATTTACAGAAAATACAAAAAGGTTTCTGTAATTCAAGACAAACCACGAATCATTTAGCTCTGCTTACAAAATTATAATATAGTTTTAATCAGAAGGAATGCAGTGCTTTCTCAACGTAAAGAAAGCCTTTGACAGTCTGTCACAATGGGTTAAGGTTCCAAATGTCTCAAATTAAACTGTCTCGTGATATTATTAGTTGGCTTTCCAACTTTCTCAATAATAAAAAAAGGTGACAATTAATGTGTGTCCATCTTCTCAGAAAATTTTATTCAAAAGGTAGATGTCCCGTTCTAGAGTTAGTTCTATTATCTTCCTAATGTTTGTGAATGAAGTACCAATCATAGATCCAAAATCCTGTCGTTTTTTCCAGTAATCTCACTATGTTGTTATATGGAAGAATTCAAAATATCCCGCCATAGCTGCGACTGATTTACAATCACAATTAAAGAGACTCAGGATTTCTGTAATAAATGGAGAATAAAGATGAATATTCCCAGAACACCAGTGATACTCTTCTCAGAAATGAATAAATTAAGTAGGTAGCCCCATAAATGAGAATAACCATATTAGCGAAATTTCAGGACTTAACTTACGACTTTCAGGGTTTTATAAAAAAAATGGGATAAGGATCTTTCTACAGTAGGTGTCGGTGACTTGTTAGAGATAAATTCGACAACAAACAGAGGGCACGTATTCCACTTGTTTTAAAACAATGTATACAACAGCATATAAAACAAGCCAAACTAAGTAAAAAACGTTTTTACGCTATGGATATCAAAGTTGTGACTCAAACTTTAAATAATTCTCTTTTCTTGTCAAAAGTCCAGTTAGGCTGGTTCAATTACTTTAGAATCCATTTAACATGATGAACTCTCTTTCTTTACTCTTTTCACAATAGTATCAGTAAACAATTCACTTCCATTACCCAGTGAGTTAACACAGTTATATCTCGAACTCAGAATTTGACAAGACCGGTGATTCTCTTTATCTCTATTAAGCCAGTAAACGTATTTTAAAATAACGACCGTTATGGCTAATCACTCACACTCCTGCTAACTTCAAGCTCTTTTCGCGAACTAATTTTCTGACCGGACTACATTTTACATTTCCTCTATTTTAGTACACTTTACTTCTTTTCCTTGACTTGCGTTCGCGAACCATCTATTTAAATGTCTTATTCACTGAGGCCTCGAAAAATAGCGAAGATTCGAGTAATGTGACGTCAATAATATTAGTAAATCCTAGATAGCAATGTAATTGCAAACACAACATGCGACTCAGAGTTATGTAACTGAACTTGTCATAATTTCGCCTTTAAAATAATCAACTTTTAACTCTTTTGTTATGAAAAATAAACAATCATTAAATATTAGTTCTAAAAATAAATCAAATAATAATTCCTAAACTAAACAGTGTTGTATATCCAACAACGACTATGAACTTTCTGAACTAAACATAAAGTTAGAATTAAAAATACCAAGCAACTAGCTACATACAGCTTCTGACTGAAAACAATAGAGCTATAAAAACTGAAAATATACTTAAAATTTATAAAACCGATACACGTCCAGTAGTATAGTACGCCTACCCTACGTGGTTAAATTTCATTTAATTTAACTACATCAATCAACTACAGACAGTTCAAAATTCAATAACCACAAAAGCACGTGGTATCTCTATAACAACAAATTCAATATTTATACATAGTTATGCATTACTAAATAGATTGGAAAGTTATCATACATGAAGAGCATCCGCCTAAATACCTCTCACCATTTAAATTCCTTACAACAACAACTAAGCGATTCAATAATTCGTACACAACTTTATTTTAAAAATAGTTGTATGTAAAAAAATGAAAATACCAGTTTATCTCTTTTTTGCAATTATGGAACTACTTGCAAGAATAAGCATTTTCATTTGAACATGTAATTCAAAGTGATATATATATATATATATATACAAACTAAAAAAGCACATCATAATGAGACCGACAAATCTAGATCATTATTCCATTACTAGTCCTCGTTGTCATCTGTAAGTCAGAACAAATTATGACTGTTGCCATTGGTAACAATAAAAGGTTTTAGGGTTATTCAATCTATCAAACAAGATCCAGGTACCGATGTGAAACAAACCGGCTACTAAGGAGAATCAATGCCTAAACCAACATATCAATTACTATCTCTTAGTTGCGGAAAAACTGTCACACTTGATATTTAGATATAACCTTAACATAGAATTAAACAATCCTAAAATTATGCATTGTAGAAAGTTATAAAACCACAAATGTTTTTGATATTATAAGATATAGAAAGCAAAATAAATATCCTTATAATACAGTCTTGGCGAAAATGTTTACATAGTTTATAGTAAATAATTTCATTGTTGTGTGTGTGTGTGTATTTTATAGCAAAGCCACATCGAGCTACATGCTGCGCCCACCGAAGGGAAATATTATTGTTATTAAGATGAAATACAAACACATTTAATATTGTCAAACTGAGAAATGTAAATTATATTAAACATCTAAATACGTAACTTGTATAATGAGACGGGCTCTGTGGATATCGTACACAAGTTCTTAGAACAGCAAACAATTATATGAGACACTTATAGAAATATGTGGAATTCAGCATTTGACTTATAACAACAAAACCTGACTAAAACATATATAATGACAAGATACAACATCAAATTATGATAATAAACATGCAATACTTGATTGGTCCTCCTCGTATTTTAGTAGCCTCTGCAAGGTGACGAGGTATACCTTCAATTAGATTACACTATATAACACAAATTTCATTTCTGGATAGTATGTGTTATTTCTTAATTGTTTATATTGTAAAAGTACAGAAAATGGCCATTATTTCCTTCAAACTTTGCTTTTGTGACCTGGATAATAAAGTTTAGAAATTAATTTATTTTCTTTTTAAAAACCGGCAAATTTGCACATTTGGGAAATAACACTTTCTGCCCACGAACAAGAGAAAGTAAAAAATTTGTTACCTAGTGCTACTGATGTAATACACTATGATTTTATCTCAACTTGTCACTAGAAAGCACTGCAACTCAGCTATAGCAGCTGCTTTGGGGTTTTGGTTAGTAATTTTAACAACTCAGTTTTGCCCAATAGTTCTCAGTGAGATTACAATCTGGAGACTTTATTGGTCGTGACACTTTTGTAACATTCTCCTGATCGAGACAATCTCTAGCATATGAAACAAATATCGTCTCCATGTTATGCCTATAGGAGATACTTATACTCATTGATGCCATTGATTATTATTTAGCCTCTATATTTATCTTGTTGTCCCACATAATCAAGGTGTTGTCTGCCTCGTCTGTCAAACTACAATTGCAGTCATGAAAGAGTACAATATTAAGCGACATTACGCAACTAAGCACTCCTCCCAGTTTGATGAAATTGTTGGTCAGGCACGAAAGGACAAAATTGAACATTTAAAACATCCATTGAAAAGCAACAAGGTGTTTTTACCACTTTCAAGAAAATTCAGAACTGGTGACAAAACTGAGTTTTAAGCTTTGTGAATGTATGGCAGAAAAGGGAAAGCCTTTCAGTGATGGAGAATTTATTAAAAATTGTTTAACAATCTTCACAGAATATGCATGTCCAGAGAAAAATATTTGGTGGAACAAACTAGCCTTTCCCTTTACTGTCTCACGCAGCACAAAAGATCTTTCAAAGGACATCAAAGAAACTTTGAAAGAGATTGAATTCGTGTGAAGCTTTCAGTCTGGCTTTGGATGAAAGCACTGATATCAATGACACATCCCAACTTGTCATTTTCATCAGAGCTGTTACTGCAGGCTTTGATGTTTTCGAAGAGTTTTTAGATATGGCAAGCCTTTCCTCCACAACCACAGGACAGGATATTTGTGAATAAGTGCTTAAGGTTGTAGAAAAGTTTGAACTGAATCCTTATAAATTATGTGGTGTTACAACAGATGGTGCTCCTTCCATGACAGGTAGGACAAATGGATTCACCAAGAAATTTCTAACTGCAATTGGAGCACAAGACGTAGTTGTAAGCCATTGCATTATTCACGAAGAGAGCTTGTGCACCAAAGTCCTGGATTTTGCAGAAGTCATGAAAAATGTCGTCCAATGCGTAAATTATATTCGAACACGAGGATTAAATCATCGACAATTTAAAACTTTTTTAGATGAGCTGGACAGTGAGTATTCAGATGTTTTGTACTTCTCTGCTGTACGTTGGCTTAGTAGAGCTGCTACTTTGAAGAGATTCTGGAATCTGCGAGAGGAGATTAAGTTCTTCATGCTCTAGAGGATATTAGGAGCATTTTCTCCACCATGATAAATATACGCCTAAACATGTACTACACCACCTCCTGTGTGTTTCATGTGAGAAAGACAGTCTTACATTATCTGGTATTCAGGCAAATGACGAACACGAATCTTACCATCTGATTTAATTGGCCATAAAGATAACCCATCTGAAAAGATGACATGCCGCCAGTGTCCTAACTGTATGTTGGCATGTTATCTTGCCTAAATAACATGGTGACATTGGTGAATTATTGTTAATATTGGTTTGCCGATACACTACATGACCGAAAGTATGTGGACACTCGACCATTACACCCATATGTGCTTGTTGAACATCTCATTTTAAACTCATGGGCATTAATATGGAGTTGGTACCCCCTTTAGCTGCTATAACAGCCTTCATTCTTCTGGGAAGTCTTTTCATTAGAGTTTGGAATATGGCTGGGGGACTCGCTCCTATTCAACCATAAGAGCATTAGTGAGGTCGGGCGAGAAGGCCTGGCTCGCAGCCACATTTCAATTAATTCTAAAGGTGTTCGGTGGAATTGAGGTCAGGGTTCTGTGCAGGCCAGACAAGTTCTTCCATACCAACCTCAGTAAACCATGTCTTTATGGACCTCGCTTTGTGCACGAGGGCATTGTCATGCTGAAACAAAAAAGGGCCTTCCCCAAACTGTTGCCACAAAGTTGGAAGTACACAATTCTTTAGAATGTCATTGTATGCTGTAGCGTTAAGATTTTCCTTCACTTTAACTACAGAGCCCAGCCAAAATCATGTAAAACAGCCCCAGAACATTATTGCTCATCCCCAAAATTTTACAGTTGGTGCTTTGCATTCGGGCACATAGCATTCTCATGGTATCCGCCAAACCCAGATTCGTTCGTCAGACTACCAGATAGCGAAGCGTGATTCATTACTCCAGAGAACGCGTTTTCACTGCTCCAGAATTCAATGGCAGTGTGCTTTACACCACTCCAGCTGACGCTTGGTATTGTGCATGGTGATCTTAGGTTTGTGTGCAGCTGCTCGGCCATGGAAACCCATTTTATGAAGCTCCTAACGAACACTTCTTGTTCTGACGTTGCTTTCAGAGGCAGTTTGGAACTCGGACTGAGTGTTGCAACTGTGGACAGACGATTTTACGCGCTACAGCACTCGGCGATCCCGTTCTGTGACCTTGTATGAGCTACTGCTTCGTGATTGAGCTGTTGTTGCTCCTAGACGTTTGCACTTCACAATAACAGCACCTACAGTTGATCGGGGCACCTCTAGCAGGGCAGAAATTTGACGATCTGACTTGTTGGAAAGGTGGCATCCTGTGACAGTGCTACGTTGAAAGTATCTGAGCTCTTCAGTACGACCTATTCTATTGCCAATGTTTATCTATGGAGATTGGACGGCCATATCGATGATTTTGTGAATCTGTTAGCAATGGGTATGCCTGAAATAGCCGAACCCACTGTATTAGAAGGGATGCCCACATACTTTTGGCTATGTAATGTAGCATTTCTTGCAAAATAACCTTGTTTGGTCAGTTTCCTATTCACTGTTCTTCTGGATAACCTGGAATGAACGTATTTATACCATTTTTGTCATAAGGCGTTGGAAGACCTCATTCAAATCTTAACGTGTTAACCTGACCAAAACAGGATCATCTTGGGCAGTAAGTTTTCGGTATCTAGACTTTCCTGGGACAGTGTTTCCTATAGTGTAATGGAGTCTCAGGACATTTGAAGTATTCTACTATTCTGGCAATGTCGGTTTGCTGCATACCGTTTGTGAAGAGATGAATAATATTTACTTTTATGAAATTTGATTCGAATATCTTTTCTTATTATTAATAAAAACAGCGTCAACTAAAAAGTAAAAACACATTTGCAATAAAGGCAACGAACAATTTTAGGTGTTTTTTATTCTACCTAACGTTTCAACTTACACATCTTTCAAGTGTCAATGCAAGTTGTGACATTTGATAACATTTAAAAAAAAGTCGGAATCCAAAACATTAAGTAGAATAAAAGATATTTATTTGAATTTCTTTGCTGTATTCTATGCAAATGAATATTTTTTTAGTTCATCAAAAACAGAATCTGAATTTTTAGAACATTTTTTTAAAATTAATCCATTCTAATTTAAACTTATCCCTATCTTCTTTCTTTATTGTTTCACGCTGGAAATACTAATGTGATATAAATGTCTAATACAATAATTATCACTTAATAATTCAACAGGTTTAGTTTGAAAAACCTGATGTAATCCATTCGGGTAAAAACATTTCCTTTAAAATAAAATTTATCTTCAAGTTCTGTCAAAGGGTCAGCATTACAAACCTTTCAGAAAACAATTATTTTAACATTAAAAAAAGGAAAGAATGTTTAAATCGCCTATTTCAATAAAATGCATAAAATCATTTTACATTGTGATCTATATAGATCATGCTTAAATATAAGAGATTGGATGTTTTAACACATATTTTAAACCAAATATAACAAAAATTAACAAGTAAATTAGATTTTTCGTTTCAGAAAATGAAGAATCGTTATATAAATAGCAATAACTACTGAAACTGGACATACTAGACATCTTAAGTTATTTAAATGTTATGAAAAATAACCCACTTATTATTGACTTGAATGGGTAATGGAGATAAATGTATTATAAATATACAACGTTTCGACAAAATTATGTCATCATCACGTGCATCGTCTTGTACCAGGTGATGTCATTATCGTGCCGAAACGTTTACATTTATAATAAAGTTTTATTCAGTACCCATTCAAGCCGTTTCCAAACTTTTATCTTGAAATGCTGCAAGTATTTTTATAATATTACGTTATAACATACTTAAGTTCGCAATAAATAGTTACCTGGACTAAAAACTCATAGACAAATGAATGTCAGGGAAAGAAAAGAAGAGAGAATGGTGATAAATCAGGACCTGACATGGTGTCGCCAAAGGCATAAATAAACCAAATCTCGTACTATAAATTACATTAGTTTTATATGGTGCAATATAGTGCATTTAGTAAACTAAATTCGTACGACTTATATAATGATGTGTGTTTAGCTTTTTCAAATGAGTCTGGTGGCATAACTGGCATCGAGCATGAGCTTTCTGTGTATGTGTCATACACATTTAATCACTACTTACGAAAATGTTCAAAACCAAGAACTTTAAGAAAGAAAGAAGTTCTCACGCAATTTTTTTGCCAGGAGTTATGCGTAATCCCATCCACAGGCACAGATTTTAAATCATAAAACCTAAAACCATGTTTCTTCTTTGAATACTGCAAAGATCTACTGTTAATGATTGTTTCACTTCTTTTTGTTTTTCCGTGTCTGTTTACTTAATGAAGCGCATTCCTTCTAGAATGGATATGTATTTATATTCGGCTGTTTATGTCTTATTATATTTAGTTTGACAGTTTTTAATTCACTACTTATTGTATATAATCAAGGTGAAGAATTTATTTTAAAATTTTAAAAAATTAACGTTTAAATGCACAATTTTTTTTGGCCGACAGCCAGTAATAAAAGACTACATGTTTCGGAAGCTTTATGCTTCAATAATCAGAAGTAAAAAGCTGCATGACAAGAGGGTAGTTTTGCAAGAAAAATGTTTAACTCATTGTAATATATATGTGTAGAATGAGTATTATTTGTTTGTTTTTAGAATTTCGCACAAAGCTACTCGAGGGCTATCTGTGCTAGCCGTCCCTAATTTTGCAGTGTAAGACTAGAGGGAAGGCAGCTAGTCATCACCACCCACCGCCAACTCTTGGGCTACTCTTTTACCAACGAATAGTTGGATTGACCGTTACATTATAACGCCCTTACGGCTGAAAGGGCGAGCATGTTTGGCGCGACTGGGATGCGAACCCGCGACCCTCGGATTACGAGTCGCACGTCTTAACGCGCTTGGCCATGCCGGACCTAGAATGATTATTAATACATAACACATTGTTAAACAAAAGGAGAAATTAACATTTCATTATTACGTACATAACAAATATGTTTATTCAGAAGATATTTCAAATCATTTTAATTTTGACCAATACATTTTTCATAACGCACAGTTTTGGAAAGAAATATGACTTCTTATGTGCAATATTCACCATCATATATTACCAATGAGTTAAACATTTTCCTTGAAAACTATCCGTTCCTCATGTAGGTTTTCACTTCTGAAGACAATGTCGTAAAACTAAGGAAAGATGAAGAGTTTTTCATGTTAGTTGTTTGTCAAATATAAAAAAAAAATTATGCATTTATAACATTGTTTCAGTATTTATTGCATATGCTTACATCTGTATAAGCATTTTTTTTCCATTTTGGGAACATCTGTAATATTCATACTTTGAAGGATTTCATTGCCCACTCTAGTTAGTTAAATAACTCTCTTAGGTTGTGTGTCTCTAACTGCAGTTTAACAAATACGTAACTTACTAGAGCAGTTCAACACACCGTGGTGTGTCTGATAATATTTGTATTTAAACTTTAGTATATTTCACTATAACTGTTTTCAAGATTACTTACCAACGTGTCCGTATATTCTATTAGTTTGTCTTCGTCTACAAATTGAAATTTCTCTTTTTTGGCTTCTTTGAGCAAATCTTTTAAAAAATTCTGCAATAATTGAGAAAATAACTGCAATCTGTTTCAGCCAGTTGTGTAAAAAAAACTATCTACCAATCAACGTAAACTCAAAGTAAAAATATAAATCAAATAAAGCACTTATTAAATCTGTTGTAATAATATCGAATAAAAGCAAATGTTCGGGATGAGCTTTATTCACTTATTCTCATAAAACTTAAACTAATTCTAGCTGGTTTACAATTAGCACTTAATTATAAAAATAACATTAGCTACTAACATTAAATTACAAGAAAGAGGAAAATAATTTCATAGCTTATTTCCTCTGGTTCACAATCATCCATTTAGGACAGAATGATTATTACCACATGCTGGGTGAGAACGGCCAGTGGGTAGCGTGCCGGACTGTAAATCTAAAGTTTTGTGGTTCGTGCTCCGCATTTTAAGGCGAGGCAATGGGAGCGTTGTAAAATCCCATAAAATCCCATAAAATTAGGAATGACTAGTGTAAATAGCTCTCGAGTAGTTTGACGCAAAATTCAAGCAATTAAATATATTATCCCAGAATCTTTGGAATTTAAGACCAATGGAAAATGGATTATTTCATTCAATAACATGAAAATTATTTTTTATTGCTACAGACAGAGTATTTCATTATGATTCAGTAAGTGCTCTGACTCAGAACTCGGGTGTTAATGTAATCCTGTGATTTAACATTTTACTTGGAAAAGACTCCATAAAGACTATATATATAGTATGATGACTGGACATCTCTGTCATGTTTCGATTCTTTGAAATTAAGCCCAAAGCTACACAATGGGCTATCTGTGCTCTGCCCGCCACGGCCATCGAAACCCGGTTTCTAGCGGCGTAAGTCGAAAGACATATCGCTTTTCCACTGCAAGGTATTTTGTCATGTCAAAACTATAGGTGGATTCACAGCCTCAGGTATTCAATTGCCTTTTTTAGAGGAAATAGTAAATACAAAAACCTTCAAGTACTGATAAAATTGTATCAGAATCTGAAAAGCAGTGTCTATACAGCTAGATGAGTGATTAACATTTGTAACAAATTTACTGTTGTACATTTATTTCACTGCCTAATATTTGTTTCAGTATAGGTTTTCTTTATGCATGTAACGTATATATTGTTGTATCTGCACTGCACAAGACCAGCCCTTTCTCTAAGTTTGTAGAATATTCTTGAGAATAAGAATAAAAAAAATATTTGTTTTACGAAAACGCTAGCGTGTTTGGACTTTCTTGAACGTTCTAGAATCTCGCGTGATTCGTATAAAGACAGCTAATCGAGAGACAATAATATAATATTATTAGTCAACTACCGTCAGTGTGTTATAAGCCTCGGAAGTTGTCATTATGATTACGCTTATTAATTGGAAAATTACAGAATTGGCCGAGGAACGTTTATAGATTTCGAATATTACAAACCGTTCAAGTTCAGTGAGTTAACTTTGGACGTTAGTATTATTACGAAGACATTATATATCTTCATCAGTAAAAAGTAAGTGGTATAAGGCCAACAAATCTTAAGCGAATTGTGACAATATACACTCAGAATTAAACTGCTTGTTATGTCTTTGGATTGACGATAACATTTTCAGTTTTATACTAGATATACGACTCAGTATTGTCTGTAAGTTTGCAAATTCTTGTACATAAATCATGACTGTTTTTAATAACCGTTGTTATAAATTGTATCGTTATTTGTATATTAAAATATATTTGTATTAAGAAATAAATTTGTGTGTATCAATATTGTTGGCAAATATCATAAATTTGATACACATTAATATCTAAATAAGTTTTAAATTAAAATTAACATTTTCTGTTGTTTAAAGTCTTAATACGTAATGTACGTAACACAATAAATTGGAAACTTGTCCGAAATAAAGTATAATAAGTAACCTATTACGTAAGTTATCCACTTAAATAGCGATTTTCATCTTATGGTAAAAATAGATTCCATAGAGTTGCAATATATAATAAATATTTTCATGATCTCACAAAAACACGAAGGTTCAATCATTCTTGATACAAAATGACGAAAAAGTCATCTCCATCACAAGTGGGCCTTTCGAAAGCACTCGGGTTATAGAGTTTTATTATTTTGTAACAAATCATTTGATGATATTGTTTATTGTTCTTAACTTCGTATTTGCAAGAAATGATTATAATTATGTTTGTAGGTGTGAATTTTCTCGTTCTTGTAAAGACTAATTTAGAAGAAAAATTAATTTAAAGTAACGTTGCAATTATTATACAAGTTTGAGTCATCTATCACTTTGAATAATTAATGTCAGAGATATTATCTCACATTCTTATGAAGTGTATTAGTGTCTTAATAAGTCTCTTTGTGATTCGCCCCGCACTTTCACGCCATGGAATCGTTATAAAAGAGATGGTTAAATCCTGCTATTGGATTTGAGCAGTCCAAAAGCTGGCAGTATGGTGCTGTTGACTACCTCCCCTCCAGTCTATCATTTCAAAATTAATGACGACTGAAGCAAGTAACACTTTCGTATGTTTGAACGAACATCCCCAACAAAAAGTTCTCCGCTAGTACAGCGGTAAGTTTACAGACTTACGATCCTACAATCACGGGTTCGATTCTCTTTGGGAAAGTCAGCAGATAGCCCTTCTGACTTTGCTATAAGAAAATACCCCCCCACTCGGACCGAAAAAAAGCTCTTTCTTTTTTCTAAACAAATCTGAGATTTCATTGTTCTTTATTTTATAATTAAAAAGTAAACCAAGTTATTTCTGTGTACTACTTTTGACACTAATTGCTAAAACTTACTTACTTTCGCACATAAAGGCGTGTTTTTAAATTCTGTTTGACTTCTTAATGACTCCTTATGTTTCCTTCTGAAAGGTTCAAACTTTTGCAGCAAAATCTCATCTTCCACAAACTGGTTTTCGTTTTTATATGGACAACCAGATTATACTCACAACGTCTTTATTTGAATGGAAGTATTATTTTTTATGCGCACTTAAAGGTTAACTGGGATAACGTGGGTTGTCAACCTTATCCTCATTCATCGAAGTTCTAAAGTGGCTTAACTGTTTTTTTGTTATTTACTATTGTTTCAACAATGACATTTAAAAAAAAAAGACGTGTTTAGTTTATATGCTCTATATTTTTTGGATACCATTGGTTTTTTGAACTGAGCCATACTTTTAAAAATTCAGCAAGCATTGGCAGTTTGGTTGCATGGAACAGATTGACATGTTTTCTTCTGTAAGTTTTACTAACAAGTTGAAACAGTACATTTACTCGACACGTCTGCGAATTTTCTAAAAATACGGTTTCTATTCTCTTGGTGGGCAGAGCACAGATAACCCATTGTGTAGCCCTGTGTCTAATTATAAACGAATAAACAAAAGTATATTTAGTTATGTTTCCAAAAGATACAGGTCAGATTAAAGTATTTTTACGTCCATTTGTGTTGCAAAAACTTGGTCTTTGTCATAATCCCTTTCTTATATTCGTATTTTATGTTTACATATGATCGATTATCAGAACTTTTCGGTTTATTTGTAAAATATCAGTGTATATTAAAGCCTGTTTGTAAAGGGGAATCTTGTTCCTAGATTTGATATTTACGAATAGTTTTATTTTCCTGAGATTTATGCTTTCTAATGTTTCTGCTATAGCAAGCTGTAAAATTATTTCAATCGTTACGAAAGCAGCTACATTCTATCTTAATCTTTACTATTTTTTTACATTGCCTGTGTAGAAAAACTAATTAAAAACTGGGCAAATTGATTAATATTTTGTTCTAGCGTTGTAAGTCCGTAAACGTAGTACTGTCTTTGTGTAGAGGGGACATAGAAAATCTACATGTATGACATTATGTTATAGACCAGCTTTAAGAGAGAGTTTTCTTGAAGCGTGACTAAACCCTTATTATGATAGGACTATATTTTTGAAAATATCTCTAAGGTATAGTTTAATTTCATTAAAATCGTAAAATATAATTAATTTTGGGAATAATTTTATTTAGATAAACCTTCAGGTATGACTAATAACTCGTCTTGAAATCTCAGAAATACCTTTAACTATAAGTAATATATCATTATAGTAGAGATCAGTATTAGAAGAACTTCCAAGTATTAATAATTTCCATATGGTAGAGAATATTCTTATAAAAACTTCCAAATGCGACTAATGTCTCGTTATCATAGAAAAACGGCTTACAAGAGCATCCAAATATAACTAATATCCCCTTATTGCATGAACTAGTCTAAAACTTCAAGCATGGCTAATATTCCACTTTGGTAGAAAACAGTCATAAGAAAGTCTCCAAGTGTGGTTAGTACCTCTTATAGTAGAAAATATTCTTAGGATAAGTATGATAAAACCCTGCTATAGAAACTAATTGTTTCAAGTGTAATAATCATCTTGTTACTGTATGAACTAATTATAGACTACATATAATATATTCTCATGATAAAAAACAATAATCGCTTTCAAATCGTTAGTCAAACACAATATGTCCTTAAGGTAAAAAAAAAAACATACCTTCAGTTCGTTATCCTACACACAGTATTATATTATTCCGACATAAAGCAAAACAAATTATTTAGCTTGTACATATAGTACACCTTTATAATATAAAGTAAAACTCAGCCCTGATTCGTTACTCTATATAGAATATCAGGTTCATTACTCTACATAAAATATGTCCTTGCGATACAAATGAAATCTTACCTTCAATTCGTTAGCTTCGATAAACCCACTGCCATCTATGTCGTATTCTCTCCAGATCTGAAAATACGTTACTTTTTCAATTTAAACTTGTTTTATCAACAATATAAACATCTAAAAATTGAACTGTGTTTAATTATAAAAGATAATTAGCTTTTTAAGTACATGTTAACTCGCGATAAGGCTGTGTAATTAAGTATAACCATCTTTAAAAGAAAAAATATACAATTTCTTCTTTGTGCGTGTTTGTGTTTCATCGTTTAACAAAGCTACATCAGGCTATTTGCTGAGTCCACTGATGGGAATACAATTTATTAACTGTAGCAAATCGAAAATGGACACTAATATAAGCTTTAACCTGGAATCAAAAACAAATATTTATCAAATCATAATCTTAGCTATGAATTGGACTACAAGAAATCTGGAAAATATAAAAATTTGTAATAAATGTGAAAATGATTATTATTCTTAATGAAAACGAGTTTACATAATGGAAATTGAAAGCAACTTCAAAAAATTACAGTAATCATTCAGAACTGCGATAATTAACCCACAGAAATGATAGTATCATAAAACATAGAATTAAAACAGCGCTTACACAAAGTTTGGATACGTTACATTAAAACAATTTTAAAGATTCATCATGTTGTTAATTTATGCTGTCATATTCGGTCATGCTTTAGTGACAACTATAAATCTTGTTAATACTCATACAGCATGGTTTCCATTGTAAAGGGCTCCTTAATGTTACCATGTTTAAAGCACATAACACTCCAGTGCTTGTTTTCTACAATCTATCTAGTTTACAATGACGACAGTTTCATTGCAACAGTCTGATCACTCAGAAATCCAGTAAGTGCTGTATCCAGTAAGTTAATCAGTGTTGATTCGTAATGATGCGTAAAGTTACATTTCTATTCTCCAGCTACTTCTTGTACAGCACAGTTGAATGAATATGCTGTGGAACCAATGTGTGCTTGTGAGATTTCTATCGTTTTTCTTTCATACTTTGTGTTAGATTTTGCTCTATGCAACTCCGGAACAATTTTTGGTAATGAATTTTGTATTCTTGGTTTCTAGCCTATCACAAGCCACCCACCACATTCTTTTGTCACCGTTTGCTGAAGGTATTTTTATAGATGTTTCATTTTCCTTTGTTTTTCAATGATTTTAAGAACAAAAGATACCACCTTCTTGAAAATCTAATATTCTGATCTGAAGATATCCTTATTGTCTGAGTTGATAAATATTTTTCATTTGATAGAGCTGTCACATGATCATATTCTGATCTGAAGATATCCTTATTGCCTGAGTTGATAAATATTTTTCATTTGATAGAGCTGTCACATGATCATTTTCTGATCTGAAGATATCCTTATTGCCTGAGTTGATAAATATTTTTCATTTGATAGAGCTGTCACATGATCATTTTCTGATCTGAAGATATCCTTATTGTCTGAGTTGATAAATATTTTTCATTTGATAGAGCTGTCACATGATCATTTTCTGATCTGAAGATATCCTTATTGCCTGAGTTGATAAATATTTTTCATTTGATAGAGCTGTCACATGATCATTTTCTGATCTGAAGATATCCTTATTGTCTGAGTTGATAAATATTTTTCATTTGATAGGGCTGTCACATGATCATTCCAAAAGAGTTGATAAATATTTTTCATTTGATAGGGCTGTCACATGATCATTCCAAAAGAAATGTTTTTTGAGGGCATCACACCACTTTTATAACGTCAAATATTGTTAGAATGTAGCTCTAATACATTTCACTCCACTGCGACTTTATATCGATGGTTGATGTCGCGTGAATTGTTGATTTACATATTCAAAATTATTTAATATAATATACTCAGTCCTCTTTATGGAATCATTTTGGTTGATATACAGTAAATATAGTACCTATTCTAAACTATATACATAAACTTAGAGTTACACATATCATGATAATTAAATTATCGCAATTAACAAAAGATATATTACAGTTATGAAAAAAACCAACAACAAATGCTCACTAATGTATTGTAGCGATAAACTTTATAAGCCTTAACGTTAGTCGTGATGTAAGACAGATGATTAAATGTAGCAGCTTTAGTATTAAACTATCTGATATATTTCGTTCTACTTTGAAAAACCTTCTGGTATGTCTGACTTTCAAACAACATACGCTCTGTAAAATTGTATTATAGGTAGAGCTGGCCTAGATATCAGTTGTACAAAAAAGATTTTGTATACAAACAGATTATCCAGTGATGTATAATGACGTCAGTTGCAGACACAAGAGACAAACCTGTGAATTCAATGAAACATGCTAGTTATTCAAGAAACAGAAACAGCGATAAACCCTTTACAATACATTATGCACTATATTAGCATATAAGGTGCCACAGGTAGTGTATCTATCTTTTACAGCAAAGTAACTGCAAAAATTAAGAACTAATACTGACAGAAAAGTAATGAGCAGTTGTCAGGACTGTTCAGACACCGCCCACTGAGTGAAAGCTTCAGGAGAGGGGGGGAGATGAAGAAAATAATGTCATGAACTCAAGAACTGGAACCAGAAGGCGTGTTGATAGGGCCAAGTTATTAGGCTGTTATGACATATAAATGGCGGAAATTGTCATTTCATCATGGCATTTAACGACGGAAGTTGTCTGTTACCAAAGAGAGTTCTGCTGGGATATGTCATGTGACATCACAATTCATGGGATACTCAACAGAGAGCATGTTGCTAGTGGTCAGAAGGAGGTACTAGAGCGTGCATTGCTAAGGGCACATAGTGTTGCCAATGTTCTATATATGGATGTTATTACTAAAAAAAGATAGCATTTGTGTATGGGAATGCTCTTACAAGTTGTATTATGTGTTTTTGCAAAGGTGGATGGTGTTTATGTAGGTGGACAGTGTTACTATACTTCTATAGGACTTCATACAGATTACAAATTGTCTCAACTTATGTTTATAGTTTTCTATTCTACAATTAACTTTCATGAAATACGTCTTGCTGTTTTTATAGCTTTATAATGTTACTAACAGATTTAGCTTACTCATTGGAGTTTCACTTCTATAGTTAGTATTGCTGCGGTGGACGTTTATATAAACAGATAGATCAATAGGATAATGTCTCTCAACTTCTTCTAAACATGTGATGGCATCATATGGATTGTAGACTAGTTTTAGTAATACGTCCTTATAATTTAGAAATAAAACCATAATTTTAATGAGACAACTATTATAATATAGTGTATTTCGTATGTCATTTTGTATTGTATATACTGTCTTCGTTTATCCATTACTTAAATGAGGCAAACATTATCGTTAGTAATCTGCTTTGCATACTTTTATAATTATCTGCCTTGAACGGATACAAACAATCAAACGGACATTCATGACATTTTCAAGATTTGAAGATATTAGGAAGTTATTTTGTTTTCGATCTAGAACTCACATATTTGAACTTAATAACTACGATTGTTTACAAATACAACTTACATGGATCTATATATAATCTATCTTTTCAGAATGTGTGACTGCTTAAACACTTAAAGAAATATTAATACATCAAACTTACAGTTCAGGTTGTTTTCTTCAAATTTATCTAATAGAACAATTCCACTGACAACTCGAAAACATTTGATATTTAAGAATAACACAAACTGAAACATGTATGAATTATAAAACTGTATTTCCTATATTAAATTAGCTTTCATACAAGTCTAGTATATTTCAGTGAGTGTATAATTCTTGTAAACTTTCTTCTCAGTTAGACTCCCATAATGGCCTTTGTTCATTTAGCTTACTGATCAGAGTTTTGCTTCTATGATTAGTACTGTTATGGCGAATGGTGTTTCTATAAACCAATAGATCATAAAATGTTTCAACTTGTCTCATCATCTAACTATGTCATCAACATTGTAGTATAGATTTAATTATATATCCTAAAGCATCACAAGTAAAAACAATGGTTATCGTTCAATGTTGTCCTTAATACAAACCAATTGATCACGCATACTTACAGTCCAGCCCACTAACCACTTTCAGTCTCTTGGAATCATTGATTGAATCTTATCCAGTGTCTTGTGCATGAAGGAAATCATTCCCACAGTGTAAATATAGGTCAAAAGGATTATCGCTGACCAACAGAAGTTTTGCGTTGGAAGACTTTTCACAAAACCAAAACAACATTTTGCGAGTTTCATTATATTTCTAGAAGCAAAAAGTAAAACCATAAACTTATCTGAGAAATTGGTTTAGCAATTTGTTGTTGTTGCTGTTCAGTGTTCTCACAAAAACAAGGTAACGTATGGTCGAATCAAGATTTTGAGAGTTGAATAAAATCAAATGAAATCACATTCTTAAACAAAAAAGACTGTAACAACAACAACAAAAACAGCAACTACGGGCAAAATAAAACCTGAATTTAGTAACATTTTACAGCGTAATAAATGAGAATGATGCTAGTGATGTCAAAATTTTACTAACGTTAATAACCATAGAGATATTATTGCAGTGCAAAAAGTGCATGAAGTAAAATTCGTGCAAAATTATTCAATTGTTAACGAGACTTTTGTAGTATTTGAGTGTTTTGATCATCATGCTAACTAAATTATTTATTGTTTAAATTCATTGGTCAAACACCTTCTATTACATTAGTTACTGGTACTGTTCAGACACTGCATGTTGACTGTCTGCTTCAGGAGTACAAAAGGGGTAACGACAAAGACGTCATAGATATACATAATAGAACCAGAGGGGTGTCGCTGGGGTGACACTGCTAGGCCATCATGTCACTTGAAAGCCGGTAACTATAATGTCGCCATGACACATGATGATGGAAGTGGTGTGCTGTCAGAGTGTGTGTTGCTAGCATATGCCATATGACATTACAGATCGTGTTACTCAACAGAGAGCATGTTGCTAGGAGTCATAGTTCCATCAAATTGTACCAAATGGCAAATTGTATTAGTAATGTTCTGTTGGTGAATATGTTACCAATATTCTATATGAACATGATGCTAAGGTTTTATAAACAAATGGTATTTATTACTAAGGGTAGCATTTGTATAGGTGAATAGTTTTACTTGGCATATTGTATGTGTCCTGCTAAGGTGGATGGTGTTTTATAGGTAGACAGTTTTATTGTACATTTGTAGAATTGCGTACATATGAATGTGTTAGTACTCATGGTGGTAGTAACAGCAAAGTACAGAATAAAACCTGAAATTATTAGCATTTTGTTACTAACAACTTGTAAATAGAATACTTAATTTCGACTAAGAAAAACTTATAATTTCTACTGATACTCTTTCATGTCTAATAAACTGTTGATTTTTATATCTTAAAAAGTATTTAACATGTTCAGAACAATTAAAGAGGACAAATATGCCAGATAGCCGATACAAAATTCGTGTTTTCGAAAGCTGTAGGTTTAAGATATCATTGAAAGATAATGTTAATGGTGAATATTGTGATGACTATAAAAGAACAAAGTATTCACACTATTCCATTTGATTTGCTGTGTTGTAGCCACGTTTTGACTAAATTCCAGTTTTTTTCGTAACTTTTTTGATAGCTTTAGTCTCACAGGAACACAATTGTTATGACATCCACAATGTTTACTTTTTATGCAAACTTACCATTTTCCAACCTTGAACTTGTAACTGAGACTAGAGACATTCTCCTAGAGTAGAGTTACCAACTATAGCTCTGTAGATCTGAAAGAGTCTTCTACAGGTAAATTACTTTACAAGAAAGAATGAACTTCCCCAACAACTTGACACAGAAGGTACTGGCTGTTGTTACATGGCATCTATGTGAACTAAACCAAGTGGGTTGGTTCTCTTTTGAAGCAACCAGAGGACTCGATAGTTGATTATAATGCCAAAATAGTTAATCAAATACTGCCTAACAACATAAAGTTGGAGTATGTAGAAATTTTGTTTTTGTTCGTACCTTGGTCCCAATGTGCGTTACTCTAATATTAATTTTTATTATACCTTAAAAAGTGATTAATATGTTCAGAATCATTAAGAGGACGAATATTCATCAACGTAATTTCAATAATTACGAGCTTGAAGCATTGTGACTGTTTTTCAACTACTGCTTTTTATTTTGGCAAAAGAAAATATTTATCTCACTGTCATTACACGCACATGAAGGACGATTCTATTTTTTAATCTGACGCTTATTGTTGTCTCAGAGAAAGTTAACTTAACAGACTGCGAGAGTTATCTACTAGTTTCACAAAATCTTGACACAAAGGAGGGAAAGAACTCTTTTAAAATGAAAATTTCTCTGTAAAAGTTGAGCCGATAAGCATAAAATTTGTATTTTCGAAAGTTGTAGCTCTAAGTTATCGTTGAAAGGAAATTTTAATGATGGATATTGTAATGACTAAAACAGACATTAATTTATTTACCTTCTCCGGGAGTTAAAAGCAAAGCTTGACAATTGAATAACAAGGGCTAGCCAGCTTTAAGGTTTATTTCTTAATTTAATGTACAGGCTAGCTTAAAAGAACCAAAAGGTCGATTTTTGACCTTCAGTGTTATGTTACAGGCAACTATCGAACTCTCTTGTAACAAAAGGGAAATTTTCATACCTCTGAGGATTCATCCGAAACTTAATCTTACTACGTCAATAACGGTAGATGCTCAAGAATAGTCCCCAAGTATTACCTCTTGCCATAGTCTGTTTGATGATGTCTTCCGCTGTCACAAGCTCCTGCTTAATATTAGAGACTTCTTTGTAAACTTGCCAACAAGCTATTGGGCTGTTCTGAAATGATTTTCCTAGCCCGTCTTATTATCTTTTTTGACACATGGCCTAGTCGTAGGTACATTTTAGATAATCTACTGTATTATGTACTGAGTTTGAACCAATGTGGTTTTAGTTTTCTGAGGTTCTAACTCTTGTTTATGCTTCATCTGTTGTAGTGCCAGATCTGAAGTAGAGGCTTCAATACTGTATGTTTTGTTAAAGTGCAATAGAAGTAGTTGTTTCAAGGAATTCTTGGTGACTTTATATGTTTTAACCACAGGAATGTATATAGGGACTATGATATATTACAGTTCACAGAGATTACCATAACTATTAAGACAATCACAACGTTTTGATCTCCTTAGGTCATCATTATGTTAAGAATGACTTGAGAAAACGGCTGGTTTGGGTTGAGAAAATTTTTATGTAGAGGAGCGAACAACGTTTCAACCTTCTTCGGTCATCGTCAGGTTCATTGTTGTTGATCACGTGCCGTGGGGTCGACAATAAATAGAGATAAAATAGTTGGGACGTTATATATACTTACTTATTATATATGATAGTTAACAGTGTAATATCATCTGTGAACATGTGAATAAATAATTTTGTTTGAAGTTAAGCACAAAGTTGCACAATAGGCTACCTGTGGTTTTCATAGTTTCTAGCGTTGTAAGGTCGCAAATATATCGTTGTGCCACTAGAAGCATATGTAATTTGAACAAATCTTTGCTCAGATTTAAAGGACCCAGAATGGCCAGGTAGTTAGAGCTTTCGATTCGCAATATGCGGATCGTGTATTTTAATATCCGCTCCATTTCCGTCGTAGGGGAGTTATTATGTGTCAATCAATTCCACTATTTATTAGTAAAAGAGTAATCCAAGAGTCGGCGGTGGATGGTGATCAATATATGCCTTCCCTCTAGACTTTCATTGCCAAATTAGGAACGACTATCGAAAACAGCCCTCATGTAACTTTGCGCAAAATTAAAAACAAACACAAATACAACTTTTTTCACTACTTTTCACTTCAGCCTGTTTTATGTCATAAAAAATCTTGATTTTGTTTTTAAATACATCGAATTCAAACATAAGTTACTTTTTCTTTTACTCCTAGAAAGTGTGTTTGTGTTTTTTTATATAGTAAAATCACGTCTGGCTATCTGCTGAGTCCACCAAGAGGAATCAAATCCCTGATTTTATCGTTGTAAATCTGAAGACTTACCGTTGTCCCAGCGGGGAACTTTCATAAAATGAAACTGTCTTTATAGTATAAAAGTGTAAAACTTTTAACAAGAAAAATATTATATACAAATTGAGTGAATGCTTTGTTTTAGATAATGGAGAAACACGACGTTAACCAAGTTTTTATATTTATGAGCATTTCTCGAAATTCAACATAGCTTTTAAAAGTACTAAATAAAAATTATGATATAAATTCGACATATAGTATTTTAATCTATGTTCGTTGGGGCAATCGTTAAGCATGTGTACTTGAGTATTAGTGTTTTTAGTGTCCAGGTGACAGTAACAGTTTTTATAGTTTTAACCTGATGGTTATACGTAATCACTAATGTAAGCAGAGTTGATTAAACACTTTTACTTGACCTGTGAATATGTAGATAAAAGCGACATCTTCCTTGTGTATGTTTTCATGTTGGGAATGCTAGTTATAAACTTTTATATTGATAGCTTAGACATATTATTTTTACTATACTATATTTTGATCACTTTTATAGAAATAACATTGTACTTTCTCAATTGCAATTTGCTCCCCAGTGGCACAGCGGACTCGCACCACTAAAAACCAGGTTTCGATACCTAAGGAGAGAAAAGTACAGATAGCCCATTGTGTCGCTTTGTGTTTAATTCAAAGAAACCAAACCAAAACCAATTGCAATTTAATTTGTTTATTTAAAGTTTAAGATACTGATTCCTAGTAAACGTTGGTTAATTGGTCAATTGGCTCATATTGAGGTCTACCATACTTTCAATGCTACTGCGCTGGATTTCCGAGCTCATAAATTGGATTCTAATCCGTGCACTTCTTCAAAATACAACCCGCATTTTAAGCTCTGGGTGTTTATACGAGTGACAGTCAATTCCTTACATGAATACTGAACAGAATGGTTCCTGCTGACCAGTTATTTTTCTCCAAAATTAGGTACGGCAGTACGTAGCTTTAGAAGTTTTGCCACAAATACAAATTCCTCAATTTTGTTTTTAATCGGTCATTCATCAACAATTAAAGATCTCAGTTTTCTTAATAGCAGATATATTCTCTGTAATTTGACACCTTATTTTATATATCTAAATAAACGAGCTGTTACACAACTATATGATGGAAGGTCCCTAATAAATTGGTCAGTTGGCTTAAATGTTTACGTTTAAACTCTGGTCTACGACATAAAAGTAGGAACATGTTTAAGTCCTAGTGTTCCAGATAACTATACAATAAAATAATTTTTATTAACTCAAATTCACTGCTGGCCAAAATCTTAAGGCCAATGAACATAAAGAAAAAATATGCCTTTTGCGTTGTCAAACTCAACCATTTATTTGAATAGAGCTTCGAAAGATGACAATAAGAAAAGGGAAAATAAAAATAAAATCCTTTTTAGCATTTAATAGGGAAAATGTAAACACTATGAAATTAGCCTAAATACTAGCTGGTCAAAAGTTTAAGAAAGCGTTAATCGGAAAACAAGTAACAAAATTTAGTCATTTGTTTTAAAGCATTAGCGTTGTCAACATCTCCCACTGACCTCTCCTGTGTTACGTTTGATAAAAACATAGCTAAGGCTAAAAAGTTGACAGAGTTTGAGCGTGGCAGATTGGGTGTAGTAAAACTGCTGTTGCAAATTCCTTAAAAGACCCTGAGGGATACGGAACGAGAATTTCAAGTGGTCGGCCCAAGAAAATTTCGTCAGTGTTGAACAGGAGGATTCGACGGGTTGTCTGGCAAGACACCAGCTCATCGTCGAACCAGATTAAGGCCCTTACGGATGCAGAATGCAGCTCAAGAACAATAAGACGGCATCTACGAGAGAAAGGCTTTCAAAACCGTAATCGTCTTCATAGGCCACTCCTCCTTCCACACCAAGGAAGCTCGGTTAAACTTTGCTGAGAAGCGCCAAACATGGGATGTAGAAAATGGACGAAGGTTTTGTTCTCTGATAATAAAAAAATTAACCTGGATGGTCCAGATGGCTTTCAAAGTTACTGGCACGATAAGGATATCCCACCGGAGACATTTTCTACACGACACAGTGGTGGAGGTTCCATCATGATCTGGGGTGCTTTCTCCTTCCATGGAACAATGGAGCTTCAGGTTATACAGGGGCGTCAAACAGCAGCTGGGTACATTGGCATGTTGGAGAGAGCATCCTTATTGACTCAAAGCCCTCGCTTGTGTGGAAATGGCTGGATCTTTCAGCAGGACAACGCTGCAATCCACAATGCCCGCAGGACAAAGGACTTTTTCATGGCGAATAACGTGATTCTTTTAAACCATCCAGCGTGTTCGCCCGAACTGAACCCCATTGAAAATGATTGGGGGTGGATGGCAAGGGAAGTCTATAGAAATGGACGTCAATTCCAAACAGTGCATGATCTTTGTGAAACCATCTTCACCACTTGGAATAACATTCCAGCCAGCATTCTGCAAACGCTTATATCGACCATGTCAAAGCAAATGTTTGCAGTTATTTGCAATAACGGCCGTGCAACTCACTACTGAGACCTCTTGTTGAGCATTTCCTACCCTGTTTAGGACTTCTTTTTGGTATGGTCTTAAACGTTTGACCAGCTAGTATTTGGAATAATTTCATAGTGTTCACATTTTCTTATTTTCATCTTTCAAAGCTCTGCTTAAATATGTAGTTGAGTCTAACAACGGAAATTGCATTTTTTTTTTTTATGTTCATTGGCCTTAAGATTTTGGCCAGCAGTGTACAAATACTATATGTATCAAACTTGTATGTATTGTCTATTAAGCAAAAAAGAGACCGTAGAAACATTCTTTGTGTAATTATCTGTCATTGTTCTTTTCACTTCATTAAACATGAGTGCAAGTGTACATTTACACTTTTGTTTTGTTTTTAATTTGTCTTCTTACTTTGCTCTGCATTAAGCATTTCTTTTTGTGGAAATAATATCCTTATAAAATAATAATATCTGCTCACATCTTAAGCTAATTTAATTTGTCTGAATAGCATATAAAATTCAAGCTAAATATATATACATATAAAGATAACACAATTTTCTATCAGTGTTTAGAATAAGAGAATAATTTTAACGATTTTAGTAAAAGTATATATAGAATGTGAGAAGACTAAAGAATAAATATAATTTCGTATAAAGAGAAGAACGTGCAGATGAAATAATATTTGTTTACCTTCATGAATTCCACGCTTGACTCAAGTGGATTATCAAAGCGAAAGAGCAGCAAGAAACTCTCCTCAAGGGGGAGCAACTGAGCAAGCTAAAATTGGGAAAACTAGTCGTTATTGCTAAATAATAAGATATTAGAAATTTGATCAAGATAACATAGATAAATATGTTACGATTTTTACAGAGAAAGAGGGATTATTAAATCTTCAAACAAGATAAAATAAGGAAGACTAATTTATTATTGTCATAGAAAAAAGGATTATTGAATTTATAAGAAAGTTAGAATGGGGAACAAAATTCTTGTTGTTACAAAAATACAGATTATCGAATAATTTCTAAAGGGATAATGAGAAGCTTTTGAAATTTTGCTCATGACAATGAGTGATCAAAATATGAAAGTGTGTTTTTTAATAACGAAAAAGACAAGACATTCTAAATGTAACAACTCATGTAACTGTTTTCGGATCTTCCCAAGAGATCCATCTGGTTTTATAATAATTAGTCCATGACAAAATAATTTTAGATTTGGAAAACCTTTATGAATAACTTTTTTCTTACAATAATATTAAAAAATATATGTTCTTTAGATGAATATAAACGCGCACGTAAATTTGAACATAGACAATATTTTTATGAAATCTTTAAATAACACGATAAGTTGAGCTCTGCCTACCTCTCTAATTTCAATCTTCCCGTCTTGGTTATCATCATATGCTTCCATGAAACATTTTTTAAGTTCTTCCAGCATTGATTCAGATAACATCTAGTATGGAAAAAAAAACAGTCATGATTATTATAACTTAAACACATTTGCCTATATTGATTTGAACTGATCAAACCCAATCTTCCGTAATCGTTCATTTCGCAACTTAATTAGAAATTATTTCTGCCAGCTGCTGTCAAATTTGTGTTCAAATTTTAATTCAGTCTTTTTTTTAATTTCTGTAGTAGTAAGTTTAACGAAACTTAGTGCAATAAATGTGGACTAATTTTAAACATTTTACTTCAAGCTGGCCAAATTTCTCTGAAAGGGGGCCGAAGGCCGCCTAGAAGGGTCACTTATTTTAAACACTCACACCACTGTACAGTAAGCGTGTCGTTTGTTAAGTCAGTCAGAAGACACCCATAAGGGACGCTTAATGTTGTAATATGTACCGTCATTACGTCAATAAAAGGTACGTACGCCATGAGTCACGAGAAGGATTATTCACTCTGCAGGCTATAAGAAAACATTACATATGAACTTCAAAAGCAAAAAATGGAAATAATTGTTAGTCTTAATTTTGGTTTTATTCACTCTTGAAACAGAACATTTTCAGTGACCCTACAGAAGTACAATACTCCAGTAAGACGAGAAAGAAAAAATACACTTTTTTTCCAGTTTCTCTTCTAAGTGTTTTTACTTTTGCGTTATATGCATTACATAACAGAAGAACTTAACAGTAGACAGTATCATTACGCTTCTGTAAATAGTTTATCCTCTACAGTATGCATGATAGAACGCATTCATAAATATCACTGTCAATTTACTGAATTTACCTAAAATAATACTTATCTTAAAGCTTAATGATTATGAAAAACCTAGTTTACGACATAATTATCTCACAGATAAGCATACCAATTCGAAGGATTTATTAGGCAAATCTAACTGTAATGACACATATAAAGGGGCACATAAAAGGTTCTACATCAATATAAGCACAATATTCATGTTTTCATAAGCAGTATCTGGGGAAAATACAATATAAATTAACTGAACAGGTCGTTATTTGTTGTTTGTTATTAAGCGGTATAAGTCCGCAGACATACCGCTTTGTCACAGGGTGGCCTGAACATTTGGAGCATGTTGAATGGAATTGTTAATAGCGAAATAAGAATACTATACTCCACAAATAGTTGAGAATTTAGTCATAAATGCTATATTAGGATTAAGTTAAACAAACAGGGCAAGTAATACTGCAAGAAAGGGTTTCGAAGTCAAATTCACTCGAATACATTTATATTATAACTAAATTTAGTTATAACTAAAATGCAACGTTTCACATTTACACAATTAAAAGTTTATTAAAGCTGTAAACTGCTTCCATATTTAATTGTGTAAGTATGAAAGTTCGCACATTAATTCTTTCTTTGATTTTAAATATTACTCAAGGGCCACTTAGTCATACTCAGCTTTACTCTTTGGAAGTGAACAACATACAAGTTATGTTATAAGACATACATAAAGAATTCATACATGTATACAGAGGTATAAACAAGCATCTGAGGAGACAAAACTAAATTCGGTACTACATTTGTACAGAAATACCGTACACCACGTTGCAATATATATATGAAACATTACTCCCCCAAAAAAATTAAAATAATTTCAAACAAAAGCAAAATAAACTACTACAACTAGTTTCAAACAAAGTGAAAGATGAGAGAAGGAATTAAACACCCATTGTTCACCAAAATCGTAAAATAAATTAATACAACAGCAGCAGTGTTGCAGAAATGCGTTTAGGTTTCTTTACTATGTGGTTCCACTAGAGGTGTGACTATATCTAAGACTAGTGTTGTTGTATCTCAGTATACTCTTCTAGTTTTTACTATACAAAGCAATGAAACTTCTGGTTTGAAAGAATCTAAATACAACCCATGCACCGTTTGACATATTAGTTGTAAGTTATTGTATGGTGTTCTTTGGATCTTGAGGAGCAAGACACGAAGAGTTGGTGAACTGTTGCTCCGGATAGTCTGAAGTAAAAAAAAAAAACAATAACAAACCTGCAAAGCTAGTCTTACAGGCTCAAGTAACATTTATGCGATCAAGTTACATAAGGGCAGAGAGGATCAGCTCTGCTATAAATATCCGAGCATTGGTTTGGAGGATTCAAAGTATATTCATGGAATAAATTTAGATAGATGCACACATTACCACACTGGAATTTTCTAAATACATTCCAAGATAAAGTAAAGCATAATAATGATTCACATTTGGTTGGAAACTGTCAACCCGTGATAAAGAATTGACACCTTCCATTTTCAAAGCCATACAAGATTGAAAATTAACAAAATATGACCTCTCCTGAGTAGTGGCAGTACTAAACTCTGTGTAATGCCATTGAAGCAATTCTTCAAAATTACACATATCTGAAGAGTCAACCTCAAGTCCAGAAGCAGACTCTGATTTTATGGGTTTCTTATTGTATACTATAAGCCCCTGCTGATTTTCTAAAAGAGTAAATGAACATATAACCCACTCTTTGTTCTTAACCCTGACATTTTATTGGAATAATAACACTGATATCTATTTTCATTTACATCTGAAATAGATACCTACAAGAAAAAATATCAAGTGACTAAAATGATACAACAAAGTAATAAATAATCACTCTGAACTAAACTTATGTTATCCGTTTACCTCATGCCTGTAAGTTAATTAAAATATAATATATATGAAAAAACAACATTATAGCTTATGTCAGAAAACTGTAAATGGTAATGTGCAAATAGTATAAATATGTACATATCAGAAATAAACCCATCTTACATATTTCTTCAAAGTTCGTAGATATATATTTTTAAAAAAACATATCGCCATTATTTCCAGTTTGCACACTTATGTACCTTAACAATTGTTGCTCACAATCATTCAACATCTTCAGTAAACATTGTGGAATATTCATGATGTAAAAAACACTTAAATTACACTGAAAACATTATAACTTTTCTCCCAAACATCGACAAATGTCATAAACATCTACCTGATTGTTGGTTACTTACCCTGTCTGTCATTTTTAAGTTGAAAAAAGGCCTTCCTATTATAACTTTTCAACCACATCCCATTATTTGACAAAATATTCAAGGGTTTTGGCAGCGCATGTTACTCCTGGTGTCACCGTAATCTTACATCATCCACTATTTGCTGTTTGAAAGACCTGGAGACCACTGGCATCAATATCTTGCAAATTTCAGCAATAGTACAACATATTCTGCAGTTATACTTTAATAAACATGTGTGTTACAGCTTGTGTTACGCTGCAATAAAGTTGGTAAGTCAAGGTGGGTATACTTCTTCCTTTACCTCATTTAACATCCAGCTGAATCTAGTTCCTCTAGTTTGCTTTTCCAATATATTGGATATTCTACTTATATATGTAGTCATCATTTTTACTCAGTGATGGTAAAACAAAACAATGTTATATATTAGGACATTTGACAAATTTTAATTCTCATCTCAGCTGGTGAGAAACTCCATATGTCTTACCATAGTACTGTTGCATATGATACTATTAGATCATGGTATTGTTTCACTGTAATACTGTTATCGATTGTACAACATACTTTCTTGTTATCTAAAATGTGTGTGTGCTTTGAAGTTTCTTTTTTTATAGTTCCAAAATGCTAAAAAACGATAACAACTCCCAGCGGTTTTTCTGTGACGTGCACTGATGGCATTTGACAGTAAACTACATAAAGCTTTGTCTGCTGGCTTTAATTCACAGTCTTGGTCAAATATTTTCTTATTTTGTAACAAATGAGATTATCATTATTAATACGGAATACAAATAAGTTAACACTGTCAAACTAGAAAATGCATGTTATATTAAACATCTACTTAAGCTATTTGAAAAATGAAACAAATTCTATAGTCCTTATGAACGATTTATTTGAACAGAAAGTATTTTATCAGACATCTGTAGAACGATGTGTAATTCAACATTTTACTTGTCACAACAAAATTTATCAAAACATACATAAAACAAAACATAATAGCAAATTGTTGTAAACATCGTCTGTAACCTTGCATCAGTTCATATTAAACGTTCAGTACTTGGTTGGTCCTCCTCATGCTGTAATAACCTTCAAAAGGTGACGCGACATTCTTTCGGTGAGATAATTGATGTAATCCACTGTGATTTCATCCCAATTTTTCACTAGAAAGCACTGCAACTCAACTGCAATAACTGATTTAGGATTCTCAATGGGATTACAATCTTGAGACTTTGATGGCCATGGCATGCTCCTGGTCGAGATGATCCTGTATAATATGTACACTGTGAGCAGTGACATTGTTATATTGGAACACAAAACTAGTGCCAAACCTTGCACTAACATATGTGTGTGTGTGTTTTTCTAATAGCAAAGCCACATCGAACTGTCTGCTCAGCCCACCGAGGGGAATCGAACCCCTGATTTTAGCGTTGTAAATCCGCTGTACTAGTGGGGGGCAGTAACATATGAAAGAAATATCGTCTCCAGGTTATATCTGTAGAAGACACCACTGTCGTTTACTGGAGAATATGAAGAGCAGTTTTATAGGAAAAACAGTTTACCCTCATCTGTTCTCCAGACAAACAACAACACGAATCCTACTGTCAGCTTTAACAGACAAGAAACAAGATTTATATCAAACGATGGCTTGTGATCAGCGTCTTGACTGTAACTTCGCATGCTGTCTTGCACAGGTTACATGATTATGACAATGAATTCTGGTTAAATCGGTTTGCAGATAGTCTTTCTTGCAAAATAACCTTGTTCAGTCAGTTTCCTATCCACTGTACTCTGGATAACCTTAATATAAATGTGTTCATGCAAGCTTTATTTCGACATTGATGTGATAATCTGATTAAAACAACGTCTCCTGTAACTCAATGACGTTTCAATGTTTTGTATATACCTTACTCTTCTGGCAGTGTTCATTTGCTTTATACCATTTACGAACAGTCGAACAATTTGACGCCTTCCAACACCTGACGAGACACGACTCTACATGTATCTCAGAGAAATTGTCTGAAGAAAGCAGTTTTGATCAAAATCGAAAAAATTATACCAAAGAACGCCATTTTTTAACAAAAAAAATAGGTGTATATAAGTGTTTAGACGAACAAATACACAGTATAACTTACACAGACTAGAATAAAAACAGGTTTCTCTGATCATACGCTACATTCTCTGTTACTATTCGAACATTTACTCAATAACTACTCCTTGCATGTAAATAATAAAATCAACATACAAACAATTTGGTGATCCTTGTAGAAAAGTTACTTTCAACTTGTTATTCACCTGTTAAGAAAAGCCATTTTTTTGGAAGCCAGTTGAATAGTGAAGCTATTACAATTATAGATGCTGGCTTTCAATAGTCCCTTAATTTCCTTAGACTTCACTCGCTTGAATTTGGTCCACATAAACAGAGCTTATATCAGAGATGTAATATCCCAGACACCCATATCATGCCTCGACCACTCACTTGACGTAAAGCAATGTAGATGACTCACATTGTCTAAGTAGACAACAACGTTCTTGGGTGGCTCTTACCTTGAGGCCTGTGATTTCATATCGTTTTCCACTGTGTTGGGTCTTTACTTCAGTTCTGCTCTTACTATATCCCAGACATGCAACTGGTACACATTTATAATAGTGACAAAGAATCAATGTCTGGAATCAGTAAATTTATCAATAACAAATTATCCAGGCAGCAGTCCAACTCATATTTCACTCAATGCCCCTGAATGATAGTAAATTAATATTTTTGTGATTCTCGCACCAATAGTACATAACTGGGGCACCAACAAACCCGTTTGTTTTTATTTCCAAGCTTCACTTCTGAGATAAACCTGGGGTGTGTAATCATGCTTTCCTTTGAAAAACGTTTCAGGAAAAATCCCAATTAAATCCACTTTAAATTCTACTCAGCCACAACTACCCAAAACTGTAATAGTCAGAAAGAGGCTACGTCTTGTCCTGATCAATAGAATTACAACATTTACTTTCAGGAATACGTGATACTGGTAGTTATGGTAGTGTAAAAACTTTCCTTTACAAACTCTACGTATTTGATTTCATATAACGTCAACTATCCTGCAATAATCTTACTTTTGTATTAAGTTAGACTTGTGTGATGACTGTCACAACTACTGTAGAAAATCCAGACAGCACATCAATATGCTTTGTTAGTATTCTGAATTTCCAAAATTACTCAACATCCAAGAAGTATTCCTCCACCCTGACTCCAGTTCGCAGTTCTGATCGATCTGATCCACAAGTAGGAGATTTGAAATATTTTGTTGTTCGTATTAAATAGACTACCGTAATTATCCAAAGTTCTATAATGACGTAAGCATAAACTTTATTTCAACTTATAATATAAACTGAATAGTAGGAACACATTGAACGCAACTTAAAATGCAAACTTAAAATAACAAATTAAAAATAAAAGACAATTTTCACTCAAAAACCTATGATGTGACTAAACTACATAACGAATAAAGTAAAATGTCAGAAATGTTTTCCAAGCCATAAACACCCTTGGATGGAAAGTGTGAGTTCTAATTTGAAAGGGAAACTGAGTAGAGATATTTTATCACAAAACTAACATGGAAAAAACACATAAACAATATACACTCATCAATAAGAAAAAGGATTTCATATCTAAAGACTATAACTGGTAAACAATCTAAATGCGCACCGAACACCATTATACAAATATACAAGGCTTACATCCGTCCACTAATAGAGAACGGATGTCAAGTAACATACAACATGTCAAACAACACACTCCAAAAAATCCAAGTGCAACAAAACAGAATATTAAAATCCGCATTCAGTTTACCATCTTTTACACCAACAAATTATCTACACCAAATTAGTAATTTACCAACCATAAGAGATAGAATGACAGAACTTTCTATGAAATATTATCGAAAAGCAGAAAACAGAAACAAACTAGCGGCATCACTACACAAATTATCAAGTGCACCAACAAAATACATATCACCATACAACATATTTCAAGAATCACAATCCACTCAACAAAGAGTCTAAATACATAAAACTATGTTATTAACATGAATTCCTTTTTTTTCAGGTACAGGGCACACGACAGGCAAAACTTTCGGCGCCTGTCGTGTGAAAGTGGGTTTTCTCAGGGTACTCCGTTTCCCCACATCAAAATCTTCAGGCATTGGATTTCTAGATCCCAGCCCAGGCAACCTTTTTGCCAGACCCAGAGTCGGGCCGTTTGATTTGATCTGAACTTGAATGAATTACATTCATGTTCACATCTACCCAACTTTTTCTTTTCGAGACAGGTCCCGACCTTTCCTTCTTTCCACTGCTACCTTTGCCTCCACCCAAAAGACCATTTAGTGAGACATTCCCCACCCAAAAGTCAAGAATAATAACGATAATTAATTTATTAAAATAATAATAAAAAAACCCACCACTTAATCCTAATAACAATCCACGAAAGGGGACGAAGAGGAACTACAAAGTTCCTGAACACCCCAGTTGGAGAGAGAACTCTTCGGATTTCTCTCTCTCTAAACTGAACCCCTGCCACGTTAGTTTAGTTTAGTTTAGTTTAGATATTTTATCGCTTTTGACAGTTGAGTGAGCAGATTTATTTTCACACATGAATTTCAAGTTAGTGACTTACAGAATTAGCTCTCTGAGTAAGCAAAACAAGAATATAGAAAAAGTCTAGATTAGCAAACCACAAGACTACGTTTCTGGAGAACCAAAAACAGTTTTGTCAGTTTTAACTTAAGCTATCAGAAATATACTTTAAAAGAAATTAGAAACAAAAGTTAAAACTTTAAATATGTATGGTATAAACATGCATATAACAACTCTATCTTGACAGCATTATTTCTAGGTCATAACTGGGAACAGTTTAAAATAAGTTGCTATCTTTGGTTGTTTTGAATTTCACGCAAAGCTACCGAGGGTTATGTATGCTAGCCGTCCCTAATTTAACAGTGTAAAAACTAAAGGGAAGGGAGCCTGTCATACTCATCCACCGCCAATCCTTAGGCTACTCTTTTGCCAAAAAATAGTGGAATTAACTGTCACATTGTATTTCCTTTACGGCAGAAAGGGTGAGCATATTTGGTGTGACAGGAATTCGAACTTGTACTTCTTAAAGTATAACTCGAGCACCCTAACCATCTGGCCATACCAGACCGAAGATGTGCATGTATGTAGTATCTATGTACATCACTAAAGTGTTTTTTTGGAATTTTCAAGTATTTATCTTTTTATTTAATAATCCTACATGTTTGTTCTCACTTGTTCCTTGATATATTAATACTCTAATTTTAACTGAAAATTTAAACACATTTACTTCTACAGCTGTGGTTTGGGCTGTAGTGGGAGATTAGGGCAAACAAATCTTTTTAGAAATAACAGACATTATATTAGCTATTTCTAGTTTTATATATGCTTATGTATAATAAAAATAAGCCTTGTTACTATTAATATATTCTTAATAAAGTTTCTTTTATTTGCAATGAATTTCAAAAACACTTTAGTAAATAAAATGGTATACTTAATATGTTTCCTGTGATTAAGTGACTATTAATCATATGTGTGCGTATGTCTGTGTAAAATGTCTTAACATGTTGCAAATGTTTATTTATATCCAGAAAATAGATTGTTTATAGTTATTGGCCCCTTTCTTTCACCTTTACGGCTATCAACTGTTGCATACTGACCACGAATAGCCATGTAGAATGTTAGAGTTATTTTAAATGATACCTAACAACTAAATCTTTTTTTTATGTAAAAATTAAGAAAGGAAGCAGAAGTGTTTGATTGGTATTTCAGATATGCTTAACAGATCATTTTAAATGATAATTAGATTTGTGTTTGAAATTTGATGTCAAACGCTTGATAGCTTTGGATAAAAATAGTTTAATTTGTGGCTTTATTGTGATTTTTACTTTATTTAGGATGTTCAACTAAATTCATGCTTCATTTGAACAAATTTGTTAACTTTTTAAGTATTGTTCCAACACATTCTCACTGTAATGCTACATTTTGAACATGTGGGCACTATGTTTGACACTTTTAAAAAATGGCTGCATTACTCGATATACTACGAATTGTGTCAGAATTGTAAAGATGAGACATGAATTATCTCTGATTCGTTTTAGGTACATTTCGCTTACCTTAACTCGAAATAAAGTACAATAAAGTACAATGTGTTTTTGATGCTAATTTCAGTATTTTGTTTTAATAAATATTGGAAATAAAGATTAGAACCTATTAAGTTTTTAAAAGTTAACCCATACAAACAGCACATCCTGAGGCTTAGAAATTATTTTATCTAAAATTTATTGGATTCAGAATTTTACAAGCGATTAGTTTTATTCTATCTAGATATAGATAAATTACTATAATAGGAAAAGTAACAGGCTAGTGAAGTAAGGAATTTACACTTCTTTGATTCTAATTAAAGCAAATAGCTTTTTTATATACAAATAGGAAAATTGGTTTATTAACTTGGTGAAAATAAATATTTATGTCAATACATGAGATATGTACTTATTGGTGCAATAAGAATTATTAGTTATCTTCATACATGTGGTTAGGAATTACTGAAACAATAAGGATATTTATATATCTTGAAACGCGATTTTAATTCCTTTTGAGAGAGTGAAAATGTCCATTTTATTTGTCTATGGAGAAGGAATTTCTAGTTATTTTAATACATTGAATTTGTTAGGCATTCAAACTTTCGTTACACAGTAAGTGTTTTCTTTGCCAATCTATTCCATATTTGGGACGTGCTTCTTACCTCTGGTCCAATATCACTAGTGTTGACACTTGACACAAATTCTCTTAGAAAATTATCAAGTTCTTGGTCTTCAATATAACCATTACCTAAACAACAAAAGGATACAGTTATTGGTAATAAGTTAACGTGTTCTCATTTTCTTGGCAGAATATAACAAAAACTTAAGTGAACTGTCAGTTGTATATAATACAGACATATTGCAGAATATAACAAAAACTTAAGTGAACTGTCAGTTGTATATAATACAGACATATTGCAGAATATAACAAAACTTAAGTGAACTGTCAGTTGTATATAATACAGACATATTGCAGAATATAACAAAAACTTAAGTGAACTGTCAGTTGTATATAATACAGACATATTGCAGAATATAACAAAAACTTAAGTGAACTGTCAGTTGTATATAATACAGACATATTGCAGAATATAACAAAAACTTAAGTGAACTGTCAGTTGTATATAATACAGACATATTGCAGAATATAACAAAAATTTAAGTGAACTGTCACTTGTATATAATACAGACATATTGCAGAATATAACAAAAACTTAAGTGAACTGTCAGTTGTATATAATACAGACATGTTGCAGAATATAACAAAAACTTAAGTGAACTGTCAGTTGTATATAATACAGACATATTGCAGAATATAACAAAAACTTAAGTGAACTGTCAGTTGTATATAATACACACATACTGATTAAAGCGTATAACAAAAACAGTACATAATGAATGATTTCCAATTTATTCTTTCTTTTCAGTTTACCATTTTAACACATATTACACGAAGTAGTTAAAGACTAATCTTTAAATTTGTTGAAATTTAACTTAAAATACAAAGGATTAACCTAACTTTATACGAACAGTTTACTCGCTCAGAGGTGAGATGCGACACATACAAATCATAATGCAATGTACAACATCTTTAACACTTATATACACGATTCAGTGTATTTCTGACTACTCGACTTAATATGCCACCAAACTGGAGGATATTCTTACAGGACATTAATCTAATTCTTCAGAATTTTAGAGCAAAGTAGTTATAGGGAAAATACGGTGCCTTACAAAAGCACCGACCCTCCTGCAAATATTCCACATTTTATTGCCTTCTGAACTTGAAATCATGAAACTTTCAAATGGGAATTTATATTTAGAACATATAAAATCTACATTTTAAAAAAATACTGTGTCTGTATATGTGGAGGATAGAATGGCTTATTAAATAAAAACTGATTGGATGAGCGAAAGCAGAAGTTGTTATAAATGATGTTCAATCAAACTGGATTAACGTCACAAGTGGGATAGTTCAGGATTCATTATAAGAACCTTTGCTCTTTTCGAGTTAAATCAATAACATAGTAAATAGATGATCTGAATTTGATGATGAAATTAAAGCTTTTAGTGTGGCTGGCTTTAATGACGGTTATGCTGCTTTACAAAAGGATTTTGATTAATTTGTAAGTTGGGCAAATAATGAGAGGTAGCTTTTAATTATAATAAATGTAAGGAAAGTAATGCATGTATGGTATTATAATTTGAATCATTTGTTTTTTTGTAGTTAAGCACAAAGCTGCACAATAGGCTAACTGTGCTTCGCCAACCATGAGTATCAAAATCAAGTTTCTAATGTTGTGAGTCTGCTGTGCCACTGGGTGCATTGATTTATGAGTATGGTTCTGTTGGAAATAAACTTTACAGTATTATGGAAGAAAACGATCTTTCTGGTTTATCAAGCTCTCAAGCCATTCATGCATTGTACTGTTGATAACGGTAGAACAAATAGTATTTTAAGTTGTATCTCTAGAAGTATTAAATATAATGTAAAAAGACTATAATTTCGTTGTATATGTTGTTGACCAGGTTATATATGAGGTAGTGTATTCAGTCTTGGGTTCCTTATGTCAGAGTTGGCATTGAATTGACGGAAATGATATTAGAAGAGTTCTAACAATAACTTAAAGTCATTCATTTTGTTTTCTCTTTAAAAAAGAATAGTTAGAAAGTATCTGAATGAAGTGATTAAAATTTATAGTGTTTTGACTCTCATCATCATTTGTATAATAGTTAGAATGGTAAGATGACTCCTCCCCTGCTAACACAAGCCTATTTTGTTCTAACAGCGTGATTGCCTTTGGAACAGTTTTTTCTCAGATGTGGTAAGAGCAAATACTTTATGGGAGTTTAAGAAAAAGCTTCAAAACATTTAAAAATAAGGATTGGCATTATAGGTTTTAGTTTGGAGTTTGATTTAATAGATGGGACGACTTATACGTACCACAAAGTTCCTTGTTATTCTTTAGTATTATATACATAGCCATTCCTGATTTTGAACTGATAGACTAGAGGGAAAACGGTCAACAGCACCCACTACAAACTCTTGGGTTACTCATATATGAATAAATAGCGAATAGAATGTGAATAATGTCTATATTAGCATTCTTAAATTGTTTTTTCATGATGCATTGGATGATTACAACCATGAATAGCACAAAGAAAATTATTGCATTTGGTACTTAACTTTAGGCTGATTACTACTTGGTTAAAATATTGTAATATATTTATTTTGTTTTGCTGTAACTGGATCCGTAAGCCAAATGGAACTGGGAATCCTAAATTTAACAAGCAGATAATTAACCCTATAAGTACCAGTACTGGTACCATTCGACCAAAGCATTTTGTCTCAGTACCAGATCCAAATAGTTATTTAAAATTAATGTCAGCACGCTTTGTCCTAATAAAATTAGATTAACGAATTAAATGTGTTATTTGATGGTTTTGGAGTGTTTTATATGGTTTATTCTCTTCAATACAACATTAGATCCTTCTCCTAACTCCAATGTTTATACTGTCTTGCAGCGATGTGTAGGTTGGAGATGACTTAGCTGGCACTCAACTCGAAACCTGTGTGTCGCAGGTCTGAATCCTATCATCATATACGTTCGCCCTTTTCAATTATAGAGCTATTATAATATGATGCGCAATCCCCACTATTCATTGGCAAAAGATAGCTCAAGAGATGATGTTGTGTGCTGTTGACTAGCTACCTTTTCTCTAGCCAGTCTATCACTTCTAAATTGGGGTTGAACAGTGCAGCTAGCCATCTAGAAATTTGTTGGGAAATTCAACAACTAGAAAAACTCTTATGGCGTAGAGTGAACAGTTATAGCGTATCATAATGTTAAAATTTAGTCTTACCATAATTTACAACATAGTGATTTTTCATTTTATTACTAATTGAATTAGGTTTTGTTAGGTACAATCATGCATGGCATCATTGTTGTTCCGTAGTCTCTCAGTTTATTCTGCTTAAGACTCTACTGAGTAACTGTCCTTAGGATGACTACAGAAACCTCAAGCATTATCGATACTGATGTCTTACGTATAGCTTCATTTATTACACTTCATTCGCCCAGAAATAAAAGTAGAAGAGTTTGAACCTATATTTTCTTAAATTCATCCACTTAAATGGGAAATAATTTAAAAATGTATAATTGTATCACAAAATCTTCTTATGAAAAGATTGATCAAGGTCTGTTGTTCTGGTTTTAGTACATCTCAGGATTTAACACATCTCCACAAACAGGAAATCGCAGTGAAGTTCTATAACATTTCAAGTCTTGAAAAATTTATTCTCAAACCAAGCTTCTTTACTGGAGTTTCTGCTTCTACTTTTAACCTATCCTAAAGGTCCAAGCATATTGACAGCAACTCTCTCAAGTGTCCTCCATCACACACTGCTATAATTGCCATTGTGATTTCCTTTGTAGACAGAGCATTTAGCATAATTTACACTATATTGTTACAAATTACCAGCATCCAAAACAGATAATGCACTGTTTTATCTTTTGTGGTGTTTTCTGTAACAGATTTATTATTATTTTAATATCTATGTTTGTTTTAGTTTAATATATATATATTTAAAAATGTATATAACTTTTATTGTTAACTGTGTATTGCACAAGTCACGCCTGTTCTCTAAATTTTAGAAGATTCTCGAGAGTAAGAATCAACAGTATATATGTTTTACGAAAACACTAGCGTATCTTCAAATATTGTTGGGCCAACTTAACTTTTGAAAATATCGTCTAAAGATTAGTAATCCACCTGCCAAGATAGAGAATAATACTGTTAGTTTGCTACTATAAAAACCTCAGGAGCTATAATTACGATAAACGCTTATTAATAGGAAACTACAGGGATTTATTCAGGAAAGTTTGTATATTTTGAACGTTACAAACCACTTAACCTCAGTTGTTAATATTTCTACGAGGACATTAAATATCTTCGTCAGTAAAATGTCAGCTTATAACAGCGTGAGGCCAGCCAATAATAGACAGCTAGCTAGCTCAAGCGAAGTGTAACAATATCAACTCAGAATAAATTCTCTTGTCGTGAACCTGGACCGTTGATAAAATACTCAGTTCCAGACCAGATAGAAAACTGAATATTGTTTGTGAGTTTGTAAAATTTTTGTATGTAAATTATTAATTGTTTAACCATTATTATATAATTTATAATAATGGTTCTCTGATGCTGAATAGTGCTTATCACGTTCAATCTTGGTTGTATCTTTGTACATTCCCTCTACACTGAAAAATCTGCCCCAGGAAACAGCTGTCAATGAACTATTTTATACTTCAAGGAAATTATCTCAATGTTCTCTTTGATTTGCTCTACGTAAACTTTATTGAAAGTCTTTCATTTTATTATGTCCTCTGAATAGAAACTTATGAACTTACAGGATATTCCAGAGAGAAAACACGTTCTGTTTGTCATTCAATTTTAATAACTGTAATACATAACACAAATACAACAACAACAAATTACCATAACCTATTTCCTGCAATAAAGGCTATCTTTACGCTTTTCAGGTACAATGTAGAAAATTATTTTCACACAAATAAAGCATTCAGACTAGAGTCAGTCCTTGCATTAAGTGTGCACCCTCCTTCTAATAGCCTAACTATATCTTTATGGATCCACCCTCATTTTTCACGAGTACAATAGAACTAATACTCGGTTTTTGTACTCCATGTTATTTTACGGTTTTTATCTCTCTCAGAGTCTCAGCCTGTTTTACAATTGGATTTTGATTGGTCAACTTATGTATTAAGGCTGTGACTCCAGTATCAATCTTAAGAGATCATTATTTTTCTGAAGAATGTTTCTTTATATTCTATGAATAATTTATGTACTCTATGATATTGATTACTTGTAAGATCTTCATAACTCCAGACATACACCTCTTGGTAGTGCAGTAATAAGTTCCATTTCTGTGAAGATTTGACATAGACTCCACATTTTTGAGATGTAGAAATACTACTTGTACACATTGTAAATATTCATATCTTTCAACGTTCTACCAAGACTTGAATCGAATTTCATAGTTCGTTGCTGATTTGGCCCAGTGATGACATTTTAATTTTTCTAAAAAATAAGAATATCCGATTCAAAATAGTTTTTCTAAATGAGCTCTTTAGGACAAATCAGAACATTTGATACTATCATGCACTTTCACTAGATATAATGTTATTTCTAAGAAGTCCCAGTATGCGTGCTTCACTTCTTGTAAATATAATAACTGCCCTCTTTCTTGATAATTAATCTTTAACCTCTAGTATGGAAACTATCTTGTATTGCATAGAGAATTCTTCGTCATATACTGTAAAACTATTTGAAGTATTCTTACCTTGCATCCAAATTTTCACATGAACTCAACCTATTCTAGGCTTACAGTCTTCGTCGGTGTCAGTTATCCACGCATCATGTTAATTAGATAAAGTTCCCACTGAGAGAGTAGCTTTCAACATTTTTCTTGCTGGAGATTTATGACATTCAAGCTTCACACAAAACAATCAATATCTTATAAGACTTCTCCTAAATGGATCCATCGACTAATGGACTCGTTTCTTCAGATAATAAGCTCTTTATCTCAACTGGAACAAGTGGAGTATTCACAACTGAACTTCGTCTATTAAGTCCAGATAATTCCTGTTTCTCGTATCTGATTAGCTCTTTATTGCTCCTTGGATCTGTTTGAGGTCTGTGCTCACTCTCAAAGTTTCTGTTGATTAGCCACAGTCTCAGTTGTAGTGTTCATATGTTCCACAGTTATAGCAGATCCATTATTCCGTCAACTGTAGGGATATTTTTTTTTTTTTTTGGAGAAATTTGTCTGCAGTTCTTGACAATATAATATTTAATGTTATATCTGAAACACGTGCTACCCTTTGGATTATTTCTTTCCTTTCGGGGAAACAATAAATTAATCTTTTGATTTCTCCTAACTTTCCATCAGGAGTTAAAGATTTGATTTTTAATCATCTAATGATACTATAATACCTGAATGGTGCTTTTACTTGTTTATCTGCAACTTCAATTCTTTCAAGTTCCATAAACAATTGGAGAGCTTCCTCTAAAAATATACATCTACTGTGTTTTAGTCTTATTCGCATATCTTCATCCCCGATGATATTTATGATTTGGTTCATAAACCAAAAAATCCATTATCTTTGTCGAGAATATGTATAATACAACATTGCAGTACTTTCCGCATCTTCTGCTAGATTGGCTAAACAATCGTCCTTTTTTCTTTTCTGTGCCTAAACTGTGTCTTGGAAATTTTATTCTGATATGACACTCCAAATCTGCTTGATAAGGCAGCCACCAATGTTTAGAAGTTGTTACAGCTCTCAGCTGGTATGTTGCTTAATGTTAATTACGGTGGTCCTTTTAAATGAACAGAAAGATGAATAATTCTCTATTATATCATCTATTTTGGAAATTATTTCACAATTTGTTCAGTATGCTTCCCATACAACATTTCCATCATAACCATAAGTTGTATTGTGTCTCTTGTAATCTAAAAAGTTATGCAGTGATAGATAGCACAGAAGATGTGTAAATTGGGTTGTCTTGAATTTCGCGCAAAGCTACACGAAGATTATCTGTCCTAGCCGTCCCTAATTTAACAGTGTAAGACTAGAGGAAAGGCGGGTAGTCATCACCACCCACTGCCAACTCTTGAGCTACTCTTTTACTAACGAATAGTGGGATTGACCGTCACGTTATAACGCCCCCACGGTTGAAAGAGCGAGCATGTTTGGTGTGACGGGGATTCGAACCCACGACCTTCAGAGTAGGAGTCGAGTGCCTTAACCACCTGGCCATGATGAACGTGTGCAAAGAGAAGTAAAGAAAACAGATTATCTTATTCAATTATTGAGGGTCAAATTCTTAATCACAGAAATACCGAGTTGTAGTTGGTTTGATCCTCACATTTACTAATGTAATTTATAGGTGTTTTATTTTGGCATTGAAATAATTATTCTGACTTCACCGGTGTTCTTTTGTATACTCGATTATACCTGTAATAAATGTTGTTTCTGTTCAAAATTCTTCTGTAAATCTTAAGACCTGTTTTTAGATTCCTGTCTCTTTTTTTTGGACTTCTTTAAAATTTACATTTCTTTTCTTTAATAATGTTATGGCTCTTGCTTTTCGTTCTTCTTTTAATTTTATCTATTTCTTCTAAATTTTATAGCTCTTTATTCTAGTTCTCTTTCAGTATTCTGTCTTGTTATTCTTAATTAACTATCCATTGTATCGTCATTTCCAGATGACCTGGCATGGCCAGGTGTTTGAGGCACTCGACTCGCAATCCGAACGTCGCGGGTTCGAATCCCCGTCCCACCAAACGTGCACGCCCTTTCAGCCGTGAGGGCGTTATAAAGTGACGATCAATCCCACTATTCGTTGGTAAAAGAGTAGCCCAAGAGTTGGCGGGGGGTTGTGATGACTACCTGCCTTCCCTCTAGTCTTGCACTGCTACATTAGGGACGGTTAGCGCAGATAGCCCTCGTGTGGCTTTGTTCGAAATTTGAAACAAATCAGACCACTTGCTTTGTTAAGACAGAAATCTAAAATTTATGGTACTAAACTAACTAATAGAGACTCTATAAGTGATTGATTTTTTTTATTTGCGCACAACGTTAAGCACAAAGGTACACAATGGGCTATCTATGCTCTACCCACAATGGGTATCGAAATCCGGTTTCTAACGTTGTAAGTCCGCAGATATACTGCTGTGCCACTGGATGTTTTATGGCTTGTTAAAAAGGAATTTAAAAATTGGGGTTTGCTCTTTTGTTATAATTAAAAACTATATCTCATCAGTTTCTCAGCGGGTAGTCTGAAGGCTTATAACGCTAAAGACTCGGCTTGATTTTAACCGTGGTTAGCACAGCACAAATACCCTGTAATGTAGCTGTGTTTAACGACAAAAAAAGGAAACAAAATACTAATTGCAAAATGCGTACTTGCAAAATTCTGATAATTTGAGATTCCTAGGTTTGAAATTTTATGATGCTGCAATAGAAAACTTCATTTCGAAAGAGATTATATTTCGGGTAGCAAAAATGTGTTTTACTTGTAAATTTTTTTTCCAAAAAACATATATACCAATGTGTGTATGTAAAGGACCTTTGTATAAGTGCAGGACTGTGTGCACAGTTAAACTAAGATAATTCAAATTGTAGAAATACTTGGGAATTCAGCCACAGACATAGCCACAGAAAAGGATCCGACTGAGAGTGAGACAGCTTTGTCATGGAGGGAAGAAGAGATTCAAATGGAACCTAATATTTTCGGGTCAAACAAGATTCAAACGCTGGCTGAGATTAGAGGATCCATTTTACTATCTGACGATATATCTATACAGTAAATTTTTTGTAAAATAATAAAAAACTAATAATTATTATCATATCAAGTATTTGGATGTGCAGCTACCAATAAAAGTGGTAGAAAATCGTTCGACTTCATAAAAGAAACAGACAGTAGCTGGTTAAATGGCATTATTCAGCCACATACTAACTATGCAGAAAATAATATTAGTGATATGTTAGAATTATGTACATGCTTATCCTCATTGGTAAATGGTCTTGTTTCTTTTACCATATATGGTGATTTGGATAGCGACTATCTACCAATCTGGTGTGACTTCAATCTCATATCAAATCATAAGCTACCATATATTTGATTATAGAAGGACTAACTGGTCAAAACAGCAAGAAATACTAAACAAACACCTACCAGCAAGTGCTATTATTATTGCTGAAAATCATTTTCAATATTGAAGTTTGCTGCAGTTGTTTTGATATTTAAATCTTGCAGACCGTATATAGGCCTACAAGACAAATCAGTGGCACTCAGAATATGATTTGTCATTGTCCAGGGAGCATTTTGTTTAGGTTTAGCTTCTCAGAGGGTGGTATAGGTTTTTGGTTAGCTGTTGAAGTGCTAAGAAGCTTAGTTGGACTTTTATATCTGAGGTGAGATATTTTTCAGTTCGCGGTTAATTAGCAAACACGCTTCGTCACTAATGGATAGCCTCAGAGTGTCCGGAAGGCCGTGAAAGTACTGCAATAATAATCATGGACTGCCTAAATTGAAGCAGTATTCTCAAACATACTACAGAAACTACTTTCCTTGGAGACTACGAGACCAAATCATTAATACAATACAAAAACGCAGAAAATTTCCGAAAACATAAGCGAACACGAGAAATCTACAAAGAAAAAGATGACTAAACGCTCTTAGAAACAGTGAAAGAAATGAAATAACATATGTTAGAAACAAAAGGATGAGGTAACTACTGCCCGAATTTAGACATCCAAATGGATCCAAAAGGTTTTGGATCAAATAAAAATTTTCAAATAAACAGATATTCTCCACATGCACAGTAAAACACATGCTTACACTAACACTCAAAAACCTAAGACTTTCAAAAAATATTTGCAAAATACTTTTCAAACACCAAATGAACCTAGAGTTAAAACAAGTTAACAATTTCATAAACGAAAATAAAGATATTTTTACATCTTTTCTTTGTCACATCATTTGTTTTACGTGTAGAAAATATCGAAAAATATGATACTATGGCACTAAAAAGGTTAAAAACAAAGCACCAGGACAAGATGGTATACAATATACCTCGACGACTGAACGAGCACTCTTTATAACTCTCAACGCGTTGCTTAATTCCGGATGTATCAGCTAATTGGAAGTGATCAAAGTTTTTATTGTTCTTGAAAAAGAGAAAAACTATCGAACAAACCAGAGATCTACAGACCTATTAGCCTAACCAATTGCATAGGTATATTTCTTTAAAAAAATTATTAGTAAAGGACTGTCAGCACATTTAGAACTTTCATCAAAGTAACCAGAAACACAAAAGGGTTTTCGAAAATGCAGATAAACTGCAAATTGCTTAGTACGATTTAAAAAAACACAGCAATTAATAGATTTAATCAGAAGGAACGCACTGTTGTTTGCTCTTTTAAGAAGAAAGCTTTGGACAGCGTATGACATAATAAACTAAGGTTACAAATGTTCAGAATGAAAGTAACGAGTGATATTATTCATTCGCTGGCTTTCCAAGTCTCTCGAAGATAAACAGGCTATAGCTAATCTGGTGGCACCTACTGAGAATATTTTACTCTTGAGGCTGATGTACCGCAAGAAGAGGTAGTCAGCCCACTCATGTTCATCGCGTATATGAATGAAATGTCATTAGCATATCAAAATTCTATTTTTCACAGTTTGCTGCTGATGTGACTAATAGGAAGATTTAAAACAGTCCAGACGTAGCCGCTACTAATCTACAACCATTTCTAAATCACATAAAATAGTTTAACAATAAATGCAGAATAAAAATCAATGTTCCTAAAACCCAAGCCTTACAATCCATACACGGCCCGGCATGGCCAGGTGGTTAAGGAGCTCGGCTCGTAACCGAAGGGTTGCAGGTTCGAATCCATGTCGCATCAAATATGCTCGCCCTTTCAGTCATGAGGGCTGGTAATGTGACGATCGATCCCACTGTTCATTGGTATACGAGTAGTCCAGGAGTTGGCAGTGGGTGGTGATAATAGCTTCCTTCCCTCTAGTCCTACACTGCTAAATTAGGGACGGCTAACGCAGATAGCCCTCGTATATCTTTGCACGAAATTCAAAAACAAACAAACAATCCATACAGTTTTGTTAAATAAGCAAACAATCATCGAAACTAAACCTAAATGGAACTCTTCTCCTGGTAGCTACACAAATATTGATTCGAAAATTAAATGGACGAAACATGTAAGTACCGTGAAAGCAGAAATATGGCAAAGAGCCAGTTATGTACGACTTTTGACTGGAAACAACAGAAAAGCAAAGACAAAAAATATACTAAAGTATATAAAAAGTACACACGTTCATCCAGTAGTAGAGTATGCTTATCTTGCATGGACGAATTTTTCAGAAATACAGATGATCAAGTTATAAACTCGATACTGACTATACAGGGTTTCCCAACCTTTTGGCACTCGTGACCCCTTACCTAAAAGTTTGAAACCCATGTGACCCCCTACTTAAGGCTTACTATCAGCAGCTTAATTTTTCTTTTATTTTCTGTAAAGGAGAGGGAAAGAAACATCTAAAAAAATATTTAAAAATTCTGTAATTATTTATTAGCAAATTGAATCACATTGGTCCAACCTGAATTCACAAAAAGAACACATATTTCTTAAAATAATATAAACATAGGTTTGAACAGCTATCCAACCCAGCTAGTGAGATGTCTGATGTTGCATTTCAGCAGCAAGCTTTGAAATTCGTGGCCGAGCGTTTGTTAGAGCCAGTCTCATGTCATCTCCAACATCCAATCTGTTCCTATTCTTTGTTTTTATATTGACAAGAGTGGAAAATCCTGCCTCACACAAGTAGGTAGAAGCAAATGGAACAAGGACACGTAAAGCTATCATGCTAACTTTGGAGTATGACTGATAAATAGCGCACCAGAACTGAGTCACGGATTTCACCTTGAAGAGATCAAGAGCTGAAGAGTCGTTCCTTAGATCCAGAAAATCATCTTGGATATCATCTGGGATGCTAGATACATCAAGTTCAGTACAAAATGGATTTCTTACCAGGGCCTCCTGTTCTTGTGATAGCTCAGGGAAGTAACGCTCGACTTCCTTTTCTAGAGACTAAAGATATTCGGTAATCTCATCCTTGAGGAACTGATCCAGTTGGATCTGAGACTCATCCGTCACTCCCCAAAGTTTTTCAAACATAGCGATGTTTCCAAGATTGGTTTTCCGACGCCAGTTCTGCAGTTTGGAAACAAAGGCCCGAAAACTATCTTGAAAAAGGAGAACATGTGTTTCCCTTCCTTGAAGCTTCAAATTGAGCTTGTTCAGCTGGTCAAAAATGTCGGCTAGGTACACAACCCTTTTATTCCATGCTTCATCTTCGAAGTGAGCTACAAGATCTTTCCTTTCTTGAATCTCCAGGAATAGTTTTATTTCATCTTTCATTTCAAAGACACGATTAATAACGTTTCCTTTCGACAACCAACGTACTGCTGTGTAGAAGAGAAGGACTTCGTGGTCAGCATTCATGTCTTTGCATAGTTCTTTGAATAGGCGAGTGTTGAGTGCTTGAGTCTTCACATAATTTACAATTTTGATTACAGATTCAAGCACTTCCTGCAGAGAGGCAGGGAGAGTCTTACTGGCAAGAGCATATCGGTGAATCATGCAGTGGATGCCCTTTGCTTGAGGTGCTAGCTTCTTCACTCTCGACTGAAATCCTGATTTCGATCCCAGCATAGCCGGTGCCCCATCCGTACAAACCCCACACACGTTTCCCCATTGAAGATCTTCGTCTTGAAAAAAAGTTGAAACTTTTTCCATGACATCATCAGCTTTTGTTGTGGTTTCAAGTGCACTGCAGAATAATAATTCGTCTTTGATGTCACCTGAATTAATGTATCTCACGAAGACAAGCAACTGAGAACATGAACTTACATCTGTTGACTCGTCGAGCTGAAAGGAGAACAAAGGGGAACCCTTGATTTCAGTCAAAACCTGTTCCTTCATATCCATAGACATTTTAGAAATGCGCCTCTGTGTAGTATTATTTGACAGGGATACATGCTGCATCTTCTTTGCACTGGCTTCTCCAAGAATAAGATTTACTGCTTTCATCATGCAGGGTTTAAGAAGTGTTTCTCCAATCGTGTGAGTTTTTTTTTGTTTAGCAATTTCGAATGCAATCTCATATGAAGCTTCCACTACGGCTGCACTCTGCTGCTGAAATGACCCACTTCTATCGATTCTTTGGTTTTTAAGACACCGTTCATGCCGTTTGAAGAAATCCAAACCCTTCTTTGCGTGTTCTGGATGTTTCGTCTCGAGATGACGCTTGAGTTTTGATGGTTTCATTAACTCTGTACTCAGGACAGCATGGCACAAAACACACTGTGGTTTCTCGATGCCGTCGTTGGCGAGCACAGTGGTGAAGCCAATGTTGAGGTAGCATTCTGAGTATCTGCGTCGTTTAGCCATGGACACAACTCACCTCTACTGCTTACTTATCTCCTTGTTAAAATAAAATAAAAATGTTGAATAATGAACGCTTTGGCAACTGTAGATCTTACACTGACTACTTGTGGGGGGTGCAGGTAGAGTAATGATGTGGTAAGTATTGGGAGGGAAGGGAGCGTGGCCAGTCGCGCGATTCGTCATCCACCAATCAGCAACGGACATGTGACTCACGTGTCGACAGCGAGCACACACACACTTAATCACAGCTAAACAGACACACAAGCATACGTACATGCGCGTGCACTCACATACTTGCTACTCACTAGTACACACATACATACAGTTGCAGACACATACACATTCACACAGGCACATTCACTCACAGGCACGCATACATACACCCATAATATCACCTAATGACATTGAACTAACGTAGCACACGTTTTGCTTTGCACCGAAACAAAAAATGTAAGAGCATGAAAATGTAATTGATGAAATAAAATTAATGTTGTCCCAAGCTACTTCTAACAAGGCTACGCGACTCCCCTGCCAAGGCTTCGCGACTCCCCTGCCAAGGCTTTGCGACCCCCCTGCCATGGCTTCGCGACCCACCGGTTGGGAACCCCTAGACTATAGCGTACCTAGTTCCAAGAACCATCGGTTCGACATTCATATACAACTATGCAAATATACCTATAATGTCAGATATAATATTTAAATGGATTAATGGATTATTATAAAAAAATTAAACGAAGTAGGCCACTAAGTACTTTAAAGAACTTATGTACATGATGAACAAAGACGAAACTACAGTTAAATTAAAGTTATTTTTATCAACAACCACTCAATAATGAGCAGACCAACATTCAGTTGCACAATTAATTTATTTTGAAAGGGATTTTATATCTAATTAAATTTAATGGCGTATTTTTATGTGCAAAAACAACACTTCCTGTTCAAATAGACGCAATAAGTGATATTGTGGTGACATAAATAGTAAAAACTGATTTCAGCTCATAAACGTGGCAAGAAAAGGTCCACTTGCATGTACGACAAACTACAAACAGTCACGGTTCGACTACAGTGGCTTCATGTTTGTAAATTGATTCTTCATAAATATATTTTGTCATCTACCAAGAAAGAAAGTAGAAATTAGTAATACTTCGACTAAACTGAAGGTAGAAACATTCAAAACCACAGGCCATGAGGAAGGAAGAGTCCCAATGTGCACCTGACACTCCCAGATGTCACAATCTAAATCACGACCATGCAACACCAGTCTCAAATTGTGTACGAGACAGTATATTAGTTATCTGTATTTAACATTTTTCAATTTATTTTATTATTCAACTCTCTGAAATGAATGTGTTTCTGTCAGAGCTTTTTTCTGGACTGTATGTCTTTCAGCACCTTACAGTTTCCAACCCTGATATGCACCATAAAACAAAGAATCTTAACAGTATACAGGTCTGGTCAAGATGACAGAATATGTTTAAACTCCCATTATTTATCAAATAAATTTTGAAGTCAAGAAAGTCAAATTTGTTTTAAAAACGTTAAGGTCCGCCACTGTAAAAATTAACATTTCGAAAATTGAACAAATGTTCCACATTAAACTAATACTAATGCATCTAAGGTAAAAACAAATTTATTCTAAGTTTTCCGAGGAAGTTTTAACATTCATTTTATTTTAATATAACAGTTATAGAACTATTGGCACACAGGAAGATAGAATCTGCAAAATAACAAGAAATTTGAAGAGACAATGAAATCAAGATACAGTAAAATTCGCATTAATCCTTATTAAACTGAAAGACAAAAAATGTGAACTTTAGAAGTAGTGAAATAAAGGAACTCTTAATAAATACACTAAACTAATAGTGTAATAAAATTGACACAAATGGGTGTGATTTGGATTTCTGCGCAAAGATATACTAGAGCTATCTATGCTAGTTGTCCCTAGTTTCGCTGTATAAGACTAGAGAAAAAGGAGCTAGTCATCATTACCCACAGCCAACTTTCAGGCTACTCTTTTACCACCGAATAGTGGGATTGACCGTCACAGCATAACACCCATACGATTGAAAGGGCGAGCATGTTTAGTGAGACTAGCTGCCTTTTTTTAGTCTTATACTGCTAAATTAGGAACAGCTAGTGCAGATAGCTCTCATGTAGCTTTACGCGAAATTCAAACCAAAACTGACAAGGTTAATTAGTAACTTGACACGTTAAGTCAGCTGTGATACAAGATTCTTGAGTATTTTACTACTTTTAAACCAACCACGTGCGTAATAAAACTTTTGAGTAAACATACTCTGGTGGTACCACGTGTAGGAAATACACTGCTGGCCAAAATCGCAAGACCAATGAACATAGAGAAAAAATATGCATTTTGTGTTGTTAGACTCAACCACTTATTTGAGTGGAGTTTCGAAAAATGAAATAAGAAAAGGAAAAAAAAACCTTTTTTAGTATTTAATAGGAAAAAAGTGAACACTATGAAATTATCCTAAATACTAGCTGGTTAAAAGTTTAAGACCATACCAAAAAGAAGTCCTAAACAGGGAATGAAATACCCAACAAAAGATCTCAGTAATGAGTTGCAAGGCCGTCATTGCGAATAACTACAAACATTCGCTTTGGCATGGTCGATATAAGCGTTTGCAGAAGGCTAGCTGGAATGTTATTCCAAATGGTGAAGATGGCTTCACGAAGATCATGCACTGTTTGGAATTGACGTCCATTTCTATAGACTTCCCTTGCCATACACCCCCAATCATTTTCAATGGGGTTCAGTTCGGGCGAACACGCTGAATGGTCCAAAAAAATCGTTATTCGTCATGAAAAAGTCCTTTGTCCTGCGGTCATTGTGGATTGCAGCGTTGTCCTGCTGAAAGATCCAACCATTTCCACACAAGCGAGGGCTTTCAGTCAATAAGGATGCTCTCTCCAACATGCCAATGTACCCAGCTGCTGTTTGACGCCCCTGTATAACCTGAAGCTCCATTGTTCCATGGAAGGAGAAAGCACCCCAGATCATGATGGGACCTCCACCACTGTGTCGTGTAGAAAATGTCTCCGGTGAGATATTCTTGAAAGCTATCTGGACCATCCAGGCTAATTTTTTATTATCAGAGAACAAAACCTTCGTCCATTTTCTACATCCCATGTTTGGCGCTTCTCAGCAAAGTTTAACCGAGCTATTTCGTGGTGTGGAAGGAGGAGTGGCCTATGAAGACGATTACGGTTTTGAAAGCCTTTCTCTCGTAGATGCCGTCTTATTGTTCTTGAGCTGCATTCTGCATCCGTAAGGGCCTTAATCTGGTTCGACGATGATCTGGTGTCTTGCTAGACAACCCGTCGAATCCTCCTGCTCAAGACTGGCGAAAGTTTCTTGGGCCGACCACTTGAAATTCTCGTTCCGTATCCCTCAGGGTCTTTTAAGGAATTTGCAGCAGCAGTTTTACTGCACCCTTTCTCACCAGCGATGGCATGTTGAGAGAGACCTTGCATTTGCATCTCGACAATTCTGCCACGTTCATACTCAGTCAACTTTTTAGCCTTTGCCATGTTTTTATCCAATGTAACACAAGAAATGTTTGTTTGTTTGTTTGTTTTGAATTTCGCGCAAAGTTACTCTAGGGCTATCTGCGCTAGCCTTCCCTAATTTAGCAGTATAAGACTAGAGGGAAGGCAGCTAGTCATCAACACTCACCGCCAACTCTTGGGCTACTCTTTTACAAACGAATAGTGGGATTGACCGTACATTATAACGCCCCACGGTTGAAAGGGCGAGCATGTTTGGGGCGACCTGGTGTCGAACTCGCGACCCCCAGATTATGAGTCGAACGCCTTAACACACTTGGCCATGCAGGAAATGTCAATGGGAGATGTTGACAACGCTAATGCTTTAAAACAAATGACTAAATTTCGTTACGTGTTTACCGATTAACGCTTTGTTTCAGTATGGTCTTAAACTTTTGACCAGCTAGTATTTAAGCTAATTTCATAGTATTCGCATTTTCCCTATTAAATGCTAAAAAAGTTGTTCTTATTTTTATTTTCCCTTTTCTTATTTTCATCTTTCGAAGCTCTACTCAAATATGTTAAGTCTAGCAACGCAAAATGCATATTTTTTCTTTATGTTCATTGGCCTTAAGATTTTGGCCAGCAGTGTATATCGAGTATCATTATTATACTTTTAGGTTCCTTGGCGCGACACAATAATTGAGTGACTTGCCAAGCTGATAAATTACCCATGCGTGATAATACTCTTGAATATTCTACTATGAATTTAAGTTACCCTCATGGGGAAAATCTATTGAATAAAGTAATAAGCCAATAAATTACCAATAATGTAACAGGGTTTTGATAATTTATGCACGCTTAACAAGACGTTTGAAAACTTAGCGGATTGATACTTTATACACATATAACAAAGCACTTGAGCAGTTTATTAATTTTATATGCTACCTACTTGTGACAAAGCTCTTGAGTAACTTACTATACTTGTAAGTTGTCCGCGTGTAACAGTGCTGTTGAGTCATTTATTTACTGTGTTGAGATGTAAAAGAGGGTTCTTGAGTAATTTACTATGTTGAGTAGCTTACCATATCTAACAAGGTTTTGGGGTAACTTCTATCCTGATAAGCTAACAGTGTGTAACTAAGCTGTTAACTAACTTTCTATGTTGACAGGTTCTTAGAATTACAATTTTGACAAGTTACTCGCTTGTTACAAGTTTGTAACTTACTTAATATTTTATTGTATTATCATCTTGTTGTTTTTTATTTTAATCAGATTTTTTTCAGGACCTCAAGAGAACACATCATCTTCTGAATGACAACTCTGTGTTGTCTTGTGTTTTATGCACTCATAAATTTTTATCATTTTGCTGTAAATAAATTTGAGTTTATTTTACTTTATGTTTGATTTCAGTTAGTTACTAATCATATTATTTTCTGCTATGAATAGTTTTCGTTTTGTTTTTATGCGATAACTACAATTCTCTGAAAGATAAATCAGTGCTCCTAAGAATAATAAAATAGTTTCTCTATAGCCTGGACGATGTTTCATTCAAAGATTGAACTCTGTGCTTACCTAATGTAAACTTAAGACATAAACGTCGTTGTTATAAGAGTAGATGAGAGCACTATTTATATTTTTTAAGTATTTACTGAAAATATTCTATTAATTGTGTTAAACAATATTGTATTATAAAGGTAAGCAGCTGTTTCATAATGTGTACTCGTCGTTTTTCTCAACAATTTGTACAACGTTCTGTACAAATCTTAAAAATTAGCAATAATTTCATTTAAAATATAAATTTCAGTTTAACCTTCTCACTACTCATCAGTTGGAACTGAATGGCATAAACAGTGAACACGCTAACCATTCTTGCACATGGTGATTATTAGATTTACCTCTACAATAATAATAATCAAACAAGGACGTTTCATAGATCATATTTTCCTTTACAACTAGTCGACAATAAAAAACTGAATGTTTATAAACAATTTGTTGTTTGTTTTTGAATTTCGCACAAAGCTACTCGAGGGCTATCTGTGCTAGCCCTCCCTAATTTAGCAGTGTAAGACTAGAGGGAAGGCAGCTAGTCATCACCACCCACCGCCAACTCTTGGGCTACTCTTTTACCAACGAATAGTGGGATTGACCGTCATATTATAACGCCCCCACGGCTGAAAGGGCGAGCATGTTTGGCGCGACGGGGATGCGAACCCGCGACCCTCAGATTACGAGGCCATCCCGGGCCATTTATAAACAAAGAAACGACAAAATATCTGGTCTAAAACCAATGATAAAGTACACAGTATAAGTTTATTGCCCTTTCTACAGAAACGTTTCAAAACAAGAACAATGGATATTTAAAAACTATAATTATTTTCTAGTTTTATAATGACAGGTATGGATTGATATATGCGTGCCCTAGCTGGTTATAATAATATAGAAAGTTTCAGTAATACAAAATTACTGAAACATACAACTGAAAAAAAAAAAAACTGAGTTATTTAAAAAATTAAAATATTTTATCCATTCTTCTGCTGAAACTAACATAATTACAGTGATTTGTCAAAATAAGAATAATTGTTTTTGGTTGTTTTAGTTTTATTTTAAATAACTCAGTGTTTGTATTTTTGGCTTTCTTTCGTCAATACGTTTTGTATACATATCAATTTTTACCTGTGTTATAAAATTAAGAAAAAATTATTGTGCGTATATGTTTTCCTTTTTACCTATATTTTTATGCTGCATCAATATGTAGTGGCCAGGCATGGTCAGGTTGGTTAAGACGTTCGACTCGTAATCCGAGGGTCGCGGGTTCGAATTCCGGTCGCACCAAACATGCTCGCCCTTTCAGCCGTGGGGGCGTTATAATGTGACGTTCAATCTCACTGTTCGTTAATAATAAAGTAGCCAAAAGAGTTGGCAATGGGTAGTGATGACTAGCTGCCTTCCTTCTAGTCTTACACTGCTAAATTAGGGAAGGCTAGCACAGATAGTCCTTGTGTAGCTTTGCGTGAAATTCAAAACAAACAAACAAGCAATACAAAATTCTTTGATCACCTAAAAGCACTTTTCAACTTATCATTATCCTCTGGATACATACCAGTTTCTTGAAAGCATGCTAATATATTAATGTTCCATAAGGAAAAAAAGCTAGCCAATAAACCTAATAGCTACCGACCAATCAGTCTGACTAGCTGTGTAAGCAAAATTTAAGAACGTATAATCAGCAATAGACTCTCATACACTTGAAAATAACTTCTAAATTGCCAGAAGAACAAAATGGCTTCAGAAAATTTAGACAGACAACTAACTAATCACTTAGTCAGATTAACTGAAGAGATAATTGATAGTTTTAACAAAAAACAATACACTCTCGCCTGCTTTCTTGACGTTGAGATGGCATTTGACACTGTATGGCACAATGGTCTACGGTTCCGTATGCATGAAATGGGACTACCATGTGAAATTATTCGCTGGTTATCTAACTTTTTGGAAAACAGAAAATGTAGAGTAAATGTAGAGAATACCTTTTCTAAGTACTTTACTCCAGAAGCTGGTGTCCCTCAAGGAGGGGTGGTTAGCTCTATACTCTTCATCATGTATGTAAGCAATTTGCCATTGAAGGATCCTAATCACGAATTCTTCTCACAGTTTGCTGATGATATGGCAGTCTGGGAAAGTGCTACAACATCAACAATAGTAGCAACAAACATACAACCTTAACTAAATAGAATAAACGAATACTGTCAAGCATACAGAATAAAAATAAGTACAACAAAAATACAAATTGTCGTCTTTATAAAGCTGAAAATACAAAAACTACAGCCTGAAATATATATGAATGGAACATTACTTCAGACTGCCACATGGACAAAATTTTTAGGCCTAACCTATGACTCAAAATTTACATGGATTAACCATGTAAATGAAATTAAAAGTAAAGTCTGGCGAAGGACTAACTATGCTAGGAGTCTAACTGGCAAGAATAGTGGAGCATCAACAGACAATATACTAAAAATTAACAAAACATACATTAGACCAGTAATCAACTATGCAGCTCCAGCATGGATAACTGTAAGTGACAAAAAAAAATCAAAACCAAACTACAAACACTGCAAAACACACTCCTCACAACAGCATACAGAGTTCCCAGAGCAACATTATCTCAATTTATACATAAATATTCAAACATACCAACCATACCAGATAGACTCCTACATAGTACAATAACATATTTTGATAAAAATTGGATGAAAAATGAATTATTATGCGAACGAGACATATACCTCATACATTATGAAGATAGTCCTAAACATCACTCCCCGATCAACATATATTTTAAACACAACAATAAGTAAATGAAATATATATATATAAAAGGGAGGGAAAGAAAGCCACCATCAAACTACACTTCCTACTGACAGGGCAAATTATATCCATAACTGTATGAAACCAGTGCATGGACATTGCCCTGAAAAGGATCGGAGAAAAGGAGCAGTAGCCATACCAACCAACACTGTATGATCATATGAGTAAAGGAAGGAGGAAAAGATCAAAGAGCACCTGACCCTCCAGGGTACATATGACCTAAAGAGAGAGAAGCAATACGAAGGGTGGGACGCGCGTGTTTCGGACGTGTTGAAACACAATTCTAGCTTGAAGTAGCGCATCGTCAGTAACCTTTTCAGTATAAGAAAAGAATCGTTGAAACTTTAGACAGAAAAATTCTGTGAAAAAATTAGAGCGAAGTTACAAGTCTGTACGCTTATATGGAAAAGTCATTTACTTAGATGAAAATGATTTGAAATAGTGAAATTTTGATTTATTCCATAAACATGCGTATAGCAAACTAGGCGGTTTTATAAGTACGATAATCTTTAGTTTTGCCCAGTCAATACTGTGAAATAGTCATTGTTAAAAATCAGCTATTTCAAAGTGGTTTTATGGCCACCATTTCGTTTCATCAAAATTCATATGTGGTTTAAGTTATAATTACGATGAATATATTAAAAATAAGTAGTATCAATAACTAAATATGATCTTAAGTTACCTCCAATCAAAAGTTCTTTGCTTTTGTACCATAAATAAAACCGATTACCCTTAGTCACGAAAAAACAGAGGCACTTCTGTTTTAAAACACTCATTGGTGACAGCTGTAGTGGAAATAATCTGATGAGATGCCTTTGAAAAATGAATATTTACTACGTCAAGAGCTTTAATCTACAGAAAAAAGATGAGTCATAAACAGAGTGATGGTCAACGCGGTTAAGCTCTGATATTTAATGACATCTAACAGCGTTAATACACGAAGAGCATCTTGTTATCGAAACTAGTTATTCTTTAATTAACGTGTAATCCTGTATGATATCCAATTCGATAAAATTCACATTTATTTCGAATTATTGATAAATCCGGTGCATTTTCAATTAATATATCAACTCCAGTATTTCCTACAGAAGCACTAAATACGTACAGTTGTATTGATTTAAGTACTCATGTTTACATGTAACCCCAATAGTAATTTTCAATTAATATTCAGCCCTAAAGCTTCTTCATTACAGTATGTTGGTTTGAAAAGTTACTCCTAAGCACATGCTCACTATCATAGTGACTGTATTAGTTTTGCATCAGTTTTAATTGATCTATTCGGTACAAATGAAGATACTGTCAACATTATACAATATTTTCTTGTAGTCAGATAATAATTAAACTCGTGTTTCCTACATAGACTGTAGCATTAAAATGTAGCACACTTTAGCTTCCCAAAATCTAAAATTATACTCTTGACCCTACATATTCTTTTAATGTAATAAATTACTAGGATTGTCGGTATCTCCATAAACTCGTTTTATGAAAAAGATAAGCGTGCCCAGTGCATGACGCTGAGGATGCGAGCCATAATACATATATGATATAAATAACTCCTATTTATGGCAAATTCTCGATCATTCAACATTGCAATGTTATCGGACTGCTACTGCCTGGAGTGATATGTAACATTCCTTTTCAAGGAAGGACATTTACATAGCGAGAATGTTCAACAATGCAAAACAAAAACATGTTATTTCGAAGAAAAGAACCTTATTCTCCATGGCAATGGAATATGCGCTGCAAAATGTTTAAGACAGTAACAGGCTTCACAGACTCATTGTAAGCTCATATGTAGAGATACTTTCACCCATCAGGTAAAGACAGTAGTTAAGAAACCAACCTTCTAACCACAGAAAAAGATTACTATTAAGCTAACTATATTTAAAAGCAGCAAGAACAAGAAAATGAACACTGATTTAAAGTTGAGTAGAACAGGGAAGCCAAAAGTTGAGAAACTTTCCGAAATCAATGGCTGTTTTCATGAGTAATATGAATTATTCATATGATTATTATCAATATTTAGTATATTTGCGTTAAGCTTCGGGCTTTAGATCAGATAAATAAAAAACGTCTTAAAAACAGATCTAGAGCCTAAATATGGAATAAATAACAACTTACTTTCAGACAGTGCTGTTAAGAAATTTTTGCGATCACTGATTGTCTGAACTCAAGAATTTCAACTTCACTTATTTTTTTATTATTATTTACTCGTCAGGAGGACGTTAGAACCAGCCAAAGCATAAACTCTCCTCGTTCCAACTGTGGAGTCCCAATGAAACACGTTTAACTTTTATGCTTGCTTGAAATTGTTTTACTTTAGAGACTTGCTCACAATCCTTGTTGTTCATTTCTCTATACATGGCCCAGCATGGCCAAGCGTGTTAAGACGTGCGACTCGTAATCTGAATTTTACACATATAATTATATAACTTAAGCAGCTATCCTGCTTTATTGTGTAAAATTAATAGGTATTTCACCTACTTTAGTCGTGATAGATATATCACACCATGACTTTAGAACAGTTGGTAAGGTCCTCTTTAACGTGACTACCATCAATATACATGGCATAAGGAAGATTATCTTACATGGTATTTAGATATTCTATTCTAAAGCAACTCAGAACTAATACCAGTGCCGATGGTTGATGTCCGTAAAAGAGGCGTAATGCACGGGATAGATTGTTCTTTATTTTAGCGTCAAGCCATACTGAGCTATCTTATGAGTCCACTGTGGAGAATCGAACCCCGGGTTTTAACGTTGTAAATGTATAGACTTACCAAAGTTCCACTGGGAGATATAATGCAAATAGCTAATCTAAACTTCAACTGTAGTACCAGATGAAATACATTTGTTTTTTTTTTATTTATCCTCACCCGACCCTAAAGCATTATTTTATTTAATTGTTCCTGTAATGGCTTTTGTTTACAGTGAGAAATAATAAACTTAGTTACTTATGGGGTAAGGAATTGATAATTTATAAAAAGCACTTTTATCATACCTTTATAATTTTCCTGTCTTTATTATCTATTATCCTTTGTTCCTGTAATCTCTTTTTATCTCTCCTTTTTTACTTTAATTGTAAACTTATACTAATTTATGTGTTTGTATGGTTTATAGAGAGAGAGTTTTGAAATGATTTAATGATAATGTGTAACGACTAGGAATTTCTGAATGTCTAAACTTGGCGTTATGTACATGCAATATCTTGAATTTTTTTAAAAACTTAGGTGAGGTACACTACAATAATATAACAACACCAATTAGCTAGTCAATCAGTGATTTAGGTTTTTAGTGAATTTAATTACTCGGTTAGTAGTGAGTCTGTTACAGTGTTGTCGACCGCTTAATGAGTTATCGAGTGTGTTAGCCAGTTTTGTGTAAGTTTTACAGATATGAGAGGAAACATAAGAAGTACCTTTTCAGTTCTATTTATGAGTTAGGGTTACTGCTCTGCTACTATAAGTTTGTAAAACCGTGTAAGTTGTAAACCTTTCGGCTGAAGAGAGAAAAACTCTTTTATTTTCTTTCTTTGGAATGGACTGCTCATTAGTTATACCGAAGGAGCAATAATCTTTCTTCCAAAGATAAAAGCCGCTGCAATACTTTGTTTCTGGTGCAAAACAACAGAACAACCACTTAATAGTCATTTCCTGGAATTGATTGATGAAACATTTGTAAGTAGTTACGTTTCCTTCAGTTTTGTATATTCTGTATAAGTTTACTTATTTATTTATAGGTTCAGAGAAAAATTGGTTAGGAATTGGTTTTCGCTGGAAAAGTGGCATACCTTAAAAACTGAGACATCATAACCAGTTTTCATGAATTAAGTAGGTGAACACTAAAACTGGCATAAAAGTAGTACTTTGAGAAAAGAAATAACTGATTTGTGAAAAATAGGTGGATTAGCATATGTGTGTGTGTTTTCTTATAGCAAAGCCACATTGGGCTATCTGTTGAGTCCACCGAGGGTAATCAAACCCCTAATTTTAGCGTTGTAAATCCAGTTGCTAGTGCAGCATCGAGATCAAATCAATGATCTGGATTAATTACATAATTTTCTATGTTAAATATATTTGGATAAATAATCTTAATCGATGAAACACAAGATATGCAAAGTTTAAATTTAAAATGATACCTGTGCATTTGTTTATGTTCTGGCTTGTTTTAGCAGAAAGCTATACAAATCAAAAAAACAAGACTACTTTTTCACCTCTTTCTTTATGGGTTTTTTTTTTGCTTTTATGGAAGAATGTTTTAATAAGAAACATAGAAATGTGACTTTAGACTTTGCAATACATAAAATATGTTTTTCGTTTTGTCTTGTTTTTATGAAAAATTTCACTATTTTCTCTAATGATCTAACTACACTTTAGAACAGACTTGTACCTCACCAAATAAATAATAAAGACACCGTTGTAAAACTTAATTAACAATAAATAAAGCTTATCAAGCCATTTTTAGAGTTTACGGTATGATTCACTTCTTAGATCCAGTTAGCAAAATATATGTAATCAAATTGCAATGTTGGAAATTGGAATAAGCCTAAAAGTTTAGAAAAGCCGTGCCGCAGAATTTTGTTGGTGTAAGATGTTTTCGTTTTTAGAATTGCCAATAATGAATTATCTAATATGAACAGAAATCAGTCTAATGATAGAGTAGTTTATGTATTTATCCATACATTCAAAATAAGTAACTTTGTGGATGACAAATGATTGCTTATTATTTGTCATGATATCCCTAAAACTAATAATAAATACACTCATAATACGTTTAGAAGCACTTGTTTTTATCCATTTTTATCTATTCTACAAATGCGTAGTAACAACAATACTATTGATTTATTAAGAAAGTCAAACTTTAACTCTCAAACGTTCACCGTTGACTCACTTTTTTACTGATATTGCTATCATTAAAACTACTGATACTTTGTGAGCAGGATAACCGATACGTTTTCCTGAGGTATCTTCAAATGTTAGAAATAAACTATCATGATCGCCATATAATTCTAAAAAGTCGGTTTCACAATACACACAAATCTCGACACTACCTGTCTGATTAAGTATTAAATCATAGTAAACTGGATCCCTGATTGCAGCTGTAAACAAAACGTATCAGCTTAACGTCTTATATCAGGGAAGTGTGATCTGTAAGTTAGCTTTTTAAGTGGCATTATATCACAAACAAGACTGAAAATGTATTTTAAAAAATCTTTCTTTGCCGGCTCTATACAAGTTTGGGTCTGGCATGGCCAGGTGGTTAAGGCATTCGACTCGTCTTCCGAGGGTTGCGGGTTCGAATCCCCGTCGCATCAAACATGCTCGCCCTTTCAGCAGTGGGGACGTTATAATGTGAGAATCAATCCCACTATTCGTTGGTAAAAGAGTAGCCCAAGAGTTGGCAGTGGGTGGTGATGATTAGCTGCCTTCCCTCTAGTTTTACACTGTTAAATTTGGGAGGGCTAGCGCAGATAGCCCTCGAGTAGCTTTGCGCGAAATTCAAAACAAACCAAACTGTACGAGTTTACAGAAAGAATATAACAGCATCTTCCCGACGGAGGACTTTCGCTCAGTATTTGATAGGGTCGACGTGAAACACGTAAATCATCGGTTGAAATGTTATTTATATTAGTTGTTTATAAAACGTCAGTTATTATGGTAAGTAACATCTTGAATAAGAGAAGCATCAACCATAAATCGGTAATTTGTGCGATATTACTTAATAAAATTACTAGTAATAATTTTAAAAACGTTTTTGACTGGCCCTGAACAGGTTTCAAGTGTGAAAATTATAATACCTCGACCTCGTATAAGTTTGTTACACAAATTACTGTTCTATAGAAAAATACTGCTTTAAATTTCAATTGTGTTTTTAATAAACGTAAACAACCATTAATGTCAAACTTGTATAAAAGGAATATGCTGATAATTGTTTGTTTGTATCTTAACAGAAAAATTATGAGTATACCCTTAAACTGAGAATTACATCTTTACAGAAATAAATCCGCCCAATAGGGAGTACAAGATATCAATGCTATAAAGAACAACTATTTTTTATAATAATTGTTCAAGTACTATTTTCGCAGTACATGCCATTGATTTATCTACGAATACAAATCATTGTGTGTAATTACTTGTAGCAAGCACAGAAAAAATGGTAGAAGTGCCTTCTGTTACACAACAAACACGAAACCAGACATAACATGATTGAATAGCTGCAATGCTTTCTGTGACGCAACAAACAGAACATTAAAAATCTGATTATACAGAGGTAAAAAGCAGCACCGCTATAAACTAAACAGTTTGTTTGTTTTGAATTTCACGCAAAGCTATTCGATGACTATCTGCGCTAGACATCCCTAATTTAGCAGTGTAAGACTAGAGAGAAGGCAGCTAGTCATCACCACCCACCGCCAACTCTTGGGCTACTCTTTTACAAACTAATAGTGGGACTGATCGTCACGTTATAACGCCCCCACGGCTGAAAGGGCGAGCATGTTTGGGGCGACCGGGATTCGCACCCGCGACCCCCAGATTATGAGTCGAACGCTTTAACACGCTTGGCCATGCCGGGCCGAACTAAACAGAACATTAACAGCTTGAATGTGTTTGATTATCTAGAGAACGTTCCCTTAACAATAATAATAGTTTATATATGAATTTCACAAAGATTCATTCTAATTATTGCATATGTAATTTAATAAAGGTAGGATATGTTCAATTTGCTTTCCCAAAGCACGATCAGAAAGTCATTGTCTAGTAGATAAAATGAGTAAGCCAGAACAGAAAGTTAGTATTTCCAATATGACGAAGGATGCATTAGTCATCCTTGCTAAATGTTTGAAGACAAGATTGATAACAACTTTAACTACAGTGATAATGAAACAGTATAGGGTTTATTTCTAAGAAATAATTGTTCTTTAAGTGACAATAATAATTATTAAGTGATCAGTACTGTTGTAGAAACATTTTTGCGAAATATATCTTGCATTCTAGCAAAATACACGCTGTATTGGTAGACTTTCTCTGTCGCTTTGACGTCGTTCCCTTTACACCATCATTTCGCCGATAGTTGTCGGAAAATATCTGAATATTTGTTCCGATTTATTCTAATTTTGCGCAGAAAGTTAACACATTCATCACAATGAATCGAGTGTTCAACACCCATAGAGAATTACGACATTAGACGAAACGTCAAGTAAAATATCAACAGTATGATACAGAAATATAACCATGAAGTATTATAAATTTATTGAAATACACTAACTTAACGATTTGAGTAGTTCCTTTCTTAATACTATTTGTTGCACGTTCAAACTGCTATGACAGTAAATAAATGTTGTTCGAAAATAAATATAAAAATTAGTTGAATTTTCTTTTTATAAATGTGCCCCAGCGGCACAGTGGTATGTCTGCGGACTTCCACACTAAAAATTGGGTTTCAATGCCTGTGGTGGGCAACGTATAGAAAACCGGTGTGTAGCTTCGTGCTTCATTCTAAACAATCAAACAAATTTTTATAAATATTTTCACACGTTCTATTTGTGCATATTTACTGAATTATTCTAAAAAGTGAATTTCAGGTACACTTTTTTATAATTGAATATTAATGAAAGTGTATGTTTTATATCATTAAGTACTTCATTCAAACTATTCAGTAAAACTAATAGAAGCTTAATAGCACTTTTATTGAACTGGTAATAAATCTAAATTTGTTGTAAATTTCATATGCCTTACGAATGAACTACTAACATTTTAGATACTGTTATAGCAACTATATTTTTTTTTAAATCAGTTTCATTTAATTATTATAATATTTTGGCCAGTATTTAGTTACAAGTAAGGATTTTTTTTCTTCTGCAATGACTCAAATTCAAACGTTTCAAAATGTAGTTTATTTTCTTTAAAACAAAATGCTCATGTTCATAACATTCATTAGGACTAGTAGGATTTATTAATAACTTGTTGATGCAAAAATCAATTTTTGCTTCTTAATACCATGAAAGCCCATAAAAGTGTTAAGAACCAGAGCTACATCATCTACAAGTCTGAAAATATACGCAAATATAATCAGTTCATGACAGAACTACTTTCACAAAGTAAAACACCAACTGACACAAAATAATTCGCTATAGCAAAGGAACAAAAAATGTGTACAAAATATTAAAAATTGATCACTGAAACTAAAACCGTTAAATAGTACAAAACAATAAAAATGATTAGTCTTCTGAGAGAACTTAAGTTGATAACTGTATACACACCTTACGTCTTATCATTGTCTTGTAGAATTTCACAAACTCAAAGACAAATTAAGACAGAATATAAAATTAACTTCCAGAACTAATGCTTCTTATTTGTTTTTATTATAGTTTATTAACGTTAGTTCAATCATCAATCGTGAAAAAGGCTACGCGTAGTTTTATTATTGTTTTAATGACTTCATAAAAGGGTTTCTTTAGTTGATTATTAAACTTTCAACCGGTAATATTTATGATTTATACCTCAGAACATGAAGATGAATAGATAATATCATATATATATCATTCTGCAAACCTGGATATTAAAATAACAAACACTTCGTTTTTAAGCTTATCTGTTGATATTCTTAGATGTATTCATTCAATAGTTCCTTGACCTTTATCTTGTAACTGCAACATTCCAAAGTGTTGATATAGTTGTAATTATTTCACAGTTTAGTAAATTCTCTACTGTCTCATCTGATAAAGAAGTCTTTTATTCTTAAACTGTAATTTTATAGACTGAAGATAATTAAAATCAACTGTTTTATTCAGTATACTTAAACTTTATGTAACTTTTTAACACCTATTTTTTGGTTTCACTTTTCAAACAGTTTTCAATCTCGTTGTTTCTCACCACAGCGGTTGCAGATTATAGACTCTCGCATAACTTATCTTCCAGGTAATAACTAAATAAACTATTTATAATGACTACATTTAGGACACATGAGAAGGTATGTTTTTGATATTAGCATTGTGTTCTTTTCTGCGTCCCTATTTTTGTATTGCCAGTCAATATTGTACTCTAATAAGACGTGTCTGTATTTTGTGAATGATTCCCCAACATCACAACTTCAGACAGGCCTAGCATGACCAGGTGGTTAGGGCACTGGACCCGTAATCTGAGGATTACAGGTTCATATCTTCGTCGCACAAAACATACTCGCCCTTTCAGCCGTGGGGGCGTTATAAAGTTACAATCAGTCCCACTATTTGTTGGTAAAAGAGTAGTCTAAGAGTTGGCGATGGGTGGGGATGACTAGCTGCCTTTCCTCTAGTCTTACACTGCTAAATTAGGGACGGATAACGCAAAAAGCCCTTGTGTAGCTTTGCGCGAAATTCAAGACAAAAAACAAAAATCTCCAGACTTTGACCCTATCAAAACAAAGAATCATAGAGTATTCAAAATCAAACTTACTGTACTCGAGATGTATTCCATATCTTCATTGGCCCACAGGCAGGCGAAACAAAAATAAATTAGGTGATTAATGAAATTGAAATTGTAAAAAGATACACAATAAAACGTGGCTTTTTTATATTTTTAACTTGAATATTACTTTATATAACACTTAGAAATCATAAATAAGTCAGAGACCTCAGTGCTCAGGCATAATTGTTCCTATTTATCAACCACTGACTAGAAGAAACGCAGACAATCTGTAACAACCGTTGTTTAACAACACCGACCTAAATAACGGAAGTAGATTATAATAGCTGATAGTGTAGAACATATTCAGCAACATATTAGTTGAAACCTAGGACTTTCCATCAAGAGCTTGTACCAAAAACTATGGCATATCCGACCTAATAAATGATATTTATACTAGTATCTTTCAGTTCAAAGCATGGTAAGAACACAACGCAATAATTTGATTGGTTAAATCTGAATAAAAGAAGTCTGAAACAGTAATTTTTACACAGTATGATAAAGTTTAAAATATATATTTATTGAAGATATGTTTTTAATACGTGTATGAGTAAAGCAATGTAGTGGCAATATTATACTATGTATAATAAAACAGTAACAAAGATGGTGTATTAGCACATGCTTTAAGAAATTTGGTTTATCATTATCAAGAGAATATCCGTTTGTGACAGTTGTTAATAGGAAGCTGGAGTCACTGCTCAGTAAGCCTTTTCTGTTATTCTGTTTCATTTTATTTTTTGTAAAACCTACAGTTGAGTGAAATAGAATGTCAATTAAATGTTGAATGATTTTAATATGACGATTTCGGAACTCTGTAGAAGAATGTTCAAGTTAACAGTTTTGTGCAATGATAATTAGGTACAAAGTATACAGTAGAATAGATGATGAATACAGGAGAGAGTTTGAAGAAGCAGTATGTTGGTTGATTTGATCTTTCATTTATTCATGGACGACATGCATTTCTTGACAATAAAAGAAGTCGTATTGACAAAATTAAGTAAATGATTTTTCACTAGAAAGTGAAAAGTCTAAGATAGTTTTTTTAAAGAAAAGACTGTTTTCGCTATTATTATTATATGGTAAAATATTTTGGGCAAATTTTTACAACTTCACTATGGGAAATTTTGTCCAATGGACACCATTTGCTAAAATGTAATATATATTCAGAGCTGCGTTTGTTTTATTGGTAGTAAATTTGTTATCTACGTCACAAAATAAAAAGGCAAAAGCTTTGTTCTGATAACGCCAGTTTAATGTTGGTAAAGTATCAATGTTTGTCTTCCTCTCTCCTAGGTAGCTCAACAGCAAGTCTGGTATAAGCACAGTACAAATAACTTGTTGTGTAGCTTTATGCTAAATAGCAAAAACAAGTATATCTTTTATATCCTCTTTTTAGCTATTTTTGTACCTAATTTTTTAGCTTTGTACAGAAACATCATTAAATTAAGAATTAAACTAAACAATAACTATATCTTCAACAATATTTGTATCTAATTTAAAATTATTAAATTCATACAGTAATTGGTTAAATAAATACATAAAAGAGGTAATATTATTATTTTATGCATCACACCAACTCATGCATATATATGTGTAGAGAGAATAATAATACTGAGGAATCAAGCGAAATAAATAAAAATGGTGTAATTCATAATTTCATTAAAGCTTATAAAAAATTTATCCTAAACCAAATTATTATATAGATTTACCTTTTCAACATGCTATTCCTAAAACTCCATAAATCTCCGATTAAATTTAGATTTATTTCTAATCCAATAAGATCAATTATTAAATCGTTTGTTTGTTTTTAATTTAACGCAAAGCTACTCGAATGCTATCTGCGCTAGCCGTCCCTAATTTAGCAGTATAAGACTAGAAGGAAAACAGCTGATCATCACCAACCATCGCCAACTCTTTTACCAACGAATAGTTGGATTGACCGTCACATTATAAAGCCCCCCACGGCTGAAAGGGCGAGCATGTTTGGTGCGACCGGGATTTTAATAATCAAAAACATTTATTCAAACATTTATTACACCACAATCTCATTAAAAAATTTAATTTGTATTACAAATTCATTACAAAAACAGTTATGTTATTCTTTCATAGAACTGGAAGAAAAAAATTAGCTCCAAAAACATAAAAGATGTATTCAGTTTCTTCATTTGTAGTAATTATATATTTTTCAGTAACCAGGTTTTTAAAGAAATAATAGGAGTTCCAATGCAAGCAAACTATTTTACTTTTATCGCAAATGTATATCTTTATTCTTATGAGAATAGATTTATCGAAAATTATATAAAACCAGATATTTTTCCTTTAACTTACAGATTTACAGATAATTTGATCAGTATAAATAATCCTGAAATAAATAATGTTATTAATACTATTTATCCAGCAGAATCAGAAATTGAAAATGCTGAAATATCTAATGTAGAGGCATATTAAAATAATTGATATTGATATCAATATAAATATTTTTGATAAAAGCAAACTTTTTGCTTTTCCAGTATATGGTTTACCCTCTTTTAATAGTAATGTATCTACCTTCTGTGATAAGCATTATCATTTCACAATTATTGAAAGTTTGTAAAATTTGTAATAAATTACAGTATTTTATTATTAATGTTGAAATTCTAATAAAATTGTTAAAATATTATGTGATAAGTATAAGAATGTATTAAAAATATAAAGAATATTTTACTAAAAGTTTCTAATAACTATATTTGGTTGTGAATAAGGCCCTTTAAACAACTTGGCACTGCTATACACGGATGAATATATAAAGCCTTGTTTACAGTCTGATAAGTGGTAGTTACAGTAGACTTAATGGATGGTGGCTGGGAGTTACACTAGATAGTTTAAATAACTGGTCTGGATCCTTTGTACTAATATAATTCGTCTACTGGGCTATTAATTTATGTTCTGTGCCTCTCAGAACAACTGGTATGGGTATTAACATTTTTATTGATAGGCAGAGAACAACGTTTCGACCTTCCTAAGTCTCCTTTAGGTTAACAAAGATGACGAAGTGGGTTGAAACACTGTTTTATGCTTATAAACAAATGTGTCAGTACTCATACCAGCCGTTTTGAGATACATTTTTTTATTTTAAGTGGGTTTCTCATCATCAAGTAAGATGTGTTCTACCACCATTATGGAGGCTGGAATGCCATCTTCAGGGAATAAGTTTATTTAACCTACCTTCTCCTAAAGGTAGTATCTTATATCTTTTTCTATTTAATATTTCTTCATTTTTATCTTTCTTCTTTTTCTACTTTGCTTTGGAAAATAGTCACCTTCCCACAACTGTCTGCAGGCAGTGAAGGTTGACATAGATGTGGGACGTTGTGAGTTTCAGTACCCACACCTCGCTCTCCTAATTTCCATTTCTATTATTTTACTTATTTTATTTTATTATTTAATTCTTCATGTGAGACTTACGAACGGAGGTTAAGACTTGTAGATGGTGCATTTTTGCCGCAATGGGGGTCCTACTTCCACAGTCATCTCCAAAACCTAGGGTACATTTTGTATCCCACATTATAGCCTGTACCCTGGATAACCTTTCAAATGGTGCAACGGTTTTTATTTGTCTTTCGGCTTGTCTTTTTTAATAACGAACGATATATTTGAATATTTTAAATATTCACATTCGTTTAATTAATCCAAACAATCCCGAAACATTTTAAAAGACACCAAAGTTTCAAAAAGAAACAAATCAACATTAGTACAAATTTTGAAAAACATGATCTTTCTTTGGTTTAACTCACTATGTTTTAATTACTAAATGTAATTTTGCCCGAAAATGTGGGTACCTTTTGTGTATATAAAATTTGTACAAAAAATGTAGTGAAAGCTATTTTGTATTCTCAAGACGGTTGGTATGGGTATTAAAACATTAATTAAAATAAGTACAAAACAACGTTCCGACCTTCTTAAGTCATCTTCAGGTTTGTTTGTTTTTTGCTAACCTGAAGATGACCTAAGAAGGTCTAACGTTGTTCTGTACTTCATTTTAACTAAAGTTGTAAAACCCATATCAGCCGTATTGAGATACATTTTTAATTCAAGTGGGTTGCTCGTCATCATGAAAAGCTGTTTTTTTTTTATTAGCTTATAGATTTTATTAAATAGCATTTGTTCGAATTTGTTATCCTGTGGAAGTAATAGGGATTCTTTCATAATATTATTTATAAAACTTCAGGGTAATTAAATGGGACTAAATATCTAAGAAAATACAATATTGCTAGTTATGTCTATTACGTTTCTAATCATCTTAGTTTATCAAAGAAATTCCGAAACCCATGCATTACAACTTTTAAAAGAATGAGTAGACAATACAAAATTCAGGACTAAATATATTTAACCATAAACAGTAAACAAAAATAAAATCTTAAAGATTTACAAATATCCAGAAATTAAATTCATCACATTTCTCCCTGCTTTTGTGTAATGTAATACTACATACTAAAACATTTTGTAAAAGAGAATGTGTGCTGGTCGACTACAAAAGCAAAATGAAATAAGATTAGAAATGAGATTATCTCTGTGTGGATAAGTGAAACAAAAACGTTATCCCTTAACATTGGATTAGCAAACAGTTAACTAACTCACCATCTGCGTCGTAGTGGCTCCAAACCTCCATAAACTGTGCAGATGTCAAATTATTTAGTTTTCTAGTATTTCTGTCTCGAAATTGTCTCATAAAGTTATATTTCTTCTGGCATCCTGATGCTTTGTTTATGTACTCAGCCATTGTGATTTATGCTAAAAATTAACAAAATAAAAATGTTTTCACCACAACAGATGTCGTAAGGACTTTCTTTATTCTTTACCTTCTTAGTTTGACTTTTATATGGCCTTCATTGATCTATGAATATGTAAGAAGAAACCAGGTACAACTGAATAGACAACAAGCTGTAAAGGAGACAGGAGGATTACTCCGACGTACCTACCTCACTCACCATACTGCGCAAGTGCAGTATCGATTAGACTACCTGCAGAAATGCTAGTTCTCTCTGCATGCCTGTTCTCTTATCAACAACTGCCTGTTTCTTTAACAACTAACAGCTTATGATGAAACAGCACTTTCTCTATTTCATGATCAATTTTAAAATTTGTTTCCATTTTATTTACAGTTTTAAAACATCCAAATGGATGAATGTGAAATCCAAATTAAGAGTTCATAAAAAACACCAAAGAATTTTAGCGGTATATTATATAGAAATCAATAAAATATACCGTCATTCTACCCGCTTATTAAAAAAAAATTATTTAGCCAAAATTGGTTATTAGAAGTAACCAAGAGTTATTTTACAAATTGCATAAAGTAATTCTTCTAGGTTTTTTTCGAGCATGCATTGTAGGTATGTGTAAGAAAGTCATAAAAACCATTAGTACTGGTAAGTACCAGACGGCAAACGCATTTAAGACAACATGAATTGTCTAAATTATTAGTCTGTTGATCAATAATCTCACTCAATTTACTATTAATCTGTGAATTGAATCCTTTACTTACTGTATTGATGATCGGTTGCTCAACCATTCTACTCTGAACCATTGAATTGTTGACAAATAGTTATGCTTACTTCGTTTGTTTTTAGAATTTCCCACAAAGCTACTCGAGGGCTATCTGTGCTAGCCGTCCCTAATTTAGCAGTGTAAGACTAGAGGGAAGGCAGCTAGTCATCACCACCCACTGCCAACTCTTGGGCTACTCTTTTACCAACGAATAGTGGGATTGACCATAACATTGTAACGCCCCCACGGCTGAAAGGGCGAGCATGTTTGGCGCGACAGGGATGTGAACCCGCGACCCTCAGACTACGAGTTGCACGCCTTAACACGCTTTGCCATGCCGGGCCTATACATACTTCATCAATAAGCTGTTGATCAAGGATTTGCTTACTACTTCATTGATATTTTCATCACAGATACTACAGAATCACATCATTAATCTGTTCATGTATGATTCTACTCACTGCAAAAATAATCTATTGATCAACGTTTCGACCTTCTTAAGTCATCTTCTACAATTCCGTACCCGTTTATACTCTAGTTCCTCAGACATGTACCGGCAAAGGTCATGTGCGAACACTCTGTTTGTTAACCTAAAGATGACCTAAGAAGATCGAAACATTATTCTTTACGTTATTAGTATAAGTGTTAATACCCACAACAACCGTCCTGAGATACATTTTTACTTCAAGTGGGTTTTTCGTCATCACGAATCTATTGATCAAATACTTACTCACTGTGACAGTAAACTTTCGCCAATAATTCTAATTATAACAAATTTAACCTGTTCGTCAACGATTCTATTTAATACTTGGTTAATCTGTTGATCAAGTATACTTTTAAATACATCATTAATCTGTGGATCAGAGATTCTATTCACGACATCATTAATCTAAAGATCAAATATTATTGTTACTGAATAACTTCTCCGTTAATTGCACACTTGTTTTTGCATAACCTTTTTGGCGACCAAATATTCTTCTTAATTCTTAATTTCTCTGTTCATCAAATATTTTGTATCATCACTTTGTCGGTCAAAGGCTCATATCAAAGAATCATTTGTACGTTAAATATTAACCTAAGGATCCAGTATTCCATTTACTGCATAATTCATCTTCTTATCAAGAATTACAATTACTGCATCATTAATCTCTTCAACAAGATATGTATCTTCTCTTTCTTGATCAAGGATATAACTCACTGCAACTAATACAATATTTTTATGTAATTTTCCGCAGCATATCGATCATCTGAAAAAAAAATGTGATCAAAACAATTTTAGGTCATCAATATATCTATCAAGCTTTCTTTTAAATTCACTCACCTTTACTGCCTCCACAACATTCGAAAACAACACATTCCATAGGCCAACCACCCTATTTGAAAAATAAAATTATTTTAGCTGAAGGCAGCTTCTACATTACCTGAACTTGTATTTGTTTCCCCTAATTCTATAATTCTCGCTGTTAAATATAAGAAATGCATAAACATTATCGATTTCTTTTACAATATTAAATATTTGGATCAGATCCCCTCTAACTCTTATTTCTTTCAAGAGAAGACAATTTCAAAGATCTTAATCTTTTCTCATATAATAACTCCTGCATCTAAGGTACCATTTTAGTAACCCTTCTCTGAACCTTTTTCAACAATTCAATGTCTTTCCTGAGATAAGGAGCCCAAGAATGAGCACAATTCTTCAAATGTAACCTAACCAGTGACTATACGATGAAACTATAACCTTTTTAGACTTGTATTCAAAATTTCTATAGAAACAACCCAAAATCTTATTTTTCCAACCATTAGCAACAGCACACTGTTTGGATGACTTAAGAGACTGATAAGCCATTACACCAAACGTTTTTTTTAAATTTGAAATCAAAATATCACTATTCTTGATTTACATTTGCAGCAAAACATCAAATCTAATTCAGCAATCATCAACTTTACCTAAGTGTTCTCCATTTTCCATCCTCTCAACAATTTCTATTCTAAAAGTTAACAATAAATCTAAAAATAGCGTTATTTCTAGTGAATTTCTTGAACACTTTTGTGAAACCATTCTCCCTCATGGTTTGACTTCAGCGTTTGCCAGTTAATATGTCTGTAATTTAAATCCCTCGTAATTACGACTTCATTAACAACTTAAAACTCAATCTTACTATAAAGGTTCTCACTAATTTCATCTGTTTCATTTGGTGGTCTGTATTAAATTCTTAGTAAAAGCTTTTTTCTGATATTTACTAACAGAAACCCAAGTAGATTCAGTCTCTTTGCTGTTATCCTCAACTTCAATAAGATGTAACTTGCACTTTACAAATAGACCCACACCTCCCCCTATCTTTACTACTTTCTCCGTATTAAATATAACCTATTACCATGCATTTCAAATAAATTTCTGTCGTCAAAATCATCCACATTCAGCCATATTTCAGTTATTCCTTTCGTAACAAAATATTTATTCCAACCATGTACTAAATTCATGTTTTATTTCTCATACTTCTAGCATTAAAATAGTAATAACTAAGCTTATTCTTACAACTACTTTTATACTGGTTTTCTATGCTAAACTTTCCTCTACGTCTCTGGTTTTTTTTCATTTAGCTTATCTTTGCCTTTACCATTATTTTGTCTTAACTTAAAACTTCCCTCACAGATGAGTTAATAACCCTTGCCAAAATACCAGATTCCTTTTCTACTTAAGTGTAAGCCATCCATTGCAAAGCGTTCCCTCCTCCAACTGAACTGATCCCACATGTCACCAGCTAACATATTCATCCTTACATATTAATTTCAATCTAGCATTTAGCCCTAATGACTTACTCAAAATTTTATTTCCACAAATAATTTTTGGCAGTATCCCTGACACAATTAATTTATGGCCTTTATCTTTAAATGCTTTTATCAGCTCTTTGTACTTGGTAATTAGCTCCTCTAACTTACTCTGGCTTATCATTAGCCCTTATATGCACAACACAGACTTCACTTCACTTCATTATATTTCTTGCTCTGTGAGTAATGTCTTTTCCCTGTGCTTCACGGTTGCATAATCTAAATCTTTTTCTTCCTTTCTACCCCACAGACTATTATATTCAAATTCCGTGTCAAGGAATTATCTATAACTGTAACCTCATTTAGCTTATAATCCATATCCTTCTTTATTCTTTTTGCTTTCTCTCCCTCCAATAATTTCTCGTTACATAAGGTCTGAAATCTATTATACAACAGAATAGGGCCTTCACAATTACGTTCACTACTTTTAAACTTAACACAACTCTTTCTAATTTTCCGAATGTTCTTGTTAATCTTAGCTCTTACCTCCTTTAGTCATAAAAGTTTAAGATCCTCTTAAAGTCCTGCTGTCATTTCCTACAGTTTATACTTCTTTTTATCTATTTCCTCAACTCTATTTAGGATAGTCTTCAACTTCTCCTCCAACCTACAAACTCTAGATATAAATTAAGAATCCTCACTGCTAGCTTCCTTAAAAGTGCATAGTAGCAGACAGTTCTCAAATAAAACCCACCCATTGTACATATCGCACCTAACAAGCTGGGAATGCTTCACTAATGAACTAGTCTTAATCATTTTACTCATTTATACTCCGCAAGCCAGCAACACTTGTACATTTTGGAAGACAAAAAGAGTAAAACAAACTTTTTAATTTAACACAATAAAACGTTCACTGAACAAAGATTTCAAATTAGAGGTGGGTAATTGGATGACAGAGGAGTTACACAAATGTACAGCCTCAGGGAAAATGAAAAACCAACTAAGCTGAACTTGCTGTTGGGTTTTAGAAGAATGTAACAACAACCCTGAATTCTTTTTCAGAAAATTAGGCTAACTTTTGAATAAGAGGAGACGAGAGCGAAAACAATGCAGATTGCAACACACGTGCACTTGCCGGCTCAGAGTTACTTCAGCTGTTTCACAGTGATATAGAAGTTGAGGACTTTGACGGCTTTACAGAAGGCGATTTACCTTTAGCTTTGATTTAAATAAAACAATGTTTAAAGTATTCGACTCACTACGTCAGTAATATGTTATCAGATATTTTATCGAGATATTTTTCTGTTAATCAGCACCTAATTCACTACATCTGTTATGTAGTACGATTTATCTCGGACAAGCCTCCAATTTAATTTAGATAATTAAATGTAGATATATATCAGATTTATTATAATTGCCAACAAAACTGATACAAGAGGTTTCTTTTTTAATACAAATATATTTTAATGTAGAAATAATAGTACAATTTACATTAATGGTTATTACAAATAATGATGTATGTACAAAGTTTTGCAAATTTACAAACAATTCTGAGTCTTCTTTCTGTTCTGTAACGTCCTTGATTTTATACCGAGGGTTCACAATGAGCGAATTAATTTTGAGGTAGGTACAATTCATTTAATTGAGAGCTAGCTATTTTTGTGTTCTTCGGTGATCACACGACGAGTTTTTTTTACCGCTGAAGTTATATAATGCCTCCATAAAAATAATAATGTGCGATGAGAATCCATTGAAGTTAAACGGTTTGTAATGTGTGAACTTTATATACGTTCCTGTTAAAATATCTAAAATTTCCAATTAACAAGCGTTAATCACGGTTATAGCTTCCGAGGTTTATAATATACCATCTGTTGTATAAATTCAATTCAAAAACAAACAAACAAACAAACAAACACTGCATCATTAATCTGTTCATAAGGAATGAACGAACTACATCCTTAAGCTGTTTAACAAACATTATACGTACTCTACAACTAATATATTTATCAAATATTCTACTTATTGCATTGTTAATCTGCTCAGCAAATATTTTAGACCTTGAATAACTAAAATATTTATCACGGATTCTACTCTCTGTGTAATTAATCTGTTCATTTAGAATTCAAGTCACTGCATCAAACATGATATCAAAATCTACTAACTACATCATTAAACTGTTGTTCTAGGATCCTACTCACTCCATAACGTGCCAGCTGATTAAAGATACAACTGACTTTGCCATTAATATGTTATCAAAGGTTCTATTTACCACATCGATAATCTGTTCATAAACGATTCTACTCATTCCATAACTAATCTGTTGTTCACTCCATCAACAATTTGTTGATAGAGAATTTTACTTACTGTATTATCAATCCGGTCATCAAATACTCTACAAAGTGCATCATTAATCTGTTAGAAGTTTTACTTACTGAATCATTATTTTGTTAATAAAACATTATACTTACCAAATCATTAATCTTTGGATTACGAATTATGTTCATTATATCAATAACCTCCTCATCAATGACTCTACTGAATGTATTGTAAATTTAATAATGAAGGATTCTACATACATTCTTATTAATATATTAGTTAATTATTTTACTAACTGTATTATTAATTTGTGTTTCATCGATTATACTAAAATTCATTTATCTGTTCATCTAGGATCCTTCTCACTAGATCATTAATCTCTCCATCAGCTTTTTAACAAACACAATAATTTATATACTTATCTAGGATTCTTCTCGCTGCATTGTTAATCTTTTCATCAATTACTTGTTCATCAAGGGTTATTCGTAATATCTTCTTTATCTTTTGATCAAATTTCTTAATCAATTTATCATTAAGCTTCTTTAAAAGGTCAAAAATCAGTATATCTCTGTTCTATTCATAAAATAGTTATATTCTCTGTTCCTGTTTTCTGTTGATCAATGGTTCTACTCAATACATCATTAGTATGCTATCTAAGAATTCTACTTATTCCAACATTAATCTTTTGATCAAGGATCCTACTCCCAAGGAGTCTTTTGATAAATTATTACACTTATTGTTGAAATACGTTTTTTATAAAAGTTTTTCAGTTCATTACAATTATGTCACCAAAGGTTCTGTTCACTTCATCATTAATGTGTTGATTGAGAACTTGTCAAGCTACATCATTAATTTGTTGATCGAGTTATATTCATTAGGTCATTAATATTTGGTCAAGAATTTTACTCGCTACATAATTAGTCTGTTAATTATTTTTCTTACTATCTCATTAATTTGTTAGTCGAGAAAACTAATTATTAATCTGTTTATCAAGGATACTATTAATTACATCACTAATAAAATAATCAAAAATTACTCTCACTGCATAATTAACATATTCATTAAAGATCCTACATATTAAATTATTAACTTCTTGATCGATGAATCTACTCAATCCAGCACTAATATTCTGATCAAATACTCATTGCTTTAGCAAACTGATAGTCAATAATTCTACTCACAATACCATTAATCTGCTAAATCAAGCATTATATTAATGCCTCACTGCAGCATTTATCTCTTAATTAATGATTCTACACACTCCACCATTAATCTGTTGATTAAGGATTCTACTCTCTGCATCGTTAATCTGTTGTTTATTGTTCTTAATCACTGCACCATTAATATCCTGATAAAAAATATACAATCTATAATATTACTCTGTTCATTAACAATTCCGTACACTACCTCATTAAACAGTTAATCAATGACCAAGCTCACTATCTCATTAATCTAAGGATCAGAAATTTTACTAATGGCAGAATTAATCTGTTCATCAAGGATACTGTTCGCTACATTGTTATTCTCTTAGTCAAATATTTGCCTTTTTACCAAGGATTCTATTCTGCATCATTAACCTTTCTTTTAAACATTCTACACATCTTATCATTTTTCTGTAGCTCCCCAGTGGCACAGGGGTATGTATGCGGACTTATACTGCTAGAAACCGGTTTTCAATACCCTTGGTGGTCAAACCACACATAGTCCTTTGTGTAGCTTTGTGGTTAATAACAAAGAACAACAATTTTTTTCTGTAAATTAAATATTTTAATCATTGTATTTTTATTTTTCATATATTCTACTAACAGAATCGTTTAAACCTTCATCTAGAATTTATTTCACTCCAGAATTTATCTGTCTATCAATGATTCTACTCACTGCATTATTAATCTGTTTATGCTTGATTCTACTCAATGCATAACTAATGAGTTGATCAAAATTTCAACTCAGAGCATTAATTTATTTCAGTGGATTTTAATATATATCAGCAATTTGTGGATCAAATATTTTACACATTTTACAATTATTTTATTAAGTATTCTCCTCACTTTCTCACTGATCTGTTTCCCAAGAATTATCATCGTATTAACCTATTGATCAAGGAATCTATACGCTGCACTATAAATATAGTAATCAAAGATTTAAATCACTACATCATAAATATGGCCCTTTCAGCCGTGGAGCGTTATAATGTGACGGTAAATCCCACTATTCGTTGGTAAAAGAGTAGCCCAAGAGTTGGCGGTGGGTGGTGATGACTAGCTGCCTTCCCTCTAGTCTTACACTGCTAAATTAGGGACGGCTAGAACAGATAGCCCTCGAGTAGCTTTGTGCGAAATTCAAAACAAACAAACAAACAAATCATAAGTATGTCCATCATTGATTCTACTCAACACATCATTAATCTATTGAACAAAGGGTCTACTTGACTGCATCATTAATTTGCTAATCAAACACTTTATGAGTGTGTCATTAATCTGTTGAATAGAAATACTATGCAATGCTTCCTTAATTTCTACAGTAAATTTCTTACTCACTGTTTAATTAGTAGTTGAGCAAGAACTTTGCTAACTGCATATATTCCAGAAAACTCCTTTCTTCCACTTAACTGATCCCATAAATTAAACCAGCCAATCTACTCAACCTTACATACCAACCCAGGTATTTAGCCCTGATGACGTACTTATAACTTTATCCACACAGTTGATTCTGAACAATATTAATTTATAGCCTTTTACTTTAAATGCTTTTATCAAACCTTTGTACTTATTAACTCGCATCCCTGACATATCTTTCCTTACATTATTAGCTGCTACATGCACCACAAAAACTGCATCTCTGCTGGTCTCCTTTAATACATCTCCTGTTCTTTCAGTTATATCATCCACTTGTATCCATGGGTAGCATAGTCTGATTCATTTCTCCCTATTTACCTCACAGACTATCCTATCCACATGTATTGTCAGGGAATCACAGTTAACTATAACTTTTTTATCATCCATATTCTGTTCTGATCCTTTTGTTTTCCTTCCCTCCAACAGTTCTTCATTTGCAGAAACCAAGGGCTGAAACTTTTGCTCGGACATAACCTCTTTAACTGTAAGGTTAATACATAAGTGTATTCTTGGTAGAGAATAAGTACTCTGTTTCAAAATTTCATTTACCTTCTTAGAGGTCACTAAGTAAAACGCTGAATTATCTTTCTGTTTAAGATGCACAGCAACTGATTATTTAAAAGCAATCCACTTCTATCTCTGCCTCCTGTTTTTATCTTTTGGAAAATTTCTCGATTAATAGCAAGGATCACTTGGTGTTCAAAGTATTCTTAATAGCAAGGATACCCAACTAACTAAAAAAATTGTAATCGTTATAAGTAACATATTTTCAACATTATATTTAATCAACTACTTTCAGTACAAGATACGTATTTTTAGTTCTAATTCATGTAGGTAGCTTGTTCTATTCAGTGGTTAACATTAAGTGAAGAGAAAAACGTGAACAGATATTCACTACTCTTAAGGAAAACGTTACCTCAATGTCACTCGCAAATTTGATAAAAGTTTTAGATGCGGTTTTGAATACAGTGCAATAGGATTTGTACTGTAACTGTTTCAGAATGGAAAAGGAATAGAACTGTGTACTTTAGCATATCAGTGAGTTCACCAGAAATAATATCTTACATATGTTGTAAAAAAAAAACTGTTCAGCTTTGCCTGGTTGAAAGTCAATTCATCTACTACTTCAGCAACCACAGTCAAGTTTATCATGCAGTATTGTGATGGATAAGAACGTTTTTACAATTTTCAAGGCAGCATAGCAATATGGTTTACAGATATTTAAACATGTTTTAAATTCTTTTCATTTTGACGCTTAGTTCATAGTCTAGGAATGAAGCCAAAAAAATGTTGAAACATTATTAAGGAAGCCATACAAACGAAGAGGACTGTACATATTTGTGATTGTCAAGTCACATAAAAGCTAACAAAGTACCGATAGAAAGACAAGCTAAGGTATAAAATTATATTAACAGGATAGTGATTCATTTATGTAGTCGCGATAAGATTCACATAGCAGCATGGTAGAAAATACAGAGTACAATAACCATTGGTAATGCCAAGGCTGTTCCACTATAAAGCATGTCATCACCTCTATATTTCGTCACGAAATAGCTTCAGAAATATCCAGAAGAATGTGAGAAAAGTGTATGAAGATTTACCTGATCCAGTTGTACTAACCTGTGTATGAATGATACTGGTAATGTTTTACTGTGAAAGAAAAGATTCATACAAAAAGCAGCCGAAGCAATTGAAACAGCACAATTAAAGTCTATAGAGTAATACGATGTAAAATAGACACCTTGCTATTGGGCTATTTAACAAATTATCTTAATGAACATGTTGTGTCAAACTAAAACGTCAAACACATAGAAACGGAAGAACTAAGCGACGAGTTTTTAATGTTTTGCTATCCAGCTTTTGAGTGCAATTAAAAACAATTACTAGTTGTTTTTCAATGTGAAAGTAAGATCAGTGAATTAAAAGGTAAAGATAAAAAATATTTATCAGTGTTCATGATTACGATTCATATATAGTGACCTATCAACGGATATTAAAAAAATACAGTGTTCATAAGTAGTTCACCCCCTTATAGGTCTTTATAAGTTCTTTATTATAGAAGCTATCTTAAAACAGTTTATGGCAATTAATAACACCACTCAACAAATTTTTTCCTTATTTTGAGACATTCCCAAGTTAAAGGTTTGATGTATTCTCTCCCATAACCGTGTGATTGGACCATTTTTCTTCCATAAGAGCACTGTGAAGGATAAACATTACCTAGATATGTTTGAAGCGCATGCTGCACCTCACTTTTAGGATATGTAGCTCCATGTGTTATTCAGCAAGATGGATCACCGCCACACCGGATTTAGGTACATGCGCAAGTTCCTCAATGAAAAGTTCCCTTCTCGTTGGATCGGGCAAAGTGGACCTATTCCATGGCCGCCTCATTCCCCGGATATCACGCCTCTGCATTTTTTTATGAGTTTACATAAAAGACAGAATGTGTGCAAACAAGGTTAATAACATCACAGAAATAAGAAACTGGATTGAAGAGACATTAGCTTCAATCACGCAAAACATGCTTCTTAATGTTTGGAATGAAATCATCTACTGCCTTGACGTTCTGCGTGCTACCAATGGGGCTCACGCGGAAGTTTACCGAATTCTGTTGTACTGAATTACACTGATTAAGCTGTAGTAGTTTACTTAATTAAAACAAAAATTTTTGAGTTGTATTATTAATTGCCGCAAGCCGTTTTAAGATAGCTCGTATAATAGAGAATTTATAAAGACGTACAATAGGGTGAATAATTTATGGTCACCCTGTATATTATGGCGCAGAAGCAAGTTCTGTTATCATATTTGTAAATTAATTCTTATGAGTTTGTTTGGTTCTTGAATTTCGCGCAAAGCTACACGATGTCTATCTGTGCTATTCGTCCCTAATGTAGGAGTGTAAGACGAGAAAAATAGCAGCTAGTCAGCACCACTTACCGCCAACTCTTGAGCTACTTACTCTTTTAACAACGAATAGTGGGATTCACTGCTGCATTATAACGCTCCCACGGCTTAAAGGGCGAGCATGTCTGGTGGGACGGGGATTCGAACCAGCGACCTTCAGATTACGAGTCAAGCGCACCAACCGGCTGGTCATAACGGGCTAATTCTTATGAGAACAGGCAAAGTCTACATTTTATTTATATATATTTTGCATTTTGAATCACGTGTTAGCCCTAGAAAATATTTTTATTTCATATAAACTTTAATTAAGCTTGCAATTTTCTTAGAATAAAAATGTCAACCATTTTTGAGAGAAGAAATTAAATAATCAGAAAAAAGATTTAATGTGAACTATGTATGCATCTTTGTTAAATAGTTTTACTAGTATAGATGCAAAGTTAAGGTTGAATCTTAATTATTGAAGACATAATATAAAAACTTATGAGTAACATTAATATTAGTAAGTTATCTGAAAATCCAGTAATGATCTCGGTGAAAACCTAGCACATAAGAGTATCTCTAAAATCAATTCGACATCAGGAGAGTCTACTTTCGGTGGGAAACAAAATCAATATGGTTTTTGGGTCTTTTTTAACTCGCCATATGCTAACCTTAATTAGTTTAGGTATGTGAATAATATACCCTTTAAAAAAAAGAAACGCAAAAGGCAAAATTTGAGACAAATTGTTAACAAGTTTATTCCGAGTAGTTCTGTATGACATGTGTGAAACTTTGCACATTCACTGCTGAACATCCAAAGTCTGCAAAGGCGAAGTCCACGCTCACTAGTTGAAGTTTAACATCACTCAACGTCAATAACGAGTATGCCCCCCGTGAGCATCAATAACTGCTTGGCATCTCTTGCCCATGGAAGCGATGAGATGACAAATCACATCCTGTGGAATGGCTGTCCCCTCAGCCTGCAAAGCTGCTGCAAGCTGAGGTAGAGTCTGCGGTTGAGGTTGTCGCCGTCGCAGACGTCGGTCCAACTCGTCCCAAAGATGTTCGATGGGGTTTTAATCTGGTGATCTGGAGGGCCAGGGAAGAACGTTGATGTTGTGGTGTCTCAAGAAGCCAGTGGTGAGTCGGGCTGTGTGAGGACGGGCGTTGTCATGTTGAAAAACGTCGTTGACGTTCACCATGATGGGTTGCACATGGGGCCTAAGAATCTCGTCGACGTATCGTTGAGCCGTAAGATTCCCTCGAATGTGCAAAAGGTCTGTTCTGGCATTGTAGGCGATGGCAGCCCACATCATGACGCTGCCACCACCAAATCTGTCAACATCCTGCACACAGTTTGCTGCAAAACGTTCACCTCGACGACGATAAACACGGATCCTTCCATCCTGCCTACGAAGCATAAAACGTGATTCATCGCTGAACCAAACATGCCTCCATCGTCGATGAGGCCATACCCGATGTGACCGAGTCCACTGCAGCCGTGCTTGACGATGTTGCTGGGTGAGGATGACGCCTCTGACTGGACGTCGAGGCCGGATTCCTGCATCTCGTAGACGGTTGCGTACGGTCTGATCGGAAATCCAACACAGCCCTCGTATGGTTGAAACAGTAGACGTCGCAGTGGTGGTCCTATCCCGAAGGTGACGTAACCGGATGTAGTGATCTTGTGCGGGCGTGGTCACACGAGATCTGCCAGATCGTGGACGGTCACGAGATGATCCATGTTGTTGGTGACGATTCCATAGCCTTGTGATGGTGCTTGGGTGGACATTCACAGCCTGGCAACATCTGATCGAGATTTGCCTGCTTCCAAGCGACCAATGGCGTTGTTGCGTTGTGCTTCAGTCAGTCTTGGCGTAACTGTATTGCGTGTCGGTGGCTTAACACTGAGCTATGGAAACCGAGAACCCGTCACTTTGATATGGATTTTGCACATGTTATACTTGCAGAACATGCAGATTTCTCAAACAAATTTATTGGACACGAATGCGTTTTGGCGAAAAATCTGATGTTTTCTTCCGTTTTCAAAGTGGTGCACAACTTTTATTGTCATTTTGGTCTGACAATCAGTGCCTTAACACGTGTAACATCACATACTCTGAGCTTGTAACGTTATTACATATATTTCTCTTTAAAATAAAAAAATATCCCTTTTGCGTTTCTTGTTTTGAAGAGTATATATTGGCATTTCGCCTAGTTTATAATTCGATATCATACAGCAGATCAACTGTTTAATGAATATATTGACAATTTCTTCTCACAAAATATTATATTTTTAATTTTGCGTTTGGCGAAATCTGTAACAGCATTATTGTGGTTTAGAAATGATGATAGGCCGATTTTAAACTTGCTGTCCATGACCAACACTGGAAATATCTAATTGTTAATTCTAAAAGTTAACATCTGGGAAAATTGTTAAATAGATACTACAGTTTACAGGAACTCAAGTGTTATGCTTTTCCATGGGATTTTATGCTTAACTTTTTTTTTTTTTTTTTTAGTGTAGAAAATACTGAGTTGTGTTTAATATAGGATACGTACAAATGATTGTACACAGTTCAAAATGTAACAGCATTTAAATTAGGAAAAGTATAATCATTCTGCAAAGCACATGTTACATCTACTTACTTTGAGATTTTATACCATTTATACACAAGACGTGTTGACCTCAGCAAGCTTCTTTAGACTTTGAGAAGCACGATTGATTATTTCCTTAATATGATATTTGTGATTCCAAATTGTTGTGGGGTGTGTTTTATGTTCCCAAGATTTAAATTTCAGAGATATTAGATTTGAAAAACACATAGTAAATCCAACAGTTTTGCAGAAAACTGTCTGATTTTTCACTTGAAAAGTACAAAATGGAATAATTTTCATCATCATAAAAAAAATACACAACAATAACATCATCATTTTCTAGTTGAGGGAAATTTGGCCGCCGCCAGATGAAATAGTAATCAGATGTTCTTGTTTTAAAGAAAAGCTTGGTTTTGTTTTGAATTTCGCACAAAGTTACACGAAGGATATCTGCTCTAGCCGTTCTTAACTTATCAGTGTAAGACCAGCGGGAATGCAGCTAGACATCACCATTCACCGCCAACACTTGGGCTACTTTTTAACATAGTGGGATTGACCGCCACTTTATAACGTCCCCACGGCTAAAAAGACGAGCATGTTTGGGGGTGATGGGGATTCGAACCCGCGACCCTAGGATTACGTAGGAGTCGAGTGTTTTAAACACCTGGCCATCCTGTACCTAAAGTACATCTCTATAATAGTTTGTTTTCACTCTGCCAACAATGGGCAATGAAACCTCGGATTTCAGCGTTCCAAGTCCGTACATTTACCATTGATCGACATAGGTTTAACATATATAATTCAAGAACAATAACTGAATGTTGGTCCATCTTGGTTTTTCTATCTACGAAACAAAATTTTAAAATTAAACTTTCAGAGCCATCCTTTATCTTTCAAATATTTTAAAACCTTTCCTTAAACCCCTTTTAATTTACTGCATCCACCAAGTCTTAAGACCACCCATTCCAAAGACTAACTATAGTGATGGCAGAAAAACTGTCTTAGTTGAAGATGATTCATATCCTGCGAAAACTGTTATTCTAGTCTCACTTTTTTTCAGGGTAGTGTTCTATCAATTCCCTTAACAGTCTTAAACAACTCAAGCAGACCTCTTTTTTTTCTCTCTCTCTCTAGAGAAAACAACTTCAGATATCTTAACTTGTTCTCCTATGAAACCCTCCATACCAGATATCGTCTTATTAACCCTCCACTGGTCATTTTATAACAATTTACATTTCTTCTTAAAGTAAAGAATCCGAGAATTATCATTATACTCCAAATGCGGCCTAACCTGTGGCGTATAAATGAAATTATGACTTCTTTATATTTGTACTCAACATTTATATATATATATATATATATTATCTTGCAAGAATTAAAATACAGTTTATTGTGTTAGTAAATTGAAAGGAAGAACCAAAATACCTTCAAATTTACCACTGGTATTCTACATGTGGTCAGTCTAGTGTGTTGCTGCTGTCTGTTGCTAGAGTAAACCCAATGCGTAAAACACACTATTTTCTTTCCATAAACTGAACTGAACTTGCTTTTACTATCATTGGTTCACATCACAGCTGGATTTCACTGGTAGTTTGTATCAGGTCATTTCATAAGTAATGTCAGAAAATTTAATACAGAAAGTGCATCATCATCTCTTAAAACTGAAATACTAGAAGAGAAACTTATAGAAATTAAAGTTTTGACTGGTCAAGAATAATCTGTGTAAAATCCTGTGGCAAGACTTTAGGCGATTGAGGTAAAAATCAAACTATATCATCCCGTGATATACTCTTTATGAGACAGATGACAGTTATATGCAGATCATGCCAATAACTTTGCTGTAAACAAAGATATGTTAACAAAAGAGCAGTAAGATAAAAACAAATAACACGAAGTTGTTCAGTTGACTATTTAGCTGTCAAAACCACTGTTGAGAAGAGATGACAAACCAAAAAATGTTAAAATTGGCAGTAGTTTGAATAAATTTGAAGGCCTGTGTTCTTTACCAATGAATCAGAAATTAAGTTATTTGACAACAATCAGTGAAACTCTGTAGACTATAGAGAAACGAACGGTATCATAATCAATCATTTAGAGTGAAGAATGGTGGATAACAATTTTGGTAGTAATCAGCCTATAGTGTTGATGATCTACACAAAACAGGTTATTGCTGAGACAAGCATATCACATTATTCATTCTATCACGAACATGATTTAGAATTAATCTTCACAAAACAAAATTATTCCAAGCATACAATAACTGTGGTAAATTGATATATTTATAGTAAAGAGATCTATGAAATATTTAGAACAGCGGTTCGGCTCGTGCAAAGTCTTAATATTAACATATTGCAGCTCTTTCGGTTTATGACAATCAAGTAGGTAGACCAAGCAACGTTTTAGAATTAAGGAAGTAATATAGAACATTTGAAGATATATGCCAAGGTTATAACACAGCATGAAAACAAGTGGTAATGCTTTGTGTAAAACAAAAATCTCGCATACAAAATATTAGTGCATTATATCACTTTTCTTTTACACTTTCTGTGATACTGTTTTGTGGTATCAATGAACTCTACATATACTTGCCTTTACTCCTCATTTTTTACTCCTGTATGAATACTTCTTGCGTATTTCCATAAATAATTACCATTATTTTAGATAACACTATTAGAATGTTAAATTTATATTTTCCCAAAAAAGTCAGGAAAAGTTATTAACGCATATGAATACGCTAACAATATTTCATCAAATGGCAAAGATGCCTGCTTTGGGAATTCAGTCTACTTCTCCACTGGATTAACTTTACAAATGTGAAAGGCTTTATGAGCATCTGAATAGAAACTTTTAAGTTTATAGGATTCACACTGTTAGGCAATTGTCCGGAAATCTATTGTGCCAGTACGTTGCTTGGTAGCTGGGAAACCTTTTTTTTTTTGACAAGGGACTTTATAGTGATATATATTTATGATGAGTTAAGAAAAAATTACACAGTATTGTACCTGCATCTTTTTTACAAAAGATTCAGTAGCGACTAGCCAAGTTATCCTATTAAACACCACTTTGATTTGTGTTATAATAAAATTATGTTATCATCCCAAGTTATCTTTTTTACATTGATCAGCCAGTTAATTATTCCCACTGTCTTGTCAATGAGAAATGTTATCTCCTATTACTGGAAGAGAATTTCGAGAGTGTTGGACTCTCGAAGAAATTAGGTATATCCACAAACAAGCAGATCCGCCGATGGGAGGGTGCACAGGTGACAACTGTCCAGGGGTCCAGGCAAATGAAACCTTGTTACTGCTTATAAGTTATAGCACCTTTGGGCTATATCTATTAATAATAATTTCAATAATAACTAATATATATTTGTTACTTAATTGATTTAGCATATATTTGTTGTTGCTTTATCAACTTTTTACGTTTATCCTGTGAGCTAAAAACGGTTGTTGCTATGATTTTGACTTGTTTATAAGCTCGTTGTTGTCCAAATTTAAGATAATTTTTTTAAAAAAGGCTAACAAAGTGAGGAATAGGGACGGGTAAGAATGTTTGCGCCGGAACTTGTACTGGCTCTAGACGCTTCTGCATAAAGCTAGAAGAGTCTTGAATCCTCAGGAATGATCAGTCATTAATGAAGACTGCAACAGTATTTGAACAGGTAACTCTATAAACCTGATAGTAGGGTTTTCGACTATCATTGTAAATGAACATTGTGGTAAATGGTCACTCATCAGTACCATCCTCCAGCATTGCCATAGCAGCTCTTACATGCATTCTCTGAAAAAAATATTTAAGTGCCCCGTTGAAGGTTATTGTAAAACTTAATCGCACTAGGGGATATCATCACCTACCTCCAGTTAGAACATGAAAATCTTCAAAAGATCACATGTGACAAAATATCATTCTTTTCGTTGGTGAAAGAATAGCTCATGAGTTGTCAATGGGTGGTGGCTGACTAGATGCCTTCCCTCTAAGCTATCACTTTTAAATTAGCGATAGCTAGTAATGATAGCCTTCGAGTAGTTATGAGCATTATTCAGCACTCAAACAAACGCACGAGTACGAATACATGTATTGTACTATCTGTTGTATGCTCATGTAACTACTTCACAAGATGCGGATGGATCTTCGCCGAAATTGATGATAAGGAAGTTCAATAGGTCCATGCGAAAGTACATACAGATTTTCAGTTTTGAGAATTTTTTGTGGGCATTTTGCGATTTTTTTTACCACTACTTCGCCTCTTTAAATGGATCTTCACTAAATTTGAAATGGAAATTTATTGGGTCCATGAGGAGATGCATACAAATTTTAACTTTGCGCTTTAAAGTTTTTAAGGGTGTTTTTACCATTGCTTTGCCACCCTCTTGATAAATCTTCACCAAATTTGGCATGAAGATTTGTTGGACACATGCAAATTGCAGTTTTACATTATATGTTTTGCAGTTTTTATGTGGATTTATGCATTTGTTTTTAAAATTGCATATATTGGAAGTACCTTTTTGTGTCTTAACATAATCTTTCATTAATAATGAATTTAGATAATTTCTGTTCAGGAGACGGGTATTCCAACAAATAGTTAAATATGCTTTGATAATATTAATAAAGACACTACAGTTATTAAATACAAAGACTAATGTTGAAAATAATAATAACCTTTTTTGTACGCTGGTGACGAACATTAGTGTCATAAATTAATAAAGGAAATAAAGTCAGGAATATTTAAATGTCACATAAAGGTAATGCTTTTATTTGGTTTGAACTTCGCACAAAACTAGGAGAAAACCCACAATTTTGCTGAGGGCAAGATCTCAAAACAAAGTGTTTTTGAATTTAAATACTTGACTTGAACTGATTTGTCCATATGTAGTAGGATGTTGCGAAATAATTCCATTAGATTGGCTGTTGTTTCTTTACCTGAAGGCACACAACAAAGAAATGTGCTGTGAAATCTCATGCAAATACACTAAAAACTAAAAATTGCAAGTCGACCATCGTATCCATAGGATTAATAGGATTGTAAATCCTGGATTTTGAGAACAGAGTTAATGAATAGCTTGGATATCGGGGCTTTGTTTAAATACAAGCAATTTTTATATAATATGTATATAAATACAGATATACCCGAGGTGAAAACAGGAAAGATAACCTATTTTGTATCTTTCCGCTTAAAAAAAAATAAACAGTATATATGTATATATCTATGTTATAAAGGTTTACCATTATTTTTTAACTTATCTATATTTTCGGGAAAAAAGAATATCGTCTTCTATTTTTTTATATTTAATATTAATTACTCTGTTTTATGAAACAGCTAGACAACTTCATATAAAAAATATATAACTCTTTTGGCACATTAGTCACGATATTTTACAAAAATACTATAACAAAATAATATGTTTAATTTTTAAAGATGTCCACTATTTCCTAATGCGCATTAAATAAAAACATACTGAAGCAAAATAACGCGTAAAGAAATACTGTAAAGAGAAAGTTGTTCATTATATTGGTTACACATTTTTCAATAACATTGTCAGAAAATTATTGACAAATTATTTCAGTAACGCAAGAAGATCGGAATTATAAATTTATATTTTGACCTGTCAATATCTTTATAGTTTCTCTTTTTGACCTGCACAGCCAGATGGGAAGATCGTTCGAAGATTCAATTCCCTTTGGAGGACTCAGCAGATAGCCCGATCTGCTTTGCTAAAAGAAAAATTCACCGTCCGGAGAAACCCGGAGAGCTATTTTGATGACTGCAGACAGCAGGTCTAATGTCCTTAGATAACCTTTCATTGATCATGAATTTACATAACTGCTACCCGTATATTAGCTAGTCATTAAATGTATTGCAAAATTGTTAAAAATAAATTGGAGGTTAATTATACATATATTTAATGTACCTTTTTTAAATTTAATTCAAGTAAATTTTTATGTGAATTAAAACTTAAAAACATTGAATTCGGGCTATTTTACTTTTAGATGTTTCATATCCTAGACTTGTTATTTTGCGGGATTGTGGATCATACTATTGACAGACATCCAGAACACATCACAAACAAGTATCTTGTTTTATTATATTTCCACTTTCACTAACAAAAGTAAAAAAAAAGTAAGAGACCCTCTGTCATTCTTCTTAACAAAAATTTTATAGCTTAATAACTTGGAAACAGTTCGTTATAGATTTTAATTTTTTACTTTGATCAATTTATTTATTCAAATACATAAAAATCGGATAGTTGCCTTTATGTTGGTATCAACATTACACCTTCACAATGTAGTTGTTTCAAGTATTAGTATACAAGAGAAAATGTTGTTTTTGCAACTTATTACTTAAGAGTTTGTTCAACATATGCTGTTTCACAAATCACTCTTTTGTATAACAATCATTACTCAAGAAAAGTAGGTTTCCTTCTTTACTTTTATCTTTTCCATCAAGATGTGTTGTGGTATTTTGAACTGTCTGTATCACTTGCAAGTATCATCAAGGACAGTACCTTAAGACATAATTCTCATGTCTTTATACTGCAACTTGACAATACAAAACAATTTTTACTAATTTTGGGGTATCCTGTGGCTTCAGTGGACCGGATCTCTTCAATATATTGTTAATCAATTTAAAGTTATTGTTTGTCCACAAAATATTATCAGTACTTGGCCAACAACATTCTTTAGGATCATGTCTTTAACGTGGATGGCAAACTAATGTAGAAACTATATGTTGTGTGCAATTTTTGATTTACATGTGACTTTTTTTCAAATCCCCAAACACGTCATTAATGTTAGCAAGTCATTATAAGCTAAATATTTATTTTATTTTTGTTATTTCTGATGGATTCATATTTGTTAAATAATGTTTCACAATATCATTTGCATTTAGTAGAAGAAAAAAGTGTAGTGGCAGCTGGAAAACATATATGTTGTTTTTTTTTAAAGTTTTTAGTCATTGTTTCTAATTATAATGATTTTGAACAGTTATTATTGAATTATTTTTCTCATGAAATAAGAGAAAAATGTGTAGGTAAGTTTTTATAAAGCTACTTCAATGAGTGTGTGTGTTTTTCTTATAGCAAAGCCACATCAGGCTATCTACTGAGCCCACTGAGGGTAATCGAACCCCTGATTTTAACGTTGTAAATCCGTAGATTTACTGCTGTACCAGTAAGGGACATTCCAATGAGAAAAACAAACTCTAAATTTACTGGGTGATTTCTGTTTTTTTTTTTTATACAATCCTTCTACTCTTGTTCACCACTAATGTAACAGAATATTGTCCTAAAATAAGTTTGATCTATACCTAATACACTTGAATTGTATGATAGGATTGAAATGAAGTTAGAAACATGATAGTCCATATAATATATAATGGAAGGTGAAATTGGGTCATTTGTTTCCACCACTTGTACAAATTTACACTTTTAAAATGGTCCAAATGTCATCTACATTATTGCTGTATCTAAGTATTTCATTTTTTTATTAGTCTTTTAATTTCTCACTTGAATAAAATCCTTTGCTAATTTGATTGAGTCCTTTTACATCGTTTCTTCACATACTTCCTTTGGATCTTTGTCTCTAATTTGGTTAAGTATTGCTGGGTTAGTACATGTGTATTTCTACTTTTTCTCTTTGGAATTCCCATGTGAAACCTTATTTGCAATTCTCTCTTCAAAACATTGAACCATCAAATGTAATTATAATTTTAAAAACTTTACAGTAGGCTTTCGCACTAAGTTACTCTGTTTTGTAAGTAAGCTGTTGTTTTAGGCAAGAGTAATACCATTTTATTACAACTATTGTTTGCTGGCCTGGCTGAAACCCAAATGGAATTAATTTATTTCTGCCTTTCACTTGGTTTTAGGAAAATAACTGGTCATCTTTATGCATTATCCATTGTAATATTTTGTCTACAGAAACTATGAATGATATCTTCACAGTATGCCCATTTTTTGTCCACAAGTCATAGTCATTTTAATATAAAGATGACTGACCATTCTAATGATGTTATGTATTTGATTTGGTATTCAGAATATTACATACATTTTCTTTCTTATCCTTATGTATCTTGGACATTACTACATGGTAATGTATGATATAGTCCATTATAAAAAATAATTAACTTTCCTTTCCAAACCACTTTATTTAAAACTGGTTTTCAATTGCACAGAATGGATCAAATCTCTATTATGATTGTATTTGTTGCATGCCATTCTCTCTATCTGTCTAACTACTATATCCAAATAGGATATTGGTGACTATAATGTTCCTCAGATCTCTTCTTCTTGAGGCACAAAGAATTTCCAATGTAAATATATTCCCTTGTTTGGATGAACTCTTGACATAAGTCAGCCTCTGTCTTCCAAGGCCTAGATGTTTTGTTAAAAGTAATATTCTTGATTAAAAGCAGTATTTTGACATTATGCCCAGGAATTTTTTAAATTAATGAAACAACATATTTATAGATTTACTGTGCCCAATATTGGACCTTATAACCATGCCTTGAGCGGGTGAATTGAAAAAAAAAATTGTCACAATGAATTATTCCTGCAAAAGTTTTGAATTTTCTCAAGGGTTCGATTGTACAATATTTTCTGTTGATTATTTTCTTTATTTACCAGTTATGTCTTCTATATTGCATTCCATTGTTAAAAAAGGATTTTAATAATGTAGGGTTTTCTATGTTAAATGGTCAAAGGGCTATGATATTGTAGCAAGAGAGAGTTAACACAATTTTCAACCAGCTTTATTGATTTTAAAATTAAAGTTAACTATCAGCTTGAGGGCAACCTTGAAGTAGGAAAGCAAAATGGTGTACTTGAATATACTTTGTGTCCCAACCTACTTGTAAAAGTATATTTACCAGGTGAAACTCGTTGAAACAATTCAATGGTAATTTTCTTGAAGATAATGATGAATAAATATAAAAAGTGCAATCCAACCCACCTCCATGGATCAAAGCAAAGCACATATGCAGTACGATAAACTAGTGGACAATTTACAACTGTCTTCTATTATTCCATATGTTACTTCAATAAGGAAAATTTCATTGCACTTATTTTTAAGCAAAGAAGATTTACTGCAGTGTTCAAAAATGTTTGGCTGTCGATGGAATGGATGCATCTAATACACAGAATACTTAGGTTCGCTAATAGTCACAGTTTTTTTTCCATGGGGGTACCATTCCTTGTCTTTTTACTAAATGAAAGAAAATACTGCTATTGAAGTGAGCACTTTTTTGACAGTTGTCATTACTACGTGTTTTTTCGTTCTTCCTGTCTTCAGAATATTTCTTTCAACCAGTCAATGGAGGAAATTCCTTTTTTCCCATGAAATTCTCTCACAAAAAGAATCATCTTTGTTCTTAAGCTTTTTTTACTGATCGTTTGACACACTTGAAGGCTCATGGATGGATCAATATCAACTTTCATGAATAAAAATGATTACTATCCCAGTAATGTACTCTTTAAAAGATGCATTTTGATGTGTATTACACTTCATATGATTAACTGTTCGGGAGATAGACTCTTGGCTATTATATATATAGATTATGTAAGCATGTCAACAGCAGTCATTTCTTCAATGGTTGTGCACGTGATGTCTAAGGGTTATGGCCCAACCAACATAATGAAAAAGATCAGTCACAAATAGCATACTCTACAATGGATAAATACAAAATGCGAGATTGCTTGCAAATTAAAAAATCTTGGATATAATCAGTCTGGACCTTCATCTAATCAGGCTCTTCTGGTATATTATTTCAAGTGCAACAGTTGATTACAGAAGAGCTAGCAGAAGCAATCATTTGGTGCTATTAAGAACTGTGAGTACATGCATCATGCTTGTTTTTTTTAATTTTAATATAGACTGCACATTTTATTCTACATTTGTCTTCGGCCTCATTATTTTGTTTAATAATTACTCATTTAAGTAACTGTTTCAGTATTACACCAATATTCTATATTTTGAACAATCTCCAGCTGCTTAACAGACCTATCTAACTTCATCTGAATATACCAAGTGTAGCTTTGACTATTCATCAGTTAGTGATAGTTTTTAGCAAATAGACTTATGTTTTCTCGCCTGCATTAAGATACGAATGTTAAAGTGATGATGTTAAATGAAATTACAATCAAAACGACTGAAAACAGTTATGTATTCAGACATTTACAGCACAAAACCTTTATCTCTTTTTTTTTCACAACATTTTACATTCATCCCAGGTAAATAGTGTTCATTCAGTTTTTAAATACTTGTTTTTTTTCTTAAGACGTACAAAGTTTGCTTAGAGGAAAAACTACAGAATATACTAACATGGTGAGTTAGTGGACTTCATTTAACATAATTATTTCTGATTATAAAATGTACAAAAAATACAAGGTGAATAAGGATAGTTTTGATCATTTTAAACACAAAATACACCATGGAATGCTCACAGCTAATAAACACTATAGAAAACATTTCAAACTAAAGCTATGCAATGTTTACATTAAGGATTGTAGGAAGTTAATCACACTTTGTAAGAAGATTTTAATTTGCGAGCTGTGGCAACATGTTTAGTGCACATGTATTTATTTCACAGATATTCAAAAGTGCAATGATTTCTTGAAGATTTATAGACTGATACTTTTGTTGCAACCATTTCCAAGTGAAATGCTATAGTGAGATTGTGAAATAATGTAATAACAAAAAATAAAGCATTGTCATGAAAGGAGCCCTCAATGTTCCTTATGAAAGTGTGAAATCTTGCATAACAGAGCACTTTGGGCAACAGTTGTTTCTGAAACTGTATCTCAAGCCTTAGTAAATGTGCAATAACTTCACTCACAAAGTGAAAGAGAACCCTCCAGTCCAAAAGTACATTATACTGAAGATGGCAGATTTCCTGATACTGTTTTAAGCATAACAAACAACAACAAACACAAGCTTATTCACCTGGAAATCAATGAGTATTATAGGAAAGATGTCTGAACAAACTGAAATTACTGCAAACTCTTTGAACAAGTTTGTCAAGTTCCTAGAATCATTCAACAATCTTATCTACCTTTGGTCTACTTAAATATGTTCTTGGAAGTTGACCTTCAAATACACTGGAGGATCTGCAGAAGTTTTTTAGATATGTGATGCAAGATTGATTCCATCCCTTTTTGTTTAGCAGAAGCTTGTTACAATGGATTTTGTGGTGTTGAGCATTTGTGCTCATGGCCACATGAAGTAGTAATATTTACACAGTCAGAATGAGACCAGGTACATCACTCTTAACAAGTGTGATTAACCCTTCATAGACAATTCCAAATTAGAATACAAAAGGGAATGAAGTAAGAATTCAAGATCATCCAGCACCAAATATGAAACAAAAATTTAAAAAACTTACTAAATGGTCGACATTGCATTATACTCAATGTATATCATATTTGCAATTTAGTCTTTTTATAACATTTTCACACAACAGATGATTAATTAAATATAAATTATACAGAAAATCATTCTGGAAAAAAATGTTCAAAATTTATATTATTTTTGTTTTTGTAAAACCATCAGATACCAAATTAAAATATACAGAAAATATTTTGTTAACTATAATTTTTTTACCTTGGTATGACATCTTCAAAGTACTATAATATAAAAGATTTTTCCATTTTTAAATTTCTGCACACATTGCACACAAGAGGTTTTAATTCTAAATCAAATGTAAGTCATTACACAAGTGTACATTTACAAGGGTTAAATTTCAGAGATAAAAATGTATTTTCTAGTTTATCATTTGCTTTGAAAATTTATAAGGACCCTCATAGAAACTTTGAAAAAATGAACAATGTTTTGCCAACAAAATGTATAAAACATATATACAAAATTAGTTTGTTACAAAAATATAAACTTAAAAATAATAAATACAAGTTTTGGTGTTGTATATAATGCTTTAGTTATTACAAAATGAATACAGAATGGAAATTATTTTGTTTCTGATAAAAAACATTATTAATTTAAGTAATATAATGGGTAAACATCCCCTCAAAAGGTACCCAGTAAGAGAATACTTCATTTGATCTCGACAAATATCGACTTGTCAGGTCCCAGAATTTCTCACATACAGATCATTTTAGCTACATACAGTATGAACATAAATATTTAAGACACACAATATTTTCCTTGAACAGCTTTTGCTGCCATATGGATATTTTAAAGATAACAGGCATAAATATATTATTCAAGTTTATAGTAGGATACATGAAAGGAAGTAAGTACAGAAGTCAATGTCTATCTTGTTAAGTAGATTTCAGAAATATGAAACCTAAATTAGTTAATAGTTAAAATTACATCTACAATAGCAGTACATGCATAATTATGGCTTGTGAACATGTCAGCCATGTCATAGACTAAAAAACACCAACAAATTATTTTATGTGGTTGGTTTTTCTAAAACATAGATCTGTTAAACATTGCTTACTTTTAGGTAAGTTGTAATTTACTAAAAATCTTTGCTTACATGTTACAACAAACACAAAGAAATTACTTAATGGAAATATCTTTACCAGCTTGCACTTACTGAAATACTAATATTTTTATATGTATAAAAACTGTGTAAGAATATTCTTATATTACTAATGAAGTTTAAGTAAATAAAACTCACAAGTAAGAAAAAATGGTGAACAACAATTAGAACTGCCTTGAAATTTCTGAAAGTTATTAATATTCTTCTGTACTTTGATAAAGAATGTTCTATCATCCAGAAACATTCTAAAAAGAACATAATATAACTGAATGAACATTTTATCAAAAATACAGAATTATATCTATATGATAGAGAAGCATTACTGAAAACATGAAATAAGACTGAAGAAATCCTTCCATAATAATTTTTTTTGTTTTTTCTGACAGAGCTGACTACAACAGATGTGGCTTTCATCTACACAACTAACTACACAAAACCTTATTTTTTAAAAAATATGCAAGTACAAATTTAAATAGAATCTAGATTCTACTACTTATTAACTATTATAATTTTCAGGTATGAGCTCAAGAGAAAAATCAGATAAAGGCAAGTATTCTATTTCAGCAAGAGCAAGTCAAGCAGAAAACATGGTATTCCTGCTTTGGCATGATAACCCCACCACTAGGAAACATGCTGATCCTAATAGGAATTACATTTAGATAAGGAATAAGCTACTACTACACAAAAAAACTTGTCTGGCTAGATGTGCCAGATGAAAACCACATGCAAGCGTCATGAAAAACGTGGTGCCGAGCGATCATTGGTTGGTACCTTTTTCAGTGCTGTTCCCTGTCGAATCTGATTCATTAAGGACTCTCGGCACGTGTTTAGATCAATAGATCCACGTTTTGACAACCAGTAGTGAACTCTAGCTGCAGCTTCTGTCTGGGATGGGTGACCAGCACCAAAACTTCTAGTTGACTCTCTTTTTTGCATATCAGTGCCAGCTCTAATAACACGACAGAGTGAATGGTCTTCAGTATTTTCATGATGAACTAGTCCCTGCAAGGAACCTTTTCTTTCACCTTTTCCCTGGAGAACTAAGTCAGACATCACAGCATGATGAGGTTGAGTTACCTCTACAGTTTTGTGCTGAACGTGTGCCTGCAATGAGCTTTGTCTCCTACTTTTGTGTTCTTTAAATACGTTAGATCTCACAACATGTAGAGGTGAAAGGTTATCAGTTAAGACATGTCCTTGAACTGAACCCTGTTTCTCACTTTTCTGTAGATGTATTATCTCAGATCTCACATCATGGGCTGTTGAAAGGTTATCTATCAAGACATGTTCTTGAATTGAATCTTGTTTTTCACTTTTTTGTTGTTGAATCTTCTCAGATCTTGCAGCATGTAGAGGCAAATCAGTTTCTAAACCCTTAGAATGAACCTGTCCCTGACTAGAACCTCTTTTATCACTTTTTTGCTTTTGTGCTAATTTGGCATTTAAGGCCTCTATGAAGTCTTGTTTTAAGGGATTTTCACTTTCACTGGCAGGTTCATTGGATGAATGTTGTTGAGGCAATACATCAAACTGAAAGACATCATGATCAATAGATGTAAAACTGTTGTCAGAAGATAAACTATGACGGGAATTAATTTGCTTGTTAGCAAGAGCAACACTAAAATTTTGAACTAATGTCTCTTTTTGGGCTAGGGTGATACCATGCTTGTCAGAAGATTCTGTATGGTCAGTAGAATCCAAACTGTGGGAAGAAGTGTGAAAAACCACATCTTTGGAAGAGCTTAAATTATGACTTTTTGTCTCAGAAGTATTATTTTTACAAACACTTGTTTTTGATAAAACAGTATTTTCTGCAGAATTTTTTCTGTGCAATGGGGAATCACTAACTTTTTGTTGTTCCAAAGCAAATGTTAGCTCCTCTAGGTGAGCATCTGATGTCTTTCCGTAAGAATTACCAAAATCAGTTTTTGACTGGGGTTCTTTAAAAACTTGCTGTTGCTGGGACAACTTAGCATTCAATGTCTGTATAAGTCGAGCACGAGAAGTGTTGAAGTCTTCTTCTGGTGAAGTCACACCTTCAGTCATCCCAGATATTTTGATAAAACTTGATTTGGTCACTTTTTCCTTACTAAATATTTGCTGTCTTATTGACTTTGGTGATGAAATTGGTGAACTAAAGGAAAAAGATTTACCAGTTCCAAGAGAACTTTTCCTGTGAGTTGGTGTGGACAAAGTAGATGATCGGCGAACAGGAGGAGGAGGTTTGCTACTTGTCTTACAACTTGAACGTCTCAGGCTAGAAGTGTGACTACTGCACTCTGCTGATAGCCCTGGAGGTAAAGAAAAGGACAACCATAGAAAAATAATAAAAAACATAAATAAACAGAATTATTAATACCTTGTGAAACTTCTCTTTTAGTTTTTATTCACACACAAACACAAATGAACAGAGCTTGTCTAAAAAGGTTAAGTGTCCTCTTGTGTTAGTAATCACATATGGAAGGGTAGTACACCAGCATTAAGCATTAATAATAAAGAATGGGTAACTAAGCAGTTTTTTGTGTGGGTCATAAAATTCTCAAAAACTATTAGCTAACCTTTATATTAAAATTGTGCATGACTTACTAAAGGTATAAAACTAAGGTTTTTATTGACTTTTTCAACAGGGTGTGGTCTATATGACTTGTTTAAAGTCTTTGTAGATTTAATACTTCTAACTTTCAATATAGTGTGTACATCTTCATAACATTTGGTAGTATTTGGTAGTAAGTCTTTAACATACAAAAAATCAATTTTTTAGTGAAGTATTTCTAATAAAATAAAATAAAGACTTGCCCATAAATATATTGAGTATTTGTTTTGAATAATCTGTGTGCAAAGTGATTTTCCTGTTAAAATTAAAAACACTTTTTCTTAAATATTTCAAACTTCCCTTCTGTAATCCCTAAGACTCCCCTAAATACATTTCAAACTGTTTTTCCAGTAAAACTTGATAGTTTATATGTTATTTTTTCTAACCTAACTCAAAAAAAATCTAAACTACTCTTTTCTTCTTTCTATAAAGTTTGTGTTAAGGTGTTTCTTACTGTTATCAACATAGCATTCCTACACATATAGCAAAATCATTGGCAAGGTCTTTACTAGAACATCATTTTATCTCAGAAACAATGTATTTAAGTGCTACTAGTACTGGGAATAACATGGCATACTCATGCTTTCATATGCTTTACTCTGGAATAGTAACTGATAATTGGTTGTATGACAATTAATCAAAATGCAAACTATTAATTTGCATGACTTTACTCTTGTACAATAAATAGGCTAATCTATTGTTGTATTATTGTTTTATAGCCATTTTCCACCCCATTTCCTATACTGTAAACCATATAGAACAGATATGAATGAGCATTCAGCATGTTACACATACTAAGGCTTATGTGGCTGAGAATAACAAGATCACTACCAAGGAGCATTACGTTGAATTTTGACTACAGGTGCATTGCATTTGAGAGACTATGAAAGGCAAAAATATTTGTTTTAATGTAAATTTAAATCCATGAAGTGTTTTTTTGCATATGCATGGATGGTACTCAATTGGGAGCATAACCACTGGAACACCTGAGAAGCAAGAGATCACTCCATCAGCAGAACTTTGTAGGGATGAGAAAGCCATTCTGCAACAATATTGTAATAAGCAATAAGTTGTTGAGATTGGGCCCTAAAAAGGAGATTAAGTGTTCTAAAACAAAAAAATGAGCTCAAGTATTCCCTTGAATGTTAACATAATAGACTACAGTTGAAATATTGGAATGAATCATGAAAAGGTGTCCCCTGCACCACACAAAAGAAATGGTCAATGCCTGATAAATAGCTCGGAGCTCTAAAAGACTGATTTGTAGAGTCAAGTTGATCATAGATTAACAACTTGCAATCTCATGAAAACTCAAATATGCCCTTCTGTCAATAATGCATCTGTAAAGAGATGAAGACTGAGACAAGGAGAAAGAACACCACCTACAGTGTGTCTCTATCAATGCACCAGACAAAGTTGACTTGTAGAATAAAAGCAAAAAAAATGGACGAGTTTGAATACTCATAATACATTACCCAATGAAAACAATGAATGAATGCAAAACCCCAAGGAAAAATGGATTCCATGGAAGCCTAAGCTCCAAAAAGAGAGAGAACCTTGCATGTAAGGAAAGAGAGAAATCTGTATTCCTGATATGCAAAGGAGAAGGTTAAGCCCTGATGAGGGAGGTGACCTCCACACCAAACGAATAAGATATTGAGAAGGGACAATATATGACTTTCCAATTCGATAAGCCATTTTGGTTTAACAGATTGAGATTTAGCAATACCCTGTCTTCTTGGGGATAACAAACAGATGAAAATAAATGACTAGAGAAGGAATAAACACTTGTTCAATAGCATCTTTCTGGAAGAAATTCAAATTGCCTTAGATGCTAACAACAAAGTTGATCCCAATGAGGGAAAGAAATATGGGTTGCAAATAATGGGGAAAAAAATAAAGAATCAGATCATTTGTTAACAACTGAAGAAGCCAACAACTTGCAGCAAAATTATGTCACAAATGAGCATCTTGGAACAACCATACTGTTCCACACTGAACTGGAACCTAAGGGGTAAATACTTACAATAATGATGTCTTAAAAAACAACAATGGAGCATCTTACAGCTATGAGCCAAAACACAGTAAGCAGTACAGGGAGAGGAAATGAAGCTGGAGGTCAAAAACAAACAGGAAGGAATTGAGGAAGATGGGAACAAGAGAATAAGCAGAGGAACATAAGTTTGCTGCCTCACATGTCTACAGAATCAGGGACATTTCTAAAATTAGATTAGCAAAGAAATGCAGCCAAACAAAGGTTATGCAGACAATATGCAGGTAAATGTTAACGACAAAGCTAATGAAGACAAATGGACCAATGTAGAGAAAAGAGAAGAACCCACATTCATCACAAAAATACTCAGAGAAATATGAGAAAGCTTTAGAGAAGAGATGAATGGATGAAAGATGTTAAAATGTTGTTAGGGTAAGACAAAGATGAGAAAGCTGTGCAAGAGAAAAATGAAGGGTAACAGAAGGATCCAAGCCCCATGCCTGAATCTGTAACTCTAATATCTGAGAATCAAAAAAAAGGAAACTCAGACTTAATGTAAGCTAAGGCATGCATGTCTGCCAGACATGGGAGGAATGAGGCATACTGGCACCTGAATTAAGTTAAATCAAGAATTGGTTAACATAGATATCTAAAAAAAGAGAGAGAAAAACAATTATTGGATGTTGGTCCTGAATGTAGAAGAATCATTGTAAATGGGAAAGTAACAAGTGTGAGATACACTGAGAAAGAATGAGAGATGTATAGAATTAGATTGAGAATTAGCCATGAAAGCAAAATATATAAAAAGGCTGTCCAAGTCTTTGTCCTCAGCAACAAATTCTCCAGAATAAGGTAGATTTAACAATGTTTCAGGAGGTGCTATAGGTTGCATATAATACCCCACCACCTGATGCATTGAGACTGGAATCCCATTTGACAAAAGTGTGGAGCATGAAACCATTGTAGTGTTAAGACTGACAGGATCATTTGTGAAAAGATCCATACCAGAAGCAGTAGTTGTACTTTAAACCAGAAGTTTATAGTGTGGAAATAAAACAAACAAACCTGTCACAAGAAAGTTAAAAGATATAGCAAAAAATGCAATGTAAAAAAACAAAACAAAATTGCAAAACTGCACTTGTGAATGCCAAACTGAGAAGTAATGAGTGTGCTCTACAATACATAGGGGACCAGCTATGCTAGAAGGATGTGTTGCACACCTATTGGTGGAAGGTTGTCATGTGCTCATTTGAAATTGTCTATGCAGTTATATCATGTTAAGGTAGGTGGGAGATTCAAGGATAGTGGTGAGCAAAAATTTACTTATATAGAGAACAACACAAATCGATGAAAGCTATTATGTGAGAAGGGGTAAAGTATCATATCAGAACTTCAAATCTGCTTGTCAGGTTGCAAAGTAACAGGTTTCAGTACAACAGAACTGTGTGAATTAATTGCAACTTCTCTTAAGAAGACTGACTAAATGGAATCTGAAAAGCATATTTTAATGCAAGTACAAGAATATTTAACATATTAGTTCCTTGCATCTTTATCACACTTAAAATTTTACTCTCTTTATCCAGGAAGAAAACAGAACTAGTTTGGCTGGCAACCATTTTAAGCAAGTATAAAACTGCACACAAGTTGGACATTAAGCAATACGTATGCAATTTTCTTTCAATGAGAGAAAAACAAATGGAAATTTTTTATTGTTAATTATCTCAAGCTTTAATAAATAATTAAATTTAGTGTTATAATTTTGTCAGAATCGAAGCATGAGACTGAAAATTTACCTAGGGAGAACAGGTGATGCCTGGACTGTTTATATGCATGGCTTTAATACTGTTAACATTACACAGGTTCTTGAATGTAATAATATTCTTAAACTGAAAATGTTTCCAACAGGTACTTCTACTCAGATAATAGCTTTACTCATTTAATGCTGCATCTAGCCTTGATATTCCCACCTACCTCCATCTGTTTAACGCTGTAAAACTCAATATTCACTTTAAAATTAAACATTAAAGAAGCACTAGTAGTGAGAAGGAAGGGTGGTAAGTGTGCAAGTAGATATCCATCAGAAATACAATTTCAGTTAAGGGAAACTATAACTTTTGACATGACACCTTACTTCCACACATGAAACAGCTACAACCCCACATTAACCTTGTTGATGGACTTGAGCAAAATTCATTTAGATAAGCACCCATCATAAAGCATCTGAAGAATGGCCATATAGTGTGACATCTCTCTGTGGAGAAGCACGTCCATGAAAGACTTCACCAAATCTAAACCAAGTATATTCTTCACCCATTGTGAAAATATATATTGCTAAATTCTGCAAAAAAAGGTGCACATCCACAAGCAATAAGACATGCCAAATAGTGTAGAATAGCTAGGGTGCATTAGACTGCAACTGTTGGGTCAATTCCAGTGCAATACAAGGCAGTATTGGGTATTTGTTTGGTGGTTTGTGGTAGGATGACAGCTCCAGCTGTTTTCCCTTTAAGCTTATGAAGTAGCATGGAAAAGCACCTTTTATTCAAACCATCCAAGCAGGACGTGTGCAAATACAGTACATAACTAAAACCTGACCACCTGGGAAATGACATGTAAGCAATGATAGAGAAATTGAAATCATACACTCACAAAATTTGAATAAGTCTTCATGCTACTGTACCAAATTGAGAAGTGAAGGTTAAATTCTACAGTACGTAAAAAGTTAGCTGTGCCAGTGGAAGATTGTTATGTAAAAGTTATTACGTGAGTGGAGGTAAAGTATCATATCAGAATTAGAAGTATAATATTTGTGTCTCAATCCCCTTATAGTACCAATAAACGTTGGGCAAATTGTCTCCAACTTGCTCTAGCTATCTCTTTATATGTGTAAATAGACAGCAAATTAGTGATTCCACATTCACAACAGGAACAGATACACAATTATTAGATTCTGAAGAAAAGAAGTCCTATTTTTCACTTCAAAAATGATGTGGAAATTTAATAAAAAATATAATGGAAATTATTATCTACATTTTTATTAAAACAAAAAAGGTTTATACATCTAAGTGAAAATTCTAACCACTATAGGAAAGTTTATGATAAGCAAAAGCTGAAAAAATTTACCTGAGTATTTAATATTTAAATCCAGAAAAGGGAGGACAAAAAAAATGTCTTGCTGCTCTTTCACTGTGACCTTAATATGTGAATATAGAATATTAAAATATTCTACAATAGTCATTATTCATGTATTAAGTTTAGATAATTACTTTTATTTAATTGAACAAGACACTCTGTTTGCATAAAAAACAAGATTTCTTCTAACAAACAAAAATGACCTGTAATTCTAAGCCTTTCTCAGAAGTTCTATTCTCAGTGAAAAATAAAATCACACCTTACCAACAAACAAACTATATCAGTATGGCATTAATTACCTATCATCTCTTATATTATAAAGCTGTCTAGTTAAAAATAAGAGTATGTGAAAACAGTGGTTAGTACTGATGAAACTTTGTAGAAAGGATGGCAACTGCCTGTTGTAGAGACACAAGTGTAAAGGATGATGTTTTAAAAGTCTTCAGACCTGAAGACGGAAAACTTTCAAAACATCATTCTCTACACTCATGTCTCCACAACAGACAGTTGCTGTCCATTCTACAAAGTTTTATCATTAATACTCTGCCGAAACAATCTATCAAAGAAGTGGTTAGTACTATTTCAGACAATCTTTCATCTGAAATAACGGAAAAGCAACAAAATCTTTCCCCTTTCTACTACTTTAACAAAATTCTTATTTTACATCATGTTACTAAGAAAATGTCACCCAGCATATTTTCCATTATTACAACACTTTCTCTTTAAGTAAATTACCTTACATAGGAAAATAATTTTAAACAAACTGCTAAACACCTTTAAATCTTGGAGAGCCTTCAGATGTTTTGCTGTCAACAAAAGACGACATGACGTTGGTGGTATCACTCTGTCTACGATAATGTCCTGTGCTAGTGGGTGGTCTATGCTGTTCCTTCAACTCGTTGAAACTACGGGCTATCATTGCAGCAAGTTCCTTCTGTAATACAGTTAACATGATATTTTTTCCTAATCTTATAGTGAAAGAATCAAACATATTTTCTTGTTTTTCATTTCAATACAAAAAGTTATATCATTACATGTTCTCATCATAGCAATAAGCTAATATTTTTTGTACTATAATTCCAGGAACTAATTGAATGCAAGATGTTGCATAAATTATACACATAAAAGTATTATAGATGTTTAAAAGCAACATTAATACTTACAAAAGAAGGTTGAGAAAGGAATGATTAATCCAACAATTCACATAATTTACAAATTTTATTAAGTAAAACAAAACAATACAGCCTAGAGTTACTTTAAAATGTTTATCAGAATATTGTATATAATTATTCAGAATCATTCATACATGACACAAAAAGATCCACTATGAGAATATCATTTTTGCAGCTGTGGTTCTTAGAATAGCTAGATCATATCACTTTCAACACAGGTATCAGACCATTTGTTGTAATGGGTGATTAAAGTACATTATGATCCTTGTTTTTTATGTGAAGAAAAATTGTAAGATTTTTTAAATAAATACCTTTTATAAAGTTTTTAATCTATTATTGAAATACACAATTCAAGTATAAATAGCTTAAATAATTTTTATATGGTATTATGAAAACATTCCTAAAATCACCAAAGAGCTCCTCAAAATGCAGTTGTAGGGACTCTTAAAAGTTTCAGTCCAATATTAAATACTGCATTGAAGTCTTAAAGTATTTCACAAAACAGGATACACAACTTGATTCAATCACATATTGATTTACTGAGGTTTGCAAAAATCATTAACAACAGTAAGAATCACATAATTAATACCTGAAATTGAAAAGAAATAACCAAATACCTTCTTTGGGCCATCTGAAGATCTAGCTGTAGCCAAGGATGCAAGTTCACTGGTGTTGACATAAGTTGGTGGTGATGAAGCTACAATACCATATTAAAGAAAACATTTTAGTGTTACCACAGATAGAACAAACCTTCTCCAAGACAATGCTTCATAGTTATAATAAAGTCAATTACTTTATTCTCAATTTCATATTCTCCTGCAAAAAGCTAAACTACTCCAAGACAACACTAAAGGGTTATAAGAAAGTTAACCACCCTATTCAAATTTATTTTTTATTTTACCATGCACACAAATATACTACTCCAAGAAGAAATCACAGTATTATTAGAAAGTCAATTATTTTATTCTAAATTTAGTTTTTCAATACAGATAACATTATAATATAATTATGAAGTTAATCACTCTATTCACACTTAAGTTTTACCACACATAAAATTAAAATACTCCAAGAAAAAAACTGCATTTATTATAAAATCAATTATTAAATTCTAATGGTTATAATTTGAAAACTAATCATCAAAGAGATCTAATGAACTAATAATATGAAGAGATAAGCAAACTACTGTCAAAAACAAAGATCACCCTGAGATACAGACTACAAAACTTGCATAGCTTAAACTGCATAAAATTAGCACCACACATATTGGGTTAATTCTGAATGGTTGATGCTGCCAATCCCCAATAAAACATGTTATTTATTCCTACACATCAAGGAAAGTGTGTTTTGAATGATACAATCTTTGTGCAAGATAGTACTTCACCCCACATCACTTGGACATTCAAGATTTTGTTGTGTCATTGTTTTCAAGATGTGAAAAATTAGCAGGCATTTCATACACGAATGACAACATTCTAATTTTTGCAATAGGGCTACCTCAAGTCATTGGTATATTGTGATGCACTAGCTACCTCAATCAAACCCAAGAGTTGGCAGATATGGTAATTCAGACACTACTGTTCAGCTATTAGAATATCATTATGCAAATCTCATGCTCATTATCTCCAGGAGAGGACTTTCCCTGAACTACATTTTCAGATCTTGACATCCCCTTAGTCATGGTTTTATTCTGTCTACTGTAAGCTCTTTGTCTGAAATGAAAAGACTTTTTGCCAAATTCAGTCTGTAATACACAGATGTGCAAGCAAAAAGTAGGGAAGAAACTCCAACTTAATTTGCTTAATACCTGAACACAGTGCCAAAATTAGGTCTTAATAATTTAGTTTAATCTTTGGTATTCTAAGACGATCTTAGCATCATCATTTAAGTTTACTATACCCCAATAATAAAATATTCCAGAAAATATGTATACAAAACATGAAATAAAACTTGGCTAAGAATCAATGAGACTAACAAAAATGTATCTCTTACAAATGAAAATACCTTTATCATATAAAACAAATGCACATGTAGCACACAATGTAACAAAAGTTTTACTTTTTCTTGTTCCTGAGCAGAAAGTGTTATTTCCCAATTGCTTATGCCTAAGGTAAATGGAAAAGACCTATTTTTCTCTTCAAACTTTGCTTTTAAGACCTGGGTAATGAAATTTTCAAATTTACCCATTTTCCAGAACATTCCAGGTAGATTCAGTGCTGAGTAGCTAATAGAGAATTTTCTGAAACTTGCAAGAATTTTCTAGAATGTTGTAGAACTTACGAGAATTTTCAAGAACTTTCCATAGTAATATATAGTGGCTCACCACTCACCACTTCAGTTTAGTTCTAGCTGCCTAAGTGAACACACAGACCTACCTGATTTTATCAGAAATAGCATCAAGAAGCTACAAGCATTCTCCAGACACATTCACTCATCAAGATGGGCTCTGCTTTTGCCACAATGTATCTGGTCTGTGCAAGGCAATTGGAATTGCCTATAACCCAAATGAGTGGTGACTGTTCATTAATAGCTCATCCAAAAGCCTCAAAGCTGTGCTGTTCCATCATGGGAACAAATATCCATCTCTTCCCCTGGCTCATTCGGTGCACCTTGAAGAGGTATACAACAGTGTCAAAACCTTGCTAGAAGCCTTAAAGTATGATTAGTATGATTGGGAGACTTCAAAATGGTGGCATTTCTGATGGGTCTCCAAGGAAGCTTTACCAAGTTTCCCTGTTATCTTTGCCTTTGGGACAGCAGGGACACTGCAGTGCACTACAACAGAAAACACTGGCCACAATGGACTGAGTTCTCTGTGAGGAAGCACAATTTCAAGTGTTAACTACTGTTCTGGATCTCCAGAAGGTGTTGTTTCCACCATTGCACATAAAATTGGGTCTTATGAAACAATTTGTCACAGCTCTTGATAAGTAGTCTGCAGCCTTCAAATACCTTTGAGACTTCTTCTCTAAGCTGACTGAGGCAATGGTCCAAGCTGGTGTCTTCATTGGACCACAAATAAAGAAGATCCTGGAGTGCACAGAATTCCCCAAGTAGGAAAAAAAAAAACCTTGGGGCACCTTTGTCACAGTGGTTCGGGGCTTCTTAGGCAATCACAAGGCCAATAATTATGAGGCTCTGGTGAAGAACTAAGGCAAAATGGGCTGCAGATGTCCCTGAAAGTCCATATCCTTGATGCTCATCTTGATAAATTCAAGAAGAACATAGGAGCATATTCAGAGAAGCAAGGTGAGCGCTTCCACCAAGATATACAGGACTTTGAATGTCTCTACCAAGGAGCATATAATGAAAACATGATGGGAGACTATATTTGGGTGCTGATACTCGAAAGTGATTTACATTACAGTCGCAAATCTCGAAAAACCACTCACTTTTAAACATTTATGTATAACTTTAGTATAAATACATGTAAATCTTGATTCATAAGTTGCTATATTCAGACCTTATGTAAATTAAAATGTGCAAATTTGCCTGTTTTTACATGGAAAATAGGTTAATTTCTAAATTTCATTATCCAGGTCACAAAAACAAAGTTTGAAGGGAATAATGGCCATTTTCTGTACTTTTACAACATAAGCAATTAAGAAATAACACAACTATCCAGAGACAAAATTTGTGTTACATAGTGTTATAGAGGGCAAGATACTTCTCATTGTACATGATTTACCAAAGAATAATAAAAATACTTTTGTCCATTATATTTGCTCAGCAGCTACAATCTTAACAATGCACATCTTAAAGTTTTTCAGTGTCCCTGTCATTAGGATCTCACAGTTCAGCATGTAGAATAGCACATGCATAAACAGTTTAAGGCATTTTGAAATATTTATTCTGTTACATATTTCTTCTACAGCTATAGACTGACCTATATGGCACTGTTCAAACCATATAATTCATTGTCTTTTTCAAATCTCTAACAGTTTGTACTTAGATCTGAAGAAGGATGAGAGTCTGAAACATCACCTGGTATTTTCTATTTTATCTACTCTTGGAAATCAACAATGTAAAGTACATGAAAAGTTGATAACTCTGACATCAAATTCACAATACCATGTGAATGATACTTTTTACAAGGTCAGTGTGTGCATACTTTGACTCCCACTGCAGTACATAAACTGCACACTATAGATGTTTAATTCCAACTGAATTGATGAAATAAAAATATTCCAAGGATATTATATGGTAGCATTAAAACATCAAACAACATAGTTAATTCAGAGTTAAAATTCACTCTGTACAGAAACTACAAGTTAGAGATAAAACAATAAACTATATGCTAGTTTAAAATGAGTTCAAATGAGTTTTCCACAGACTTTGAATTAATTAAACAAAACACTAGCCAAGCATCTAGTTCTAGATGAGATAAAATTAACCACAGTTTTCAAAAAATAAAAAAACATTTTACGTTTAGCTTCAAATGAACTGATATAAAGGACACCCTGCAATTCTTATGTTGAAGATAAAACATTTAATGTACCGTTGCTTAGGAAAGAAAACTCATGGTTGCTTAATTTAAAGTTAAAAGCTGAGTTGTATCTCTAAATCCAAATGAGTTCAAATAAACACTGCAAGTTCAGAAGACAATAATAAAATAAAAAAAGCCTTACCTCTTGTATCATGTTCCACCCCTGCACAGACTCCTGGTGATGTTGACATTGAAGTACATTTATTTTTCACTGACAGTGATTTCTCAGGAATGGATGGTGTCTTATCTGTGAAGGATTTCCCCCTGTATAGATCAGCAATATCATCCTGATAATTAAGTGTTACAGTAGTTGTTTTCTTTTGTTTAAAATATTACTATATAGGTCTAAAACATGCATACTGATAGTAATGTTTCACTGTTATGTAGGGAAAAAATAATAAAAGTTGACTTATCTCATGATGCTATTATGAATGTGAGCTATTTTTTAATGGGCTATTTGCATTTTTCATTGAAAATATTTTTTTGACTTACTGAATAACAAAATCACAAGTTATAAGTATAATATTATTATCAATATATGTGGCCACAAGTTTAGTAATGCCAATATGAATGCACAGTAAAATAACTAAAACATTAACCATATGGTACCTCAATACTAACATGGTGTTAAGTACAATTAATACAGTTATCATCCACTAGTGACTTTTCATTACAAGAAAGAGTGGAATGTCCAGCTTGGTGTGTATCTTGTTGACTTGACATGTGTAGGGATAGGATGGAAGACAAGAGGTATGCCAGAGTTTAAAACTGGAGCTGGGAGAAGAAAACCAAAATATATTCTGACAAAGGAACAACCAACTACAATTACTAAGAGTCAAAGTATAGAAACACGTGTTCATCCAGAATATGTTGGGATTATGTTGTGTACTGACTCTCAAACATAACTGGTCCCCATATAGACCCACATCAATACTGGTACTCATTCAGGGGAGGAGACACTAGAATCTGTCCCACCACCATCAACGAAATGCTCAAGTAGGTTGTAACAAGGCTAACGGGAAACAAAAGTTTGTGCATATAGAGGGCAGCAGAGGTTGAGAAAAGTTACTTATAAGTGGAAAAAATATTTTGAATGAGAAATTTTTTTGCACAATCTCTGTATTTTTTTTTCACTTTTACTAAAATTTTGTTTCTAAAAATAAGGAACATCAATGGATTTAAGGACTTATAAACTTATTAGCATTGTTCAAAAGCTCTTTCAGTCAATAAATAACCGTGTTTCTCTGATAATAAGACCTACCCATAAAATAAGACATAGTGTGATTTTTGGGGATAGTTTTAATATAAGCCCTACCCTTAAAATAAGCCCTAGTAAAGAGTGGCAGGAAGAGGAAAGAAATAAAAAAAAATTAATTTATTAATTAGTTTAATAGTTAGTTAATTAGTTTGTTTAAGTATTAATCAGTTAGTTTAATAGTTTAATAATAGTTTATTTTAAATGGTTAGTTTAATAGTTTTACTTTGTAACTTCATTTTTTTAATATATCAAAATAAGACATCCCCCGAAAATAAGCCCTAGTGTCATATTTTGGAGTGAAAATTAATATAAGCCCTGTCTTATTTTCGGAGAAACACGGTAAATGAAATGAGAATTGACATTTACATTTTGTTGAGATTTGGAATTTTTTTGAAAAATAGCAGTTACAGAATTGTATTATGCCCATCTTTAGAGCATTTCTATCATTATAACATGGTGTGCTACCTTTAAAACATAAAACATGGTAACATTAATACCATGACCATAAAGTATACCAAAATTAATATGCTTATAATACACCAGCTGAACATTCAAGTAATTCTAACTATGCAGAAAAATAAATATCTACATGATGAAAATACAGTAATCACATAGCAAGCTTACATTAACTTAGTAAACTAACAGTATCATTACACTGTTGTGATGAATATACTTACCTTTTAGGAACAGGTGGTTTAGGTGATTGTGGTAGCTGCTCAGTATACACCTCATTTTCAGCTGGTAGGTGAGTCAAACCACTATTTGAAGTGGAAACTGAAGTAACTGTGCTGTCAATGGCAGAACTAAAAAACTGTTCCTGTCCTAATGGTTTAAATGTGTGGACTGTAAGGGTAGGCCTAACACGTCCTGCTCTCTCATAAGCTAATAATAAACATAGAGAATTATTTCTTAAATAAATATTCAGTTCAATTTCACAGAATCAACTTCCACAATTAGGAACTGATTTTCCTTTGCCAATACAAAAGTTCCAAAGTTTGATTATATTAATTTTTACCTGATGATATAGTATGTGGTCTGTGACTTTTCATTAGAGGAAGAGTGGAATGTCCAACTTGGTGTGTATCTTGTTGACTTGGCCAAGTAGCAGTTACAGAAGTGTAAGGTGATGGGGGTGTACTAGAGGTGCTAGAGGAGCTACTGCTGATATCTGTGAACCCACAAACCTGGAAAAGATTACAATGTTCTGTAGAATTATTAATTAATAGTAAACTATTCACTCTGTTAGACAAGTTTAGTTTAACTCTATGATTAGTTAGGCTTTTCATCTCTTAGTGGGTCTTTACAGAATCCTTTTCACAAATATTCACACAATTTGAGAAGTTAAAAAAAAGTCCACAAAATATTTCTAAATTAGATAAAAATATCCTACACGATGCTAAGAAGATCAGAAAATTATTATTACTATATAAAAATTTAGCAATTTCTAAAATGAAACCTAAATAACAAATAAAAACATTAAAATTAAGCATATTTTTCAATTTTAATAGATTTTAACACATATACATCCCTTGTACATAAAAAAAAGTTCAGCCTGGAATTAATCTTACAGAAATAATAATATCTAGATAAAATATCTTAAATGAAATATTAAGAATAAAAAATAGCAACTAAAAACTAATATTTTAGAATTAAAATAAATTTCAAACAGATACTTACTTCTGAAAAAGGAAACACCCTTCCTTAAAAGTTATGGAACATATCAGAATTTGGGAGCACCTTATTTGCTACATTAACTTGGCCATTGAATTCAAAACTTCCATATTGTCTTTTCATGATAGCTACGTCTCTATTACATACTCAAAGGGACAATTGCCATCAGACCAAAATTTGACAGATCTCTCCTCCCCCAACCCACACACATTGTGATCTATGCCTTTGTTGAGTTGCTCTGATGTTATCATTAACCATCTGAATATCCCTGACACATTGGGGAGCATGTGCCAACTTACATGTAAAGTGACTTAATGTACCTGCATCTAGAGGGCATATATGTATATGCTTTGCTTTACTGCCCTAATCTCATAATCCACATATTTCCAGGTTATGGAAAGGTGGTCTGGGAATGCATTTCAGAGGTATCTGTTTGAAATTAATTATAATTCTAAAAATGCAAATTTCAAAACAGGTATACTTACCTCTGAAATACAAAAAGCCAGATGGAAAGGATAATAAAACCACTGATTTACCACATTTAAGATTTCAGGCCACAACAATTGAAAAGTATGATCAAGAAGAGATTAAGGAGAGTTCACAACCAGAGTAAAAGTCAATGGACTGGATTCAGAAAGAAACATGTGGAACATATAAAAATGATAACAGACTATATAAAATGAGAACACCCAGAAAGGGCATTCTTCTCAAAAGAGTACCTCACTGCCCTAGGTATCCTTTGACTAATGAGGTAAAAAGGGATCTAGGTAGTGTATTTAAAACTTAAGGAACATTGTACTCTCAGGTGTGGTCAGAAATGGTGGCATAACATGTAGTCATTGTCACAGCACAATGTTTTGTTCTATACCAGTCGTGCAAGATTCTTAGCAAAGTATACCAGTATGAGCTGAACCTATTTCTAAGGCTAAGGTTCCCTATTTCTATAATAGAAGGGCTGATCATGGAATGATAACAGTCTAGCCACTGGATAACCAAAAGAACTGATAATACTCAAGCAGACTCAAGGATTGGCTCTATAAATCTAGGAGAGTACAACAGAAACACTGAATAATTTATAACAGATAAAAAAAAAGTAGCAAAGTATCTTCTCTAGCACAGTTGCAGCCCTAAGACAACACATGGAGAATAATTGTCTCCAATGCCTCTAATACTATACCGAGAAATGCATGTATGGATGGAAAAGGTGCCTGTCAAGGCATTATTAGTCACTGGCTGGCACTCCCTATCCACTTCTAGAAGACACAAGTGCAAAGTGTAACTTTGTCTTGGCAAAATGCAAAGTTATATATAAAGTCTCTGTGTTTGATTAGAATTTGTACTACAAGAAGAGACTTTTTTTTTATTCTGATGCACAAACCAAATTTCCCTCCTGTAATTTTTGAGAGATATATTGGGTGGTATAGTGACATGTGAGTTAACATGAACAACAAAAGTGTGGACCCATGTAATAGCTAAGTGGTTGTCCAATAGAACTCACCTATTAAGGATTCCATCTGGCTTGTTGAAGAATCATAATTGGAGGCATATAGAATTCTGAAGCTGAAGAAAACAGCAACATGATGTAAATAAAATTTTAAAAATGTATTTGGATTTGTCCAAATGTGGCCTGTTAGATATTCTCTAAATGATACTTTGACGTGGATGCCAAATATACCAAAGTACAATTTGAGTAAGATGTAACCTGAAACTTACTTTTAATGTGTTTGGGAATATCACATTACCAAAGATAGACTAATTGCACAAGCTAAGTTGTTAATACAGTCAGAGCAAGTTCTAAGGAATTTGATTTGTCATAATGCATCAGTACCACTTCCAAGATTCTCTGATATTAACAAACAGTCCTGGTAGGATATCAAAATGTTTCACTGACTGAGAATCAGGTGTAGTGAAAACAAGTAATACAATAAATGTTTACCTTCTCTTGTAGTCAGAGTTTTAGGTAGGAAGACTCAATTTTAATGTAAATGTAAGGCTTTCTATAAGAGAAAGCATTTTTGCATGGAAAGATGACAGAATTGAACAAGATATTGAGGGTTCAAAAGAGGGAAAAGCCAAGAAGAAAAAAAATGAATTCAAGTTATATATTAGGACAATTTGTAAGAAATTAGGGTCTTTGAATTAAGAAGGCACATAAATGGTCTTTGAACAAAGAGACTAATGTCTTTCATGGCATTTAAAGTTTAAAAATAAGGTAGCTCAATAACAAGCTAAATAAGAAACTCATAATTCATGGTAAGGAAACAACTATGTAGGAAAGAAGCAATCTGTTGAGAAGATAAAGAAAATTAAGGTATATTATGTTTAATGCACTACATCTGTAAAGAAACCTAACAAACAGACAGGAAAGAACACTGATAATGGTTAGGTGTTGGGAAAGAGAATTAGCTTCTCCAATAAAGAACCAAAAAACAGCTAGACATGATGCTGTAGGTTGTGAAAAAACCCAGACATTTTAGGATGGCAAAGAAAATACTCCCACAGCTGTAATGGGACTAGTTCACAGTATAAAAATGCACTTAATATGGGAAAATGTAGATTGATTTAGAGAAGGTGGAAAGAAGGATAAGTTTGAAGGATGAGGTTCTCCCAAAATTTCCTTAGGGCATCCACTGCAACAAGATTTTGATCTGAAACTGGAAACCAAAATAATGAATAAAATAGCCAACTGATGTTGCAAAGGCATTGATCATTGAATGACCAGCTTTACACATATCCAATGAAAAACTAAAAGGTAAAGGATTACAAAATAACCCAACAAACTATAGAAACATTCTGTGAAATTTTCATATTATAAGGACTGTGACAATTCAAAGGAGAACAAATTGAGAAAGTAGTGAAAGAGCAGTAAAGTAATGGCTGCAAGGATAAATACTGCCTCAATTTTAGATTTAAGGTACCACTGAGGAACTGTATGTGTCAGCTAATATCCAAAGATAGTGTAGAGGTGGCATAAACTCAAGGCCAGTACCCTTAACAGCCCAAAGTTCGAACATCTTGATCAAGCTGTTGTTCGAGTCCAAGAACCAGAATGACACTATTTTTGAAGTCAAAAGAAAGGCACACATGAAAATAACACAGTATATAGCAGGGGTTGTCAAACCGCAGCTCATAAGCCACATGCAGCTCTTTGACATACAGCGTGCAGCTCTCGATAAAATGTTGGCTGAGCTCCTTTTTGCATCACAATTAATATAAAAGGTAAATAAAACAATTTTCAAGCTTCATACTTATTTGCCAGGTATAAACTGAGAGTCCACTGGATTAAAATATAAGTTTAATGTTCATGATGAGTAAATATATTTAAAAATTTAAATCTTAATTTTAATGATAGATTTGAGTCAGGGATTAAAGAAATTTTGAATCAACAAAGATTACAGAGGAATTGTGCTGGAGAATCAGTAATCATACAAGCCAGTGCTGACAATGTTAGTTTTAGTGGGCATGACTTGCAATCACATGATTATGGCATGTGTGGCTGTGTTGTGAAGCAGTGAAATTAGTGGAATGTTAGCATGATACTGGGTACTGTAGAGTTTGGTAGCATTGCACGTGTTGGAGCTTACTGTTTCTTTTCAGTTTAATTTTTTAGAGATGTCTGTGAACATTTTCTGAAGAAAGATAGCATCATCAAATTGTAAGAAGTGAAAGTATGAAGATGAAAACAGGAATTTTAAGCCACAGTAGGAGGAAGATTTTGCATTCACTGTTAAAGAAGGTAAACCTTTGTGTCTTATTTGCAATGTGTTACTCATATATTACAAAACCAGTAACTTGAAACACCACTATGAAACAAATCACAAAAACTTTAGTCTGATTATCCACCTATATCAGAATTACAGAAATACAAGTCAACTGTATTAAAATCATCACTAAATAGCTAACAGACACTGTTGACAACATTCATTGCATTATTCATTATGAACACCTGGCAGCCAGTTACTTCAAGTTAAGATGTTAAGAAATTTGTTCTTGAAATCATCAGTTTCATACACTTGAATAAGAAGACCCACCAACAGTTCAAAAATTTTATTCAAGAACTGGAGCTTGAAGATAAACCCAGTGATGTCTCTTTCTACTGCACTGTGAGGTGGCTGTCAACAAGCAATGTCTTAAATAGGTTTGTGGATCTGTTGGAGCCTAATATTACTTTTACTGAAGAAAAGAAAAGATTCTATCCTCAACTGGGAAATGATGAATGGATGCAAGATCTAATGTTCCTTACTGATATAATGAATCATCTACAAACTCTCCTCAACTTGGCATTCCAGGGGAAGGATAAGATTGTTTCTGATCTTTCGAAATAAAATAAGACTATTTCAAAGAGCCATACTGTCAAGAAACTTCAATAGGAGAGTAAATATATTCCCTGATATTGAAATAAAAGACAACAAATCGAAAGAATACAAAGTTACAAGGACTGCTTGATAATTTTCTAGACAGGTTTGAGGACTTGCAGAAGCTGAAGCTCTGCTTTGCCTTTCTTGTAAGTCCATTCACAGTTGATATGATCAATGATGGTTGTCCAATTCTCAAATCTCTGGTTACAAAATCATCTGCTGTGGAAATGGAACTAACAAAACTACAAAAGGACCTGTGTCTGAAGATGATCCATAAATCCCATTCCAAAACTGAGTTCTGGAAGCAAGTTACAGAAATAAAATATCCTGAACTGAAGAAAACCAGTGTGCAACTCATCTCAATTTTCAGCACAACATACTGCTGTGAATCACTGTACTCTGTAATGAAGCTTGTGAAGTCAAAGCACCATGCAATCCTTACAAATCAACACCTGACGGAGTTAATTCGTAGAGCCTTGACAACATATCAGCCAGAATTTCAAGGACTCACAACCAAGATGGAAAGTCATGAGACCTCTACTAGCAGTACATAGCCTGATAATGGTATAAATGTCTGTTTGTGTCAGAGAATTATTATGATAAGAGTAAATTTTTTTTTGGTGGTATCTGATTAAAATATCTCTAATGTTATTGTTTTACATATTTTCCTCCATGTTTTGATCAGATATTTACTAAGACAAATAAATATCATTAAAATATATGTTTTACCCTTTTTATTTTTATTTTTGGCAGTCTCATTTAATGTTAATGATACTCAAATTTGCATATTTTTCTCAGATGTTTCCTTAGTTCATTACCATATTAAATATGCTCAATACAGTTAAAACAATAATCAGCCACAACTTTGAAAAGCTTTGGTATATACAAGTGTACTTTGATCATTGAAACTAATACAAATTAACAGTTTACAAACTACATACATGAATAAATATTATTACATACATGTATTTACTAATACTTATATAAAATTTATATAACAAAATAAGCATATAACAATAAAAACGAGTGTGTAATATTTGTTCATGTCTTGTGGCTCTCAAACATCTGAAATTTATCGTACATGGTTCTTATGTTAAGCAAATTTGACCACCCCTGATCTATAGCATCAGGAAAAATGAGGATACTGTTCTAAAGAACAACTGAATAAATATACATGCTGTCTGACAACAGGTGTGAAATCAGACCACAATGAGAAACAAGGTCTCATGGGAAATGTCATACACAAGTACACTGAAAAAAATGCTTTGGTCATAGGTGTTATTTAATACAAATCAGCATGTACATTAAGACTTCGAGATATGCAACATCACAAGAGATGACTGAAGTGTACTTTAGATGTGTTGAACCAGAACCTTAGAGGTATCACATACTGTGGTGGTACTAAAGGGAATTGGTTTTATAAATGATCCTTTTAAGAAATAAAGACAGCTGGGTTTAAACTGAGCATGTGTAAAAGACCGAATACATACAATTGTAAGCATAGGCTAACTATTCATGTAAAAGTAAAAAATCAGTACCATGTGAATACAAAAGACCAGCCCAAATTATACTAGTTGACAAATACTTGTGGAGCAAAGAGACAGGCAGTGAACTGATGATCTACTCCTGTAATGTCAAAAAGAAGAAATAATGAGTGAATAGGGATATGTAAGCATTCTGCATGCCCAACATCATCTAATGGCTATGGCAAGAAACTTCCGTAAGACCTTCATGTTTTCTATCTGAAAGTAAAGTGCCTCCAGAAAAAGATGAGTTGAAATAAGTCTATGCCAGAAGACTGATGAAGTACAACTTTTTAAAACCCTTTTCTGCATGTCACAAAGTGTTATGAAATTATATTCAAAATTTAATTAAACCTTTACTATCACTTTATTTTAATGAATTAGCACTATCAAGTACATTATAATTCAAAGTGTTAATTAAAGTTTTTTCCCTTAATTTCAAAAGAAACTGCTAATACAATAATTAAAAATATCACATTTGCTCTCAATTGAAGTGCAAGTGGCTATAGCAAATGAACTTTAGACTTTATTATACAAAGAAGGACTATGAACAAAAAATAAACTACATGTACACAAAGTTCTTTTCCCACTAACTTGATATATATTTCTAGAGTTGGCCTTGAAAATGAATCAAAATAGACATTCCTGAGTTTAAGCTATGCTATGCTGGGTTGCTAAGCAGCTGTTCTAAGTTGAATGGAATGCTCATAACCAGTAAAATGAGCAGATTTCACCCTTGAAAATTGTTTGTCTTAATACAAATCACATTATACATCCCATTTGAATGGTGTTTAAATGAAACTAAGTTCAATGTTGAGAGCAGTGTTTGGTACACTTGGAAATTCTCTCTCCTTATGTGTATCAGTTTGATAGACAGTTACATTAAATAAAATATAAGAGTAAAACCTAAATTTAATCATGTATTATTATCATTGTAAGATTTATATTTGAAAGGTTTAATTATTTTTTAAATTATTCTATTCTTTGAATCACTGTAACAGATTTGAGAAACTTGCAAGTGCAAGAAATATTATGCTAGAGGGGCTAAACCTGAAAGCCAAAGTTAACATAATATCACCCACAGGTTCTTGTTGATATATGTTGACATAACAATCAAAGATAGAGAAGAGGAGAATAAAACAATACAAATAAACTATAAGAAAAAAGATAAGAAAAATAAAGATATAAAATTAAGCATGTGAATCAAAGAAAATTTTATTAAAATAATCAACAAAGAGTTAAGAGATATGTACATATTTCTATTTCTTAATTTTAAACATTTCATTGATGCTAACAGCTAGAGGTAATGATGATGTAGAAAAAATAGCAAATAATATCTGAAGTGAAATATGAAAACTGTAAAGTAAAAATTAGTATTTTTATACTTAGCATGAAAATTACTTTTGCAGATGAACCATTCAGAGTTTAAGTGTAATAAGTACATTAACAACAAATTTTATTGAAAAAAAACAGAAAACTCAAAATTGAAGATTTTTTAATCTACATACTTCTAAGAAAGTTCTTGTAAAATTTGAAACAATTTCACACACTAGTTTTACTTTTGTAATGAACTACAATACGAATGATGTTAGTTATGAATTACAATACTCAGTTGCCTTAGAAATAACAAAGTATGATGGGCTAAGTTGTCAAAAGAATATGGCAAAAGAAGTTAAGTTACTGAGAAATGCAGTTATGGAAGACTACAAAATAAATATATCAGCCTTCGACAATAAGGAGAATGAAAGCAGAATAGGTGCTTAAAATATTTAAGCTCTAGCCCATAAGAAGAGGATTTGTCATCATCTCAGTATGATATCACTCATGGTTTACTATTCTGATTTTTCAAGATGTCAACTAGGGATTTGGGTCACTGTCATATAGAAGCTCACAGGTAATAATTATTCTGAAGAAGAAAGTATCAAAATGTGACAAGTCATAGTATGTAGTTCAGAAAATTGACAGACAATGGATAAAAAAAAAGTAAAATATCAGGCAGAAAGCCACATCCTCTAAGATAAATTGAAATGTGAGTTAATAATTACAGAAGAATTTAACTATATATGTAAAAACAGTTCAAACGTTGTTCTCTCCTCTACATAAAAAAATTTTCTCAATCCAAACAAGCCATTTTTACATATATATTTTTCTCTACAAGTGGGTTTTCTTGACATCACTGATTAAGGCTTTAACTGATTTCTAAAATAACCCTAAAATTGAGATAAGGTAGAAAATATAAAAATTCAATAACTGCATTCCCAACATTGAAATCTGAGAGATGAATATCTCATAACAAAGTATGTTGGGCTAGCATGTCGAAAAACAGAAAAGCCACGTGGCAAAAGAAACTACATCAGCAAGAGCTACTGCTAAAGGAGACCAGAGTGTAAAACTTTGATCCTGGCTAAGAGAATAAGGAGAATAACAGAAACTAACTGATTACAGTGAAGAGGAATGTCTAAGAATAATACAAGTAACAGCATGTAATGAAGAAAATTAACAATGGGCCAAAGAGGAAGATCACACAGAATAAATTGATGTGAAGGTGAGTAACTTGAGAAGTATGATGAGTATAAGAAAGACAACCTCCTTCAGCTGATTTCTAAAGGATTAGCAATGATCCTAATATCAAGATAAGGCATAAAACATAAAGAAAAATTCAAGAACTAAATTGTCCAACATAGCATTAGGATTCTCAGACATAACAGAAATTATTTCAAGATTTAAATGAGAACATAACTGAGTATGAAAAAAAAAATAAAACCAGCAGAAGCTTCTTCAGAAGTAGGGATAGATGAATGCCTGAATAAAAGATATTTTTTTCTTTATTCATGATCATGATAATAGGCAGATATTTCACAACTGAGCACCCACATGAATGTAAAACCTGTCATGAACATCATCAGATATGTAGTTAAATGCTTGGATTCATTGGCCATTAAGGACCAACACTAATGCCAAGGGAGTTTCAAGCACACTAGAGGCAGACCATATAACTAAGGCCTTCAAAAAAGTTGTAGAATATCCAGTATTGGTAGAAACTTTTGCAGTAGTAATTAACAATAACAACAGAATTTGTAATGAGCAAAATTGATAGTACAACTGTCAACTGGAAAACCTAAATTAAGTTAAAAAAGCAGATCTTACATACATCATCCTGATGCTGGTGCAATACGTTATGTAAAAGGTCAGAAAGGGGAAAACTATGGGTAAGTTGATGCTTTGCATTGTGCCAATGACATTCATAACTTTAGTGACAGTTATTAACATCATGAAAGAAACTCAACCTAAAAAGGCTTTTTGTATTTCATATGTAAGTTTTCTGTTTTGAAATACCTGGTTTAAAACTTTTGAAGGAGGAGGTGTGAGAGGTCTCAGAAACAAGGTATCCTGTGAGGTAAAGCCCGAGTCCTGTGAAGAGATGCTTGAAAGGCGTAAAGGCCCACCTAAAGATGGATGCTGTTGCAATGGATGGAATATACCATTACAAAAGAGAGCATGCAAGAATATAAAATAATAATATCAATTATTTAAAAAAAATACCTGTATTTCTTCTTTCACTATGAAACACTTACAGCTAACAGTACACATAAAAGTCAATACTATATAACAGTGTAAGTGAACAGTTGTTATAAACAGTTTTTAAAGCTTATCAGAAAGAAACAAACATACCATTTAAAGAGAAGTAAATTAAGATTATGGAAATCAGGTTTGTTAAATTCTCTTAGTTATTTATTTAAAACTTTTTTCTTATAAGACTGATTCAATAATCAGTATTGTTTACCCAAACATCTGACTGATGAAAGACAAGAAAAAATATTCAAAGTGTGATTTAAAATTATTATATCAAAAAATTGAAAGATATTTAACTAAAAATTTTCTTGTAAAATGTATTTGTTGAAGCTATAATGCAGAAGCAATGTAAAATTACTTAAAACTTGACAACTCTCTATACAACATGATACAAAATGTGTGCTGCACAATAATTTTAAGGTGCAATGTAATTTAAACGTGATAAATATCAAGTGATTGATATATCCTCGAAAGAAAAGTCTAATGATGAAAAATCAGAAGAGGGTGCAGATTATGCCAGTGGCCCATCTACTGGTAAAACCAATATAAAGACATACAAATTTAGATATATACAGTCCTGTAAGACTGTCTGTGTAATTAGTTTTGAGTCTTCTTTAACATAGCTTTTTACAAGATCTGACTTACAGTATTCACAAGATATTCTGATTATTCATGATGTTTTAATATTTAAACTCTTAATGATATCATTTCATAATCAAATAAAATTCTGGAGACATCTAATTGCAACTTAACTTTAATATACAATTTGCAAATTTGCTAAAATCACAAATCCTCTAACATATATGGCAAATACAAGATGGGAAAGCAACATCTGCATAGAGAAAAACAAAGTAATCTTCTTCCAGTTACCTTCCTCTTAATGAAAAATGGGCCAATAATATATGATATTCCATCAGGTCATTCCAAAACTATTGTCTCAATCAACTACTATAACAGAACTAAAAGAGACAGTTATGAAATATAAACACGGTTTATAACAATCATAATACGTGTGGGACTTGAAAATATCATAGAACACACCATCAATTTGTTTTAGGGCTACAAAATGAAAACTGAGCCAGTATCTAAAATGGAATGGCAATCCAAAGCACATAAACCTGCTTTCAAAACAAACCACGAACTGTTTGGTATATATACTGTAATAGTTGTTCAAAAATGATAGAATGTTTCTTTGTTTAAACAACTTTGTACTATAATATTAAAGGATTTAGTGGTGCCACAGTATTAGTCTGGTAATCAAAATTGGAGTTGAGTCTTGACAACTGAAATATAAAAACATGAACACAAAAATAAGTTATTCAATTTATAGTAACATCTGTGTGTTCAGTTTTGTTTTAACATAAGTAGCCTCAAATACTTAATGCTGCATATAAAATGAACTCACTAAAACAGAAACTATATTTTGAATATAAGACAGTTACCTGGTGATGATATCACACAAATTTTGGCAGGAAATATTTTTGTTTTTCAAAATGTGTAGTGCACAATTGCAAGGTTTGATCACTAAAAAATTTACCACTACCTGGTCTATCTGAAGCCATATTAGTACGTCCTACAAGTACAAGTTGAAATAATGATTATCAATTTTTCTGTTAAAACTAATTTGTACTTTAATGATTGATTTCTCTAAACTCACATAAGTAAGTCTTAAAAGTTATAACAACTACCTACATTTTCTCAGTTAAAACACCTTTGTACTGTAATGACTGGCTTGTTAAATCCACATCAGTAAGTCCTACAAGTCAGTAAAATGAGTAAATTTTTGTTTGCGAGAACACTATTGCATTTGTAAAGATTGGTATGTTTGAAACAGAATCAGTAAGTTATACAATTTCAAATAATGACCAATTTTTCCTCAATTAAAAATACTTTGAACTGTAATGACTGATCTATTTTTGAGGTTACATTAATAGTTCAAAAAGTTAAAATAAAGATTAAATTTTTCAATATTAAAAATTACTCTTTTACCAATGAATAGTGGGATTCACCATCACATTAGAATGTCCCCATGGTTGAAAGGGCAAGCATGTTTGGTGTGATAAAGATTAAAACCCACACCCCTCAGATTACAGGTCAAACACTAACTCCTTGGCCATGCCAGGTCCTTTGCATAACAATGACTAATGTATTTCAGGCTGCATCAGTAAAAACCACATTTAAATATTACAATGATTAAATTTTTTGTGTTAAAAACAACTGCTTATTGAAATGACTGGTCTCTTTCAAGCAGTATCAGTAATCCTTAAAGTGAATGAGTGAATTTTTATTTGTTGAAACATCACTATACCACTATACTGTAATGGCTGGTCTCTTGAAGTCACATTAGGAAGTTTTACAAGTTAAAATGTATGGAAATCTTTCTTTGTTAAAAAAAAAAATGAAAACAAACAACTCTGTACTAAAATGAAGAGACTGCAATGTATACAAGACTCAAGTTTGACATATAGTTCAAACAGTATTCTATATACACTTACAGAAATCATTATCAAGTTCAGTTCTTAACTATTTTTCATTGACTATGAAAGAAAAATGTTTCAGCAACAAAATATTAAATTAATGAAACATTATATCTCAAATACTGGAATCAACACTTCATTAAAGTGACATTTCAAACCAGGAATTGAAAATTTTAAAAATAAATCCTGTCCTTTTTAAGATGTTCTGTTTAATTTCATTTAATATTATTTCTTATCAAAAATTAGTAAATATACAATATTATGTAACAAATAAGGCAAATATTAATACATATAAACACAAATAATGTGAACTACTACATGAATTAAACAGAAATAAGCATGATCAGTGATGTCGAGAAACCCACTTGTTGAGAAATTTATATGCAAAAACGGCTCGTTTGGGTTAAGAAAATATTTTACATAGAAGAGCGAACAACGTTTCGACCTTCTTCGGTCATCGTCAGGTTCACAAAGAAAGAGGTAACTGACGGAAGCTGACCACATGTTTGAAAGGGGTTGTGTAACTGTGTGTCGAAATGTAGAGGGCAGTATTAGATGTTTGAATATATAAAACGCCTTTATACCTATATTAATATAATAAAATAAATAAAATTATATATTCAAACATCTAATACCGCCCTCTACATTTCGACACACAGTTACACAACCCCTTTCAAACATGTGGTCAGCTTCCGGTCAGTTACCTCTTTCTTTGTGAACCTGACGAATGACCGAAGAAGGTCGAAACATTGTTCGCTCTTCTATGTAAAATATTTTCTTAACCCAAACGAGCCGTTTTTGCATATAAAAGAAATAAGCATGTTTATTCAAACACCAGTTGCACATGAAAAAAACAACAACTGAAAAGTAGTTTAGTGTGAAACATCATAAATGAACAATAAAAAATAACTTTTTTACACATTAGTGATCTTTTTTGTTGACACTTCATTTCAAAAAACTCAAACATAACACTTGGGTAAAAAAAAGGATGTTAACAAATACATGTCACCCATTAGAGCAGTAAATGAGCTTATTAGTAGATGTATTATAATGGCACATCCAAAACTGACAATTCCTCATGAAACAAGAGTTAAATAAACAACTACTGATATTCAAAAATTAAAAGGAGCTCATAATTTTAAGAGTGGATAAGTTGTTTCAGATAGGTTGCTGTTCATTATTGGCTCCTTAATTAAAGAGGCACTTTTGAACAGTTGTTTTAGAAAATGTTTGAAAAGAAATTACACCTTTAGGCTCTCATGCTAGAATTATGTATTATATGCATAAAATTCATAAATCAGAGTCTATTACAACTGATTTCATCATACAGTTACATTTAAGATCACAATTTTTCAGGATTTTCAGTATAATTTAACCCTAACAAGACAACACCATTTTTAAATCTTTTCTATGCTCATTATGAGTTACATTCAAAATTTAATTACACAACTTTAATACCAATGTATGGTAAAGAAATTAATATTGTTTTTATTTTAATATTTATGTTATCTATGTTTTAACTCATTTATTTAAAAAACAAAATTTAAAAATACTTAAACTGCAGTTTTCTTCTCACATGATCCATGCACAGTGAAAAATCTCCACTTCAGCAGGAGCTCAATGTAAATAAGTATGTGTGTTGTGTATATGAATGTGTAGATGATATTGTAATTCTACAGAGTCTTACAACTGTATTCACTGGGAAAGAAAAATAAATTTTCCAACCCTTGACATATGCCATGCTCAACTTCTATAGTTAATTGACACAAATTTATATAGTTCTTATACTAATGTGGATGTAATTGCCTGTAGTATTGTTATTTGTTTGATCAACTATAGCACTTAAACACAGAACGAAGACGGTAAGTAGGTACGTAACTGTCATGAAAGTTCTTTAGAAAAAATAAAACTAGTTGATGAAATAGTTTGAGAAAAATAAGACATTTAAATTTGAATTTTTCTACTATTGATAATTAAACGTTCATTATTTAATGTAGTTACTTGCACTCACACCTTGATTTTCACATGCAATGTGATTTTCATTTTGAATATAAAGATACTACGTATTACCTTACAGGTTTCACATTTCATTTGCATAATGTCTAGAATCTCCTAAAGTAATATCAAAAGTTATTAAAGTAAATGTTTATTTTATTTTCCATTTTCTCTATTATATTATTAACTCTAGATAATATCAGTACAATACAATGATTAAATTTAAGAAATGGAAATATGCACATACATTTTACGTTTTCTTATAATATTTTTTAATTTTCTTTTTCTCATATGCATAAATTCATGTCCTTATGTTTTCACTTATCATTTATTTTCAATTTCTCTTTCCAATTCTTTGTCTTTTATTCTTGATGCAGGTATGCCAACCTATTCCTGATAATATGACCCAGTGGTGTTCTATAGTTATTACAGGGCAAGAGTCATCCACAAATTCTTTTGCAAATGCTTGCACACATGAATGATGTCATCTTGCTTGGACATTTCCACAAGTCAAACATCATCAAGTTAAATGTATACAATCATAAGATTTTCAAATATGCATTTATAAACACAAATAATACATAACTAATTAAAATACAAATAGAAACCCAAATATAATCTAACTGTTTTGCAAACTCACACACATAAGATGAGAAACATTTGCCAAGCACCACCTACACCTCAAGAGAATAATGGAATAATGGAATAGAGGTTTCTTCAAGTTATAACTGAATAGTGCAAAATCTGTTCTTTCTTCTGGTTATAAGCATGTCATTCAACTTCAAACTGTCACTTGGAAACATGGCTTTTATTTTGCAAGTGAACATGGCTGACTTTAAGCTTAAAAATATTTAAATGTCAAACTCCCACTGAAAAATTTAAAACAATTTTCCAGATGTTAATGAAAGACAGGTGAAACTTTAATTTGACCTTCTATGTCAATAGTCTATTACATTCTCACATTAACATGTATAATAGATTGTAAAGTTTACGCTTGTAACCACTAACAGGTCATGTCACAGCAAAACAGCAGTTTTAACTGCTATTTAAAATATTTCTTTTTTTAACTTAACTGCCATTTAAATTGTTTCTTTTTAAGATAAAGAAATAAAACTCAGATAATATTAAGTGTTAAGTTATAATGTACTTGATAATAGTAACTTGATTAAAATACATTTATATTAAAGTGGTTTAATTATAAATTTTGAATGTAACTCAGTAACATGCACAAAAGGGGTTTAAACATGGCAGCAATTAGAAAGGGATTAAGGTGGTTTATTACTATATATTTTACAGTTAGAGCCAGTTAAAACATACTTAGGTTTCACTTTTATATTTTAGTTAATTATGTATATTACAAAAATCATATGTTAACAGCTCTGATTTTTGTATGTTCATTTTGTTGCCTAGAATGTGGAAGCTTTATAAATAAGGTGGTATTTATACACATCATCTTGTCTAGGCAATGCACCTCTGTCAAAGCAGCTTCACAAAGGCCTATGGGCATCAGTTGATACATGTGTATAAAGACAATGAATATGAAAGTGAAAATAAAATGAACTAAGTGAAAAGATAGAGGCATGAAATTATGCAAATATGAAAAAGACGACTATTTTAATGAAAATTCTATGAAGAGTTGAGAAGTATGTACATATTTTCATTTGTTAATTTTACTCATTTTATTGTAGTGTGTTGATGATACTAAATATATATTGATACATTAGAGAAAACAGAAAATAAAATTTAAACATTTACTTTAAAAAACATTTGATATTCACTTATGAGGTATTAAAGATTGTGCAAATGAAATATAAAAACTGTAAGATAAAACAAAATAGTATTTTTATAATTCATATAAAAATCACCTTGCATACAAACTACTCAGAATATGAGTGCAAATAACAACTGGAAATAATGAATTTTTATTAGAAATAGTAGTATAAAAAAACAAAGGTATTTTTTATTTTTCTCAAATTATAAACTTTTTAGGAATGTTTTCTCAATTGATTAATTGTTTGGAATTAAGGACAAAGCTACAAAATGGGTTATCTGTGCTCTACCTACCACGAATATCAAAACGTGCTTTCTAGCAGTGTTAGTCCACAGACTGTGGCACTGATGTGCAATTTTGTCAAATTTCAAACTATTTCATCATTTAGTTCTTTTTGAAAGACATTTTAAGAGCCTTATGTAATTCTCTTCCAACTAACATGCACTTATCTAATGGGTTAAGTAGTAAATTCACACACTTAAAAACTTTTTTAAGTTGTACAGATTTTGAAGTTTCATAGTGTTATGTACACAACTAGCTTTGGTGCTGGATCTTTTTATACTTATATTCATTTATAGGAAAGTGATGAGCTGTAAACAATTAACACCATCTTCTTTACTTATAGTTTATAGTTTATCCAAGCACATGTTTTCACAGTTAAAAATTATAATTTCTGTTTAATGGTTTTAATTACAATCAAGTGGATGGGTTAGAGGAATATCCAGTTTGTTTAAAACTAATTGGCTACAATGAAATTAATAACACATTATTTTCAGCTAAACAAATATGTTTATATTGAAATATTAAATATATAGTTGAATATAAATATGAATCAACATTACCTTTTCTAGATAATTTATGGTAAAGAGTATTAAAATAAATGTATATCACACACCAGGTTTTGACAGCTGTGTTTTCATATAGCATTCAAAATTAATCCTAAAAAAATTTTGGTTATTTGTGTCTACACGATTAGAAGCATTTGCACTATGTTGCATGAGAAAATAGAATAAAAAAATGTATGAAATTTGAGTACTTGAATCATAACCTAATCAATACTGACACCTATATGATATTAAACATGGCTGTAACTACTAAAATTTTACAGTTACGTTTTCTAAAAAGCTAGTGTAATGGTATTATTGCATACAAAACAATAGTTTCAAAGTGTGAAGACAAAGTATGAAGAAGTACATTCTCTTCTAGACAAAGTTTATTTACCAATTAAAATCTCCTATCTCTTTTAGTTTTCAGAATATCAAAATTATTTTAACATATTATTATGTGAACTAAATTTCCACTTGCAGTTTTTCATGTCTTTGTAGCATCAACAAAATGTGTCAAATGCACTATTTAGGTGATTATCTGCTCATATGTCTGGACAGAATAAAATGCTCATGCCAATTATAACACTTTCATTATCACTAAAGTTGCTGAAGAGAATTTGGTAATTGCTAATCTAAATCATCATTACATAAGAAAATACTGATATAATCACTTTTCTTAAAATTATAAATTTGTTCTAATTCTGAACAACAATTACTAATTAGTAAAATGTTAAATTGAATCAGTAAAGCATTTACTAACATTATGCAACTTACAACATTTCTCAAATTAGTCTTTATTTTTCTTTTATATATATAATTCATATTCTTATAAATTTATTTTACTTCACTAGACTGTTACTAATGAAAGAAAATTTGTACAACAATATTTTGCAATACAAAATATCAAATGCATTTTAAAATACAACTGAATCTCATTATGGAGTACAGATACCAGTAACTTGTACCTCACACAGTAGTAATGAACAAAACTTTTCATGAAATTAAGATCAACTACCTGTGAAAGAGATCGGTGTCGAAAATGATGTGAAGGAGAATGAGATTTGGTACTTCCACTAGATGAACTGTTCAAACTACTAATGCTACACATGCTGGATTTACGAGATCCAATAGAACTAGGTGAGCTAGGAGGTGTCTGCAGAAAAATGAAATTATGTAACTACAACTTTCTTATTTTGAAATAAGAAATTTAACATTTTCTCACACTTCAAATGTATTTCTGTTAGATTCTTACATCCTCTAACAGAAGTTTTTCCCAAATTGTACTGCATACTATACACATACTTCAATTTTTGTTTGCCACTAGCCTTGATACTGTTACCTACCTTCACATATTTTCAAGTGAGGAAGCTGTATGATAACATGTAAATGAGCATGCAACAATCTTCCACCAACAGGAGTGCAACACCACTAGAACAGCTGATTCTTTCTACACAATTTAGTCCAATGTCACTTGAAGATTGAGCAACAGAAAAGTAAAAAACACTGGAATTCAGGAGGAAGGGTGGAAAGTATGACTGGAGGTAAGAATCTATTGGAAATACATTTTCAGTGTGGAAACATTTTATCTTCAATATGATATCTTACATTTTCTAACAAAACAGCTATAATTTTACATTGACTTGATAAAGGGACCAATGTAAAGTACTTGTTACCATTACAAACCACCCAAAGAAAGCCCATAAGGTGTGTGAATAAAGAGTATGTAAAAGACATCCATGGAGACTATACCACTTATGAGCCAGGCATATTCGTTCTGCCCATAAAAACAATGTGTTGCAATAAGAGCAGAATCATAGGAATGACCACAGATATAATGAACGAGCCCCTGGTATAGAATGGCTGAAGTGCAGCGGACCATAAAAGGAAAAGGAAGTTCAACCTCAATCAACAGCATCATGAAAGAAATATATGGCATACAATAAGAAGAAAGTCCTCTTCCATTCACCTCAAACACTGGAACTAGAAGAGAAGAAGATCTCTTCCAATGACCTGCATCATCATGTGTGCATGCTCAGAGACACAACCAACAATGGTACCCTTGAAAAATGACATTCAAGCAATGTTAGGAAAGTGGAAAGCAATGTAAATGTTCAAATCCAGTCCAGAAGCATCCAGTCTGTGGTAGGAAAAGGGTACCTGGGCCACTCACATGTGAGGTCCTATGTGATTATTCCAGCTCCAACCAGCATTAATACTCTAGGAAGTGACATCCAGACAACAGTAGGAAGGAGGGTGCTGAGTCAAAGAGGTAAACTGTATTTTGGCAAAAATCATCCAGTCCATAACCAAGCAGCATTTAAGACAGTACATCAGGTCTGTGGTAGAAGGAATGCTTATTTATGAGTTATACCAGCACAATACCACTGGTCTACTCTCAATTGGGTAGAATTGAGAACACCTAGGAGGAAACCTTCATGGTCCACAAATTTGCAGCTAGGTGCTAGTAAATAGTAAGGACTTTCATATACCACTGGGAATACAGAAATGGAGACAATGCAAAAAGTGATTACAAAGCCTTATTTTGAAAAGCAGATCATTCCTGAAAGAGCAGCAAAGATGAGCACCAATTCCCATCTGCTTTACTCATGTTACTGTATGAGTGTACAGCAAAACACTGTGAGGAAAACATAAAAGCAGTCTTTGAGGACCAACCATCTTAGTGATGGGCATTAGTGGCCATACAGTGTGTTTTTCAGAATATCTTGTCAGGTGGCTTTCATAACTAGAAGTTCTGTACATAGGAGAAAGACTTGTATGGAAGATGTGTAGAAAAAGAGCACCTACCTACCCACAGAAAAATTGTAAACTCAAATTTGTAAAACAGGAAACTGCCAGATAATGAAAATAATGTGAAATAAATGTGGGAGGAGTGGTCACATACTGGCATGAACAATATCCTCAAATGGAAGATGGAACTGGGCAGCCAGGGACACTAGTGACAGATTTGATGGAAGGAAACTAAATATGCAACATTCATTGAGAGATAGGGCAGAATAATTAAAATGAATGAGCTGCCAAATCCAATCTGTAAGGATAATAGCAGAAATATCACTGAAAGAGGAAAGTTTCAATGAATGAATAAATGGGAACTACAGAAGGGAGCAGTGCTAACCTTGTTTCAGCAGAAGGGAAATAAGAGATGATCTAGACAAAAGAAAATGATAAAGGTGAGAAATGATATGAAGGTGAATATTGAAAGCTGCTTCTTGAAATGCCAGTTAAGGAAAGAAGGCAAGTATGGAAGGGTAGAACAAGCCAAATGAAAACCATGATGAGAAGACCAATGGCAGTAGACACACCACTTCCACTGGTAAACTGGAATGAAGGAAAAGTGTATGGAAGAGAAAATCAAAGAAGCAATCTATGGAAAAAGTCCATCCTATATGCAAAAGATCAGACAAAAGCCATGCATGAAGACAGCATTGGAATGGAAGAAACCATGCATGAGGAAAAATATCTGAGAATGACAAGTGAGGGAAAAAGTTTCAACAGAAGTGAACACTATGGCTGTGCTGGCCAAATTGGTGCTGTCAAGATGACATAACAAACACACAGGTATGGATGATGGAGAATATGTTAGGGAAAAGGCAGATGGGGTTTAGCATAGAGGAAAAGGGACCCCAATCCTGATTGAGAGCATCCACAGTTACAGCTAAAAGATGTGAAATAAGAGACTAAAACCTAGGAAACTTGGAATGCAGTTGGAAGGCAAATGTACCTAGTTCTAGTGTACCCTGCTAGAAACAGAACCAGCTAAACAACTATGGGTCGAGGTACCTCCTTGTTGGGGCTCAATAAACTGTAATCAGATTAAGGGTACCTGTTATACAATACATCAACAAGTGTGTATGTCATGATTGTGGGTCAGAAACAGGAGGTCCAATGTATGGAATCAAAATAGCTTTACCAGACCTATATTCGACATATAGTCATTGGAATCACCAGGGATGCTGAAGTTGAAGATGAAAATCTGACAGTGAACCTTGGAGACTCAGGGAGCAAGCATTTGAAAAAGAGAAGGAGGAAAACACACAGGACAGGTTCAGAATGAGGTAGAGACACACTGGAAGCCAATGAGGAAAGGAAGATGTGTAAATGTGCAGACTCAACTCTGGTCTCCAGCAAGTCAAGAAAACCCCCAAAATCACTTTACTTTAAAAAGGTAGCCATGTGCATGTCCTACAAGTAGGTTGGGATAAATAGACTCAGAAAAAATGGGAGTTTCTTCTATGCAAGAGATACCAACAATGATGGAGCCATATGAGTAAGGAAAAGGCAGAAGAAATAAATAGTGCAGACAAGGAAAAAACAACAAAAACAGGGCATGAGCCACAGTCAAATATCCCTCGGAGAAATGATAAAAAGTCTCTGAAAGAAGACAAACTGAGGAAAAGGAACAAAGAAGGGTTGATAACATGAGGTAGATAGAGGAAAAATTGGTGTTTGGAAAATGTCAATGAAATAGTGGGATCAGAATTCCACTGAGATAGAAAAGAATCTAACTGCTTGGAGTTCAAAATAGTAAAAGTAGGCCTATGATAAGCTACTGCATGTCTTCCATATAATGTGGGGGCCAAGACATATTTACCCTAAAATGCAAAAGTTGTGAAAACCTAATGACATAAGCCCCAATATCTGGTGAGGTAGGGGAAAATAATATAGATTTTCTTCACTTAAAAAGGAATGGAGAAGACAAAGACAAAATGGAATATATCTTGATCAGTAACTGCAGGAAAAGAGGAGGCTCAGACTACCAAGTAGCATAGGAAAGGGTTGGAACACTCTCATATTCAGCTTTTTCTCCAATTTAGAACTGAAAGGAGAATCCACAGACAAATTAGGAGCCCACATGTGAGTAGTCACTTCCTAGCAAACCAAGGCTGTAACATCTCCCACCAACGACTGTGGACCCAAAGTGACAGTAGTCAATTTATTTTTTTCAGTAAAGTTAACTGCAGGAAAAACAGTGTTGGTAGTAGCTGTAACATAAAGCTCAGAAGAATCCATTTGAACAAAGAACGGAAGTAGTAAACTCCACAGGGGGAGCTCCAAAGAATCGCATATTATGATAAAAAGCCACATAACGTAAATGTGTACTAACAAAAATTTCAGAATACAAATGCAGCAAACATAAAAAAAAAACTAAATTCTATTAAAAGTGTAAGGAGCTCACCAAAAATTCCGTAAAGGAAAGTATCAGCAAAATACATGTCTGAATGCCATGAGTGCCAATCAAAAAGTGATGTTGGGCTAACTTGCCTACAGGAAGTCAGCTGTACTTGAAGTTATGTCACACTTTTATTGGTGGGGATTGTCTCATGCTGATTTGCAGGCTATTATGTTGCTGCCTTGTCAAAATTTGTGAAGGTAGGTGAGAATATTAGGGGTAGTGACAAGAGAAAATTTAAACATTGCAATACAAATCAGAAAAAAAACTATTTTGTATCTTATCAGAATAAGTCTAATTTTCTGAATCATGATTAAATGCAGAAATATTAAACCATATGTTTGCCTTTCTACTTGTATATTCTTATACTACATTATCTTAATCTTTTACACAGTAACTGTGAAACATATTTCATGAAAAAGCAACTTACAACTTTCTTTACTATTCTAGTCCTGAAATTATTACATTAAAATGGACTTAATATACAAACTTAGTACTTATTTTAGTTTTAGAATCAATTTGTTTCAAATATTTTTAAACAGAATATAAGAAAATATTTACTGTCCTAGTTCTAAAATTGCTTCAATTATTGTTAATCTAAAAATGAAATCACTATTCTATTCATGTGACAAGTATTTTTAATTAAAGTTAATTTCTAATCAAACTTACAATTCCAGTTTTATGAAGTTTACCAAGTGCATAGACCTTATTATACTATCCATATATTTGAAAAATAATTTACCAACAAGTGCACTAATTATTCTATTAACATGATCAGTTTGTTTCAAGCTATGTTAGCTGATAATTGTTCTTCAGATTCTAAATTCTGTTAATGTGACCACTTTCTTTTACTGTTTGTTAATCTAAAAAAGTTCAGGTATTACTAATAATTGAACTGATTGTGAAAATAGTTTTAAGGGACTTTCAGATCTACTAATGTGTAAATAGTTCATGATCATGTGCTCAACCGACATGTCACTGTTCCTAAAGGAAAAAGTCTCGAAAGATGTGGATGAGATGATCAAGCTTACAAAACAATATATGGAAACATATGGAGGGAGTATAACTACCAAATGTAAGAATAACCAGCTGAAAGTCAAGATCAGTGGTAGCTGACAACAAACAGATGTCCACAAAAGGTTACAGTATGTTAACAGAAACATAGAAGAAGAGATGCTATACTAATTATAATATAGGACACATTGCAAAGGAGTGCAGGTCCATCACCAAGAAGGAACAGCAGAAGTCTTAATGTAAAGCAGCTGGAGTTACTTACAAAGATAGTGCTGATAAGATACAAGACAAAAGTGACTGTCACCATAGATGCTGCCAGGAGAAACAAAATGGAGACAACTCATCACAGAAAGGAAGTGCTGCTTCATGAATAATCAGTGCACAACTGATAGTCAGCTTAAATTAGCAGCATATGGACCAACAGTGAATAGTGTCAGTGGTGACTAAACCATGTGATAAACACTGTGGGGTGCCAACAAATCACAATTTACCAGTAGGTGAAGGTCATGTCAGGGACAAGAAAGTGAAAGTCCTATAAAACACTGGGTGCAACAGTGTAGCACTGAGAAGCAGTCTAGTACCTGATGATAAAATGACAGACAAAATACACCTGTGTGTGCTAACTGACGATACAATGAGAAAGATTCCCACAGCAAAAATGAAGGTGGATATTCCAAAATACATGTGATATACTGAGGTCATGTGTATGAATCCAACAATACGTTAGTTGATGATTGGAAATATACTAGGTAGTAAAAATTTTGAGGAACTATACATAAACAAGACTGATGAGGCATTTAGAGTCACCACAAAACCTCAGGGGAAAAAGAACAAGCAAGATATCAATACTCTTAAAGTCTTGAAAAGTGACTTTCCAAATGAAGGTTAATGGAAGGGGAATAGAGTTCAGAAGAATGAGACACTGCAGAAACTTCAGAACAGTGCCCAAGAGAAAGTCGAGCACCATATAAGAGAAAAAAAAAATAAAAAAAATATTAAACTGGACCTACCAAAATAGTTCTACTGGTGAAGTGAAATTCATCAAAGACAGAAAAAAGTATTAATTTAAGAAAGTCAAGGATTTACATGTTGAGGTCTCAGTAAAACAAAAAATAAACTTATCCAGCAGTAAAAAAAAGACCTTTTGCAGCACAAGAAATGGTTAACAGAATGCACTATAATGTGAAAGTGTATGGGACAACATTAAAAGGCACTTTGAGAGAGAATAAAACCTTGTGGGTAAGGCTATTGAGGTACAGATGAACATGGTTGGTGTGGCTGTCAGAGATGCAGAACTAGAAAACAGTTACTTCACTGTACTAAATACTAAATGCAAGACTACTGGGAAAAGATAAGATAAATCAAGGTATCATATTAAGTTAAGAATGATTGGCAAGCAGAAGAAAGACCTACAGGAGCAACTGTGCCAGTACAAAGATGTCTTCACAGATGGCCCAGTAAAAAGACACAAAATCAAAATGAAGACAAGGTATCTTGTCAAAGTGTAGCCCTACCAAATGCCAAGGGAACTGCAAATGTTGATGCAGATAATAGGGGAAGACTTTGTGTGTGAGCTGAGAACAGTCTTTGTATGTAGTATAAAAAGTATTGTAAATATTTTTCTTGAAGAGGATTTATTTTAGTGTTGGATATACAATACTCTTTTAAAGTAAGAGTTATTATTTAGTTCAATAAATGACCTAATATTTACTTGTTATTTAGTTTTTATAACAAGTGTTAAAAGTTGATTATTTTAAAAGTGTCACATTTTGTTATGTAACTTGGTAAGAGGTGTATGTTGAATGTGTGGTTCAACTCTTGTAAACTGACATGTCTAGTGAACCTTTGTATTTTTCACATTGCTTTAAGTGAATATTGTTACATCATAGCATCTAGTAGTTTGAAGAAAGTACAAGGCCTCAGTTGGGTAATGGACATATATAGGTGAGCAAGTTAGAACAAGCAATATTCAGTCAGAAAATTTTAACCTTGTGAAAGTGAAGTTATACTGCATGATTGTTAGTTTAGTGGTAAAGGGTGATATTTCAAAGTAAGTGTCTCAGTTTAACAGAGATAAGGAGAATAATTAGTCTTGTTAAAAAGTGTGCTAAAGTAATTGATCCCACCTGCCCAACCTTTAATCAAAATCAGACAATTATTTAAAGTTCTAGATACAACTGTGTAAACTACAGGGTAATGTAAATAAATTTATCACAAATTGTGTAGTAGGTTAAAACTTTGAAAAATATAAATTGCATTTCTTTGTTTCAGAATAACAAAAAATCATAAAAGGAGAAATAAAAAGCTTTTTATTAAGCAATGCTGTAAATAGATTGGTGGCAGGTTTAGCCTGGGCTTTAACATATATTCATTTCCAAACAAAAAAAAAATAAATAAATAGAAGGAACATGCAAAAAAACTTTCACTGGAATAAGCTATTTTATTAATATTACCCACTTGCAAGGTTTTTAAGAGATTAATGGGTAGTTTACATTACAAAATGCTCAAGAAACCTACAATCTTAGAATTTGCTTCACCACAATATGAACAGTAGGTCAAAGAATGGATAAAAGCTAAGGTTCTTCATTTGGCCAAGTATGTCAGAATGCCCTCTACATAATACTTGATTTTGTTGGTTTGTGCAACATCTTCCTCACCATACATTGAATGTTGCTGCTTAGTTGACTGATCAAATTAGCATCCTCTTAAACTGGTAACATCCAATTAGTGTCACAAAAACTGTCTTTTCTTCAGATCTTATCTCAAATAACCTTTACTGAGGTCAGTTTTTCCAAAGAACTTGGCTCCATCTTGTTTTGCATCATAGCTTCTGGATTTTCCACAGGTTCAGAGTAAACGGGTGCATCAGATTTAATTTCCAGAAATCTATGTAGAAACAGTTTGATTAATCCTTCTTTTTCACAATTACCACTGTTGAACAGTAGGTTGAATCTGAAAGCTCAATGATTCCAGCTTCTAATATTGCCTCAGCCTCCTACTTTATCAAATCTCTCATCACACAGGACATCTGATAGGGAATTCATCTTGAGTGGATTCCTTGTTATGGTCTTGGTGTTATGTTGCACAAGGTCTGTCTTGCCTTGTTTGTCAGTGAAGATTGTTTTTTACTCTGACAGTAGGTTTATTAATTCTTTCTTCTGCTTACCAGTCTGTTCTTCAATGGTGTTGACATCTTCATCTTGTATGACAAAATAACCATCTTCTGGTCCTGCATTTACAGCAGCCACACCTGCAACATCTACTTGTGCCTCAATAGTTGTATCCAGTATGTCTTATTCTCTTTTAAAATATCTCTTCAACACATTAGCATGATATATCTTGGTCTTTCTGTGCAATTTCACCTTAATAGTCCATTCTGCTGACTACTTCTTGTACTTCAAAAAGTTCTTTTCACTATAATATGAGTTTATACGTGTCTATAGGTTGCAGAACGAAGACCTTCTGTCCAACCCTGAAATGTCACTCCTTGGCATTTTTGTCAAAGTACTTCTTCTTACTGCTACAAACTCCATAAAAGCTCTTTCAAGTGAATTGGCAAACCTTCTCCAGTTGGTTTCTGAGGTCTAACAAGTTCTGGTATGTATTCCTCACTACTCTTTTTCTACTGTCCATAATTCTTTCAACATCTGCATTGGACCTCATATTATTCTCCTGTACAGTAACTCAAAAGGTGAAAATCCTATACTTGCTTGTGGGCCTTCTTGATAAGCAAATAACCCTGATTACAGGTACCTGTCCCACCCATGTGGTCTTTCAAAACACAACTTCTTCAGCATGCTCTTTGTCCCTCTCTTCACAAGTCATGGGTCAAAGGCTATATCATCTCATTTGTTGACTGACATTCAAAATCTTAATAGACTTCTATTTTATGAAGTTATGTCAATAAATTTGATATCAAACTGTAGATTACAATTGAAGTTTTAGTAATATATATTATTTAATGTCTTAAGTTAAAAGTAACTTTTAAAAAACATGTGGCATGTGAATAAACAATGGAAAGACAAGAATGTCCCCTCAATGGTTTTCTCAACTATTTTCAAGTATTATGATGTCAACTTGTTCTTTTGACACAAAACTTCAGGCTGGTAAATTAAGTCTTTAGTCTGTCCAAAATTTCATATTTTCTTTGGATCCAAATAAAGCTTAGTTACTAAGCTTGATAAATTATAATGGAATTCTATGGTACCAATTTAGTAATTTACATTTTTTTGGTTATTTCAAATGCATATATAAAACCTAAAAAAAATTTTTTCATTTCATATCCTTCATGTGCAAAATTGTGTAAGGCTTAGCAACCTATGACAAGCAGCAAATGTGTACAAAAAGGTTGTTACTAGATTAGATAATTGTTTCCTTTAATTATTTATTTACTGTTCTATGTTTTAAGAAAAATAATGATTAATAACTTACTTCTAAATACACATAATCTATCTTTCTGTCCATTTATCAAATTCCGTTAACATGGTTAAATAGCATAGTTGTAAACTTCAATATTTTTGCCACCACTACAGCTTATTTACTCTGTTGTTTAAGTTTTCTTTCATCACTGTTTATTGCCATTTTTATACCACTTTGGTGAGAGCTGAAATTTTTAGTCACTATTTCTGACTTGTTGGCAATAAATTTCAACAGTGAACAGACAGTACACAATCTACATTTAAAATACTATATATTCAGAACAAATGGTTTGTTATATGCATTACAAGGAAACTGCTTAATGACTGAGTGCTACTTTGTGAACAATGGATGTATAATGTCACAACAGAATAATATGGAAGATGGAGACTTAACATTTGTTTTACAAAGTACATAACTAGAGGTAACACATTTTGTTTGAAACATCCTTCTAGGCTTTTTGGGACTGAAGTTTAATTTTAAAGCACTTTTATAAAGATATTTTTCAAAATATCACAAAATGTTATCAGTCTAACCAATACATCTAAACTGGTGTCTATCACAAGCAAACATAAATGTTGGAAATAAGACTGTTCTAAAAATTAACATATTAGGAAGTATTGTTTGCAAAAAATCAAGTAGCATCTGGCTTAACATCATAAAATTAATAACCTATAAAGGTTCATATACAATACTTATACATTAAGAAAATTAAATTTTATTAAAAAAATGTGATATATACACTGTTTACAGTAAAGATATGACAACAGTTACTTAGAGCAAAATTTAACAACAATTTTTGTAGTTTTTAGTAATTTGGCAAGAACTATACCTGGAAACTCCAAGTTCCTCCAGATCCCTTGACATCATTAATTACCTGTTCACTGGCTTGTGGTAAGTTGTAGGGATCAGAAGAATTCTTCAAGAGTGTCTCCAGTACCTCCTGGACATGGGTAATCTCTTGAATCATGCAAAGTTCTTCCTCCTAAAAAGTCAGAAGAGATTTTGTTGTTCTGACTGAAGATATAAAAAACTAAATTTTCAAAAATTCAAAGTTATCCCGAAAGTTATTAGTTCATAACACTAATACACTGTTGTACTATGAACCACTTTCTACTAAAACATCTTTTTACCTCAGTGTACGTATATATTAAAGATACACATAAACTATGTTTGTGAACCAATACTCTATAATTATAATTAACACAATAAACCAGTATATTGGAATGGATGGTATCTGCCTGTTGTAAAAACAGATGTAGGGGATGATATTTCAAGACTTCCATTTTTCATCTTCAGGTTAGTGTGTGTTTGTACTTACTGAAACTAAAAAAATGTGGTAGTTATTTTATATTTAGTATAAAACTGGGGAAGCTCAGAAATTAATGTTATTTCTCTTTGCCTCCATTCTTGGCTTTCAATAATTGTGACAGGTTAACAAAGGTTTCTCTGAACTGTTGGTTTTTCATGGTTCAAGCATGAAGAAAAGCCATGCAGAAGATTAAAAGAGCAGTTGCTTCTTTGATGATGGCCTGAAGAGAAGTGGGTTGGAGCTTCAAGCCTGATGACTGAACAACCAATCACGATCAGCAGACATGGATGACAACTCAAATACTGCTATCACTAGAGTTCAAACAACACTTCACATTGTACCACAGTGGTGCAACAAATAACACATCAACCTCAACCCCACTAAGACTCACATGATCACATTCTGTAAAAAGATAATTGAAGAAAAAATTCAATAAGCATAAAGTAAAGTAAAGCAATTTTATGAAAACCATTAAATTCCTTGGTCTAACTGTTATGATAAATCTATCACAGAGGAAACACATTAATAGTATTATCAGTAAAGCCAGTACAAGAATTAAATTCCTGAAAAGCATTGGTAGACTCACCAAATGATGCACAGCTAGAACCATATGAGAATGTATAAAGCATACATTAGACCTCTGTTCGAGTATAGGAATGCAGCATAATGACTAAACAATAATCAAAACTACAAAACATTCCAAAACATGGTTATCAAAATTGTACTCTGACTACCAAATTACATTCCATCAGTTTACTGTGAATCATTAATTAAAATGCCTTCTATACAGAACTGGTTCATCAATTTGAAGAAATTCACAAGCTCAAGAAATCACATCCATAGCTAAAATGTCTACCTCCTTGGCCAAATAACTCTCCAATAATATGATAAATATCATGTAAGGGAAATCTTACTTTGATTATATAAAGTAAATATTAGTCAAGTTCTCTCATTTTCAGCTTTGAGCACTAGACAAGTAGACTATTTGGCACCTGTCCAGTGAAAGTGGTTTTCTCCACTTTCCACTACACAAATTCTTTACCAAAGGATATACAGATTTAGGGCCTGGGAGCCAAGGGATCTATAATATCTTGCCCAACCTGGTCTGCCTGTCTTTGATAACACAGCTTTTCTCAACTTTTTTTTTTTAAACATGACTATTCATTTCAAAGACCCCTCACATTTTCTGCATCACATCATTAACTTAAGGTATCAACCTGTACTCTTTTACGACCAAACCTTCAGCAGAGCTGAAGAGAAACAAACATTTCTGAATGTCCTTGGTTGTCTCACAAATATAAACTTCATGTCTATTAAATCTAAGACCAAAATTTTGACCTTCAAACTACACTTAACCAAAATAGCCATTACAAAAGGATGAAGAACACCATTATTTCTGTGTAATTTGTTGAGAGCTGCTTTATCATACCTTTGATGATCAAGTCTCAACAAAAATGCAGTTATACAGTCTAATTTATGATATTTTTTAAACTGCATAAAATATGATGTTACAAAATAATATATTTCTTCAAAGATATTTATAAATTAACTCTCAACACAGGTATCTTTCATTGTATATGACACCTACATTTAGTGTCTTACATTCAAAATTTTATTAAACTACTTTATGTTATACCAATTTGTATTGTATATTTTCATAGTATACAAGTTTTAAGTTATTAATTTTATGCCAATATTCAAAACTATTTCTGAATTTCCCCTAGTGTGACTCCCATGACACATTTTCTCTAGGTATTTTCTCACCTCTATTTTATCATGCCCCTCAAAAAGCTACAAAATTAAACATAATTTACTCATTATAAGATTGTCATTGCTCAGATAAATTATGATTTTAATAGTCTTCAATTTTATTTCATTATAGAGTTATCAAACAGAAAATCAGACTCCTCCTGCCACACCTTCCTGCCACATCCTCTCTTTCAGGATTTGTTATTAGTTCTCTCTTACATTAAATTATACATTACTTATAACCAATAGAAGATCAGGGTGTTCACTATTAAATATACATAAGCATCGTATTACATTATGCTCTGAACAGATGAGTGTAAATTGTACTTATAATACAACTTTGGTTCTTATAGGAACCACAATGGTAAGCTTGGATGAATTTGTAACAGCTTTTGTTGCATAGTTAAAAAGCCAGAAAAACTCTAATTGTTAAAGAAAACTATCTAGTCTATGTTCTTTGGTGTATTATTTAAGTAAATAAAAATTATTTAATGCATTACTACCATCAGTATAAAAAAGAAGGGTAACTGTCACTGACAATCGACAGCAAGAAAAGAAGAATACTTGGGTAAGTACTTAATTTCTTGATTTTCATATTTATTCTTTATTTATTATGATGGGAAAAATTAAAATATAAAAATAGAAATCTCTTTATATTAGTTATGGTTAGATTAAATAAAACTAACAACAATAAGGCACAAATGAAAGCAGCTTGGAGTAGCTAGAGGGTAATTAAACAATGAACTAGCATGTTCCTCAAGTGATTTACAACTTATAATAATAAAGATAGTAATTAGATGCAGTACAAAGGAAAATAAAATAAACAATGCAATTTAATAATAAAACGATGTATAATGTTATGAGAGAAAAGCTACTTATAGCAAATGAATGTAGTTTTGTGCCAAAACTTGAAGTCATTCTAGAAAGAAAAAAGGACAATTTAGATTTTTTTTTTCTTCTTCTTCAAAAAATGTTTCAAAAATGCTAAGGGATTTTAAGAATTACACAAAATAAATATTAAAATTTTTAAAATGAGGAAAATTATTATTCTTAACATGACAATGATTACTTTTCACACTGACTATTAAAAACAAATACTCTATATATATCAATGGACAAATATTTATTTTCCTAAAAAATAAATGTTTATATTTCACAAAAACAGCCTGTGAAGATTCTTACATCATTAATCAATATATCTTTTGTAAAGAAATGCAACTTGTTTGGACACACAATTCAATTCAGAATTTTCTTATCTTTTGGAATATACTGTCTGCACTTTTGGATTTCATTTCAGAAAAATATACACATAGAAATATCACTTTCTAATTCTCTCTCATATTATTCAAGCATTTCTAAGCATTATTATAAACATTTATTTATTATAGTACCATGAAACTTTCAAAAAAAAAATTCTTCATTTGTGAATTCATGATTCAGCTACAAATACCTAAAGAAAGGCATTGTCCAATATACAGTATCAACAACAAATTATGCATTAATAATATGTATATCTAATTGAAGCTCCACAGTTTTCAGTGGATTTACCTACAACATAATTCTTGTTTTGCATTTTCAATAATCAGTACACGTAATTTCATACACAGCCTTACAACAGAGCCTACTGGAATGGAAATTATGCTGTAGAGTATTGCGAAAACGCATGATCATCAAATGCAGTATAATTATATGTGCAACATGGACTATTACAATGTGCAGAGGCTTCAAAACAATTTCAATATAACATACTCAACTTCTGCATTCACCTTTACTGTTCTAAAATCTGTCACAAGAGGCTTGCTTATCTAGCTTTACCTTAATTTTATCCGTTTAAATAAAGAGTAGATGCATGAATACCAACTGCTAAAAAATCTTAGTACATTTACACATTATGTATAATAACAAAAATAAAAGGAATGAATGCTGCAATGTAATCATCAAGTTTTATACTGATCAACAAGTTGTAGAATGATACTCCAATTGTACCTGTGTATATTATAAATACATATATGCAAGATATAATGCAATCTTCAAGTACCATATTGACTGACAATCTGTTTCCTCAGTTTGACTTTTAATTTATATCTATATATTAAAAATAACAGCAGATATTTTGGAACACAAGGTCTGTGATTTTTTTCAATACAATATGTAACAGAGCATTGACTTCTGGTGTCCATGGAATTAAACTTGCATAAATGGACATGGAATTTAACATAAGAACTACAGTTTATGAAAAGATGTAATACTAAATACATTTTTATACTTTGTTTTGTACAATAAAACTTACCACAACAGGTTTTAGATAGCTAATAAACAAACAGTATCGACTTCTTTCTTCAATCATTGCCCGTCTAACTGCTTGTTTTTCAGTTTCTTCCAATAGCAAACATTTATCGTTAACATCCTGCAAAGCTGAGTCTATGGTTTGTTGAACTTCACATTTCCCTGACACTTTGGAATAAAAAATGATCAGTCTAAACAAATACACATAATGTTTTCTGCACTGCTCACAAGTATCCCTGGAACTAACTTTTAAATTATAAGCTTGTGAAAATTATAGATTAAATCTATTTCCTCAAGGGTTAGTGCTTGAACCTTTGCTTTTATCTTATTTACATTAATGATAATTATAAAGACATAATTAGTAACTTAGTAAAATTTGCTGATGACATTGAACTCTTTGGTATTTTCAACACTAATTATTAAGGATGTTGATATACTATAGAATGATGTGATTCAATGTTGGACCTTAAATTATAGGAAAAACAAGGTAAGTACATTTGATATCAAAATTTTATATGATACCACTATGATAGTGTTCTATTGTTAGAAGTAAAGTTAGCAGAATTTTGCAATATATTTTTAGACACACTGAATAAATTGTAAAAGAGAAAACTATCACTTTACACAAATCACATGTTAGGCCAATCTTGAAATTCTGTGTACAGTTTGTTTGGTCTTGTTATCTGAGGAAGGATACTGACTTATTGGAAGGTGTTCAGAAAATGGCTAATGGGATGATCATGAGGATAAAAGGTTGTTTTATGAACATTGGTTAAGATACTTTGACTAATCTACTCTACTGAAAAGAAGGGTAAGAGGTGATTTTATTAAAGTTTACAAGTTTATCCAATAGATAAATAGGATAAATGTTTCTGATTTCTTTTAGCTGTATTCTGAGAAGAGATGGACAAAAAGTAAAAGGTTAAAATATGGAAAATACAGGTTACAGTCGATATAAGTTTTATTTTTCTAACATGGGGAATAGCTTTTAAAGCAAGTTGTATCAGTACTAGTGAAGACCAGCACCTTACATAAGTTTATAAAAGTAAACTGACAGTTCTTCAGAAAAATGGAGGGTTGAATTGTTACCCCTCTTTTTTTCTTCTCAGGGTGGATGTGCAGGATCAGTCTTGAAAGATAAAATTATCCCTTGTTGATATTATGTTATGTTAGAGTAAAATGAGATTATGATAAAAATCCCTCACCTTGCATTAGATTTCTGATCATTTCTGTATAGTACTAGTTTTAAAAACAAATAATGCCTGTAATTTAATTTTTCTGCAATAGTATTACATCTGCAGTACAACTAACACCACTTTTCTTTAGACAAGTTAATTTGCGTGTGCTGCTTATAAATTGCATTTCACTCAACTTCTAACTTCTATTTTAATTTGAGCACCTTTTCTTAATTTGACATGTTCAACCTGTAGCAAAATATAAACACCTTGTACTTGGTATGTAATCTGTGCTAAGTACACAGGCCTGTAAAGGATCTATTATCTTAATTTTTACATATACTGTAGTAATGATACCCATTTTTCTCCATCACATACAGATTTTTCAAAAAATATCATACGCACTTCTACATAAGTGAATCATTGTCATTGAAATAAGATCAGGTTTTGTTATGCTTAAAATGTTGACAACTAGTGGCTATAGATTTCTCTAGACCAATCGCAAAGTGAGTCTTATCAATCATTCTAAAACCCATGAGAAACACATAGCTAGTATTATGAATGGTTAACTGGTCACATGACATGCCATTTCTGGATAGTATTTGTTTGTCTGCACTTTGACAAGAGGTTGTGTAAATGACCCAAGTGTATTTGGTTATATTTGTGTTAAATTTTTTGATAAAAAAACAAAGGCAAAACAATACAGTATTTTTCAAAAAAAGTGTATTCCTCATATTTTGGAATAAAACTTGGGGACCAAGCCAAATCATGGGCTCCATATAAAGTTTGTATCACTTGTGTTATTAAAGAGTTGAAACAATGGACTACAGGTAGAAAAGGTCTTTGCCTTTTGGAATTCCAGTGGTCTAACATGAAACCACAAAGATGACTACAATTTTTGCTCATGTAATGTGTAAGGCTACAGCACTCTAAATAAAATGGAAATTATTTTTTTTATCCAAACATTCAGTCTGCTAAAAGTCCTGCTGTTCAAGGACCTGATATACCTGTACCTATGCCACTGGAGATTCCTGATACAGTTTCATTTGCTTCTGAATCTGACATCAATAGAAATGATAAGGATCATTTTCAACCACAAATACCTAGTGAACCATAACTTTTCACACAAAGAATCCGAAGGATTCTTCAGAGATTTTGGGGCCAAGACTTCAGGCTAAGAACTTATTTTCTACGGAAATATCATATTACTGTTACAGAAATCTAGAAAAGGGTTCACATTATAATTTTCACAAAAAGGATAACTGGTTTATTGCAACAATACTGCTGAATTAATACCAATTCTAAAAGCTTCGGTCTATAAACCAAATGGCTGATGATTATTCACTTATTCCTTCAAAAGAAATCAAAAAGTGTTCTCCTTCACAATGGTAACATACATGCACCTGTTACTATTACTCATTTGGTTCACTTGAGAGAAACAAAAAGTTCAAACTTCTAAACTTCTTCTTAAAGAGATCAAATACAAAGAACATGGTTGGCTACCCTGTGAAGACTTAAAATTCTTTTGTATGTCATTGGATCAACAATCCAGTTATTCAAAGTTTCCAGGTTTTTACTTGAATAAGACAGCAGAACGTAAAATCGACACTGGATAAAGAAGAAATGGCCATGCAGAATCAGCCTGATACTAGAATTGAAAAACACTGAATGTGAAAGTGTGGTTAACACAAAAACGTCCTATTAACTTATTTCACATAAAACAGGGCTTGATGAAGCAGTTAGTAAAGGCCTTAGACTAAGATGGTGACTGTTTCAACTATCTATGTTGGCAATTCCCAGCTCTTTCAAAAGCAAAACTTAAAGAAGGAATTTTTGTTGAGCCTCAGATTAGGAAACTGATTTTAGATGAACAGTTCAAAAGAACAATGAAGAAAGTTAAAAAGGAAGTATGGACTGCCTTTAAAGATATTGCTGACAATAACACATTTCACGAATACTGGCAATAACATGCTTGATAAATTCAAAGAGTTCAGTTATAATACGAGTTTGAAAGCTCATTTCTTACACATACATATTGATTATTTCAAAAGAAAATCTTGGTACCATCAATGAAGAACAAAGAGAAAGGTTTTATCAAGACAACAGGAAAATGGACAGAAGATATCAGGAAAGGTGCAACATCAGTATGACAGCTGATTACTGCTGGTTACTGAAACAAAATGCTCCAGATGCAATACATGAAAGAATGACCAGAACATGTAGTTTTGAGATTAAAAGATATAGATTTCACATGCACACACAAAAAACAGGATGAATGAAGATGCATATTAATTTCATATTAATGGTCTTCCATTTTATTCAGTTTGTTTGTATCTTTGCTGACAAACATAATAATAAAAAATGTTCATTGTGGTAAATTAAATAATAATTTGATCTAAGTTTTTCTTCTTCCTGATTTGTAAAAAAATCCTTTTGTGATAGAAGAAATGAATATTATTTTTGAAATTTGCACAGTTGAATCAAGGAAAATCCATTATTAAAACAAAAACAACTTTTATGAAGTTTAAATTGACAGGCCTATGGTATTAACACGAGAAACATGTCACTGTATCCAGAAAAGTTTTTTTTGTTTTTTGCAGTAAATGATAATCCCCTATTTAATTCATGTAGGTAGTTTATAACACACACACACATACATATATATATATAAATTAATGACACTATGTAAAAATCATTAACCTATGAACTACAAAGGTATTCCAAGTTTCTTATTCCACTACTTAATACTAAATCAGTATATTTTATTTTTGCAGTACTTCACTACAGGTGTATCACTATTTGAAACTGATACCTTTGCGTGCTTTCTTCTGTAACCTCAGGGTGTCTGTAGATTTTTTCTTGATCTCTTGTCTAGATCTTTTGTATTCTGTCAAACAGTCAAAAATCAGTTTCATAATATTATCATACTTCATTTTACCCACACTTTCAAATAAGCTTACTTGTGTTCTAATTGCACGTAAACAATAAATTTAATTACTCTATAAAGTTTCATAGCTGTAGTGACTAATAATTCTACCTTTCTGCAACTAATTTAAAATGTACATTTCATAAGCTATATCTAAGTAAATATTTATACATTTTTATTAAAGTGTTCTTCATGCAGTTATAGTCATAAATATGTACTACCTCATTTGCCTAAGTAAGGTTCAAAGTTTGCAACAATTTGACCCTGTGTTTGTGTCTGCTACTGGAGTTGGATAAGCCCACATGAAAAAGAGACAGATATTTGTAAAAGTTGGTATAAACTGTGGGCTTTCTTCTTGGAATAAGATGGATTATGCCATGTATGGTCCAAGGGCAAAAACAACATGGAAGTTTATAACAACAACAAATATCCAGGGGAAGTGCTTTTGAGATATGAAGTATGTCAAGTGTAGTACATCTGGGCAGAAAACCTCCAGTGGAAGTACTTGTATAAGACTAATCATGGTATACTGTGATTGTAACAAAATGATAGATCAGCAAGTATGGTCTATCCAGGTAAAACATATCCATGGAAAGCACCTTGTGATAAGTGGTAGTATGATAAGTGCATTTCATCCAGTAGAAGTGCCTTGCCTAAAACAAAATATCATAGTGTGAACAAATGCAGTCAGCCTTGGCAAGAATATCCAGGTAGAGTGCCTTGTGGTTACTGAGTACAGCAAATGTGGTCCATTTTGGCAGAAAGCATCCAGTGAAAAAACCTTGCATTAACAGTATACAGTGGAACACCTCTAAGCCACCCCTTGAAAGCGGTCATTCAATCACAGTCCCTTTTTTCTGTTTACATAGTCCCTAATTATGTACAGTGGAACCCCTCTAAGAGGCCACACGTTGAAAGCGGTCATTCAATCACAGTCCCTTTTTTCTGTTTGCATAATCCCTAATTATGTACAGTGGAACCCCTCTAATCAGGCCAGTTTGTCTCAGTCCCGAAGGTGGCTGCTTTAGAGGGGTTCCACTGTATGACATAATCAACAAGTACAGTCAACTTGGGCAGAAAAACATCAGGGAGAAGCATTTGGGATTGAGAATATTATGATAATGCATAATAAGAAGCATAACAATGATAACCATCCTATCACAGAGTTGGTACAAAAGACTAGAAAATATTAAATTAATGTACAAATCTCACTCATGAGGAAACCTCCTAGACTATTCACAACTCCAGCAATAGGGAACCTGAAGTGGAAAGGATCACCTTATTCCACTAGGAAAAAGAGAGGAAAGGGAAAAAACATTGAAGACTCTGTGGGAATGATATACTGGATACAGTGCAAGGGGTATCTGCATTTCCCTAATTTGGAGAGCAGAGAGACATTGATTATAAGGATGGGCAAAAACTACTTTTCTGCTTTACTCATGAAGTCCATGAGTGTATATATGTATATGATATATGGATATAGATACACCACCTGATAAGTGGCCAGTGGTTTTACAGAAACACTCCATCTTCACAGTGAGTGTCAGTTAAATATGCAGTTAATGCTAAAAACACAAACAGCTTATCTCACTAGGCAACACCTACCAGGAACCATACACAAAATAGAATGTAAAGCAACTATAAAATACATCAAAGATGAACAGACATGTGGAAAATTGCAACAAGTGGAAGATGATACTCAACTAAGAAAGACACAGCTAGATTGTGTAAGTAATATACAATAAAAGTATTAGTAGTTGTCCACCTACCAACTTGAATAATCTCCTCCAAATGAGGGCAGTTACGAGCAGCTAAGATCTCAGTTAAATGGCATATTTGGCTCAATAAATCATTTATCAGTTGATGACTTTCCACCAAAAAGTCTAAATAAGTTAGATGTATAAGTCGCTAAACTCAGCCAGTAACGGTAATAGGAGAAAGATCATAGGAAACAGAGAGATTTCATGGAACAAAGAGGCAAGAATAGAAACTACAAAAAAGTCAGTACAAGATATAATAATAAAGGGATGTGATGGATGAAAATTATAAAAAATGAGGAGCAATAGCAGACACAGACAAATTATGATCAAATGATCAGATAAAAAAATTGAGACAAAGTATGAACAGCAGGATGGGAAAGCAGGATGTGAAAGTTTTAATCATAATGCTTACTTTAAGGGACAGTCCTTGTAACAGTTGTCATTGTTAAGCAACACATTTACTTTTAATGTCACCTTTGCAGTCTTTTCTCTGCTTTGTAAAAATTATTACAAATTTATCTTTAGTGTAGTTTTAAACAACAATGTAAAATTACATTCAAGGATATAGTTACCTTTATTGTTTATGGTTCTTCTTAACTATGTATAAAAACTACCAGGCAGGTTTAAGCATCATATTTTTTATCAATGTGACCCTTAGCAATTTTGTGACAATTATTAGGTTTAAATGTCTATATCTTTAGTTATAAAAGTTACACTTACTTTTAATATCAACATTGCCAACTTTGTACAAATTACAAAAGTTAAATGTTACACTTATATTTAACATGTTTCTTTTGAACTTTAAAAACACTTTTTAAGTTGGAGCATCATATTCACCACTGAGCACCATTTGTAGCAGCAAATTTACCTTTAGTATGTTCCTTATCAAGTTGTGTAGCTGTTTTCTTCCACTCTTCCAATTTGTTTTGAAGAGGTATAACCAAACAGTCCATGAGTGCACTATAAAAACACATACATTTTATATTTATTCTATTATATCATACAGTGAAACTAAATTATGAAAAACTTAGATAATCAGATGTAAGAGAAACAGCTAACTCTTTGTGAACCAAAATTTCAGAGTTAGTCTGTATTAATTAGTTATGCTAAAGTTTTAGCAGACATATTTCAGTTACATTTACCAGCTGCTACAAAGACAATTTATTCATACATGAACTTGGTAACATGGCTAACAGATATTTAACAGTAAGCATAGAGACTGTTTCTGCATCAATTACAGAAGTATAAATTTACATTTTTCTTTTTCTTTGTGTTGTTTAGTCAGTTTTATAAGTTAACCAACTAAATGCTCATCATAAGATAAGAACTAATGATTAATCTTTCTTTTCAAACTTGTACCTAAATAAACGTTTTATGAACTTTTTTCTAAAAATATTTCCTAATTTAGTTTGTTTTGAATAACCCACAAAGCTACATGAGGGCTATCTGCAGTAGCTATCCGTAATTTAGCAGTGTATGTCACCACATATCACCAACTCTTAGGTTACTCTTTTACCAGTGAATAGTAAGATTGACCATCACATTATAATACCCCCAAGGCTGGAAGGACAAGCATGTTTGGTGTGCTGGGGATTTGAACTCAAGACCCTTGGATTACAAGTCAAGTGCCTTTACCACATAACTATGCCGAGCCTTCAATTTAGTAACAATACATGCAAGGAACATGTCTATATGTCTATTCTCTTTCTAGTATTTCACAAAAAAACATTTTTTTGTGTATTTGATCATATCTTGTAAGTATTCTTTATATTTCTATGTTACATTGAAATGCTATTCTTGATAAATTGTCATATATTGAAACATGCAAAAAATTTTTCTCAAAGATATATTTTTACTTGGTCAATTGCATGACTCTACAATTTAGCCTTCTAACTTGGGCTTGGTCAATGTGACCAACCACATGACCTCTCTTTCTCTTCATTTAAAGCCTTAATAAACTTGTACTTCTAACTTTCAATATAGTGTGTATATATTAACAAAACTTAGCAGTTTCTCAGCTAACATTATAAGTCTTTCACAAACAAAACAATATTTTTAGCAAAGTATTTTTAATAAACTAAAATCAAGATTTGTTCATGAATAAATCTAGCATTTGTTTTGAAAATTCCAACTAGTAAGGATTATCCATGGCCCACCAGCATAGTGACTAGGAGCTGGTTAAGTGGCAAGTCTCCTGTGCATCACCTGAAGAGGGGGGAGAATTTGCATTAAGAAGACTTGGAGAAATGCCTAGATTCCAAATAGACCACTAGCAGAAGTACTTTACTGAAGACAGTGCAATAGGTGATCAGAAGACACTCAGTGATGACGAGAAAACCCACTTGTAGAGAAAAATATACATGTAAAAACTGCTGGTTTGGGTTGAGAAGATTGTGAACCTGACAATGACCAAAGAAGATCAAAACATTGTTCACTCCTCTACATAAAAATTTTTTCAACCCAAAACAGCTGTATTCATGTATATATAGATCAGAAGATGCTATTTTTAAAATCCAACATGCACAATAAGTGAAGTAGCAGAGAAATCAAAGCAGGGGCACGACAATAGGATTCAAGAAGGAATGTGGCATACCAAGTCAACAACTCAAACAAGGAGTGCAAGAGGATGATAGGTATATAGAAAAGTGAGACCAGCCATGGCTGAGAACTTTAACATTCACAGCTGAAGAACAGGGGGCCATAAAAGAGGAATACAGAGATGCCAACTATTTCAAATGACTGAGCGTAATGATTGTAGACAGAGCCCTTTATCATTTGCGGCTACTAGGCCTGACTAATATCTCTAAGCTGTTTATTATTATAATATTATTATAACTATTATTATTTATTACTGCTAGAGATTGCTCATTTATGACTGTGTTTTGTGTATTTTATAAATAAATATTAAAAAATTATTTTGAAATTATGTCTTTTATTTAGTTCAGAGTAACAAACATACTGGTAAAACAACACTGAACATGCACAAACAGTAAGCAGAAAAAGCCTTTGTGTAAGGACTAGTTTATATCATGTTTATGACACTTATTGCAATAGTTTTGCAGCTGTTGCAGCCTTTGCTTTCATGAGAATGTCTCTGGATGGTTGGGAGTTATAACAACATTGTCCATTTGACTGCATACACATCTTGTGTGTTATAATACTGCTCAAAACTGAGGTGCTCAAGTTTGGTCTGAACTTGCTTTTGTTTTTAGTCACTAAACTAAATATCCTTTCATTGTCAGCATTAGAATGGAAGATTGTAAGAATTCCAAGCATAACCCTGCACAGAATGTCATACTTCTTGTTGCCATTTCCATCCTTAACTGTAGACAGCTGAACCAAAACTTGTCAACATTCAACTGAAGGACAGTTTCTGAGAAAGTATCAATTTGATAGTTCAAATATCACCCTTCCAACTTGTCAATAGTGTTGTGCTCATGTATATTGACAAGGACAGGATACTTGTCTGTAAAGAAGCGTAGAGAAGAGAAATGTTTGCTGACTTTCAGTTTTGGATCAGCAACCACTTGGTAAATCAGAAATTCATCATTTAGAGGGAAATGTTTCATCATGTAATTTGTAGCAATATAGTATTTCTTGACACTGGTGTAGAAGCTGATCAGGTCCAGGTCCTTTTCATATTTAACAATATATTCCTTGGCAGCATTTCCAGTAGAAACTGCCTCAGATTTGTGTAAGGATTCATTGTTGTAGTCAAGTTCAGTGATGTTGCCTTCAAGATATTCTGGCTTGATGTATCTGACAAGTACATTTTTAACTTGTGTAATCAGAATTTTATGCATAATGTGTATGCAAGGTTCTTCTCTTTGCAATATCAAATTGGCTTGCTCAAATGAAAGAATTGCAGACTGAAGAAAAAGACAAAATAACAAGTTCATTTTGTTGTCCAAGAAAACTGTTAACTTGCTTTGCGCATAACTTTTCTTGGTTACTTCCTTGCTAGCTTTCATTTTCTTCTCTTTTTTTTTATTGATTTTCTCTTCTTCAGTTCAAGGTTAGACTGCCTAAACATATATTGAGTTATATCAAATGTTTCTTTGTCTGCTTTTGGAGACTGTTGTCTTGTGTCCCTGTGTAGCTGGGAGAGTGTCTTGACTGTGTCCCTGTGTGGCTGCTGAGAGGATATCAAGTGTGTCCCTGTGTGGCTGAGAGGGTGTCTTGACTGTTCAAAGTCTTGCTGCCTGACTGAGCTGCACATTTAGATCCTTTTGAATCTAGTTTTTCCTTTTCACAGTGCAAATATTTCTTCAATAGCTTCCACATGTCTAATATTCTGTTGAAGCACACCCCAAGTGATAGCCATCTTGTGTTAACAAGTTGTAAAATTCTCTTGTTTCTTGTCATACAATCCTTGAAACCCTTTGAAATGTTGTTTTCTGCTAGCACTTTTGTCCAAAAAATAGTAGATATCTATCAATATATGAGAAACTGGGCAGGGCAGTTCTCTGGAAGCTTTCTGGGCAGCAATATTCATGAGGTGACAGGCACAGCCCATGAAGTAAATGCTAGGCTGTCATCTGGAGATGTGTCCCATCACACCTTTACCTATACCAGACATAACTGAGGCATTGTCTGAAGAAAAACTAACACAGTTCTCCCATGGAATTTTCCTCTTTGTCAGTTCGTGGTCCAAAAGCTTGAAAATATTCTCTCCCGTTGAAGCTTCTTTCCATTCCACCATTGTCAAAAGAGAACAAACAATTTTTCCAAGCAAAGGGTCAAGATATCGTACAACTACTGGATACAGTTTTGAGTCATCCATGTCTGTGGATCCATCGGTGGCTAAACTGTAAACACTGTTAGTAAGTATGCTTGAAATTATTTTGTCATCTTCACAACCCAACATTTGTACAATGGCTGTAGTTTTGGTTCTAGCACAGCCATATATTTTTTGCTATATCAGAGTCTGGGAACATTTTTCTAATAGATGTCCTGCATGATCGGCTACAGCTAGGGGTAAATTATGAGCAATGATAAATTGTGTGAACATCACTTCTGCATTTATGGTTTCATATTCTGAATTATTTCTCACAAATGTCGTTATCTGCATCGTTTTTGTCTTCGCCTCAGCCTTTTGTTGGTGAGATGCTGATTTTGTATGTCTGGAACAATCATTTATCCTGCCATGCACCACAGAAAAATCGATGTGACAAACTGTACAAAACGCATGACTGTCACTGACTTTTGATGCAATGACCGGATATTTTGCACTATATTCTTTCCTAAATTTTTGATTCACAATTTTAGTCCTTTTAAATTTGCCAGAAACAAAACAATCTGGTGAATGAGGCCTCTTTTTTTCCACCTTATGAATGATCACATTGGTGTTTCTATGCTGCTTAGAAAAGAAGAAATACCCATCTACATGAGCACTGATTGGCTGACAAGCACTGATGATGTAACTATGGATTCCCCCACGTATCCAGTATGGAGAAGCACCACACTCAAACTATTGGTGGAGATCGGAGATACAAATATTTTTGTATTATTTCAAGCACAAACATGATTATCACAAGTAGCCATTTGGACTATGTCTTTTATTTATTATCAAAATTTATTTGTATCTCACTAGAAATTTTCTTTTCACCCCTTTCAAGCCCTGGGGGAACAATTTATCACTTTACTGTATAGGCCTATATAATATAATAATTTGGGAGTTGCATCATAATATTTATCTGTATGAGTGTATAGTCGTAATGTATACACCAAAATCGTAATTGTTGGCATCTCTGGGAATATTGGAAATGATAGGGGTGCCATCTAAGAAAGGAGTGTCCAACTGAGAGAAAACCCAAGGATAAATCTAGGGGTGAAGAAACCACTCTGTTATTTGAATGAAATCTGGAAAAAAGAGGTGATCAGCTATCAAATATATAGCTCTAGGTCCACAACAGGCAACAAGACGAATCTGATGTGGATGAGCCCAGAATAGTAGGTTTAATTCTAAAATTAAAGGATTTGGAAAAGCTGCCCTTTGATGGCAGACATATAAATTGTCCATAGATATGTTGAAATGATTATGACCTATCAATCTGCCAGAAAGGGCAGGAAATTGGAGCATGTCCAACAAAGAGTACAGAGGTCAAACACATCAATATGGAGTGAATATCCATCCTGCATCCAAATGCAGGAAGTTATGTTAATGTCCAGAGATGCATCTCAATCCAAAAGGAATAACTGATGAAAAGAAAGATCTGTTTGTGAAGTTGCTATGTAGTATGAGCACAATCTAGTTATCAAGCCAATTCCTTGAGGAAAGAAATGGAGGGTTCATAAATGAGGACAATGAAACCTGAAAAAGAATGTCCTGGATCCAAAAGGCCCACTGGAAAAGGTGTATGTGTGCATGGATCCAAAAGAATGACAGCCTTCAGGAAAGTTAGAGTACCAAGAACAAAAATAATCCATCATATAGGACACGAATGAAAAACTCAAATTTTAGTAATCATTCTTTGTAACTTGCAGGCAAAGAGGAGAAGATTAAGCTCAATTGAGACAAGAGAAGAAGAAGAAAATGCCACAAAGTAACAAATATTTAGTGAGTGAGAGGAAGAACTTGGATATCTTGACAAGACACCTCAACTGAGTAGCCTCCAGAAGAGAAAAAAGGAAGTATATGAAGAGTATACAACTCAAGAACTGACCAATACAAGTCAATTAACCCAGAAAAGGAAAGACAGCTGACAAGATTAATATGATGAGTAAACATCTCACAAACCAAAGAATAGGGAAGATAGATCAATAAGGATGTGCTGGGTACATCAAACATGGCCATCTACACACCAAGTAAAAAAGATCGTACACATGATTAGACAGTGCAGAAAGCGATATGGGAAGATGAGCAAAGAGAAGTAGATGGTTATCCAAAGGACCAACATGACAAAATATTTACTAATACAAACAGCAGACCAGATGCTGAATAGTGAAACAAAGAGAAAGGCATGAAATCTGGAATGGGAAGTCTAAGGGTAGTCTGATCCAGCTGAGGAACAGAAGTTGAAGGGTAAAAGTTAAGAAAGAAGAAACACCTACAAAGGTTATGAGGACTAAAGATGTAAAACTTCATTCCAGGTATCCAGTTAGAAATAAACACCACTGAAAAAAACAAGGCAAAGAAAGAGTGTCTGACAAATACCATATGAAAAAAAAAGAGAAGAAAGGTGTATAACTAAAAATGCAACTCAACCTAACAAGATCCGAAGGTTGGGGAAGAAAGCAGAAGAAACAGAACATTTAAGCTGGCAAAGAGAAGTGAACTGAAATTCTACAGAAAACCCTTCTGGAGTACAGTGCAGAGTCTCAGAAAAAAGTTGGAGGATGAGAGGGAATACAAGAAGATGTTGAGAAAAAGATGAATATATTAATATGGGGAACCAGGGAATTAAGTAAAAAGCAAGGTGTCTAAACTCCAAACAGGCAAAAGAGATAACTAAGATAGTATATCTGGAAAGGAAAAATGTCTGCAAATCAGGAAAAAAGTGAAGAAAGTGAGGGTGACATGGTAGTTAGCTGGTTGTGAGAGAGAAACTGTAAGAGAAAGGAAATAGTAAGCAAGAAATAAAAGAATAAATCTCAAGAAGTGAGTTAATTAACCTAAGAATGAGAAATATTAAAGGACACAGGTGGAAGGAAAGGGACATGTATGAGGAGGTAATCCAGAAAAATACTGGAACAGTAAGATACTGCTCAAAGCAAATCATGTTAAATCCATAATTCAAAAGGCCATTCCTGAGTGGGGAGAAATAAAATCAGCTGATGGGATGGAAGAGGACCATTAAGAATTTGGTAATCCACAACACATGAGCAAAGACTGGAACATCCTCTCCAGATAATGAGTATCCAGAAATCTTAGTTGAAATGAGGCCTGTGTTTCTAATATTATAGCTCATACAGAACTCAACTGAGAATTTTATGATAAAGATTAAAAATTTTGAAACAAAATTTGAAACAAAGAAAAAAAATCAAAGCTCCATAAACAAATGCAAATCTCTTCAAACTGAAGCCAGACAAGATGTGACCACGTCTGTACCATATAATGTGGAGGAAAATAATGACATTATCATGAGTGCATAGAGGCCCCAATATCTGGAAAGTGAGGGAAAACTAGGTAGTCAATGAAAGGAGTTTAATGCAATGAACATGAAGAGGAGTCATATGACACAGGGAAAATAGACAAAAGATAACATACCTGTAACACCATATCCAGAAAGACTGAAGACAGCCTGAGGAAAAAGATGAAAGATGTGACTGTATGGCAAAAGGAGAAGGTGGACAGATACTATCCAAATCAATCTTTTTTTGTCCACATTCACCAAGAAAAAAAATACCTGGTGTGGAATCAGCATCAATTACAAGCTGCATGGCATTCCAATTAAAGAGGTAATAAAACTGATACTTTCTCAGCTAAAAGTGTAGAATGTGAAGCCTGAGAAACTGCTGATAGTGTTTACTACATTGGTAATAGCAATGATTTGAAATCCTATCATGAGAAAGAGGGCAGTTGTAAGAACAGAGAATGAGGCTGTGAGAACAGAGAAGATGAAGTATCATGGTGAGTAGTTGCAGTTGAAGGAGGAGTGATTGATGTGAACATTTCATACCATAAGCTGCAATGAAATGTAAAGCTGGATTTGGGTGAAAGCCATTCACACTGGGTTTCCTGAAAGCTTCACTTGAAGAAGAAATTATGGACACTTTTATTTCTAGTATCAACGCATATACAACAGAGGTTCTGGATAAAAACAATCCTCCATCAAAATGATTTACCTTGTGGACACCAGTTACTTATTATTAAGGGTTGAAGTTTACAGCAGTCTTGATTGTTAAGGATTTAGACCCTTAACTTAATACTAGGACTTACTGGTCCACTACGAGATGCCTCTATACACTCTTGTATTATAAGATGTTTGTTAGGGACAGATCTGAGATCATCTACTGCAACATTCTTTACATCTGCAAGATCAACACTGAAGACAAAGTAAAGATTGAACTATTTATGGAAAATTGTTGGTAAAGTTCCAGACTGCCTTCTACTCATGAAAAAAATGTTTGTATTGAAGAGATGGTTATAAAGTGGATAATCAAATTCAAGCACAAACAGTTCAATTCAAGCAAGTGCCAAACATACTACATCAAGACAACTGAGCTTTGTGATGAGCTATATTGTCAATCTGAAAATTTATTTCAGAAAGGTCACATCACATAGCTCTAACCTTGACACCAACTCTGCTCATGTTGTTAAACTTTTTGACACTTTTGTGAAAATTCAAAAGCTAAATCATTATGTGTTTCTCAGTAGGTACTAACAACATTTCAGCTGCTCTTCTAGACTATCTACACACACACATACAAACATACAACTTGAACCATGTAAGCTTTCATACAAAAGTGAAAAAGTTTGAAATATACCCATCAGGAGCTGAGATGGTTTTCACACTCAGGAAACAAAACATAGGGCATTGGTTGGAAAGACAAAAAGACAATAAAAGCCATATGTGTTGGTATCAACCAAAGTTGAGGTGCAAACCATTCAGGAGCACACACCATCATAAAGCAAAAAGTTGTGGATAACTATAACATGTCATTGAAAGGCTTTGGCCACACTAACCAGATATTTTAGTATGCACAGCCACAAAAACCTGTCAGTGGTGGAAGAAAGTATAAAAGTGAATTACCAAAGAGACCAAAATAAATGTCTGCATCTTGTATAATTTATGCCAGTCAAAAAAATGAGAAAAAAAGTGAGTCTAAGTTTTTAAACAAAACCTCACTGATGGCCTCACAAACAAAGCTGTAGTGATGACACCTGAAGACATCTTAAACTGTCCACCAAAAAATTCAAAACATGGGAAAAAAAAGGAATGAAATGGAGAGGATGATTGAGACTAGACATATTGTGGACCATAAAAAATAAAGGACTGAGACCGTGTGCAATACAGTGCAATAGTCCTAGAAATGTTACTGCTCCAGTTATGTTTGAAGAGGATGCACAAACAGACCACAACTGTATATAAAATAATGCTTTGTGCTTTATCACTAGCAAAATAATGAGTAGCACTGGCCTAAACATTATGATAGCTGTATATATTTCTAATATGCTGCTCCTGATTTTCTTCATTTGATGCAATGCACACTGATTTAATATTCTTCAATAAAATGCATTTTACTGATGGTTTCATGGATAATTATGGATGTACATTTTAACAATCTTTATTTACCCATCATTTGGAGATTCTGCATTGGGTATTCATCATGGGAAAAGGGTCAGGACTTAGTTAAGTTATGCCTGTGTGAATATTTCTTCATCTTGTGCATCTTTCTGACATTATTTCACCATTTAAAATTAATTTATCTTTCTCAAAACCTCAATACATTCAGTAGAATATGAATCTACATCCTCACTATAATGTACAATACTATATATCTTTTGATAACCAAGTATGCTTAGGCTACTTTGCAAAAAACAGCTTCCAATAAACTTTCTGAAAGCCATTTTTGCTCCATTCCAAAGCATGTATTTGCTCCAGAGATAAATAATTAAGAAATGGAAAAAGCAATAATGTAAATCAAATATGAGGCAACTTTGAACACATCTTCATGCAACAGCCTCAAATCAAAAAGTGAGGATTGGGTCCTACAATACAGTGTAAGAGGAGCCAGCTGTACCAGGAGAATGTGAGTTGCACTCCTATCAGTGAAGAGCTGTCCCATGCATATTTACATCTTGGCTTGGTAAGACTTTCAAGAATAATGGTAAGCAAAAATTATTGCACAAAAAGGGCAGCATTGAACAAAAAAAAGCTATTATGTGAGAGAAAGTAGGGTACTGTATCAGAATTTATTTGACTTATTTCATGCAGTTTGTTATCAGCATAAGACTGTTTCATTTATCATAACAGATATATTTGTAGGTGTTACAACTTTTTATTTCAGTTGTCTTATCTCTTAAATATTCATCAATGCAAGCAATGTCTTTTTTTATCTAACTTGTTTTTAAATATTCAAGTAGTATGTTTATTTAATAACAAATTCAATTATTTTGAAGTTGTCATTCACAATAGGTTATGATGATATGTCAATATCTTACATTATCTGTACTTTGTTTTACGAGTAAAATATACCAGTTTTATTTAACTAAGATTTCCACTACAGTACAAACTAATCTTTAGTACACAATACAACACTGTGAAAAGAAACCTAACTTTATATCAAATACTTCAGTGAGTTTCTATATTGTACCTTGCAACCTGGCAGACAATAAATCATTAGAAGTTGAGGAACTCACCTTGTGAAAGTTTTCAGCCTTGCTTCCACACTTCTGTGTCGTAAACACAGTCTGGTTAGGGCTGTTCCTATGTCCCTTGTAGCTCCTAGAGACAAATATATGAAACAGAACAAAAATTAATAACTTTTTCACTCCTCCCCCTAACTTTAAAGGAAAATTACTTTATTCCCAATGACCTTGATGATGATGGTGTTTAAAGTTGTAAAGTCACGTTACACAGATCTAGTGAAATTGAGAGAGAGGAGAGTCCTGTGACAGGTCCTTTAAGAACAATTCAATAACCAAAAGAGAACACAGGAAATTACAACAAAGTATCTCAAGGCATTTCTCATAATTTCTCAAACATTACTTTTCTTACAGCCTTAATCAAGGCCACCCCTTTAACATAACAAATAACAATTACAGAATACAATTAGACTTAATTACACATAAATAACACTTTGTCTCTTTTACAGTTGTTAATGTGATACCATATTCACAATCTTGCACAAGATGTAGAGTACAAAAATGGAAATAATATAATCTGATTTAATATGTATATCATTTGATATACATCTATTATAACTTGAAAAGCTATGAAAAAGCAAATGTTCTAACTTTAAAGTTACATTTGTCTTTGTCCTGTTGTTGTGTTTAATAAATGTAACATTAATTTGTTAATATCTCTCTATTTACACAGCAGGTAGCTAATACTGTCAAAGAAGCTAATTCTATATTAAGTGTTAATTACCAAAGCTAGTGTGTAAAATAAATAAATGGTTGGTTGGATTTACTTCATAAATATTAGTTTAAAAAGTTTTGATTGAAGTAGAATGATGCAGATTTAAATTAAAGGAACAAGAAATATACACACATATTTAATTGTCATTAAAAGGCTCTATGGATGTATCTGTAGTCTTTTAATAAAGTATATCAAGGCTCACAGCCTAGAAACCCTAATCCATTCACAAACTTCAAATTATTAATTTGTTGTCTTAAATCATCGAATGGCAACTATGAAAAATAAACCCTGTTTTAATGCCAAACACAGGGTGATTACGTAGTGAGAAAATAATATTAATAATGATAATAATGCTTGTAACAATAAACAATTACAGGAATTTAAACTACAAAAGATTTTTTACATAATCCACGAAATGTTTAAATTAATATAACAATAGTCACAAATGTATCTGATGTTGAGTTCAAAGGATTAGTGGATTGAAACCTTAGTTCACATAAACAATAGGTGGTTCACTGACTAGAAGTACAATTCTAAAAGATTTGGATCATTAATTTAACTAAGAAAATAAACTGAGTGATTCCCAGACTTAGTTCAAAGCCTTATGAAAAAGGCTCCATGCAAATTTAAAAGTTTATGTGAACAATTTAAAGAAGACTTACAGAAAGTATTCCAAAAGCATGTTTTCCAATTATCACAATAAAGTTCTCAATGACAAATTTACTGAGTCTAAAAAGCAATTTAATGTGGGACCACTCAGTCTCAGAAACATCTCATTTCTAACAAAAAAAGTTTCTGTGGTGAAGCAGTTCAACATGGTCATGTTAAGCTACAATATGAAGCAGAATATGAAACTATTAGTAGTGTAATCTACTAATACAAATGTTAACTTTAGATAATCTCCAGAATCCATAATGACTTGAAAGGTTTGACTAAAGCATTAATCAACAATATCACCAGTTCCACAAGAGCAGGTACCCAAAAGGGTCACACAGTACAGACATTATGGTTTCAGATGACACAAAACAGCTCCTTAGACACAGTTTTCAATGTCATAACAACCATACAGCAATGGTTGGGTTACAAGACACATCAGAAGTGTGAAGGGAAAAGATCCTGCTTCAACTGTAGCTTACCTGATCATTGTATGTGGAAATGTCAATATCCTGCTACAAGAGAAAATTATCACACTTGAGCAATGTCACAACAGATGTAGGAGTTCCAAAGATATGCTATGGCTACAGCTACTCCAGTTAGTTTAAACAAGTTAAGTATGAATTAGATCTAGTCACCAACTTGGGAAGGTATAGCAGTTAGTTTGCACCCAATATCATGATGCTTATTTGGATATCCAAGGATTAGGGACCATGTAGTACATACTTGTAAAAGTGTATAGATACAGCCAGGGATGTCATTTTTGGGGTGGGGTAACAGAAGTAGCTTTTTCCTCAAGATCAGAAAAAAGACTACAAATGGCAGTTTCTGTGAGACATTTATATTCAGATCAGATTTACACACACATGCAAGTTATCTTACAGCATAGATACCGCATATATGTAGAAGGCCAACATGAGGTTGGCCTTCTTTGTTCTGATTCTGAGCATTGTGAGGCAGGAGTTATGATTTTGAGCTAATAAAGGAAAGTATTCTTTAGCTAAAATCAGCAGAATCCCTCAACATGGCAATTCCACCTACTGCTGCAATAAAGTCAGGGAAGGTAAATTTGTAGAGAAAAGGTGACTACAATTTTGGCAAATTCAAGTTGAGGACCTGAGAGACAACAGGAAGAGTCTTGCACTGATACCAAAGTTACTGGCAGTGACTCTTTTGATGTTGTTTTACAAGTTCAACTTGTGAGTAACAGAGTTCATGAAAACCTTTAAATTTTACAAAATGAGAGATATACAAATAAGAACTGCAGCTTTTGAGGTCACTGAATCATCACAAGTGCTTTTTATACTCACATAGTGACATATATCTTGTATATCATTAATCTATTTTCTTAAGTGAAAATGTATTTCTGATAATTAGTAACCACCTCTCACAAAAAACTTCTATTGACCCATACTGCCCTCTACTGGAACAAGTTTTGCTTGCCATTAGCATTGATACTCCTACTTACCCTCACATATGTTAATGTGAGATATCTGCATACTTATGTGCAAATGTTTATACAGTAACCCTCCACCACTAATAGTGTAACACCACTCTTAACATAACTAGCACCCTCTCTAATGTTGAAACTGTTAACTACTTCAACATTGATGAGATAACACCAGAAGTGTAAAGGATAGGTCAGAAATGTGAGAGAACTATCAAAAATACATTTTAATTTTAGAAAAGTGTTACCTACTGATATGATATCTTATCTGCTCTCATAAAAAGAATCCCACATTGAACAGGTGAAGAGCCAGTGAGATGATTCCCCTTTAGGAAGCACCCAAAGGAAAATCATAGGGTGTGAGAATGAACTAAAAATAACACATCCATGACAGACCATATCACATCTAAGCCAGGTGTTTGTATATGTCTGTTAGTAATACATTGTGAAAAGGGCAGAAATAAAGGATGAACCACATAAAAAAACACCTTCAGAAATTAGACTCCTAAATGCAGAGTTGATGGGGTGCAACAGATCATAAATGTCACCTAGAAGCAAATGCCATGGATAATCAGAAATGGGCAGTAATTAAATGGAAAACTATAAGATAATACACAGTATTTTTATATTCCAAATGAAAGTTACCTTTTCTGAAACTACATACTGTTAGGAATATTCATGTGAAATTTCATAAAAATTCATTAAACTTTTTTTTTAACAAAGTATAACAGTAGCAACATTTGGTGCTAAAAATTGTAGCATGCAGTTGTAATAGGATTAAGTAAGATGGTAAACTGCCACAGAAGAAGGACAAACAGAATAAGAAACTAAGGAAGCCACATGTTGTGAAAGTCCAGCCCTTCTGACAAGGGAGTGGGCAAAAACCAAACGTGAAGATGAATACATCTGACAGCAGCTGACATAGGAATATGAAAGGTAGAGAATGAGGGTGACACCAAAAATTAGCATAGCAGTGAAAACCATTATTGAGCTGGCTAATAATGAGCCACCAATATAACATGACATGGAGTTTTCTGAATTATGGCAAAGGCATTAGGGATGAGACAAATATACTAGTCACAAATTTGTTCAATCCTGCTGAGAGCATCTACTGGCCCCACCAAAGGATGAAGAACAGGAGACCAAAATTGGAAAAATTGTGTATTGAGGTCAAAGATAAAAATTTCCAAATGCAAACAGTCCAATGATAACATCACTCCCAAAAAACATGAGGACCCAAACCTCACTCTATGGTTAGAATCTTATCAAAACAAGATAAGCAATCCACAACACAATTCAAGACACCCAGAACAAGAAATAAACAAACAAGTGGTTGTGGACCCAATACAGAATATCCAATGTCGATAAACAGAGGTTTCTTAACCAAGTGATCCCATGCATGACAATGAATGAAACAACCACAGAAATGTCAGAGTGCATCATCATTAGCTGACCCTGAAAAGTGTGCAGAAAGTGAAATAAAGCTGAATGAACTGTAAGAACTTCCAAGAGGTAGATACGGAGAGATGACTCATCAGTCTTCTTCTCCATACAAAATATTTCCAAGAGCATTTAAGTGAGGTATAAAAGAGTGAAGCATGCTGACCAATGCTTAGATAGGCAAAGCCAATGTTGAAGAATAACTACATTATCAGCAAATGGTATGTTTTGAGAATATTAGCCTTCATTTGTTACCTTATGATATCTTACACTCGCCTCTCCCCCCCTCCTTTTCTCTCCTGACCATTTTAAACAATTGTTTTTTCCAATCCTCTAACCCACAGTGTATAATCCTTTTAATGTAGATTTTCATAACTTCAAAGTCTTTTATTTGTTTCAGAATTCTTTCTATTTTTGTTGAAATTTTTTTATTATAGATCCACATCACTTTCCTTCTTACTTTCATATTTCATCTGCTCAAACAGTTACTGTATAGTTTAAGTTTTGCTTTTGCTTATTAATGTCAGTCTCTACAGAATAATCTTTTGCTACAAATCAATAACTTTCATATGGCATGATGTTTTGAAACATGATTTTTTTCTATTTATTACAGCACACTTACTATAGAAAAACTCACCTTTTCAGATGGTAACAGTTTAAGACTTTTTGTTTTTTATCATAACAATAGGCATTCAATACAATGAAAGGTGATAATCATGAAATAACATGCTATCAATAAAGAATAAAATAATCAGCTGTTTGGTAGTGGAAGAAACAACAAAAAAAAGCATTAGCTTTTTCAGCAAAAAACAACACAGAAAGAGCTTTCAAATAAATAGAAGATATGTTTTTAATTTGAAAATGCTTCACTGTATTTCAAAAAACACATTAAAAATTTAGTGTTTTCCATTAACATACCACTATACTGTTCTGAAAATAATAAGACAACATTCTTTGGTGATATACAGCATATATAATTAAAATATGTTTATTAATTTCTGATAAAGCAATTAAACTGTGTAATAATAATGTACATAAGTATTACCTATTACTGTCATGCAACATGTTTATCGAAACACTAAGTTCATTACTTCAATAAATATGATAAAGCAAATATCTAAAGATGGCACACAAATCAAAGTATTAGAGTGAATTATGTTTCATAAATACCATGTTAAAGCACATATGTATTACAAAAAGTAGGATACAGTACTGTCATTCACCTATCAATTATATATTAAATTAGGTATACACAATTTAATTTACCAGTATATACTCATCAGTATGACAGAGCAATTCACTTTCATAAAAACCAGATGCAAATGATTATGATTTGTCAAATCTTCAATGTTTCAAATGCACATTTTCACTTTTGTATTAAATAGAAGATACTGATCACTAATGTTTGATAACTAATTATCTTTTTAAAATATGGTATTATTTTAACATTTTGTACTGGATTCCAGCTTTATGCATATATGAAACAGAAAAGGAGATTAACTAATTGTATTAAAAAATAAAGGAAATGGCTAAGAGTGTTGTTCCCTATTTGATAATCAGTTGCAAAATGTCCAAGTGTACAGTGATCACCAAAGTACAGAGAAAAACTAAATGACCACAAAATGGGTTTATAAAGTTTCACCCACATAGGAACAAATAACTTAAAAGTTTATGAACCTTTGGACAGTAACAGGGACATTTAATACCACACATGCTTAATTAAATATTTTGCATATTCAATCCAATGGTTGATAATGTATTTTTTGCTCATAACTACATGAATACATTTTCATTTTATTCTTTTAAATTTCTATTACATTTGCATGAAGCATATGCGAGTACAACTCTGTTTAAGTTGTTGACAGGATAATAAATATTTCAGGCATTTTTCTATAAATCTTTTTTTTCAATACTTAGTAAAATTTTGTAATATGCCATTTATTTGGTATCTCTTCAGACATTTTTCTCAAACACCAGCATATCAATTTCTGATTTGTCTCTGTTTTCCTATTAGCAGTTAGAGCCTGTAAATATATATCAGTCTACAATGACTACTCATACAATGTACATCTTATTTTAAGACCTGTCATCTTCACCAGTTATCACTTTCTTTGGAAATATAATCACAAAACTTTTTATCATCACAGGCATCTTCTTTCTCACAACTGTTTTCACAAACAATCTTACTAAAATCTTTAGTAAAAATATACCTTTTAGTAGGATTGTTTCTACCTTGAGTGTCATATTCAAAAGATGTTTTTCTTTTTCCATTCCATGGAATAGAATTTTGTGTTCTTTGCAGTTAATGAACTTTATGCCTACCCTATAATGTCTTTGTTAAATCCAATGCCAAACGGACAAACAGAGGAATGTATCTCTTTTATACTATTATCAAAATCATAAGTAACTATACAGTAACATAAGTAACTGTACATCTTATTTTAAGACCTGTCATCTTCACCAGTTATCACTTTCTTTGGAAATATAATCACAAAACTTTTTATCATCACAGGCATCTTCTTTCTCACAACTGTTTTCACAAACAATCTTACTAAAATCTTTAGTAAAAATATACCTTTTAGTAGGATTGTTTCTACCTTGAGTGTCATATTCAAAAGATGTTTTTCTTTTTCCATTCCATGGAATAGAATTTTGTGTTCTTTGCAGTTAATGAACTTTATGCCTACCCTATAATGTCTTTGTTAAATCCAATGCCAAACGGACAAACAGAGGAATGTATCTCTTTTATACTATTATCAAAATCATAAGTAACTAAGGCCATTCATGACTTACTCATTAAACACACTAGTTACTCATGTCAGTCATACATAACAGCTTAATAAAGGTAATTTTTTACAAACATCAGCATGCACAATGATACAGAAATGCCTTTCTATTAATTTTATTGTTTAAAGAAATAACATTTAAGTAAACTCCCTACTAAAAAAAATATTAAGTCATACAGTTACAACAGTAGTAGTTTAGTGTCCTACTGTTTTTACAAATATAAATGAATATTGAAACTTTGTAGAATGAACAGTAGCTGCCTGTTGTGGAAACACAAGTGTAGAGAATGACGTTTCAAAAGTCTTCCGCCTATTATCTTCAAGTCAGTGTGCGTGTAGGTTGTCAGTCTTTTAAAATGTCCCGGTGGATTGTGGAGAGCATGTTATGATTGGTTGGATTATCATTGTTTCTGATTGGAGGAAAGATTTCCTGTATGTTCAACCAATGGCAGCCACAGGTTACTCACCTCTAATCCAGAATCTCTGTTTACTGAATGTTTAATAGTGTTAATATAAAATGATTCTTTGATTTTTCTTGCCTTCCAGAATTTGTCTGTGTCAATGATTCTAGTTTTCTCTCTGTTTATTCTGTGTTCAGTTGATGTGGCATGCTCTGCAATGGCTGAATTTTGTGTTTTAATGAGTCTTGTACTATCTTTATGTTCTTTTATTCTTGTTGTGAGTTTTCTTCCCGTTTCCCAAAGTATGTATCGCTGCAGGAAAACAGAATTTCATAGATGATGTTTTTGAGATTCTCTTTAATTGGTCGCTGTTCTCATTTTCTACTACTTTTGAGGGCTAATACCATGAAGTCCACAGTAACAAAAGAAACTTCTGTTAGGAGCCATGCATTTTTATTGAACAAAGTTTAACAGTACTAAACCTTAATTTTTTATCCATTTACATAACCTAACAGCACAATGAGATGCTTTCACTAACATTTACATTAAATATGTAAAATAAATATATTATGCTTTTCATGATTACTAATTTACACATCTGTTTTGAAATCCATAATGAAATGTTATTAGGAATGTTACAAAAACATTTGTTTAAAATTGTTTACTATCTCTAATACGTATGCTTAAATTTTAACATTACTGTTTGATATTAACTGAAATTGCTAAACATAAAATTATATTTCTTCGTCTTAGAATATGTAGTTTAGTCTTGAATACAAAAAATGTATTAAATGAAGTTGTTTTAATTTTAGAAGAAAAAGCAAGTTTTACTTTCCATCGTATTTTCAGTTTTACAACTTTATTACAGATTGCTGATGCTTAAAAGACATAAACAAAAATAAACATACTTGATAAAAAGAGAATGATAAGGAAGTATTTGTAACATTTCCTAGTGATAATATTGGTATCGGTGACCTTCATAAAACATAATGAAATTATAATACAAGTGTTAAAATAGTACATGTTGAGTTTCCTGCAAAAGATAAATTTTCTTTAGTTGTTAATATGTAATTCTTACAAAAGAGTAAAATCAAAGTCAGTTTACTTTCAAAATGTTCTTGATGATTTTGACAATAAATTCAACATTAAAACTGAATAACTATAATGCACTCTTGCAGAATTTCTTCTAGAAATAACATTATTTTCTGAATGTGTCAAGACTGAAAGTATTAATGTTTTTACCATTATAAGAATGGTGTAATTTATTATTATCCTCTTTTTTTACTTTATTTCTCTACCTTTAATTCCTTGCCGTGCATTATCATTAAAACCAACCATTTTCTTGTAGCATAGAAAGTTAATGTGATGGTGGAAGGATACTTAGCATTCATTTTCCTCTATAAAATGTAGCTATTACACATGCTACATTACACTTTTCATTGTTTTAGTTTTAATACTGTTTATCTTAACATGTATATTGGAAGATGAAAACCTTCTAAGAGCACAGTCATCTTGGGCTTCTATGAGCAAACACCTTCGGTGATTAAGCAAGTCTTGGCATAATTTATGGAAAGATCTTGTCTTCCTATCCAAAAACTACATTTCAATAAATGATTAACATACTACATCTCTTCACAAATGTTATTATTATTCATGATTTCGCAAAAATCTGACTGTCATATCCTAATTACATTTCTACATAAACAATAAGGAATAGATCTGTAATTTAAATATCCATTTTTCATAATAATCATTGAATTACTTCTGAGTAATAATACAAAATTATTATAAATCTCTTATTGCTTGTTTGTTTTGGGTTTTAGCTCAATATGTGTGACTGATAGAAGGTAAAACTATCAGACTTACATGAACACTTTCTGTCCAAGATGATAATGTTCTCTAATACCGAGATGTTTATGAAAATGTGCTCTCTAGGATATTCAGTATAAAACATGTCATCAACAAATGTAACAGTGACATGTGATGAATTTTACAAACACATCCATCAGTTGTATTTTTTCCTTTTACAATAACCAGTTGTTGGAAGCAACAAATATTTTAGTGGTGGTAGTATTTCCTTTTTATTTCTACCCTTAGTAAACTGATAAGTCCAAAAAATTGCCTTTAATAAAAAATTATCCTACTAAAAAAGCAAGTCTCAAAAACCTTTGAAATCAAAAATCCTTGCTCTTACTCAATGCCTTATAAACTATATTTAAAAATTATTATTAATCATTAACCCAGTATAAAAAATTCCATAATTAAAATTAAAACTTCTGTGCAGTTTACTCATTACATTGTGTCTGCACCTTATAGATTTTGGTTTGTTTTGTTTTAAATTTTGTGCAAAGCAACTCCATGAATATCTGTGCTATCTGTCTCCAATTCAGCAGTAATAGAGTACAGAGAATAAAAACAGTCATCACCACCAATTGCTAACTCTTTTATTAATGAACAGTAGGATTAATCATCACATTAGTTTCTCCATAACTGAAAGGATGAATGTTTTCAGTGACAAAGATTACAAACCTAGATGTGCATATTATGATATTTGTACTTTTTCAAGTGTGACTTTTAAAAAATGTATTAAATGAAGAAAGAATCTGAAGAAATAATTGAAATTAAACTTATAGCTCAACAGCAGAAATGCATGATTTAAAATACAAAAAATACTAAAAATGGTATCAAGGATCATAAAGTTCATTTGTCATACTTAAACAAAAAATTTGTGAACACACTTGACACAAGGATAATTGTTATAAAAAAATAAAATAATTAAACTGTTACATAAAAGTAAGATATAATGACTACCCGTTGGAAGACAAATGTAGAGAACGCTACATTCCAATTTGCTTTTGTCTCATGCGTATCATCTCATGGTGTACGTCTTAAGTTGAGAAAGTATGATCCCTTTTAGGTCAACAGGTATGATAAAACATCATGATAATACTGCAAATCAAGAGCTTATTTTTCTTCATGCACCCTTATTCTATCTGTGAATTTCTTTATTAAAACTTCTTCATAATACTTCTTAAGGGTCCAGGTAATTTCTTCTTGTAGTTAGTTATGAATAATATCTCAAATTATTAATTATTTATTACCTATATTTGTAAACTTTTATCTTACAGATCAATGCAGATGGAATAACTAAAACCATAACTATTTTCACTATCTTTTGAGTAACCTTACTCTGTTCTACAATGTAACCCCTAGCTTTGTATCATTAATTTCCTTGATTATATCAAATAAAATGTAGATACAGACAGCATGGAGGGAAAGAGTAAATGCACCTAGTGAGAGATGTATCCATGGACAACTCATGCAGGGGTACACAGAACCCACTTTGTTATGAGCAACTACCATTCCACTACTGTTTTCAAATGATTAATGTTAGTTTTAGATGTTGGATGTTGTAAACTAGAACATAATACCTGCTCTTTATTTTTATTGTGTGAAGCTAGCAAAACCAAGTTAAATATGATTGGAGACATATTTTCCCACTGTACTTCACTTACTAAAGTATATTTTTACTTTTCAACACTGTAGTTTTTACTCAGGTTTTATTGCCTAAAACATTATTTATAATGCACAGCACAGTATTAAAAAAATGTGTTAAAAATAATTAAAGAGCACAAAATACGAATGAAGCCTAAATCAATATTCTGCAATAATCTAACAAACAAATTTGATTGACATCAATTGATAAGCAAGAAACAAAGTCAAAATTTACCTTTGGTGCCAGTTGCCATATCAGCCACCCTTTGAAAAGAGTCCAAAAACACTGATGAAGCAATGATTGTGTTTCTGGTAATAGATATTTCTTTCATTAATTACTGTCAAAAATAATAACAACATTTTTTTTTTGTACAAGTTCTTCTTACTATTCAGTGTCTATCAAATGCACATCATTACATTTTTCTAATTAAAAACCTAATGACACCTTCCCATAAGGAAGGGGAAATAAACTACCAGAGAAGAGTAAACTTTGATTAAACTTAAAACTTGAGGTACAAATTATGAAAAAATGTTCTTTTTTTTTTTTTTATCAGACTTTGATCAAAGAATACAGGATCATTTTTGAAGTATAAAATTGTGAAGTATCTAATAAATTATTTTGGGAATGAAAAATGAAACATACAGATGAATAAATACTATAAGTTGTTAATAATAAAAATATAACACAAATGTAATAATATGAACCGTTTATTAAATGATCAAAACATTCACAATTCCATCTTCAGTAAACTACATGTACAAAACAAATACAACTTCAATTACAATAGAAATATGGTATAATTTTTAATGTACAAGAAAAACACAACTTGAATATAAAAAATATAACAAGAGTAAATTAACTGCAGATAGCACAAATCAAATAATTTAAATCAAGTGAAGGATGTGTATTATTTAGAGACAGAAGAAGAGTTTTAATGTATTATGTCTCTTTTATTACAATTTCAGTATCGTATTTGACTAGTGTGAGAACTATAAAGTATAAGAGAAATCAAGTGCTCTGTTTCCATATTTTGCCAACAGACAATTGGAGGGGGTTTATAACCTTTCTTCCAGTTTTTATAGATATGCCCATATGTTCAAAAGCTCATACTTTAAGGTGACATTTAATTTCAACAACATAGGAGGCCCACTTGAGTCTCAATTTCATGAGTAAAGTAAACAGAGATGTTGTGAATTTTGTGAAGTTTTGAATATGATCGTTATGGCAATAATAAGGAAAGTATCATCTACATATAGATGTAATTGGTAAGTCAACTACATCCAAAATCTATGTCACTAGAACCAACATCTACACAGGGGTAATATGAGGATAATAACTGTCTTCACCTCAAGTTCAAGAGACTAGCAAGAATCTAGAACCAATTTGGCTCCTGAGCATGACACATTAGCTTTGACCTACTGATCTGGGCACCAGACATCCAGTATCAGAAATATGTTGAAATAAGTCAACTTCTCCAATGGTGAAACTGACAGAAACCATCTAAAATATTCTTGGAATAAGATACAACAAGAGATAGCAAAAAGGACAGAACAAAAACAACCTTCCTTACCTCCACTATAACCCACAACAAGAAGAAGTATGACTGAGGGAAAAATATAAACAACCATAAAAATGTGTAAGGACTTATGTTGATTGGTTCTACTTTAAGTCCAAAATCCAGCAACAGGGTACCAACATCCATGCAGGGATAGAAGGAGGGCTACCAATCAAAGCAGTGAATTGCATTTTGATGTCTCACTTATTTTTAGTGTATATTGCATAATAGAAAATAGCATGTCATCTACACCCACAGAACACCACCATCCTACTTTGCACTGAATGGTTATAGCCATCTTTTTTTCGAACACATTTAGGCAAGTTTATGAAACAATTACTTCATGAGGTTATTCAGCTACAAGTGATCTTGTGGAACACCCAATCTCAAAAGTAAGCACTGTCAAGCATGGAAGATAAGGAACAAGTCAACATGGCTGTACAGCATGAATTTCAAGTTGAAGAATACCTGGCAGGCACCACTCTCCACAAAGCAGGATCCATATAATGAGTAAACAAAGCAAAGGACCCTAAAATGAAAAATATGAATATAACCTTCCCACACCAAAGTCATACTGAAGTCTGAAGAACAGCTATAGATGAAAGATGAAAACCTAACAAAGAAGAACCCATGATATGGTGTAAATAATAACAGATTAGGTCTAGTCCACATATCTGACAGTAGAATTTCCTCCAATAGAAAAAAGGTAAGGAGTTAAATCTGATGAGAAGACACTTGGAACAAATTCCACAAGAAAGAAGATAAAAAGTAATGAGCCAATTGAACCAAGAATTGAACCTAATTGGTATGGGAGGAAGGGGCAAGTTCATGAACTGAGAAAGACCACCAAACAATAAAGACTTTGGAATGGGCACCATCAAAGACAGCCACAAGGGCAATATAACAATGAAGAGTATGATCAGAATGCAGAAATTTATCCAGATCAGGATGAGAGTAGAGGTGGGGAATAGAAAGAAAAGAAACTGGTAAAAAGAAGTAGTTACCATCCCTAGTTGCCAAGGTCTTTGGTAGTAAGGAATGATCTGGATAAAGAAGACAGGTAAAGTGGTAAGGTGTACGTGAAACATCAACGCCAAACAAATCAGACTTTCTACATTCACAGGCTGCGAGGAGAAGGAAGTGCATTTTAAGGGAAAGGTGAAACATGGAACATGGGGACTGTTGTTCACACAGAGGTAAAGCGAGGAAATGGAGGACTGCATTAATATCCCAGTCTGGAAGAGTGGGCCATCTGAGGGTTAGACAAATCTGGAAGGAATGCATTAACATTATAAAGATATGGAAAGCAAAAACTCAACGGTATTTGAATAAATGAAATGGGATAAGACAGCCTGATAACCTTAGAATGAGAAGACCAAAGTAATGTGAAAGACTGCCATTTCAGCCACAGTAGATTGATCAGCAAGGAATCTCTGAGTAGTAGATGAACTGTGGAACACATTCCACTTACATTTATACACCTCCATTGAAGAAGAATGTAAAAAACAAGGTAAATGGAAAGCTACTTGATAGAAGAAACCTGATCTTGTCATGGATCAGATTAAAGTCAGACACAAAGACAAAGGGCATGAACGATTGAATGTGAAACCAAGGACTAAATTTGACAAAGATGAGACAGAGAGATAAAGGAATAGGTATCTGAGAAAAATGTTGCAGTTCTGGTAATTGTGGAAACCAAGACTGAGCTGTATAATAAGGAGCTATATAAAGTGGTATGGATGAGGGAGATCGTCAGAGGAAGTAATCAGACTGGAGGATAAACATGAAGTAATTTGTGTGACCAATCCTGGCTGAAGGCATCAACAGTCAGAGCCAAAGAATGAGATACCAGCAGGCGCGTATATTCCGGGTGTGCTAGTTGTACGCCGCACAGCCAACAAAATTAAATACATAGCGAAATAGTACATCAAAAGGTAAGTATATTTTCTTGAATTTTTTAGAAAATCAAGTATAACATTACAGTCTTATGTTTTATTATAGCCCTCATATCGCACTTTCTCTTCTAAATAAAGATTACTCTGCTAATTTTGAGAAAAAAATATACATCTCAAGTCGTGCTGTAGGAACGCTGAACACCTTGATGGGTGGAGTCTTGCAGCTGCGCTGTGCCTCTCCCCGTAGCCAACTACAAAGAATGAAGGGAGATGATTGGTCAAAAAACGGATCAGAGTGTGCTACTCATCGAACGCACCTCATACTGTCTCTCGTTCTCTGTCCTATTTCTTGGATTCTCTTCAGCCTTCGTCCTTTATTCTCGCTGTCTCGCTGATAACGGAAAGAAGTCTGGAAGAAAGTTTCCTTCCTTTTTTCTGCCTATTGTGGAACGTTATAAACTTTTTAAAAATTAACCATTATCACTATGGAAAATAATATTAATGAGTTGTTACGTTCTCCATTTTCTACAAAAAATTATGCGGACAAATTAAGAATTGTTCAAGCAGGCAAGCCTAGGCAGTCTCTTCCAAGTCTGGTATCTATGCACAAAGATAAGAAAAATGAATATGTTCGACACTTTTCAGAGTCTCAATATGATACCATTGAATGGCTAACAGGATGTAAAATTCGATCCAAGCTCTTTTGTTGGCCGTGTTTGTTATTTTCAACGGAGAAGCGGGTGTGAAATCAGCAGGGTTATACCGACTTAAATCATTTAACTGCAGCACTTCAGAAACATGAAAAGTCTCGTGCACATGTCCAGTCTTCCTTGTCGCTTAAAATGTTTGGCAAGCAACGCATAAGAGACATTAGTTGACACTCAGCGGAAGGCTGAGATATCTCGTCACAATGAGCAAGTGAAAAAGAATAGGGAAATATTGAAAAGATTAATTGATGCAGTGTGCTATCTTGCCAAACAAGAGCTTCCTTTTCGAGGTCATGATGAATCGAATACTTCAGATGATAAGGAAAACTATAAGGAGTTTCTCAATACCCTTAGAGATTATGACACGTGCTTGGGCAGTCATTTGAATACTGCTACAGTTTTTCAAGGAACATCACCAACTGTTCAAAATGACTTAATTCAGGCTTTGTCTAATGTTTTAAAAAAGCATATCAAAAAGGAAATTGACAGCGCAAGATTTGTTGCAACCATTCTCGATGAGACTTCAGATGTGATGTCCAAGTCACAATTATCAACAGTGTCGCAGTTTGTTTGTAATGGAACAGTTTTCGAAAGGTTGATTGGTTTCTCTGATGTCAGCGCAGATAGAACTGCTGATGGTCTTTTTAGTCATGTTGTTGATATCGCCAAGGAATTTGAGATAGAAAATAAATTGGTCAGGCAGACGTACGATGGCGCGAGTGTAATGAGTGGTCACATGAATGGATTGCAGAAAAAAGTGTTGGATAAGTATCCCTTGACAATTTTTACTCATTGCTATGTGCATGGTTTGAACCTGGTCTTGCAGCAAGGTCTTTTCAGCATTAACGAATGCAGAATTTTTTTCCAAACCTTGAGTGGATTATCGGCATTTTTTTCCAAGTCTTCTAAAACATTACAGGCTCTGCATGAATATGTAGGCAGAAAATTGCCTTCTGTTGCACCCACGAGATGGAACTTTACCTCTCGTTTGACAAATACTGTACATCAAAATAGAGTTCATTTAACTGAATTCTTTACAAACATTATTGAAAATCCTGTAAATTGGGATACTGATGCTACTCTCAAATCGCGCGGGTTTCTGAATTTTTTGGAAGAATTTCAAACAAAGCTGCTTCTTGAGATATTTTCCAATATGTTTTCTTACACTGATACTCTACAACATTCTGCAGAGCATGTTCTATGACGTAATGTATTGTTGCGGTAAAATCCAAGAGGTCTCAAGGCAAATACAGTATGACAGAAATAACAAATTTGATGATTTTTGGAAGGCAGCTTCATCTAATGAAACCAGAAGCACGGAACCTGCATGCAAAAGATCGAAAGGATGCATGTCTGAGAAAGATTATTATCTTCAGCTATACCACAAAATTGCTGATAACACTGTATCGCAAATAGAGTCAAGATTTTCTTCCCTTTCGACTTTCTTAACCTTCTTTGGCACAAAAACTACGAACAATATAAAATCATATTCCCAGATAACTTGCTTGAGGCATTACAGCGCCGGTATGGGTTAATGTTTGATTACGTCCGCCTCAAAAATGAGCTCGTTGTTCTATACTCCAGCCCTGAGTTCTCAAGGCTGAAAATTTTTGAATTGGTTGAATTCATTGTCCAAAATGATCTTGCAAATCCCTTCAAAGAGGTTTTCAAAATGGCAGAGCTGGTATTAACTATACCAAGCAACACGGCTTCAGCTGAACGTTCTTTCTCTTCTTTGAAAAGAATCCACACTTGCTATCGTGCCACACAGGGACAGGAAAGGATGTCAAGCCTAAGTTTGTTGTCAATCGAAAAAAATCTCTTGGCAAAATTGAGACAAGAGAGAAGCTTCTACGATGATGTCATTGATCAATTTGTTTCACAGACAAGAAGAATTGAGCTGATTTATAAATGAATTAAAGTTTTCTTTCCTTTTATGCTTTGCATTACCTTAGTGCATTGTGAGGTTTATAATGGCACTGGGTTTTTTTTTGCTACACTTTTCCAAATGTCTATAGAATTAAGTTAATTTTAAATGAGCTAGAAAAAATTTACATTTTTTGCTTATATTTGTATGGATGCATATTTTCATGTTCAATGTGAAACTTTTGCTTACTACAATGTACCTTAGGTAGCAGCCCACCCAACTACAAAACTCACGGTACGCCACTGGATACCAGGCACCAAAAGAGAAGTAACTTGTGACTGAGGTTTGTGGCATATACTTCTACATGGGAAATCCCACTGACTGCAAAAGCACTAGTTAAAAGATCTAAAGACCACTCCATTGGATATATTTGATCATAGCAGAAAAACTGATCTACTATACGATTAAAAGCACCTGGAATGTGACACGCAATGAGATGAATCTGGTGAGTGTGGTCCTAATATGGTGGATCCAATGTATGAAGATCTTGACTTTAGTGTCCTCTTGGTGATTGATATGTGCTGCTACCTAAAAATTACCAGAATGATTCATCACCAGAAAATGTCTGACAAGAAATAAGAAGTAATTCAAAGCCCAACAGACTGCTATAAGTTCAAGGACACTGATATGCAAAAATCTTATGTCCACAAACCAACAACTTGTAGCCTTCTGGTGACTGCACCATTCACACCAGTCCTGAATGGATGTGTCTGTGAAAACATACAAATCCAGATATGATGGATAAAGTGACCACCAGGATATGGGCCTTGTCTAACCACCATTTCAGATTGTCCATGAGGGTAGGGGGATCTTATTAGATGATGTGAGATGACAAGGGATTCCAAGCAAGGTTCCAGCGATCAGGAACAGCCCAATGAAAGGATTGCATATGCTAGTGGATGAAGACAACATCCCTAAAAGCCATTGAATCATGCAAGCAGAAAGTAAGAGCAATGAAAAGGTGTAGTAAACTAGAATTTCAAGGCATGAAGTCATATAAGAAAAGGTTGGGCCAACTGAGACAAGTCTTGAAAAAGACACCCAAGTGTATAAGATATTGGGTAGGTCAAAGGAAACACTTCTACAGTTTGACCAACCCTTTCACCATGGGTCAGGGATCAAAGGCCATGTCACTGTGTTTGTTGACTTGCATTCACAATTTTATCAAACTACTATTTTATAAATTTATATCAATAAGTTTGAAATCAAACAGTAGATTATAATTCAAACTTTAATATTATATATGAGTTAATCTCTTAATTTAAAAGTAAATGAAAAAACACACCTAAACAGAGATTTTAGTGAGTCATGTGGTATGTTGAATGCAACACTGTTTAAAACTTGATTTTTGTGTGTTCAAATACTAAGTCTATAGTTTTGCACAAATCAGAAACTCAAATTACCAATATAAACGAACTAGAATATAAAACAGGAACCTCATATCTATCTGTAGTAAAACCTGTCTAAAGCAGAATCACATGGAACCAAGCAAAATTTCTTGCTCAAGCAGGTTTTCCAGCTTAGACAGTGGACATACATTTCTTTAATTATATATACTTTTCGAGTGGAACATTATACTTGCTTGACTCAAGGGAAGTAAGAAATTTTTGAATCAAGTTATTATACTGTTTATGCTATATTTATTAGAATAAGAACAAAAATAGACATTCAAAATATGCATAAGTGCACAAAATCTTAAATTTATTTGAAGAAAGTGTCCAGTTTCAACTCTTTCATTTTTTTAATGGGCCTTCTCACGAGATTAAACAAGAACACCAATTCTATGGCCTTTTCATGAAGTTCATTTTCCCCCTTCATTTTTGCATACAGTTTGATATGGTTAACATAACACATACAGTGAAGTAGGAATTTCTATTTCCTCACTATCTTTTCCATTTTGTTAATTTTCTGAATCTCTCATACTGTTACCATCCTGAAATTCTATTATGGATTTCAAATCAATTTCATCAGTTTCTGTTAAAACATTCTTTTTAATGTTCACAAAAACCTTCCTCATTCAGAGAATCATCTGCATCAGTTTTCTCAGAGTTTGGATTTCATTAGAATTGTCATAACAAACAACTTCTCCACAATCTCTGCTATTATCAAAAATAAACCCACACTTTCGAAAGCACTTTTATTATGCATTCATCTTTTACACATCTGATTGAATGACTTAAAAATGCAATTGCATTTAACATATCAATTTTCGTGGTCATTTCAGATCCCCTCTTATGGTTGTCCATGTTTGCAATAAGATGCTGAAGCATCAATTTTCTGTACTTCGATTTTATACATTGTAGAATTCCATTATCTAGTGGCTATAGAACTGATGTTATACATGGAGGTAGAAAGTTAAATGAACATTTGATAATTGAACTTTTGGGTGACAAGTTGCATCACCTAGGAAAAATATAATATTCCCATTTTCTTTTTCTATTCTTTTGTTTGATTTGTTCAAAAATTCCTCGAATACAACACTTGTCGTCCACACTTTATTATTCGTTTTCCATTCTACAAGAAGTTGTTTCTTCCTTAAATTTTTGAAACAGCATGGATTTTCATTTTTACCTATTACCCATGGTTTCTCTAGTTTTCCAGCAGCAAATGCAACCAAAAGTACAGTCAATCATTCTTTCAAATAGCAATCTCCAGAATAATGACAGCAGAAAAAAGAACAGAATATATTTAACCAATACTTACTGTAACAAAATGACCCAGAATTTACTAATATTGAAAGAAATTATTAATTAAATAAAAAATTAATATTTAATTAATAATTTCTTTAAATATTAATAAATTCTTGGACATTTTGTTAATTATTAATTAAATAAGAAATTAATATTTCATCAAAAACATTTTTTCCATCTTACTCAGGTTCTAATCCCACTTGGTGACAGATGAGGTATGTGAAAGATAGTTTTTCATTTGCATTATGCAGGTTCCACCATACAGAGGGCCTTTTATAAGAGAAATATTAAGATAATGCTGCAAAATTTTGATATTTCTGGCTTGTACAGGTTTCTGCTGCAGACAGGTTTGACTAAATTTTGCTGAGATATGGGTTAAGTACTGAATCAAACACAGTAGATTTTTGGAATTTTTTCTATTTTTGGAAATTGTCCCTTATATACACTTACTTCAATATATCACATACGAATAACAAATCAACTGCTTGGCAGGTCTCCCACAGGATTTTCTCAGATATTTTAATCTATCAAAAGGCTACCACATTCTTTTGAAACAAGGTAGGTAGGTTGTGCCTTTGGTCTACTCAAAGTTTCATATATTTTTTTAAATCTAAATACATTATGATGTATTAGATAACTAATAACTAAGCTTAATAAATTAAAATGGTATTCTATGCTATCAGTATAGTTATTTATGATTAGTTATTCAACTGTATATATAAGATCTAAAAAAAAATTTTTTGTTTGATATCCTCCATGTACAAAATTTTAAAAAGCTTAGCAACCTATAACCAGCAGCAACTGAGTTTAAAGGTTATAGCTAAAAGACACAATTGTTTGCTTTATTTCTTTATTTAATGTTCTGTATTTTAAGAAAAATAAGTTTAATAATTTATTTCTAAACTGTAATAATCTATATACAAATATATATAATAATTGAAATGTTACTGTATATTATAAAATAAAACACGAGTCTACTGAAACATAGCCAGTACAGGGTGGACTAAAAGTCAGTTTCAAATTATTGGATATGTAATAGTAGTGCATTTGCACCATGACAATGTACAGTTATGACAGAAAGTATTTGTACCCCTGCATCCCAAGTAGTTTTTTGCTCATAACTTAAAAAGTATCACGATTAGGCTAATAGAAGTATGATTTATTATAAATATTATACTAACACATATCTACATAAATTTTATGTAAATTAAATGACAAATAAACTGTTTATAAACAAATAACCAAAAATAGGAGGAGCAGAAAGTGTTTGTACATTTCAGAACGTGTGAAAAAACTGATATTCCCATAAAAATTTTGTTTAGTTTGGCAAATAAACTACATTATACCATTCCAGAACGAGACACCGGGATCATAAGTATATTGGAATTTAGCTTAGACATCACGCCGAACAGGAATCAACTGTCCAGTGATTTAAAAAAATCGAATTATTGTAAAATATAAGTCTCGTGTGTCTCTTTCCAGTATTGCTACACAACTTAATGTGCCACTAACCTCCCTTGTTCCAGACACCCCACCAAAATTCCAGAGAGAACCAAGGGGAAGGTTCTCAGAGACGTTAATAGAAACCCTCGTTTAACACGTAATGACATACAGAAACTGGTAAGGAAAACTGAGGTTGAAGTAAGCATCTCTAAAGTTATGAACATGTTACTCTCTTCTGGGTTGAAAGCATGCCCTTCTCGTAGAACTCCATATTTAAAGCCTGTTAATTTAGAAGCACGATTTAGGTATGCAAGAAAGCATGTAGATGAACCTTTTACCTATTGGAAGAGTATTCTCTGGTCAAACGAGACTAAAATCGAGCTTTTCGGCCACAATGATGTTCGCTATATTTTCCGTAAGAAGGGGGAATGAAATCTTCCAAAGAATACCGTCCCTACAGTTAAACATGGAGGTGGTTCGATCATGCTATGGGGTTCCTTCAGCTCTTCTGGTGTAGGCAGCCTTCACGGCATCAACAGAATCATGAAAAAAGAAGAGTTCGTGGATATATTAGGAACTTGTATCAAGAATGATGGAACTTGCAGCTTGGGCGTTGTTGGATCTTCCAGCACAACAATGACCCTAAGCACACATCAAAATATGTGCAATCCTGGTTGCAGAGGAACCATATAAGCATTCTGGAGTGGCCATCGCAGTCACCCGATCTCAACCTAATTGAAAACGTTTGGCATGAGTTGAAGACCAAGGTTCATCAGCGTCATCCCAGAAACTTGCAAGAGTTGGAGGCCTTCTGTAAAGAATAATGGAAAAAAATACCAGTCGAGTATGCCCATGGAGGGCATTGAGGAGACATTGCACCAAGTAATTCACCTGAAAGTCTACACAACTGACTATAGTAGTAGATGCACGAACACTTTCTGTCCCTCCTATGTTTGGTTTTTTATTTATAAACAGTTTATTTGTCATTCAATTTACATAAAAATTTATGTAGATGTGTGTTAGTATTATATTAATAATATACTATACTTTCATTATCACGATTAGGAAAACACTACTCACGATGCAGGGGTACAAACACTTTCTGTCGTAACTGTAAGTTATGTAATGTTAGCTAGGTATGACTGGAAGGTCAATATTATAAAAAATAATAAATATATATGTAAATATATAGCATTATGAGACTTAAGCTACTTAGACTAAACATTAGTATTTTCATGTTATAACACGTAGTCATTTTAGTACAGAAAAAAGCATAACATGTTTATTTCTTAACTTTTTATGATGATTACAAGGTTAGCCAAGTGACAGACCCCACATAGTTAGGGTATAGAAAATAATATAAAATGTAAAGTCTTACTGAAAACAAACATTTGAAATATATTTAGGAGATTTTAGAGATCATGCAATGATATTTGAAATTTTTAAAATGGAGAATAGTTTTTTTTAACTATAACATGAAATCACCTTGCACTCAGACTAGTAACAAAACAGTATTGGTATTTTTACAAACAAATTTATAGTAAGAATATTTCATTAAAAAATGAGATTTTTGTGTAAAAAAAACTATAATCTTTACTAAATGTTTACTAAATTTTGTGAATATACACATGTTGTATCAAAACTTATAGTGCAAATAATTAATGTGTGCGAATGCATAGATGAACTCACATGTAATATACAGAGCCCATTGCAAAGGATTAACCAGCCCACTCAAGTATTGTTGGCCAACAGCATTTCACAATGAGCTAGAAGAAGCCAACTGTTCTTAAAATGGTGGAATCACAACCCCAGAGCATTAATTTGGTGAGGAAAAGCTCTGACCATCCTACAAAAACCATAAGGAGCAAAAGTAAGCCAAAGAAAAAGGCACAAAATTAGTAAGCCTTCTCATGAAGGTATGGATGAGATTGTGGGTGAGAAATTACTCAATAGCACAACAATGCAGTTGAAAAAAGCAACTGAGGTTGCAAAAATTGATGACAGGTCTTTGGCCCCTGGTTTTCTCAGAAATAACAAATAGTCTGGAATGAAAACCTGATGAAGGTTGTAAAACAGGTTCAATGGTCTGCTGAGATCGTAGTTCCTGAACCACCTCTGACAGACACTAGGCTAGTCATGGTTTCCTGAGGTGGAGAGAAGTAAATGGGTATAGGAAGCACAGGAGGTGTGGAAAAACATGAGATCATGATCCTTCTGATACAACCTGAAGAATCCAATGATCCTTAATGAAAAGATGTTAGTGATGAAGAAAATTTACAAGATCAGAACTCACAGGGTAGTCACAGATGCAGTTTGTGATGTTACACACATCATTGAAGAAAACAATGAGATGAGGAATCCCAAGAAAAGGGAATAGAAAAAGACTGGTAAAGGGAGAAGTGGGAAAAAGTAACAGGTGCCATACTGGGCTTTGACTGAGACAAGCAGGCAACAAGATTGGAAAGGGTAGACTGTTGATGTATTGATGCAATTCATGTTTCCAAAGGCTCAGGGATCATGTCAAGGATTACAGAAATGGAGCCATACGTAAATCCTGAAGATGATGGTAAAGATGGAGGGAGAATGAAGCTTTTTATGCATATAAAAAAATGCATATAGAGGGTAGCACTGGACAAAAATAGCTATTCTTTTAAGTACCATATTGGAATTACTCATTCTTAGCTCACATGTTTATCAAGTCACCTGAGATACCCACTGTACCCAAACTTCCTATATATACCTGTTTGACATATCTTAGAAGAAAGAGCTCCCTTTTCATGAAACAATTGAAAAAATATGTAACTCTTATTATCCTTGAAATTGACCTGAACGTTATTTTTAAAACTAATTTTAGACAAAGTGTTTTTCTAGTACAAAGATCATATGATGAATACCTTTTGTTCATACCATGTCTAGTTACATACATGTGAAAACTGTAGGGCCTACTATATCAGTGAAACCAAATATATATTCATTTTAAGTATGAACATTTGAACACATAAGCATATATATAAAAACTGGAAGAAGGGTTACAGATCTTCTCAACTCTACTATTTTCCAGCACAACACAGAGAGGGAATATGATTTCTCTTTCCAACTTTAAAATTTTCTCAACAGCCAAACATGGTACTGAACTTTTAGTAAAAGAGTCACTGTACATAGTCTTTTTTCATCTCTAAATAATAATGTTCTTAACTTACTTTAAATCTGTTCTAATTATTTTGCATTTCTCACTCTTCATTTTTTCTTGTTAGTTTTTTATATTAAAATTGTTTACTTCTTATGTATAACAAATTATACTATATTTCTGTTGTAATTATGATGATACTTTTTGTACATCTATACCACTGAATGCTGAATTATGAAACTTCTGAAATGCTTAATAGCTGCTTCATATCGTTAAGTTTGTGTTTTGCTTTATTACTAAGTTATGCTTTCCAAAATATTAATCAATTATAAGTTATTAAATATTCCTTAAATTCACCTTTTCCTACTACCTGGGAAATATATTCCAATCTTCTGAATTTTAGCAAATACCACTTTCACTGTGCTTATGTTAACACTGAAACAAAAACTTTAGCCTTCACTGACAATATCATGGCATACCACTGCATCACTGACTTATCAGCAGCTCTATAAGAAAACTTACAAGCCAGTGTTTATAGATTATCATTATTCCTGGAACTTCTTACAAAATCTTCAATTTAAACTTTTATGGGAATCTTGTATGCAAAAATTCCCAAAAATTATAAGACATTATCTTAAACAAGGAAGAGAAATAAAGATATATTGGTAAATAATGTGGTGTACTCTGATGCTTGGATTTCTGACACAGCAATCATTTAGGACCATGCTTACCAAAGGTTTGAAAATATCACATCTCACAGCATGAGTTTATGTATCTCTCTGAATTCTGACTGAGTTTGTCAAAAGATAAACAAGCAGTACATAAAATGTACAGCACAACCTTCTTTAAGTAACAAATAATAATAAAAGAAAAGATTAAATATAGCAAAGTTTACCTTGCGACTAAACCAAGCAAAATGTTAGGTCAAGGCTGATAAGAAATTAACAAAATTTAGTGAAAGCATGTTTGGAAAAGAACTTGAAAATAATCTAATCTTAATCTGCTTAACAGGGAAGCATCTGGTTTTAAATACTAAAAACAATAATACAAACAAAACTAAGTTGCTCCCACCATACTCCTTACACATATGACCTAGAATTACACACATTCATAATAGAGAGGAATGGAGTTCCCAAGCTACAGCCTGATTTACCAGCAGAAGAGAGTTGTCTACCTCAAAAAAGTCACAGTTAGAGTAACAACTATAATTTCTGTAAGAAGACATGCCTAACAACCAATTAATAGACTTGAGTGTCATGTTCACAAAAGTAGGGAAAGTGGAATTGTTTATTTGAGCAACTCCCTTTATTCCAATCTGAACTTAAGAAAGTAGAATTTCCAATAATATATACATTAACAAAGGAGATAACTTACTCATAGTACCATTGTGTATTACACATTTTCTCCCCTCCTCTTTAATTCTAAGGTCTACTCAGCCATCCATAATTCTAAATATTACAAAAAAAAAAAAAAAAACAGCCAGTACAGCTTGGCAATGGTTTTGGTTTTATATCTCTCAAGTTCTGAAAGGGCTTGCAAAATAACCATGGGCACTCAAAAACATTTGTTTCTCTTCAGCCCCACTTCTGGATTTAAGGTTGGGTTCTACTAAGAAAGAATAATGGTATTACTTGGAGGGTATAACAGATACCAAATTATTTGAGGGAGATCTAAATTAACATTAAAAGAGGATGGTGTAAGGCTGTGGAACTGGAAGTAGAAAATTAAAGCTGGCTTGGCTGATTGGCAGTAATAGCTTAGAGGAGGGCTAAGTGGTCCTTGGAAGGCATTGGAAACCAAGGCTATGGTAAAAAGTTTCTGAAATAAGGGGTTATAACTCAAATTTGGTTTTAATCACATCACTCAAAAATCTGAAATAACTAGATGATATTTACAACTGTTCCACTCTTGACTTAGCCCAAGCTCTCCACTACTTCATGGATTGCACGTTTCCTCCTTCAACAGCACTTCTTCTCTACTCTGTGTACAACATTAACCAGAGCCCGAGTTCTGACTCTCAGTTCAATTAGTACCAAGGTTTCCTAAAGGGATTGCTCCAACTCAATGTTATACAACACAAGTTTCACACCACCATAATGATCCTCAACAGACAGGATTTCACTATGTTCAAGGCTCAGCCTGAGAGAGAAGAAATACCTCAGCCTTGCTGCATACACCAGATGGTATGCATTCTCCTTCCTGAGGTTAAAATTCAGGGTGATGGCATCTCGGAACTTTTGCAACATTATCAAAAGTCCAAACTCCAGGAGAGTAATTCTCCCAGAACTAGCTACTCTCCACCCTACATACAGCAGAAAAAAAAAACATACTGTACAAACACCAACTTGCAGTACTTACTGGGGTGTTCAAGAGTCTGGCTCTATTCACATTCCAAAAGAGTACAAGCCTCTGCAACAGCAAAATCTTCAGTCATACTACCAAAATGTCACTTCCTACAACTCCAGTGTATGGACTTCCTGCAGAACTGTCAGTGGAGACCTATTAACTAGAGGTTTGAAAGATATTATGCCACTGAGTACAGGTTCATATCTCTCTCCACGAAATACTTCAACAAAGAAAGAAGCAATACACAAGATGTAAAGCACAATAAAACTTTTTATATTATTGTGTTTAATATCTAAAACCACATTCTCTCAGAATTTAAAACACTAGGGTAGTTTTAACTTTACTAATTTTAATTTCATCTTATTTTAATGACAGGGGTTATTTTAGCATTTTTGTTTCATTTCTGTTAGTGTAAAGAGAGATGAGGTTTACTTTGTACTAGAATGAGTGATCATTAAAGATTTTATCTTTTACTGTCCAATGTAATCATAAAAAATGCTTGACTCCCTTTTTAGTAATTGTGTATTGTGTTTGTCCTTTGATTGTGATTTGTTAAATAAAAATTTTTTGTTGTATATTTTGCATACTGCATCTTTCTATGCTGATGAACTCAGAGAGAGTCAAAAACTCGTATTCTGAAGCAAGATATTTTCCAAACTTCCAATTAGTGGCTTCTAACTTACTTTTCCAAGAAAAGTCCATGCACCAGAGAATATCACAAAATTATTCTTTGATCATGTCTATAACCAGACTTGCATTATATCATTAACACTGTGTATAAATAATATTCACACAGAACAATATTAAATATCATTGTACAACATTGCAACAAGCTTTCAGCTCATATCTTGATATAAATTCTAAATTCTCAGAAAAAATAACTACACAAATTTAAAAGTACTGATGGTTTCACTTTTCTTTGATTCTTTTTTTCTAAATCTTACACCTAATTCTTTTGAATTTCTTACCTCAACTGTGAATGAAGTTTTAAGGCCTTTCCTATGAAATCTTCCCATACTTGAGTTCCACCCTGAGGGGTTAAAAAAAAAAAAGGTATTTATGTTGGTTGATCATATGTTATAAAATGGAAAGTTGTTGATCACATATTATTTATTTGTATGTATTCTTCTCCACCTAAATCATTCTTGGTCTTTCAGTTGCAATCTCCTCCTACCTTTGTAGTTAGCTACTAAAAAGATGATGAGTTATAAAACATGTAAAATAATCTACTGGCCACATTTTTAAATATTCTTCCTTAGCTGATAATAAAAAACATCAATATCATTCAATAATAACAATGGCATGACACCTACAACTATTTATAAAGCACGGATTTCTATTTGTTAGCACTATGTCAAGTCACTTGGGTTGGTACGATACAAAACACTAAAAATGGGAAAAAAAATGAAATGGTTAAATATTCACAAATTTTCTTTTTCAATTTAATATGAGAGTATTATGTAGTTTATATAATGTTAAAGTTACTTTTAGAAGCAATAGTTATGGCAAGTTTGCCTGTATAACTGTTTACAAATCATTTGTTGCTAGTTTGTTTAGAATTACATTTTGTTACTTAAGCCTTCTGAATTTTTCTCACTGATTTAACTAAGTACAATGATAACAAAACATTCTGTAGTTTGAGAAAATTACTGGCCTCAGTCAAACAATAAGTATGTATAGGTGACCAAGTTAATGCAAGTACATTCATGAATGTGATTTCAGACTACGTGTGAGTTTATCTTAACACAATTTTAAGGTGAGTTTCATAGGTTGTATTGTAATAGCAGAGTAGATAAATATAATTCATCTCATCAACTAGGTTATAAAGTAACTCAATCAGCCTGTATGGACTTTTGATCAAAAGGAGACAATTAGTTTAGGTTCTGGATATAAATGTGGTAACCAACACAGTTATAGCAGTGATTTTGATGTGAATATCACAGCCATGCTTTGCAATAACAGAGTAGAGAGGAATTATTTATCTTGGCAAGTAGAACCCACTTGTGAGGACTTTGATAACCAATAGTGTAATGAAATTTTTTGTACATACTTTGTTTTGATACTATTTTAAAATAAATAGATTGTGTGCTGTTAAAATTTATCACCAACAAGTCACAGATGACTACTGTAGAGAATTTGGCCCTATAAAATCTGAGAGAAATATAGAAGCTATAATTATTTCATAAGTTTTATTTTTTTTTCATTATTTCCTTCAGACCTAATACCACACCTCTTTGTCACCTCTTTGTACTATTAGAACTAAATAAAAGAATCAGCCTAAAAATGACAGCTACTAAATAGTTATGTTAATGTTGTTAATGCTTCACCTACTTATTTAAAGACATAAATAAGAAATGGTTGTAGAAAGAAGCAAGTCATTAAAATGTATATGTAAAAACGGCTCGTTTGGGTGTAGAAAATATTTTACATAGAGGAGCAAACAACATTTCAACCTTCTTCGCTTATCATCAGGTTCACAAAGAAAGAAAGAGGTAACTGACCGGAAGCTGACCACATGTTTGAAAAAAGTTGTGTAACTGAGTGTCGGAATGTAGAGGGTGGCGTTAGATGTTTGAATAGATAATTTTATATTATTTATTTTATTATTTTTAATATAGGTATAAAGGTGTTCCTTTGTATTGGTTTATTTTGGGTTTAAGTTGTTGTATAAGTAAGGCTTCTTTAATTTTGCATTTGTTTATGTTTGTTTCTTTATTTAGTATTTGAGTGTTTTCTATGGTTATGTTTTGTTTATTTGACTTGCAGTGTTCGAAAACATGTGAAAGTGACTTTTTTATGTTCTTTGAATCTGGTTTCCATTTTTTTACTTGTTTCTCCAATATAGAAGTCGTGGCAGTTATCACATTGTATTTTATAAATAATGTTGGTGTGGTATTTGTCAGTGTAGTTTTTACATAGTATAGACCACAATTTTGTGCCTGGTAATTGAATAAATTTGGTATTAACTGGAATGTCATATTTTGTTACTAGTTTCTGCCAAATGTTGGTTATTTTTCTGCTGATGTCAGAAATATATGACCGAAGAAGGTCAAAATGTTGTTCAACATTCCCCATGTAAAATGAAAGTAAGAAAGTTTTGGTTTTCTGGATCTTTAGTTTAACATTTAGAAAATTTATATTTAAGTCTAAAAACACTTTCTATAATTTATAGTAAATATAAAATCATGTTGGAATTTTTGCATTATTTTCTGAAATTTAATAAGGCATTAATTTTTAAACTGAAACATCCAATCATAATTTGCAAAAAGAGTTACTGTGTTTCTTTCTATATACACGGAAGCTTCATGATTCATGTCAGATGTAGCAATAATACATCACCAAAGCCAGCCTACATGTTTGATAGCCTGTTGTTTGAGGAGGTCTTATACCAACTTGTAAAGATACTAGAATGACAAGGAAACATGAGGAGGAGAAAAGGAAGAGGTAGAATTGGGATGACAAAGCCTTCTGATAATACTCTATGAGCCCAAATATTAGATATAAAAGATCCCCCACCAATGAATGAAGGCAACCAGATGAGCTCCCACCAGGTAGTTACCAGAACCACTGTTGGTGCACCATGCATCATCATGAAAAATAATAAACAGTGGTAATATGAGAAGAAAGAACAGGGTCAGGAGACAGGAGTCAATGCCATGCATGGCTCTGACTGGTAAAAATGAGTCACCAGATGAGAAAGGATGGATTGATGTTGAACCATAGCAACCTGCAACTCAAAAGACCCCAGAACTGTGTCAAATACATAATGTCTCAAAAACAGAGCCATACAAAGGTCTCATAGATAAGGAGACGAGTCTGTGATAGTATGGAATCATAACCCAAAAGATCCCAAAAACAAAGAAACCACATTTGCAAGGCCAGAGCTGAAGAAAACAGGTGGACCAATGTGGGAGGAGGGAGAGGACATCTCGAGATATCCTCCTAGGATTCATGTGAAGAGCCTTTGACAGTAAATGGTTAAGGAAAGGTACTGCAACAGAATCATCATGGTAAGATGAAAATGTGAATACTAGACACCTGGATGGATGACCAGGCTCCCAAAGAGACAGAACCAAACCCAACAACTGTTGGTTGAGATAAGAACAGTCTGTCCTATGATAAAAGAGTGTGTACTGATCCGAAGCCTGTGAGGGATAAGACATACTAATGCCTTCATTCAAGTTAGAGTCATAATGCTCAGCATGAACTTAAATATTGGGTTCAGGGAACAGAGGAAACTAAATAAGGTTGGGAGGCAAATTTGTGTAAAAGGTTTGTAAGAAATAGGAGCAACAGACATAGAATTACATATCTGAGAAATAAAATAAAAAAGACAATGAGGGACAAACAAAATCCTCAAGCAGGGTGTGGAAAAGCAGATTAAGCCTGGGGGTGAGGGACAAACTATGTGTCAGCATGTCAAACACAAAAAAGCTCAAGAAAAAGAAGAACAATGGGAGAAGACAAGGCTGTCCCATATAAGCCCCAATCCCCTTGCAAATAAATTCTAATAAATCCCCAAAAGAATCACCCACATTTGTGGCCTGAAGTATGACATTAGACAAAGCAGCTTTAACTTCAGATTTCATGCATGATTTCAAAGAAACAAAAGAAGGGTTTGGTAGAAAACACAGGTAAATAAGCGATGCTTTCAAAATGAAAATGAAACTTTCTTGAAAATAAATGATGGGGCACTCTTTGCTAATCAAGGATTCAGCTTATAGGCAAGCTCAGCTAAATTGTTATGAGGTTTTAAACTTTGAGTTCTCCCCAGCAGCTAACTACATTATCAATAAATAAAACAAATATACAACTTTGTTACTTTGGCTTTCCACTTTAGAGTTGGTCAGACTTCATGCTTTACCAAAAAAGTCCCTGATAAATCAAGATAAGCAGGAAATGCTGTGTTGTTTGCATCTCGATCCAAAACTTCCAAGTGGAAACTCAGTTAAACTTTTGAGGAAGCACTTTAAATCTACTGCTGTGTGTTTAAAAGGTAGTGGTATATATATATATTCTTTACTTTTTCCCAGATGTAACATAGGTGATTATCCACTACAGCTGCAAAACCCAATATCAGCAAAGGTACTAACTTCATTTCTCCACTTCAACCATGTACCACATCACTTGAAGTTGAGGTTGAATATTAGGACATTATGATGTGTGACAACAATGATTTTCCCCTCTTCATCTCTCAAATAGTTTCTCAAGAGAATGAGAGGCAGAGAGGAAACAAAGCTAAAACAAGTATTAATTTCACAATAACTATATCCTGAATGTAGAACATCAGCTGAAATGATCAGTTGTTTTTCAAGACTAAAAAAGAATGAAAGAAACAAATCATTTGACTTCTGCAATAACAATAAGTTCAAGTACAAGTGTAAAGAAATCATGGTAAATACTAAAACTACTTTAAATAAAGTAAGAAATCCAAATGGTGCAAATATCATATAATTAAAAATCAATGTCATAAAATTATAGAAAAATTAAACATAATCACAGTAAAAAATTATATGTGAAAGCCATAAGATCATGAAAATAAAAATAACATTTTTTCATAAAGCATATAAAGGGAGGCAATTTTTTTACTTCATAAAAATGAATATAAGGAGTTGAGAATATGTTAGTGAAAGTATACACAGAACACTTACGAATAACACCATAAAAAAGTGAAAACAAGCTATTACTATTGTGTGAGTAGAAGTAAGTATCACATTAAGAACTAGAAGTCCAACAAAGGAAGTTATAGATATACTGAATTCAACAATATTGCAGTGAAAACCCATTTTTTCAAGTTAACCACAAGTATTGCAAACAAAATAAAGGATTAACTATTGGTCCCCTATCACCTTCCTTATGTACCTTCATATGGTTCTGTTTGAAGGTGAAGCATTGTGAAAGTCACAGTTTATACCAGAAATTCAGATTAGGTATGCAGATAAAATATTCTTGGTATGGTGGCATGACAACAGTGTGTTAAAACAATTTGCTAGTTATTTAACTAGCATAAAACAATCAGTTCGATTTACATACAAAACTGAAAAAATAATAGGCTACTTTTCCTAGATGTTGCAAAATATACATATATATATTTGCTATTATTATGCCACCACAGCAAGAATCATGTCACACAAAAACATAAAAAAGTTATGTAATTTATATCTGTGTTTATAGAGCTTTAAAATATGCAATAAACAAAGAAAAAAGAATTTAAACCAAATATTAAGATAAAATATTTAATAAATTTACTAATGGTTCAATCTCAGTTAAAATACTATGTTAAAATTTATTTACGAAAAAACTTTAAAAAAAAAAGCTTTAGATATACCTTACATTTCAGGATTAACAATTATTTAATACCTTTTAAACAACAACAAGTATATTATTCTATCCTCAAACCTACGAATAAATTTAAACAAATGTGGTGGAATACCAAAGACAAAACAGAGTTAGAAGATAAAACTGGGATTTATAAGATAGAATGTGAATGTGGCAATACTTTTATTATTGAAAGTAAAAGGAACTTTAAAATACATATTATAGGAGCATAGAGGTTACATAAATAAAACTGATAAGTCTGCTTTAGCACAACACAAACAAATAAAACAACACAATTTTGTGAGATAAAGCTATAATTGTAGTTAAACCTAATAATACAACTCCTATAAACATTCAAGAACCACTGAAAATAGGGAAATTTTAAGAAGTAGCATAAAGCAGAGATAATAGTAAAATTATTCATTGTATTGATATATGGTATGACCTACTGTGAAGGTTGGCAAGTAAGTTGTAAAAACAAAAGAACATAATATCATATATCTTTTAACAACTGTACAAATTCTGAAAACCTTGTCTTTTATGTTAATCCTGAAAATAATGTTGTTACATGTAGTGTTTTTAAGTGGAGGCCATTGATGGATGTAATAAATGTGTTTTGTGTAAATATAAAATATTCTCTCTTTTAATTACTTATTTGATTTTAAAATTCTACAATGCTTATCATTCATACTTAGCTATTAATGTTGTTGGCTGTTATGTTACTTAATTGTTAATCATCAAAATTTAAGTTCAATGTACCATTTTTCTCTTTATATAATTGAATTATTCAAAAGACTTCACTACTTAGGGAAAGGGCAGTGTTTTAGATTATTTTTATTGAAACTTTTGCATTTTTGTTTCACTAAAATGAGTATGGTGATCCAATGAGACCATAACAAGTTGACTGTAGTAGCCAAAATTCCAATAATGCACTAAATCAGTACATTATAGTCATGTGATTGCCAAGGATAACCAACAATTTAAATATTTTTTTTAAATTCAACATGTAAGTTCAACAACACATTGGATCAATGCATTATGGCCCTATATATTACCTTTCAACATTCCCTAATGTATTCACCCAATTCAATGTGCAGTGAAACTTCCATAACATGTTCATTCAATAGATTATGATGCTTTTGACTACCAATCTTTGTGACCATAATATATTGATTAGTGTAGAAATGGAATTTTTAAATATACATGTGAATAGTTTATTTTGCTGTACACTGGATTAATGTTCTGTGGTTCTGATAGCATGCCATAAGATTGTGTTGATGCCACATAGTGACAGCATGGCTTAGAATCTTGAATTTTATTTAAAATTTAGGAAGTTAGTTCAAAGTATAAAAAAGTGAATTTGAAAGAACTGGTTGAGGAGATTATTTGTTTCTGAAACAGACAGTTCAGCATTGTAAATTTTGAATTTGTGTTTTAAATAAGGTACAATGCAGATAACAAAAATACTGTACATATGAGAAAATTAGCAAATAAGTGAAACAACTATACAGTATTTATCATGAAAGACATGTATTTACAAGCAAAGCCACCAGACATTCAGACAAACTCTGTGGCAAAAAAACAAAATTAATACAGTGAACTCTGTCAACCTAGAAGAAAATTATGTAGCTGTTTCTTTTGCATTCAACCATAAAAAATCATGGTCTTAAACAGCTGAAGAATGGTTAAAATGCAGTAGATTTAAAAATCAAGCAAAAGGGAGTTATTGGTAAATATGGTAAGTCAACAGATGCACTGAAAACCAGACAGACGCCACATGCTAAGGATGATGTTATTGTAAACAAACTTCAAATATCTTTATACAACAAACAGTGATTCAGAAAATTATATATTATCACCAAAAGGATAATCCATTCTGTTCATCATGGAAAAAGTAACATGTATATTCACAAGCACTGATAACACTGCAGCATTTCATCTTATAACAAAAAATAAGTGACAATTTATGAGCATAACATATGAAAAATGGGACATTTGATGCATAACTTTAAAGATGACTTTGCTATCCATAAGAAATGTGAAAGTTGAAATCCGTCTTATGAAATCATTAAACTCCTGAAATCAATGTCAGTAAACTGCTGATGACAACATATTCCCTTATCAGAAATGACTAAAAAATTGTACAAGGTTTCATGGTTTACGATATTTACTTGTCTCAAAAGAAATTAGGCCAAGAGTTAACATTTTAATGACACTATTAAATACAAGATGTACAGATAATTATTAATAAAGCTTGACCACACTGCACTTTAATAATTTGATGGACTGATTTTATGCTCATTACAACTAATATTAAATATTACTTTATTATGCTGCTGTATGAGACAAATTTTTATAGGTGTGTTAATAAAATGTTTAAACTACAAAAACAACAACAAATTTTATACACACATAATATTAATTAATGTATGGCCTAGGATCATTAAATTGGATAATGTTAATAATGTGATTACAATAACAGCACTGTTCAGTTACTAAATTATCAGTTTCACCATACCCTGTAATCACTTGAAACAGTGTGTAGCTATGGCTGGTGCTGTCTTTCAAGAAAGGTATAAAAATGATATGCTTTATTGCAATACCTCAAGTCACTGCTAGATATTTCATAGCAGCAGTGCTTTATGGTAACCATAATATCTATTAAAGGTCACACAATCAGACAATCACAAACTTGATGGTCATTATTGTAATAAGTCAACAAATGCATAAGCATTTGTCTGAAATTCAAAATGTTCACTGCACAAACACCTCATCTAGGTTCAGCAATAAGCCAGAAATTACAATACTACTCAGGTATTATTTATTGATGTAATTAAGTGTAATTTTAGTTATGTAGAATTTACACAAGTTTTGCATTACAGAAAGTATAAGATGTAGTTGAGTAAATAAAATGTTTTTAATATTAAGTAGACTGGGGATTTGTTTTTTGTTTTTTTTAGCTAAGGATAATAAAAGACAAAAAGAAGTCCAACCAAAAACCAAAAGTAGGAACCACTACAATAATTTTCAAGCATTTGTTAATTGCAAGGCACAAATTTAACAAACAACTGATTTGAATGGCTTCAAACAAAGGTCTTCATAACATTTGGCAGTTGTGAATTTAAACAATATGAGCTGCATATTTCAAATGCTTCAATGAATTTGAATCTTAATACAATGCAAGTTTAGATTATTTAGAAATGCTTTAATCAAACCATGAAGCTTTTAATTTATTATTTAAATCTATTAGTTACATCCTTCACAGAAAAAATATTTTGATGTCTGATGTATAATTGCTCAAGTAAGAGTACTTGAGTGTAGCATGATCAGTTACTCAAGAAACAAAATACTAATAATACTAATAATAATAATAAAGTCAGAACATCCTCTCATAGTATCATTAATGTAAATTACCATAAAAGATTCTCAGTAGAATCAGTCATTAACATTTAACAAATTCACTATTATATTTAATTTCATTATTTGGGTTTTCTCTATAATGGTAACGAATATGCTCATCCCATTTAAGAGCATTAATAATATTTTTTAACACAACAGTAACACATAAATATTAAACTGTCATAACCCTTTATATTGGGTCAATTACAAACTAGTTTATTTAATTGTACAGAACTTATACCTCATATTTTTCACTGGCCAATTACATATGAAATTATTATTTCATTCTTTTTCTACATTCAGAATTAAACGATTATCCAAACAATTCCCAAGGTGGAACAGCGAACTGAAACTGATAGTCCATCACAATAGTACAGTATATTCATTTAGATAAAAAAAAAATGGTTAATAAAACTACTTGAGCTTATGCAATATTACGAGAATTATCTATGGATAATGCTTCTCTATCATTAATGAAATATTAAAATGAAGTAAGCACAATTACAACAGCATGAAAACGCACGCACAACTCATACCTTTAAATCAGTTATAATAAACTGGAAAAGTCCGCCGAGAGCGCTGCAATCCTTTTCAACCGTTGTTTCCATGGTGATTTGATGTAACTGTCTAATACTAATAGTACAAATAGTATTTTTCTGTTAAGTGTAAAAAGCCATCTTTAACTTTCACCTAAAGCTCATTATCTCGTAATGTTTCTTTTTTTTCAATCCTCTGTATGAAGAGAAGAATTAGATGGATATTAAAAATATTATTAAAGTTGTAATAATAAATACAGCCCAATTTAATAATTTAAACACCTTGTTCCTGAAATTTCGAACTTTAAATCATAAATATACTTTTGGTCCAAACATTACAACTTTTCTTGAACATAAGCTGGCGTTAATTCTGAAACAGCGTATGCACTAAACACAGTGTCTTAAAGAATTTTAAACATCATGAGTATTATCCATAATCACCATCAACTGGGTCCAAAACTCTGCAATCTATCATTCCCTATACACAACTGCACGGTCAACTTCAACTTTCAAGCATGGCTAAGCACATATTTAACCTCGACTTGAAGCTTGCTGTTGTCGACTTCCTTGTCGCATAAAATCAAAAATATGTTTCCTCGTACTATCAACTGCTTTAATACAAGGCTTATGTTAAGTTACATTTCTAAACAAAATTAGCACACAATTCTAACATAAAATGTTTTGATCGGTATCCACCAGTTTGATCTATGACATACTATAACCATAAAACACTTTTCTACGGAAGAGAGATCGTACGTTTCTCTGCCTGTCTTAAAATTACATCACGATCACGTGAGCAAATCTTGCGTTTGATTGGTCTGTAAAGAATAATGACAAATCCGATTCGATCCAAATTCGAAGCTTGTAAAGAAAAGCTACGATCTTTGTTGTGTTTTATTCTCAAAAGCAATTAAAATATTTATTTTTAATCAATTGAAATATTTGAATTATGCTTCAAAAAATAACATAAAGTACATACAGAAATTATTCACAGACAAAAACGTAACCGTCATCTTGATTCTGAATTATATATTTAAAGGAATTATGAAACATCTTACCAATAAAGAGATAATCAAGATTGTTTGTTTTTTAATTTAGCGCAGAGCTACTCAAGAACTATTTGCGCTAGCCGTTCCTAATTTAGCAGTATAAGTCTAGAGGGAAGGCAGCTAGTCATCACCACCCACCGCCAACTCTTAGGCTACTATTTTATCAACGAATAATGGGATTGACTATCACATTATAACGCCCCACGGCTGAAAAGGCGAGCATGTTTGGTGCGATGGGGATTCGAACCCGAGACCCTCAGATTACGAGTGAACGCCTTAACCCAACTGGACATTTCGGGCCTAATAATCAAGATATTCAAACGGAATCACTTAGAATGTGAGCAAAAGGTGTGAATTATTAAATTTCTGTAGTGCATATTAGTGTGCAGATGACGTCTTAATATTAGAAATATAGAACCATATAAAAATAAAATTTTGTCTCCTGCTGGTACAGTGGTAAGTCGACGGGCTTATAACACTAAAATCAGAGGTTCGATTCCCCTCGGTGGGCTCAACAGATAGCCAGATGTGACTTTGCAAAAAAAAACAACACAAATACAATAAAATTTTATTTTTATTTTATTAAACACGAAACGTTTCGGTTTACAGCTTTTTCAGGAGCGTTCACCAAAGCACATCAAACACGTTCGCCCTTTCAGCCGTGGAGGCGGTTCAATGTCGCGGTCAATACCACTAGTCGTTGGTAAAAGAGTAGCCTAAGAGTTGGCGGTGGGAACTAATGATTAGCTGCTTTCCCTCTAGTCTTACGCTGCTAAATTAGGGGCGGCTAGCGAAGATAGCCCTCGTGTAGCTTTAAGCAAAATTCAAAAACAAACAAACAAAGCACAAACTGAAACTGACAGAACCTATCCTCAAAGGGTTTAAATAACAAAATTTATTCGAATCTATAAAGCGTGCTTTTGACATATTAATAGTAAAGCTTTATATTGAAAGATAAATAATGTTGAAATAGTTGACTGCTACTTCTAGTAAACAAAAGTTCTATCAATGTAACAGAGTGAAATGACAAAAAAAGATAAGAAAAATAGTAATTAAAATTATAGGTGCCATCGTTTGTTGCTCTTCATTTGTGTTCGTGGTTTATGGATGAGAAGAGCTTCTTTGAATTTTCTGTCAGTATGCTTGGTGGCGTTGGTGAGGAATGTTACGGGAATTTCTTCATGACAAGAAATCCACTTGAAATAAAAATGTATGTCAGAACAGTTGGTAGGGATATTAACACTTTTATTATTAGCAGAGAACGACGTTTCGACCTTCCTAGATCATCTTCAGGTTAAGAAAGAGAGTTTGCAAGTGACTGTTGCAAGACACATGTTTTAAGAACGAGAGTAAGGATTCAACTTTGCAGCAACATCTAGAAATATTCCATCCATTGAAATGAGAGCCTGTCTGGAAGACCTAGCTAGGAGACTGGTGATCCACTCTACACAAACTGGAAACACCAACAAAACAACGAAAACAACCATCAGAAAGAAGACAACTTCGACAACAGTTCCACCGACAACCAAAAACCTATCTTTCCAGGTAGAACTGAAAACATTTATATCTCCGAAACACCTCAAAACAGTATCTTAAATAACCTTTTCAAAGAATTTTCACACAAAACTATCAACATAATTTCACATAAAACTAAAAAACAACTTCACACAAAAAGATATTAATTATATAAGCAACTTTAAACAAGACAACAACATCAAAAGTCTAAAAGCAGATAAAGGCAATGTTTTAGTTATAATGAACACAAATGAATACATTCATGAAATGAAAGATATCTTATCAGATACAAAGAAATTTAAACTACTAAACACAAATCCAACAAAAACACATGAAACCGATTAAACAAAATACTACTACAAATGAAAAAAAAAACACAATCTCAGAAAAATAATCATTCTTACCTATGAAAGACTGGCTCACGCACACCACAACTATACAGCACACCCAAACCTCACTCCGACCCATAATGTGGACCTACGAATAATTTAACTACAACCTTGGTAAATATATAGCGTGGGCATTTTCTAAATATGTAACATCAGCCGGCTCCTTTTTCAAACACTCTTTTAACTTTAAATGTATTCTTAATCAACTAAATCATAAAACCTTAATGGCCAGTTTTGATGTGATCTCCCTCTTCACAGAAGTCCCAACAACTGAAACCTGCAAGATAGCTTTAGAACTTTATATCCTTTATATACTTTCGTCCAAAAGGCATCTGTCCGGCAGCGATCACTTGCAAGCTTTCTTTGTTAACTTGAAGATGACCCAGGAAGGTCGAAACGTTGTTCTCTGCTTATCAATAAAAGTGTTAATACTCACACCAGCCGTTCTGAGATACATTTTTATGAGTATTGCGGTTTCAAATTAGGTATTAGTTCATGATTAGTTAAACAATAATCTATAAATGTGCTTCTTTCGTGTTGTTGTTTATAAAGAACGTCAGTATGTTATCCTATACTTATGTGTGGGTTTTTTGGTTTCTCCTGTATACATATAGTGACAAATGTTATATTTAAACTTGTAAACAACATTAGAGACAAGACACCAATCTTTAAATTTAAAAACACGTTTATGTTAGTTTGGTTTAGTTTGTTTAGAATTTCGCGCAAAGCTACACGAGGGCTATATGCGCTAGCCGTTTCTAATTTAGCAGTATAAGACTAGAGGGAAGGCAGCTAGTCATCACCACTCACCTCCAACTCTTGTGTTACTCTTTTACCAACGAATAGTGGGATTGGCCTTCACATTATAATGCCCCCATGGCTGAAAGGACGAGCATGTTTAGTGGGACGGGGATTCGAACTCGCGACCCTCAGATTAAGAGTCGATTGTCATATCCACCTGGCCATGCCGGGCCAATGTGAAGTTCCCACCCCGGGAGCGGTTGTAGAAGAAGTTGAATGTGTGATATATTGCTGAGCTGCCCATAAATAAATAAAACACGGAAATCTAATATCATCAACCACCATCGATTTCTATCTAAAAATGTCACCCACCTTGCACTCTATATATAATAAGAATATTATTATATATATTTACACATATGATCAAATATATATTTGTCTCAAGTGTCAGGTACATGGGAGTGAAAACAAATGTCTGATCAAAGTAAAGTTTGCGTGCGTTATTATAAATTCAGTTATGGTAGTTAATTGTCGTAAGTACATCTTAACTAAAATTACCGTGACTGTAAGCACAGATGTAGTTACTGTTTTATCATTGTTCTTTCGCGCTTTTGTTTACTAAACGATAACAAATATTTATTCCTCCATAAGGTTTCTTTACAGACTTGTATTTTCTGTAACGTTCTACAGATCTAGATTTACGATCCCAATACTTGGACTAGACTAACGTAAAAATCTACATATTAAGTAACTCAATATACGCACTAGTTAATACAGATCCAAGAACATAAACACTCTTAAGTGACTCACTCTACCATCCAGAAAACAACTGTATCTTCTTGATGCTTCACTATTTCATTGTAAACTTACATATCCGACTGATTCGCTCGCCCGTGTATATAACCTAATTTTTGTTCTTCACATTTCGCAATCACTGTTTCTCATTAATATTCCCGAATATTCTTGGACTGACGTGGCCTTAACACGATGCGATGCCTAGATAACACCTAAATTACAACATTAGAATTATAACTTATAACAGTATATATAGTTCTAGAAATTTACCAATACGATTTGAGCGTTGTACATATGATGGCAATGAAATATGTTTAACGTTTATTATTAAACAGCAAAATCAAATTGAAAGTTAAACGCTCAAAGTTGTCGTATACTTTTACAAATACAAACCACTAAGCTTTAATCGTAAATAAAAATTTATAATCGTGTAAAACTTTGCCAGTTTGCAACCCATGAGGTAAATCTATAAAAAATATGTGAATTTAACACGAAATTCGATGCAGTTTTGTTTGGTTTGAATTTCGCGCAAAGTTACACGAGGGCTATCTGCGCTAGCTGTCCCTAATTTTGTAGTGTAAGACTAGAGGGAAGGCAGCTCGTCATCACCACCCACCGCCAACTCTTGGGCTACTCTTTTACCAACGAATAGTGGGATTGACCGTCACTTTATAATGCCCCCACGGTTGAAAGGGCGAGTACGTTTGGTGTGACGGGGATTCGAACCCGCGACCATCAGATTACGAGTCGAGTGCCTTAACCACCTGATCATGTCAAACAAACCAGCCATTAGATATAGAACATAATCTGGAATTGACAGATCTGCATGCTTGAAAAAAAGTTCCAATTGCAATGAAGAAAGCTTCTGGAGACAGCTGTAAGGAATATTTAGTCACATTACACCAGTATGTCCCATGGTTCACTATCTTATCACTTGGTACATGTTCTCTCACCCCGTGGCAATATAGCTCAAAGTTGTAAAACTTCACCCCATCCAGTCTATTTCAGCTGGTCATGGGTAAAAATAACTAAGATTGGAGTTGGGCTGCATGACTGGCAACAGTTTAGATGTTCTTCACCCTCCACTCGATCTCATAGCCTTCATCCTACAATTCACTTCACTGACCCTCAGTCATCCGTGCTACCTGTGAGTCAAGGGTAACATTCAATGATGGAGCCTGGTCATGAGCTTAGGATGCCCCAGATTACAATTCTACTTAGTGAGTTTGCAGTTGTACAAGATTGTAGATATGACCATTTGCACCATTGTCAAAATGCCTATGTCCAGGAGAGGACTTCACTGTTACTGTAAGACATGATCTACCTTTAATGTTGAACTCCATCCCTTGTGTCTAAATCCTTTACCTAGAACATGTCATTTTCATATTTTAATGAAGTGAAAAAGTGTTGTAATACACACCATAAGAAAGGAGCACAGAATAGTTCATCCATAAAACATTAAAAGCTCATGGAAAATCCGTTCTTTAGTCATAGTGCCAAACTTTCTTAGTGAACCTTTTCCCCAGTATGTTTGTGGACTTACAACACTGGAATCCAGGTTTCAATACATGCCCATTCTGGACAGCACACGGATAGTCCATTGTGTAGCTTTGTGATTAATACAAGCAAATTTAATACTGAACCTTACTCTGTAAAAGTCTCAGCTTCATTAATTACATGCATGTAAGTATGGTACCTTAAATAATTAGAAGAGTGACTATAAATAGATTTAGAGAGTTAAAATTTAAAACGTTACTCAATGTAGCAGCAGGAAAGAGATAAAACATACTTCTATCTTCCTATAATCTTCCTATTATGTTTCAGGCTTGTTCTTAAAACCAATAACCTCTAAGGTTGGGCTATGGTCAAGAAGCATCTTAAGTTCCTAAGAAAAAGAAATGCCACATACATGACACAATCAATCAACAAAGAATTGCAACTCAAATGCAATAATAAATCTTTAACAATGGCATAAAATGCATTACAATAAAAGAAAACCCTTTAAACTATTATGTAAAACACAGTACTTCATAAAATCATACCTTTTAATGATAAGGAAATCCAATACTATAAAAAATGTTATAATCAAACATTACAAAATACAATAGTAGAAAAAAAAAAACTTCCAATATCCAAATGCATAAAATGCACTTTAACACAGAAAAGCAATATGGAAATAGACATTTACAAAGACAAAAATACCCATTAAAGAAAATGATGACATTCCCAAATAAAAAGAGCAAACATAGATTATCTACTCCCTTGAGAAGGGAGTAGTCTTAACAGACTATCCATAAATACCTAATAAAAAATAATATTAAGATACTTAAGTAATGAAATTTTAAATACAAATGGCTTAATGAAAACACAATACAGAAAAATAAGCAAAACTTTCTACATAACTTAAAACATAAACAGTCGAAATAAAAAGCAGTTCATAATAAGCACATTAACAAGACTACTTTGTTCATAATCAAAATGTAATATAAAATAAACTATTTGGATGAATAAAAGTACATAATACATCCCTTAGTAAAATCATCATGTTAAAAACAAGATGCTTGAGTCTAAATAAAGCAAAATACAATTACAACAGCTGTACTCATACATGAAGTAACACTTTACATAAACACACACACACATTGTACACATGATCTATCACTAAATAAAATACATCTGCTATTGAACAAAATCAAAATAGAAGATCATGGCATAAGACAGCCTTTAGTAGCTACATAATATGAGTACCATTTAAGTTACAAACATGAAATATTTTTAGTTACAGAATTCATAATACATATCTACAAAATTCTCACTTGAAAGTGAAATATGATTTTTCTCTGTGATGGATCTTCAGCATAAGCACCTACCACAACTATTTCAATCTTGGCAGACCTTGGGCACAACTTCTGGCATTTTCAGCCAAGCTAATATCTACTCACTATGGTTATCAATCTTGCTAATGGTTTATCAAGCAGTAAAAAATACATTGGGGATACTTGGCAAAAGCTTGCAAATCTGCTCTATAGCTCAGGAACATGGTAATCAGTAACATCCAGAATTTGATCCTTCAGATAAAGGTACAGATTACAGTGTAAGGTCAGGCAATCAACCAAGTGTGCAAGTTAAGTTTGTCATAATTCATGGCTATGATCACAATACATGATGGCAAGCATTATTTAAATGATATATCTATGGAATTTTGCATGTACTTATTAATGATATCTGCAGACTATTAATTCTGAGAACATAAAGACTTACTAATTCTCATTCTTCTAAGAATCTCCACTTGCTCATGGCTGTGTTGATCTCCGTTTTTCCTTATGGAAAACTGAAGTACATACCAAACTCTTTGCCCCAGAATGTGTCTGGTTGTTCCATAGATAGTACACATGCAGTTCCAATTGGAAAGAATGGGATCAAGACTGCATCTGGTTCTTCCATATTTAATATGACTCGAGTCAGATTATACCAACTATAACTTTGACCATCAGTCTTCATTGTCCTTTTTTTAATAATTTCCATTTACAGGTCGTCTACTATTTTTTACATGAATTACATTCCAGGTTTTTCTCATTTAGGTGTTACTTCATGTTTTTTTCTAGTACACATACAACTTACATTTTCTTGCCTTAATTCTACACCTTGCAAGCAAACATTAAGCATATACTGTGCAAAATCGTTTCTTATTAAAACTATTTCAACTCAAGAGAGAAAAAATATTTGTCACAACCAAATAAAACAGTGGGCACACCATATGTACACATTCATTGTGATAATTAAGCCATTATCTGCATTCATTTACAACTGATAATTTCACTTGCTTATGAATGTTTCAGCTAAGTGTAGTCCAAATATTTGCTGAACTATACCTTAAGAGAAATAAGAAGAAAACTGTTTTATTTAAAACTCGAGGTAAAACTGTATTTTTCTTTTTCTCGAACAAAGTGCGAGTATTTTAGGTACTTGAATATTTTCTATGAAAATTCATTATCTGCTGAATATTTTAACATCAAAATTAAAACATTTTATGAACAGTATCAATAAAAATAGCAGGTATACTGCATTTTCAAATACTTCCCAAGTCAGTTATCACAGATAGCCCCATATTCACCACTTCTTAATCTTGAGATCAAATCATTTATATACATATCCTTGCTTTTTTTGTCTTGCTTTGTATATTTGATTCATTTGTTTTATAAACACTCATGTAATGGTAATACATGAGCATATGACTGCATTGGTATATTTTTTTATATACACATGTTGTTATGTGTCTACTTCCATTACATATTACCAAGTACTCTGGTAGTTTATACAGATTACATCTGGCTGCTATATTAACTACATTAGCAGCTCTTTGATTACTGTCTGAAGCTGTGCTTGGTAGCAACAGAAGCATCATTTAGGGACTAACAAACTCTACCTATTTATCTTTCAGGCTTCATGAAATAAATATCCACAGGAAATAATTTGGATGAATATGACTTTTTAAGTAAGTCTAATTTAGAATATAATTTAATACCTGCAATTTCTAATGGAAACAGTTTCCTCATAGCTTGTAGAGTTGGCATACTTTTCAAGAAATGACAAAAATGGAATAAGTACTGAACAGCATGATTGGTGGTATTCTTATCACTCAAATAGGCTCTCTCAAACACTAAATGATGTTTTGGATCAGAAAATTCAATCAGTAGTTTAGAAAGCAATAGTAACAATGTTATTTAAATCACGTGTATTCTAGCTGATGAATTATATCTAGTACTAAACAAAAAATGTACATGAAATATCACCTGACAACTAAGAAAGCATGGGTCATGAAACTCTTTCAACCAAATGTTCAAACTCCTAATTACTATTTTCAGTTGTACAAACTGTTGATTTACTGGGTATATACCTTTACATTCCATCTGTCTTCTGTTGACTGAATAGTATCCATATGGTGTAGGGTATAAACGATTTTTATTATTGCCACTCAGAAGCTCAGAAAGAAAGAATCATGATACTCTTTCAGTCATTGACTTTTCAATCACATAGCCATCCTAGTTATCATAAATTGAGTAATCATACAAAAATATAGTACATACATACAACACATCACAATACTACTTGATAGCTTGAAAAGTAAGGGTTATAGGTTTTCTCAAATAAGCAACCATTTAAATTGAATAATCAAGTAGAAATCACTCAATGTAGTGCATACATTTCAGTGTGTATCACTTAATAGCTTGGAAAGCAAGGAATAAATCTTACTTTAACTCTGTGATCATGCAGATCTCTTTAATTTATTTAGGTTATTATTAGTTATTATTATTTAATTTATTAAAATGAACTATAATCAGTGGTGTCGAGAAAACCCACTTGTAGAGAAAAATATATAGGTCGAAACGTTATTAGTTCGTTCCTCTACGTAAAAAATTTTCTCAACCCAAACAAGCCATTTTTACATATATAAAAGGAACTATGTTTTTAAATTCACACAAGTATTTATCAATTCTACATGGTAAAGCTTTTGTTTATTTTATTCACAACATTCCACCAGATTTACTTGGCATCATCAATTCTACAAACCAGAATAGCAATGACCAGCTAGCTATCATCAAACAGCTTATGGAGTTTTATTTAGTAAGTCTCTGCTTGATAACTCATAAAGCAAGGGTCATATAGCCCTTTCAATAATTTGCCCATATGATTTCCATAGCTCAGATGATTGTGTAGTAGTCACAAAATGCAATCAGTATATTCTGCCAGATATTATTACTAAATAGCTCAGAAAATAACGAATACTACTTCTTGAACAAATGACTAGTGATGTAGTAGTAAAACATATACCATATGTGCTCTCTAGAGGTAAATGTAGAAAAAAAGGTAAATTTTGGTAGAGTTCATAGCAGAAAATAGCACTAGGTATAACAGGTTTTCACCCAGAAACTTGATAAGGTAATCACTAAGTACTGGTTATTAGTAATTACGTAATAGAATTGTCCAAAACATATATTTTGGTTGGTAAGTTGGCACAATCCATTAATAGCATGTCAGATGAACAATGGATAACATGATTTGGGGTATCTGCAAAAATTTACAGGGATAATGAAATTAACTTTATCAGCCAGTTATTTCTCAAGTTTCTTACAGTTTTTGGCATGTTTAAGATACAGACTTAAACTATATGAACTTCAAACTGATAATCTGGCAGAATGAGTACTACAGACAATCAAAGAAACGTTTCTGTTAATCCAAATGAATTATTTGAAAGGAACATTTATCATATGTCATAATGACATATTGGGCAAACAAGCAGAAGACTAAATGTTTGCCTAGTTGGCTAATGTTTAACTAAGAAATAGTTTTCTATGAATATGATGAATGGTCCACTTCTTGGTGTAAATATTCCACAGTTTTCACAAGAATATGTGGAGCATATATGAATTTAGACTTCTTTCGTGGAAATACTGCTATGTCAAGACACCAGGGCATTTCTTAACATAATAATGTTTATGGGTAAATGTTTTAGAGTGTCTTATGTGTACTGTTGAGGTTTACATTAGTTGATGCACATTAGCAGCAGAGTAAAGCTATCATATGATAGATATTCTGACAAGATAATAAATGAAAAAAAGATTGAGCTTAGAGAGTGAGTATAGGTTTTATATGTGTCTGAGGCACAGAAACAACTTGGTTTTTTGGATTAGTCCATATTTCATTCTTAGATTCCTCATTTAATCAAACTATGAGCTGCATAAATACTTTGAAACCATGATAAACAACAGCTTACCCTACTGATGAGCTTCTTGTGACCAAAAATTAGAGGTGACAAAGACTGAATAGGTAGAAGACAGTAAGAGAGCTTTATTACAGAATTTCAATGCAGAAAATGAGAATTAAATTGCCTGTAGTACTTTTCTAGCCATCCATAAGGGATCACACAAAGAAACACTAATGGATAAATGCTGTGATAATGAGGTAAATGCTAAAATAAACATAGACTTCCAGATCATTGCATGTGGGATTAGATGCCAGACAGAAGTTAAAAAGGTTAGTTGATTGAAAAGTCAAAATCAGAAAATAAATGGATTTCTTTTTCCCTGAGGTATTGAACAGTTTGGTAATGAGATTCCAATAGGATATTGTGTAATGGCTACTTAGTTATATGACAGTCAATATAACTAAATATAATGTCTAGAACATAATCATCATTAAGTACCAGATAGAAATTCAAAATGCTTTGTAACCTGAAAGTGCATTGTGGCCCATATTTTAAAATATATCAATGTTTCAAAGCAGAATGGATGTACTACAAAAAATGTTATTAGATGTAATGTCTGTATCATTTGCAGTTAGTTTGAAAACAATTGATTATTAGAAGTTGTAATACATCTGAATGCTGAAAGGTTTTTACAATCTTTTATTTTCTAAACACTCAAAAGAATATTAATGCTTGCACAATAAACAACCTGAAACTGCATGTGTATGTAGAAGTGAGAAATTTAAGTAGCATTTAAACACAACTGTGTGAAACATGTGTATGACTTCTATATATGTATGCTGCTAGGCAACTATTCTCATATTCAACACAGAGGATGGACTGGCTGGATTTTGTATGCATTTATTTTTCTGTGATGTAGTCTATAATAAATGGATAGATTCCAAATGGAGATACAATATGTTGGTACTTTGGCTGCTAATGGTTACAGACATTTATGGCAGTAAATGCACTTTGCTGTTGAATAATGTTCCTAGCACGTGTATTGATAAATGTTTCAGTAAAGTCTTAGAACATTTTTGTTTAAAATATGGATTCTTCAAATTCCCATCATTAAGATCAATAGATACATTGAAGTATGTTTACTACTGATTTTCAGGATTTCTTTGTCACTTTATTGAAAGTAATGAAGTGGCCACAAAAGCATGCATGGAATTTTATTCATTACACACTTTTTCTGAACAAAGGCATGGATTAAGTTGAAAATTAATAGACAAGAAAAGCACATTAATGTATGTTTTCATCTATTCAGGTACATCATTGTTAGATCTTATGTAAAAAAGTATTTAACAAGTCTGAAAGGTTAAGCTATAGATATGTTACACCAACATCTATTTGAAGTTCAAAAAATTCATTTTTTTACTCAAAATTACTTTCTTTCTGCATTACTGTCGACACTAAAAGGATATGCACAACTGTTATCCTAAAGCAAGCATGCTCTCTAGTGCACGTAGTTGCAAATACAGTTGCAGCATGAAGGTTATGGTCTCTGTCGTCCAATAGGTGAAAATCTGACTTGTTATTAAAGTTCAGAGGCACTTTGATTGTGTGTGTTTATCTGTGCTTCACTCCAATAACACATAGCCTGTAATCGTCATGAAATCTCTTCCAAAATATAATATTTTGAGTGGCACAGAAAATTATTTTTCCATTCAAAGTTTCCTCATTGATGTCAATGTTGTAATTTGCAAAAATTATATGTACAAGCAGATTCTGGTGCATGAAGTTAAACAAGATCTTTACCCTGCAAAACTGCATCTTAATGTGAGTAGCCTGTTGTAAACAGAGATTCACAAGTGATTGAATATTGAGCAGAATGCAGTAATTGCATTGACACCTTGGATTTTCTACCTTGTTGAAAAGCTGTATCAATTCCAAGCTACTTTTATCTCCCTGACATTAAATATATGATAATTTGGCATACTCTAAGGATTTACAGTGAATATCAGTTGCATTTTATGTGTCATTCAAATAATCTCCAGAACACAGTAGGCAGAGAAACAAATATAAGCTCTCTGGCACAATTTATGCTGCATGTGCAAAGCTTATACCATCAACAACAGCATCTTTAATACTTCTTATATTAGTTTGAACTTTTTAATGGTTCTGAACAATCAGCTAAGCTGTAAAAATGCAAGACTGCTACTTCATAGTCTGTTTGTGTCATTAGTCATTCGTTTTTCTAATTAAAAATGTTTTGTAACCCATCCAATGTGATTCTTGAAGTTTGAGTTGCCATTTTGTTTTAGAAAGAAATTAATCCTTTCTGCTTCCTAGAGGGAACAAGACAATTCAGGGCATAAATTCAGTTGAGTGGAACAGGATATTCATTCAGTGTACAAAAAATTGACTCTGTATGTTTACAAAAGTACTAAAATACCAAAGAATGAAAGACTCATTCTGTGTGAAAAAGACAAAGATTTTGAGAACATCACAATAAGAGTGTGACAGGCTCAAGCATAAACATGTTAAGAATGAAGACAAATTGCAGACTTTTGACTACTTGATAGAAAAAAGTGTGGACTTGTGATCAAGCTGAAAGAAAAAAGTAATAAAGAGCTTTCTGAAGGCAAAAATGAAAAATGTGATGTGATGACAGATGAATAAGAATAAAAAGCATTCTGTATATATACCATGCTACACGTACAGTTTTTCCATCCAATGGCTTTGACAAAGACACATTCATAACATTATGTTTTCTATTTTGAAATGAGGTCATCTAGATAAGGACTGAGTTCAGACTGGTATCCAATCTCCAATTTTCTTAAGAACTACAGAGAGACAGGAATAAAAATATGATATGTGATAAATAATTTCTTCTGCTCCTTTGCAAAGAATATCCGAGATCGTTTGATCTAGAAGTTTTAATCAAACAGGATTTAAAGAAAAGGAAAGAAAGGATAAAACTGTCATCAAAAGCGAAAGTAAAGATTGAACTGAAGGATATGTCAAACCCAAATCCAGATAAGTTGTTCAGAATGACACATTGTAAACAAGCTGGTTTAAAATACACACCTCACCTAATGTTAGGCCAATCAAAATGTAGAGAGTTAAAAGCAAACACAATGGGCATTAAATGAGAAACAGACAATGAAGGTAAGACAGGAAAATATTACTGCTGACCATCTTGAGGAGGGATGACAACCTGAAGGAAAATAAGGTGTTAAAATCCTAACATCATCTGTTGGCATGTTTCTTCTGTATTGGAAATCAATTTAGGTGAAGTATCTATAAAGATAAAACAGTATGTATGGCTCAAATGTGTTGGTCAAAAACGACTGTTAATGCAAATAAAGCTGCAAGCAAATTTCACATTTAAAGCCTTCAAAGAAGTTGCAGGTATTTAAAAATTGTTGCATCATAATTAATGTTGATTTCCAAGTTAACTGTAGCAAGGTTAACAGTTGACTGTCAACAAGAAACTTAGAATTACAGTAAAAAAAACAGAGCTGATATATGTCTTCGTCGTGAAAGAGCATTAAATAATATTGAAGGTGGGAAAGTGAAAGAATATGAATAGGTTGTTGTAAACTCTGTATTGTGCCAAGGACATTGATTTGTTGACAACATGTAAACAACTTAAGAAAAAAAGGCTTTTTATGTTTCATAGTCAGTGTGATTGTTTTGAGTATCTGTTTACTCTTTCACCAGCCTACTGTGGCAATTTTTTAACCCCCCCCAAAAAAAAATATAATAAAAGAACTTTTTTTCCATTTACTAGTAAGTATATGATTATGAGTCTCACTCCGTGGTGGGATTCAAAAACTTTTAACAACCAATTCTATCTTGCTTTATACACTTCCATTTTTCGCAATGAAAAATAACAAAATTATCTTACTGAAATAATTTATTTAACATGCTTTAAATATTTCCAAATTATCACTTAATTATCATCTTGGAATCTCATGATTATGGCAATTTCATAGGACATTTTTCACATAGTCATGGAAATCATTAATGCTGATTTTGTGATGAAAAAGCTTACTGAATTCATACAATTTTTCTTCAGCAGCTTTCCAAGGTACAACAACTTCATCAATATTCAAAGAATCTGGCTCAAGTATGTTTACTGGTTTATGAATTTTATTGTCATTTTCTTGTGCATTATTTTTTATTTTAAGTGATCGCAAACCATCAATCTGGCTTTCATATTTTTATTACTACTTCCAGTAGTTTTTCATGAGGAAGGCCTACATGTTCTTGGTTTACAACAAACTCAATATTCCTAAAGATGTGAGAAGCAATGGTTTCATCAGTTTTTGTTTTCAACGGTTCCCCTACTTTCTTTGAGCATTTCAAATGCCTTAATGGTCCTTTTTATTAGTTTTTCAGCTCTTGCTAAATTTAAATTTCTGGCTTGAAGGGCATTAGAAAGTAAAGTAATTTCTTGTAATATATATATATATATATATATCATTATTGCTAAATCTTCCAGTCTACATAATTTTTCAAACTTACCTTCTTTGCTCTGACTGTTTCAAGTATGATAGATGACTGATACCAAATGTTCACACAGAAAAATCTAGACCTACATTAGTTTATGGCAATGCTCTTCTTCCTTTGTCTAAGATGGCTGATCTGTCACTTGTAGAGACCCATGCAAATCCAGCCTCAAATGTTATCATACTAATTTACCATTGTGTTATTGCGGGTGACTTTACGTAGGAATAATTCCCATAGTGACAGTCAATACATTGTACATCTAGCATCAGAGGGCTAAGAACGGTAAGAACCAGCTGAATCTCACCACTGATCTTACTATTAATCAAAAAAGTACAAGTGGATGAATATTACATGTATATTATAGAAATAATTTTCAAGTTTACACAGTGGCACCTTTCATTTTTTATAAACCAGACTGTTATCATCACCTGTATGTAATTTGTTTAACAAAATTTCAGCTTGCACTTTTCTAACATATTCAGAATAAAATGGACTTAAAGTTTCAAAATATTCATTTATTAAAAATCGTTACAAAAATGAAACTTTGATAAATAGATAACAACTAATATGATGATTCACACAACACTACCAACTCATTTTACACAATGAAAATACTAATAAAAAATGGTTGCTGGAAATAATCTTAACTACTACTACTCTCATGTAACTGTTTTATTGCTGTGGCCTATATAAAACAGTGAATATTCAAATAAATTAACATTAACTTTAGATATTATGCTTCAATACAAACATCCACCCACAATAGCAGAATATGTAAGTAATTGTAACATTGAAATCTCTTTATCTACTATCACTGAGCATGCACTCAGGATGAAACAGAAAGGACCAAGCACAAGAAAGAAAAATTAGTTTGTGATTTATATAAATTATAAACACCTGATAAGTGCTTAATCTTATAAGACAATGAATAAAAGTTAAAAGTTGACTTATGAAAGTATTTTTAAAATTATTTTATATGTACTTAAATATTTGTGAAGATATTTTATTACTTTCCCACATGATACTGTTTACATTTACAAAACTGTCCTGCAGTTTCTGTATCAGAAGCACTATACTAAACTAATAATTTTGTAAATGAAGAAAGTCTTAAATCAAGATAAATTATGGTATGCAGTGCAGAAAACTTTTGATAGGTCAAAGTATATGACTAAGTGAATGGCACACACACACACACACATATATGTATATGGCCAAAGATTATTTAGTTCATAGTGAGTACCTTTTGAAAATGTAGTTTCAGGGGTAAAACTGAATTTATCATCTTACCTGATATTAAAATGACAAAAATGTCAACCACTGGTAACACAGTGCGTTAGGAAACTAAACAGCTCTCATATTTATAACACACACTATTAGGAAGCAAACATTCATGGCAAAAGTTTACACATTTCAATGAACTATGTTTTGTAAACTATACAACTGTAAATCATTTCTTTAAAATTATGTCATAATTTTTTGGTTCACTAAATTCCAAACATTCATATATCTCAACTGCAATGATAAATATTCTGTTGAAAAAACATATACTCACAACACTCTGCCCCCTCAAATATCACAGTAAATACCACCTTTAGAAACTTTATCATAATGCATTTGCTATAAAAATATACATTAATTAGTTAAATATGTTCAGTGGTCAATCATCAAAACTATTTACCATTAAAATAATAAATATTTACCAAACAACACACCATACATCAGATTCTCATATGACTGTCCCAAAAAAACAAATTACAAGCAATTAAACACTTAAAAAAACATGTACTTTTATGTAGAAAATACTGAATGAAAAAAGAAATTTACAATTACTATACCAAAAATAATCAACATACATATAACATTAATACTGCTGTGACTGAGTTTATTGTTCATATTTGTAACACTGAGCTTTTATTCAATACATTTTACATAAATCAAATCATTCTGTAAAACTCACAATTTCTAGTCAGTTTTTTTTTAATTTCATGAAAATATCCTGCTACAATTGTAAATAAATCTTCAAAATAAGCTAGATAAAGTTATGTAAATAAAACTGAATCAAAACTTGATTAAATAATTTGTAAACCATAAATTGCTAAATTAGCTCATTAAAATATATATAACTATAGAAATTATGAGTTGCAAAGTAAGCATACCATATTGTACGTTCAATGTTTGTTTTGAATTTTGCACAAACCCACAAGAGGGCTATCTGCACATGTTCAGTGTTACATGCATGACTAAAAGTAAACATATATACTTACTGCACATAAACTTAAAGTAAATCTTCTAAAAATATTTATTGAAGTTATAAAAACTCATTTCTAGTACTACAATAAAGAAATGCCTTATTCTTCTGGAAAATGCTATTTTTTTGTAATGAACAATACAGCCATCGTTTAACATATATATATATTTTTTTGAGAATAATCCGAGTGTTTAAGAAGCTGAAAGTTTCATAAGTTTCTATAACTAAATAGAACAGTTACAGTACAAATAGAAAACTTTTATCAGAAAATATAGTAACTATTTTACAGTTACCTTTTTTTTGTCAAATATTATGACTATTTTTGTAAAGTTAAAGTTATTGAAACCTGTCTTTATATGATATAAATTAACACCTGTTTCCAGTTTACCACAAGGCAAGTAAAATGATATTTTTACAATTAGATCTTTGCTACTGTGTTTTTTGGTACTCATTCTGAAATCTTATACAACTGGATAAGTCAGTGAATAAGATAATTAAAAGTAATAAAAAAAGCTGTAATATTCTCTAAGTTACCATATACAGAAAATATACACTTGTTGCTTACCATGGGTACAAATAATGAAATTAAATCACATTCACTCAAGAGAAAGTATCAGGAAGATTACATTCATCCATGTAAAGTTGCATTTCCCAATGAATTAGTTTTTCATTTATTTCATGCAATATATTCACTTTCAGTGGTCATAACTGAAGGAATATGGATGGATCATGTATTCCTGATTGGGAAAGCCAAGTGATAGACTGAAATTCCTCAAGCAAATGTTAAATTCCTTGGGAATGTGGAAATGTAATATTTTTAAAACTGCTCACACTTATGCAGCATATAAATATTACCTATGGAAGTAGCTTATATGAAATGACCAATGTACAGTTCTCTAAAATGTATTTTATTATCATGTTTGATATTGTAGCTTGTCATAACCATCTTTCAGTTAATTATTTTGGGATTTTATCAAGAGTAGTTCTTTTAAAGAGTCAGCCAAAAGTTTTTCTTTTTCTCTGAACAATGAGTTAAGGGATGAGAACCACATGAAAAACAAACCTCTGGTAAACTAACAGACAAATTTACTGAATGTCAAGATAATGCTGTAAGTAAAATTAAAATACACTGTAAAAATTAAACTGGAATGTTAAAAAAATGTTAAATCAAAAGTGTATTCGTTAAATTCCATGACACTTTTCTTATGAATATTAATTAATCAGTATATAAACATGTGACATCCATTTTCATTTACCTCCTTGAAATTAAAATATAGTTATTCTAGATGAATAAAGAAAATTTAAAATACACATGAAAGCTACTATTGAAAAAATTATCCAAACTGTAACAAATACTTCAATTTTAAAAATTTATACAAAGTTTTATACATGATAAAATGTATAGAAACAGTATGGATTATCACACTAGTAGAAAGTCTGACAGTATGAAACACTGTGCACTGTTTTGGTCATGCTTCTTATAATTCTAATATTTTTGGTCATTTTAACTCTACAAAGTTATGATGTTGTCATCACCCATGTTTATATTATTGATCATTTCTTCAGAAAACTTGTAGCCTGTGTGATCTTTACTCTCATCTTCTTTGGCATGCTCATCGTCACTTGCTTGGGAGTTGAGAGCTCTGGGATTTTTGAGATATTTCATCAAAAGCAGCATCAGTAACTTGATCTAAAGATTTTACTGCCACTTCAATTCCATTCACTTCCAAAACTTCATCATTCACAGCTAAAAGCCTTGTGCTTTCTGCAAGACCACCAGGAACCAAACGAGAAATGAAAATCGCTGGGACTTTTTCTAAGCCATAAGAAGTAATGTGCATACCAGTTCCATCATGAATGTAGAATCCTAAAGGTTTGTCAGAACCACGTTTAACCAGCCAAACTCTATGACAGGTTTCAGGCACTAGATCAACATCAATAATAAAAGACACTTGGCAAAAATCTTAGACGACAAACACTTGTGGGTGAGATCTAGGTGCAGAGGGAAGTAAATACTGACTAAGGAAGTTCTTCTTGTTAGTGATACCATAACCATTCAAATGTTTCAAGGTATCTCCTGGTCAAGAAAAGAAAAAAATACAACCACTTTAAAAAATATATCTACATGTACCATATAACCTTAAACAGTGCATGCATGAAGAAACAATAAAACAAAATAAGAATCAAATTCTACATGATCTGTTCAACCTACAAGATAGATTCATTTAACACTTAAGATACTTATTTTTCATTTCACAAGAGATAAATGTGTGTGTGTTTAGATACTGCTAATGTTTAATATTGGATTTGTTTTTTGCTTGTAAAACTATCATCTATTTAGATGAATTCTAAAATGTGTTTAGGAAATTAATGAATTTGGTTAATAAAGACTCTCATGTTGTTTTTAACAGAAATATTTATGGTAATATTAATGGGATCTAGATTATTCAATGGAAAACAATGACTGGATGTGTAACTGCCATATTTTTAACCAGTGCACACTAAATGGTCTGAAGATAATACTTTTATTAATAAAGGATTCTAATCATGTTCATGAATTCCAAACTATTTAAATAATAAATAAAACTGCACTCAATCCAATGTATGATACCAGTAAGCTTATAAACTTTGTTTTGTTTAAAGGAATATTTAACTATAATAACTTCTACTGTAAAGTTTTACCATGAAAAAACATTTAATGGCTTGTATTTTAACTTTACAAGCATTATACCTATAGTCCTCTAAGAAAAGTTAAACTAAGATGTTACTTCAACGTCACATAAAGTATGAAGCACTTGTGAATACGAACATAAATAATTTGATAACATCAAGAAATCTGTATACAAAAACAGCCATTTTACCTACTTAATAGCTAAACTTCGACTATCTGAACAAACAAAACTTCATTACCACCAATTTAAGAAACTCATAATGCTTCAATACACTGCTTTAAAATTGCGAGACTAGTTGATGTGCTGTACTGCAAGTTATGTTATTCAACATTTTAAGATAATAAATTTCTCTCTTATCCTTCTGTTTGCAGAAATGTGCTCCATGCTGATACACATTTTGCATGTTAAAAGTCAGTTGTGTACACTTCTTCATAGTACAGCCACATATACAATTAAGATCTATCTTTAAACAAGGATGTTGTCACATACAGTATTTTTTTTAGGATGCAAAACAGTGCATCACATATGAAATATGAGTCCTAAAGCTTGCTCTTATTGCAAACAAGAGTATATAAGATCCACCAAGAATTAAAAATGTTTAAATTAATGTAATAAAAAAATGTTAAAGTGACAGCATGAAATTATTGGAAAAGCAATCCTGACTTCAGTGACGCACTGCTCACACACTTGTGGATCATTCAGTTTTGATAGAAAGTGGCATGTTTAAAACTGTGACCAGTGCAGAAGCCTGATAGGGAACTTCCTGTATAAACTGGATGGCCTTGTACTAGATGACAATCCCAGGTGTCATGTTCATGAATGGCTGCCTCACAGGATGTAGAAAAAAACTATCATTGGCATTTTGACAACATAATATCCTACTGACTCCCAATCTTTTGCTTTTCCTACCTCCACCAAATGATTCGTCACCAGAATCATTTCCTCTGAATGTTTATGAAGATCTTCCATGATTGTCACTTTAAAATACAATTGGGTGATGGTCTGACCACAAAGATGCTTTGCTTTAAGTGATTTATAACTCTGAATTTTATGCAGTACCGCATACAAGTCAGTCACAAATGTTATGTTGATGGCACCATCTGTACGCAGTTCACTGGTTTAAGTACTCCACAGAAAAGCTTATTTTGTGGTATCTACTTCCATCCTTGCGTTTCTTATGAGAAGCTTCATTACTCAACCAGTTCTTACTGGTGTAAGAATCATCTGTGGCTATTTTGCCAAATGACTGTCCACTATGCTCTTCAGTTAAGTACTCATGGACTTTTTCTGCTTCATCATCTATCCATTACTTATATTTTCTGTCTATACTGATCTCCACAGATCCAAGTGGTGTTGTCCCCCACTGGGATAGCTGGAAGTATATGCATTTGCAACATTAAAATCAGGGGTTCTATTCCCATTTGGTGGACACAGCAGATAGCCCAATGTGGCTTTACTATAAGAAATAAACACACACAAGCTTGTGATAACTGTTCACCACCAGAATTGAAATACCCTCACAAGAAATAAACATTTGTCACCAATAGGTCTGCCAGTATCTCCAAAATATTTTTACAATTAGCTGTGTCAGTCCATATGGTAAAATATCACTGCAGATGTGGCACAAACTGAAATAGTTTTTCCAGTGCCTGGTTTGACTTCTCCAAACTTCTGATGAAAACTTTTTTCAGTTACTTCATAATGTTTCAGTAAAGCCACTTTTAACGTGTCACAGTCCATGGCACCTTTAGACATAATGTCTGCATATACTTGTAGGTCTTTTCCTGTGAAAATTGATTAAGGCAGAGCGCAGTTGACTTTATCCTAGTTCTGACTTTGGACAAATCTTTCATATCTCTCCAGGAAAGCATCCATGTCATCTTTTTGTTCATCAAATTTAGGCAGCTTGGTTTGGCTGGCCTTATCTCTATTGTCATCCTTGGGTCCTTCTTCCTTCAACTGGGTGAGTTTTGCTGTCTAAATTTATGCTCTTATTCATTCTCTATTTCCAGTTTTTCCTTTCTCTTATTTTCTTTTTATTCTGTCAAACAAAGTTCCTAAGTAACAGAACCTGCATGTGTGGACTGACAAAACACAGACGTTAATTGGAAGTATGTCTAGAGTAGAAAAAGGAGTAAAAGATTTGATGAAACATAAGTGAACTATACTCGGATAGTGTTGTGATAGTAATAGAGAAAAATAGTTTGGCTTGTCTTATTATGTTCAATGATCATCTTACTCTAATACCCATCAACCAGGGGACCAATATTAATCATTAAGCCTTCCTTTTCTGTCCAATTGTCTTTTTATATGACCTTACTTTGTTTCTTGTCTACTTTCTCTTTGCCTGTCTGCTGTTTTCTGCTCATCTCATACTGTTTATGACTAAATTGTCTACTCAACATATATCCTTGACATTAATAAATTTCATGTGACATTCTATAATCTCTACATCAACAAGTTATAAGCACAATGTATGATTCTTACCAAATCACTTAATTATACTTGTTTTAACATTTACTTTACAATAATTGTTTCTCTCTTTTATGAATGAACAAAACTAAATGATCATAAAATATTTGCTTACTAAATAAATAAATTAATAATATCTACACTAAACAGTTGTCTATATCAATGATATTGTTGTTTTTAAATTAAAAAGGCAATGGCATATCTACACTGGAAAGTTTCTAGAGGGAGACAAATATGTAACATATGAAAATGTATTTCAGATAGATACCTTTCTGTACAACTAAGAGCTATTACCTCATGAACAACTCTGTAATTTCCCACGCATGCTACAACTCCGACTCCTACACATGTCTATGTGTTATGCCAGTCTATGACAAAATCATCATAATGTTGTAACCCTTTGCCAATAGAAGGGCAACACAACCTCTGTGTGCAGTAATACCTATAAACACAACCACGTGACTACAGGCTCTTTCTTGAGAAGGCAAATGAAATGCACCGACATTAAGGGGGTTGGGATACTGTAGAGAGATAAAGAAATGTCAACTTCAGAAATATTACTCACCTTGTTGCATAGCTTAAAGTGAGAACACCACAATGAAAATAGTGATGGTAAGTCCTCATCAGTTTCAGAGATGGGTTCCTTACTGAAGAAGCAAAAGAAAGGGAAAGCCCATGGGATACAACTTCCATGAGGCCATGGGTTGTTTAGTGCAGCATCATCTGATAGAGTACTGCATTTGTCTGAAGCAGGGAATATTCTTTGTTTGCCCATTTTAACTGAAAATGTAAAACAAGGGATACAAGAAAGATCCAATAGTGGTGGTTATTGTCTCCAAGTGGATAGGCCATCAAAATGTGTAGTGAAGCCAGAACATTGGGTACTCCATCTTGGTCAAATACTTACATGAAGTAGAAACTATAATAAGAGGAGGAGGGAAAAAAAACAGAAAGAGCAAATTCAAGTTCCATTCAGATCTCTTGGTTGATTGATTGATTGATTTAGTGTTTTATGGCACAAAGCAGCTAGGCTATCTGTGCCAAACATCCAGTAAAAAGGTAAAAATAAATTAAATGTAGTAAAATACATAAAAGGAAATGAAGGTAAAACAAAACATCATTGAAAAACAGAAAAAGTATAAAATCAATGTTGACACCTAGTCTACAATGTTAAGAGAGAAAGCAGAGTAAGAGAAAATGTAAAGGACTTTCTCTAGCAAAATGGTAATGATCATAGCCCACCAGGAAGACTAACAGGTAAGTACAAGAACCACCGTCAGTCACCTGAAGTTGGCCTTTCCAGTCCTGTTCTGGGTTATGTTGTCTTAATAGCCATTATCAAAAGGTAAAATAAGAAAAGTGTTAAAAGAAATAGAGCAAAATCATAATAAAAATTAGCCAAATGTCTTGTAAAAAGGTAAAAGTAAATGTAGTAAAATTTGTAAAAGGAAACAAAGGTAAAAACAAAACAGCAATTAAAACATAAAATGGCATAAAACCAATGTTGACATCCAGTCTACAAAGTTGTAAAGGACTTCCTATAGCAGAATGGTAATAATCATAACTCACCAGGAAGACTAACAGGTAAGTACAAGAACCACTGTCAGTTACCTGAAGTTGGTCTTTCCAGTCCTGGTTCTGGGTTATGTGTCATTATGGCCAGTACTAAAAGGTAAAGTAATAAAAGTGTTAAATGACATGCAGCAAAAGTGTAATAACAACTCGCCAGGACGACTACGGGTAGTTCAAACAGCAGCGTCAGTCACCTGAAGTTGGCCTTTCCAGTCCTGGTGTTGAGTTATTTAATGTTTTGGCCATTTTACAATGTCAAACTGAACTAGAGAGATTGAGACTCTGAAAAGGGAATCACAATGAAAAAAGTGTAATGAATAAATATCAAACACTTAAATGAGGTTAAAAAGATTAATGGCCATTAAAAAACTAAAAACTTTATCAAGGTGGACAGTGTCACCATCACCAATAACACTGTCCAATGTTACAGACAAACCCTGGGACAGAACATGTTTAAATAGTGCCGTCATTGAGAGTTGTAATGTTGGCAGGAAAGTAAAATGTGCCTTGCAGTGATTTGAGTATTACACAAACTACCCATTTGTGCATCAGTTCCAGATAAAAAAAAACGATGAGATAAAAAACTGTGACCAATGCATAGTCTAGTTAGAACAACTTCCTCCTTCCGAACCTTATGGAAGCTAGATGGCAAAAGCCCAATATAGGGTTTTGTTTGAAAAAGCTTGTTGTCACATTGCTCACTCCAAGTGGACTGCCAGCTGGCACGGAGCCAAGCCTTGAATACAGGACCATAGTCCATGTACGGAATAGGCACAGTGGTGATAGGGCCAGATCAGATAGATTTAGCTGCCATGTCTGCAAGTGCATTCCCGCAAATACCAACGTGGCCTGGTACCCAGAAAAACTGGATACAAGTAGATGTTAATGAGAAATGGGCCAGTCGGTTTTGAATATCAGCAAGAACAGGGTGTGAGCCAATGTGAAGTGATTCCAAGAACAGAGAACTAAGGGAGTCAGTATAAATAGTGCAGTCAGAGTACTGCTCAGCTTCAATATGATGCAGGGCAAGAGATATGGTGTACAGTTCAGCAGTGAACACAGAAGCTGTAGAGGGGATTCTGCGTGCAACCACCGAACCTCAACAAACCATGGCAGAGCCCACAGAGTTGCATGATTTTGAACCAACCGAATAAATTGGAATAGAAAGGTTGTTCAAAAGATGTTCAGTAAATAAAAGACGGTACTTCCAATCGGGAGTATCTGCCTTTTTCAGATGACTTAAGAAAGGTTACATTTGGTGGCTATAATAAGCCATGGAGGGATGGGCTGACCAGTGGATTCTGCAATGTTTTCCAAGGACAGACCCAATTCATCAAATTGCACCTGGATGCGAAGGCCAAAAGGAGCAATGGCAGATCGTCTGTTTTAAAAGTGAGGCCCACTGAGGAAGGAAAACACATTCCCAGGTGGGATGATTTGGTAAGAAGCGAAGTTTTGAAGAATACAGTAAAGACAGTTGCAAACAGCGAAGGTGCAGAGAAGGTTCGTGAGATTCCACGTATAAGCTCTGAATTGGGGAGGTGCAGAAAGCCCCAGTGCAGAGTCGAAGTTCTTGATGATGAATGGGGTCAAGCATCTTTAAGGCCGAGGGTCTGGCAGAGCCATAGACCATTGATCCATAGTTGAGTTTTGAACAAATAAGAGCACGATATATCTTTAATATAGAACATCGATCCGCTCCCCAACTGGCAGTAGAGAGGACATGGAGAATGTTCAGTGCTCTTGTGCACTTGAGCCGTAGCTGCTTTAAGTGTGGTAAAAAGGTCAGCTTATGGTCAAAGATAAGCCCCAAGAACTTGGTCTCAGGGACCATTGGCAGCAAATCTTCACCGATACGGAGTTCAGGATCAGGGTGGATACCCCGTTGGCGGCAAAAGTGCATGCAAACGGTTTTAGAGAGAGAAGAATTAAAGCCGTTCACCGCAGTCCACTTCAGTACACGATTGAGGGCAGTTTGTAGTTGCCGCTCAATATATCTCATGTTCAACGACTAACACGAGATGTGAAAGTCGTCAATATGGAGCCCGTTTGCAACAGTGGGAGGGAGTTGTTCAGTGATGGCATTTATCTTTATACTGAAAAGTGTGACACTCAAAACACAGCCCTGAGGGACCCCAAGTTCCTGTACAAAAGAATGTGAAAGTGTCAAACCCACACGAACTACTGTCCATTAAAAATTTTTTTAATAAACATGGGTAAATGGCCATGTAACCCATATATATGGAAGTCTCGCAAAATGCCATACCTCCATGTTGTGTCATAAGCCTTCTCAATGTCAAAGAATATTGAAACAAGATGTTGGCATTTGAGAAAGGCTTCTCTGATTGATGTTTCAAGTTGAATTAGGTGGACCATGGTGAAATGCTGTCGGAACCCACACTGGGTGGGCAAGAGGAGGTTGTTTAATTCGAGAAACCAAACAAGATGAGCATTAGCCATCCTCTCTAAGGTCTTACAGAGACAGCTCATCAAAGCAATTGAAAGGGAGTGTGAAGGAATCTTGGGATCTTTCCCAGGTTTAGAAAAAATAAGATAATAGCCTGGCACCAGGCATCAGGAAAAACATTCTCCTGCCAGATCCGGCTAAAAACAATTAGATGAATATCAAAAAAAGCAGGAGAGAGATAGCACAGCATGTCATAGTGTACATCATCAGGTCCAACAGATGTACTGCCAGAGCAATGAATGGCCGTTTTCAGTTCCACCAGTGTAAAGAGACAATTATAGTAAAAAAGACAGTCGGTTCGAAAGGAAAGAGATGAACACTCTGCCCAAGTCTTGATGGCCAAGAAGGTGGAGGAACAAGCAGAAGTGCTAGATACCTGGCAAAAGCTTTCACCTAGAGTATTGATGATGCTTCGGATATCAGCTACCTCTTGACCATCAGAGAGTAAGATGGAGAGGGAGACAGAATTGTAGTGCCCACTGACCTTTCGAATCCTGTCCCATATCACCTGGTGGTAGAAGATATGCTAGATGTGAACTTAATCCAAGATTCCTTCTCGGTTCGAAAGTGTGGGATATCTACGGAAAGTATCCCAGGCCCGTTTTTGAGTCAAGTGGCAAGCAGGATTCCACCATGGACGAGGATATCGTGGAAAACGTGTCGAAGTTTTAGGAATACACTGAGCAGCTGCTTGTGTAATACAGTCAGTTACTGCTGCCACAAGTCTTCTATTGATGGCAGGATCAAGTCCTGCGAGAGCAGTGAAAGTGGACCAGTCTGCCTGATCTAGCTTCCACCGGGGCACGCGGGTAGGGTGGCATCGACCAAGGCCAGTCTCTCTCAAAAGTATAGGAAAATGATCACTGCCTAGTGGAGTATTGTCAACCCTCCACGAAAAATGGGAAAATAATGAAGGGGAGCAAACTGAGAGATCAATAGCAGTAAAGGACTGACTAGGTGTGTGAAAATAAGTGAAGAACCAGTATTGTAAAGAGAAAGATTGTGATCAGAGAGCATACGATCTACAGAGCGACCCCTCCTATCAATAACAGCACTTCCCCAGAGGGGATGATGTCCATTAAAGTCTCCCAGGATTTGAAATGGAGACGGCAACTGTGCAACGAGAGTATCAAGGTCTGATTGATCATATGTCTCTTCAGGGAACAGGTAGAGAGAGCAAACAATGATGGTATGACCCAAGGAAACACGGATGGCTACGGCTTCCAAGGGTGTGTTGAGTGACAAAGACAGGGTAGGCACATGGTGATCAACCAATAGTGCCACCCCTCCTTGTACTCATCCATCACACAGTCTGTCATTTCTATACAGAGAAAACTGCTGAATGGTGACTGTATCAGCAGGTTTCAGAAATGTTTCTTGTAAGGAAAGACATACAGGATGGTCGAAAGCAATTGGTGTTTTGATATCACCCAGATTAGAACGTAAACCTCGACAGTTCCATTGTATCAAGATGGCCATTTTTAACGATGGGTAGGCGAAGTGACTGGAGAACCCTTCTGTTTACGATCACGTCTTTTTTCCTTACTGTTTTTTTTGGAGGAGAACTATCGACCTACATGGATCCTGCCCTGGGTTGATTAGGCAGGTCTTTGTTGTTGGAAGGGATTCCAGTGACTGAGGACATGAACGAATGATTGTTTTGCATCGTGGGTTGGAGAAAAAGATGTAACAGAAGAAATGCCAGTATTTGAAACCGAAGGATGTGGATCTTGAGATTTGTTGGACTGTATGGAAGGAACAGAGATGGGTGTAGAAGTCGATTCATCAACCTTTTCAACCATGGAGGTCAAAAGGCTTTTCATTTGTTTTGAAAACGATTCTCTTGGAGGTACAGAGAGATCTGTCTGCACTCCCACTGTAGTTGTGAAACGAAATGCAGCAGCATATGTCCGAGATGAAGTGGCAGACAGCAATTTCCGAGCCTCAGGATAACTAGCGTTATGGGTCGTTTTCAAATGCTGCACCTCTTTTTCCTCCAACTATTTTGGGCAAGAACGAAAGTAGGAAGGGTGGGAACCATTGCAGTTGACACAATGTGGGTCCGTGTGATACTCATAAGCATCGTGGTCCTTGCCACCACAACAAGCACATGTCAGGGAACCACGACAGGACGTCTTTGAGTGGCCAAACCTTTGACATTGGAAACATCGAAGAGGGTTTGAAATGTACGGCCATACCCTGCAAATTAGATAACCTACCTTGATGGTGGCAGGTGCACGTGATGATGTAAATGTCAAAACGAGGGTATTTGTTGGCAGTGTAACTCCGTCTTTGCGAGTGGAGGTGCGCCTCACTGCAGAAACTCCTTGAGTGGAGAGACCAGTGAGAATCTCCGACTCTGGGATGTTCTTCAAATCTCTCTCAACAATAACTCCTCATGATGAATTCAAAGTAGCATGAGGTGTAACCTCAACAGGTACATCCCCAATTGCCTTTGAATTCAAGAGGAGTTCACTGTGTTGGGATGTGGATGTTTCAACCAATATGTCTCCAGATTGAAGCTTCTTTACTGACTTTGGAGAGCCAGCAAGTCCCTCTAGTCCCTTTTGAATAAAAAAAGGGAAGACATTTGCCCAAAAGGTTTTTCTGAAAGAGAATGTAATATAAGAAAATGGGGTACAGGTGTTACAGATGTTGAAGATTGTTGCTCATAGTCTTCAAGATGTGGTCATTTACCTATTTTTTCACTATTTTATTTAAATTTTTTGTTGGAGGATCCATAGGAAAATTTCAGTACCCACTGACCCCACCCACCATGGAGCCCTACGAGGGGACGCACTACAATGTCATGCAAGGACATTGCAGAAACGCCAGGGTTTCGTGAGCACTATACCCAAACACCTGCATCAGACACAATGTCCACAACACCTGTTGAGAACTTCCAACACTGGTACTTGGTTGACTCTAGCCCAAGTGGACCAGCCGATTGACCCAAGGGGGGCCACCCAAAGGCTGCCCGTCTACAGGAATTCAAAGCCAAATTGGTGTGTTAGGGTTGGACCCCTCAACCACCAGGATCCTCTCCTCCCCTTTACGGGTCGCCATGCACAGCAAACACGTGGGTTTATGTTTAGATCCCAGAGAAGGTAACCAGACAGAACAGAACCTTCCCTGGGAGGTCCCCTCACCACGTACAGGAATCCACACCGAGGGGAAAAAAAAGGATTATACATGCAACTTAAAATTAATACAATAAAAGTTAAAGGCCAAACTAGTAGCTACATCCAAATCGGTTTGTTAGCTTAGGTTTGTATTTTAGGAGGTAAACTGAAAGAACAGAACCTTTCCTGGGAGGTCCCCTCACCACGTACAGGAATCCACATCGAGGGGAGATCTCTTGGAGTTGGAAACCATGGAAGGGAGCAATACATGTGACAGCCCTAACTTGACAAAGAAGGATGTGGAACCTATAATGACAAATGTGGAACACAAGAAATTGGAGGTAAGTACAGAACATAAAGTACCTGAATAACAAATCCCCATAAGGGGAAAAAGGTCTAAGTAAGTTCCCTGAAATGACATGTGACTAAAAGGCATATTCAGGAACATGGTGTTGACCAATTATACATGGTTGGTAATTCTGCTGTCACAGTAAGAGCAGTCATACTCATGGTCACCCAAAACTGCAAGTGCATAACTCTGAAATTAAAAAAGAGAGAAGTAAAATAAATAGTGACTTTCCAAGAAATTGAATGAAAATATAAAATAACATATTAATTTCAGGAGAAATTAATGAAAGTAAAAACATTCACTCAGTAAGGCTGAAACTTGAGAAGTCATTAAAATGTGCAAGATTAGAGAGGGCATTAGTTACGATAGAGATAGTGTCACATTCCAATTGGTGGATGGTTGCTGCATGATCATACGCATGTTAGTATGGAGTAATAAGTGTGAGTAACATGGCAAGAAGCAAGTAAAACATTTTACTGATTGCTAGCCAGTACTAGACAAGAATGCTTTTTTTGAGAAGGTAAGATATCATATAGGAAACACTTATTGTGAATTACCTAATCTTGTCAAGACAATTAGCAAGTCAGGATGAGATTATTTAATACCTACGTACAGCTTAATTAGGAAGTCTGATAAATTACAGTGGAATTTTATGATACAAGTGTAAGATTTAATAATTTCTTTTTTTTAATTTGAAAATGCATACATAAAAAGTATAAAAATTATCATTTTTTGCATTCTTCACACGTGAAATGTAATGAAGTTTAGCAAATGTGACACATGAACACAAAAGACTTTGTAACATTATAGTATCAGAGATAATTGTTTTTGATATATTTTTCATTTACTCTTCTATGTTTTAAAAAAAATAGCTGAAATTTATGAAATTATTTGTAAATGCTAATAATAAAATATATACATATGTGATATAAGGTAACAGAAATGTCACTGTATTTTACAATACTGGTACACTAGTAAGAGTAAGACATTTTTACTTTGCAAAGTCCAGATTTGTGCTATGGTTATATGAGCTAAGCATGTATCACATGATTTAAAATTTACTTGGCAGGATTATTAGTTAGACATGGCTCAAAGGTTAATAAAACAAAAAGTAATAAATATAAACAGATGTATACTGTTACAAGAATTGTCAAACTGACTCACCTTGTACAGAGTCAAGGTACAGAAAATGATTAAAATACACATTTTTTCTAGACAAAACACTTAATAATTACTTAGAAGGTTACAAAGATTATTAAGTGCATTTTGACAATTTTAAGATGAAGAAAAATATTTTTGATCTTAAAATTAGAATCACTTTGCACATTGGAGAGTCAAAATTCCAAAAGAATATAATTTAAAAGCAAATCTTAAATAAAAAAAAAAGTAATGTTTTGTGTTCAAAAGCTTTGTAATGTTTACTGATAATCTGAAATTTCATGAAGATATGAGTAAATCATCAAAAGTTATAGTGTGCTGTATGACTACTCTCTGGTTACTTTGGTTAAGCACTTAGACCCATAGTCAAAGAGTTAAAATGCAAGAGGATAAATACCCATAAGAAGAGAAAAGCCATGGAGAAAACTGTTCATAGCAGTGTTCATAAAAAAGTAAAATGCAAGTGGAATAGCAACAGAAATTTCTAACTGGACATAAAAGCAAGAAAAAAGACCCATGATCATGAAAATGAAAAGAGCAAAGGAGATACTGATCAATGTGGGGTTGGAACAAATGGATGCTTATGAAGTAAACAGAGTGATGAGTATTGAAAAGGAGGTATTTGATTCTCTTCAGAGTCAAAAGTGAAGGCTGGAAGTGGAACAGCTAGTAAAAGTCATCCACACCTAAGGCAGACTCCAGAGACAGTAATGAAACAGAATAATAAAGACTTAAACTGGAAAGAAGGAAGCAGAAGGGTATGAACCACCTGATGCAAGATAGAGAGGACATTGTTTGAGAAAAAACCAAAACAGTAATGAAGATGTTCTAACATTATGTATCATCAAAGTTCTGTAAGAATGTAGTAATGTAATATCTCCAAGATATTTCCAAAACCTAATCATTGATTGTAAAGTGATTACTAGGTGAGTAAAAGGGATAATTACTGAACTGTAGATCCTTCAATACTCTTTGCATTGACGCAAATGGAGAAAATGCTTGAAGTGGAATGTTCAACCCAGGAATGTTTTTTTCTGTTTGTTAAATGCATTCTTCACTGTAAGAAGCACAAAGAAGAAATGTGGTGGCCAGAGATTAGAAGTTGCAATCAGGAGGATGGAATGAAGGTGAACCAAGGATAAAAGCAATGCAGCACTAATTAAAGAAATGGAGTCAATCAAAGTGACTAAAAATTCAAAACACAGATGGAAAAACACGTCTGAATATAGGAAGTGCTGAAGAAACAATAAACTTATGATTACATGTTAGTGCTCATGTGAATTCCTGTGCACATTGTGATGACTACTTCAAAGACTGGAGTAAGATGCAGTCATGTAGGGGTGGCAGTTTAAGACTTTTAGCATGCACAGAAAATTCCACAACTGCTAATGAAATTATAGCTCTTAGTTCTGCAGAGAGAAAAGTAGCATTTCTGAAATTAAAATTAATGGCTGGTAAAACATATTAGAGGGTTATAGACATATGGCTGCACAGGACAATTCACATGTCACTTAAACACTGATATGGAGATGAGAAACAGAACAGGCAAAATGAGAAGCTTGGTTTGCTCATTTGTCCAATTCTTAAGAAAATATTTCCACCAAATATGTGCAACACCTTGATTTGTCATCTTGGAATAAATTTCATTCTCTGAAATACTAAAATACCACCCACAGAAATCATTCTTCTAGAGAATTTCAGGGTGTAACAAGATATGATTTAAATGGAAATTTCCCTAAAGCCTTAAATAACATAAAATAACTTCCCATCATTTGGTCTAGAAGTTTCAATTAAACATTTTCATTATTGATGTTTTATCTGATCAAGGAAAACCAGCATGCTTCTCTCTCTTATCACTTTTGAATAAAATTAGGAAGCAGAAAGGTATCAACCACCTGAAGGAAGATAGAGATGACATTGTATGCCAAAAAAAAAAAGTTTTACCCAAACTATCATGAGGCAATAAGTAAAAGGTGACAAAGGAAGAAACAGGTGTCGTGGTAGATGAAAGAGTCAACTGGATATAGATTTGAGGTTATTCACAAGAAAAAATTACAATAAGGTGCCCACAACCTACAATAGAAAACTTCATCATGGTGGACCTTAACATAACACTGCAATACCAAGGTTTGAACAGCAGTATACCACAATACCCATACAAGACATAATATCCACAGCACTCAGTGACAACATCCAATATTGGTATTCTGTTGATCATAGCCACAGGTATAATAAGTCACATTAAAAATAAACTGTAGCTAGAATTTGCACATACACACACACACACACAGTAAGAATTCATATATATTGTAACTGGGATACAAATTTGTTATCACAATGTATATATTATTACACAACGTATTCATCATGAAATTTTGTAGAATGGATGGCAACTGCCTGTTCTGGAGACACAAGTGTAGAGTACAATGTTTCAAAAGTCTTCAGCCTTTTGTTCTCAAGGCGAAAGGCGGAAGACTTTCAAAACATCGTCCTCTACCCTTGTGTTCTGCACAACAGACAGTTACTGTCCATTCTACAAAGTTTCATTATTACACAGCATTTGTGATATTTTTCAGAATATTAATTGCTTTAGATATTATCATCAAGGATTTAGACTTTAATGTATTAAGACAATTTTCATACTTCTCATCAAGAAAATGCAAATGATAGCCAACCTTTACGTTGAACAATAGCTCACAGAAGAGGCCTTGCACTGGTGACAGCTCAAAAAAATCATCATCATTGTTAATAGATAAAAGATCACCATGCAGGGGATCTGCTTAGCAGATGATGAATGGTAAATTGACCAGCTTGTGAAACTCTTCTATTAATCTATAGAAATCATCATACATTGTAAGCTGTCTTGAGTTCAAAGAAAATCTTCTGAAATCTGTCTCAAACAATAAAATATCAAATAAATGTATTTGAGGGAAGAACTTGTAAATCAACACATTTTAGTATGTAATACGAGTAATATAAAAGTTTGTAAAGAACTGTTGATTTACAAAAGATAGAAGGTATTAAAAACTGCACCTAACTTGGAGTGAACAAAGTTTGAAGTTTATCAGTACATTACATTAATATAATTAAGAAAAACGATGTATTCTGGAGAGGTTTCTAGAAAAACATATTAACAAAGTCTAGGAAAATGTAGTAAAAATATGTGAAAAATAAGCAATCCTTACAGTTATATTTTTCTATTAAAAAACAACACAAATTGTATAAGTATAGAAATGTATTACTGACCCAGTTCAGTAGAATAAATGAAAAAACCAAAACACACACACACACACACACATTAGTTTGTTATAACCAAAAGCAAGCCATAACAAAAATAAATAAAAAATAGGAAAACTACACTAATTGAAAGGATCCCAGGGTACAAACTATAATGTGGGATATAAAATATACCCCAGGTTTTGAAGGTGACTGTGGAAGTAGGACCCACATTGTGGTGGGGATACACTGTCTGTCAGTTTTAACCAATCTCACATAAATAAAAAATAAAGGACTAGAAATAGAAATTAGAGGAGTGAGATATGGATGCTCAAGCCCAAAACATCTCACATTTATATCACCCTTTACTGCCTGCAGACAATTATGGGAACATGACTACTCTCCAAAGTAAAGAATAAGAAAAAATTGAATAAGAAAAATAAGGTACTTCTATTTGGGGGTAAGTAAATTAAACCCATCTCTTGAAGTTAGCATCCCAACCCCATTACGGTATAAAGGCACTACTTGGTAGACTAGTAAACAAATTATACTAACATGAAGAGTCACATCCAGTTATCTAAATTAACTAATACAACTCCCAACCACCCCAGTGTCATAGGCCCTACCCCATCCTAATATCATTCCTACCTTAACATTTTCATTCAACTCCTTTTTTCATACACTTTTTTACATTTCCTGACATCCTATCTGAACAACTTTGATCTATTTAAACAGCTTAAATTTATAATGTTTTTCTTTAATTTCATCCTTTATGCTATTTATAAGTCAATCTGGTTTTATATTTTCAGGCACACCTTTTCTTATTGTAAATAATATTTCTGTCTCAAATACATATACATTTATTTTTTTTTCCACATTTGATCATCTTCACATTATTCATTTACCCAGCTTACAACAGAATTTTTGTTGTACCACTTCATAATTTGTATCATAGAAATTTGTTACCAAAATGTTATTATTCCTTATTTCCATATGTAGTAAAAACATAAATCTAATTGAGAAATGATTATTTATGCCCATACATTCCAGAAACCACCTCCTTAACCATTTCCATTCTGGAGTTAATAAAACTAAAGTTATGTATTTCTAATAGGTACTTACCTCTTCTCACACAAATACCTACTCTTATTAAATGCTGCCATCTGTATGCAAACATTTTTTTTTTTCACATGTTACAACCTTGGAACCCCATCTACCTTAGAATCAACTAGTTCAAATGTATCTTACATGTACAGTGATGTGAAAAAGTTAGGACACCCTATGAAAGCCTGTGTATTTTTGTAACATTTTTGGATATATAGATATTTAATCTAAATTTCAACAATACTGAGAGATTATAGGAATATAACTCAACAATGAAAACTGAAGAAACGGGCTGTACGTGCAAGAAACCCCTTAAACATCTCACAGCTTACAGAATTCTGCATTGAGGAGTGGGGCAAACTTTCTTCAGACCGATGTTAGAGAATGATGCAGATGGCTGCAAGAAGCGTCTCACTGCAGTCATTTCAGCCAAACGGGGTAACACTAGCTATTAGGGGGTAGGATGTCCTAACTTTTTCCTCAGTTAGAATATGCATTTTTGTAGAATTACATTTACAGATGATCTTGAAAGGTCTTTTCTTCAGTTTTAATTGCTGAGTCATATTCCTATAATCTCTCAGTATTGAAAGTTTACTGCAAATCAATGTGACTTTTGCTGTTGATTTTCAGAGACAAGTTCAGAAATGCACGGCTTCACCTTGGCAAGTGCCACTCTCCTATCATTTTCGCAACAAAGTCTGTTCCTTTTCTTCGTTTTTATGTCTACCATCCTCGAAAAGGATTGCTTGCAAAGATACGTTGTAACAAACGGTATGAGTATCTCAAGGGCTTTCTTAGTAATAAGAGGGTACGCTACGATTTTGTGACACCAAAACACTGAGAGCGTTGTTGTTCTGAAAAGTTGCTGTTGCACCTGGCTCTGCTAAAGTTCAATGATTTCGTCAAGGTATTCATCATTGACATCTGCAGTCGCAACACTAAACGTGAACAGCTGTCTCACCCATGCTGGATAAGACTCTTTGGTGGGGAACTAACTGTCAAGAGACTTTGTGAGCTCATCTCAGTGCATGGCAATTGCTTGCTTCAGTTCCCCGGGAGTAGCTTTGCGTGAATTTCAAAACAAACAAACAAACATTTCCCCAGGTACAGAAACGTCTCCGATTTCAGACACATCTTCGATTTTACTTACACAGTCGTTCAGCAGGGGAAAGTTTGCGAAGTTATTATACTCTGTTCGTCGTTTCCATAACTATGGCTTTTTTTGAAAAGCCGTCAGGTTTTATTCCGCTTCGATGATGTTGACTCCACCGCCCTGCATCTGTTGATTGAGAGCATTGAAGATATCGGCCATGTACGCCAAGATGAGAATGAACTCAGATTTTTCGAAGCAATCTGCATGACATTGTTGGTTCTTTCACAAAAACAGGTCTAATTCCACACGCATGGCAAAAACACGATTCAGCACCTTTCCCCAAGATAACCACCGAATGTTAGAATGGCACAGAAGAACCTCGAATTCAGAGTCCATTTCATTACACAACTCCTTGAAGATGCGGTGCTTCAGAGCACTATTTCGCACAAAGTTCACACATTCCACTACAATTTTTAATACTTCTGCCAGTTTTGAAGGCAAGGTTTTTGTTGCCAACGCATGCCTGTGTAGAACACAGTGCGTTACAATGATGTGTGGTGCATTGGCTTTCACCAGTGCACCAAAACCCAAAGATGTTTCATTCCAGAATGACTGGAGCTCCATCCAAACAAGCAGAGACCATATCCCACGAAAAATCGTTGTCTCTGAAGAAGTCATCCACAAGTTTCTTCACGTCAGCTGCCTTAATTATTGTTGTAAGAGGCTTACAAAGTAAAAAATCTTCTTTTGACTCGTCGATCTTCACACAGCTTATGAATACAACAAGCTGGCTTAGATTGGAAACATCATTGGTCTCGTTGAGTTGAAGGCTTAATTTTGCTGAGCTTGAAATCAGATCTGCAACTACTTGAACCAAGATGTCAGTGTTTACCGTCAACCATTCAACCTCCAACTAGCAGACCCAAACCCAGATCACCAAAAAGATAGAAAATTCTAGACTGAAGAAGAACCAGCTGTTAACTACCGCAGAATCTTACTTTCAATCCCCACCAACTATAGTCCCAACAGCCATACGTCCGTTAATCCACCAACCAAATTCTGTCCATGAATCTTTCGACTCTGACGATGGACTCTTCCTAGCCTGATAGATACTTCTGACTTCTCTTAGCTCCAAATAATGTTTCAAATGCTTCTTCATGTTTTATGTAACTTAATGTATTAATAACCTTGTTTTCTTAACTTTCATCCACTGCTTGGCACGACCAAGATATTTTATTTGGCGCCCTAGCCATAAAAGTGGGGTTTCTCCTTGGTTGCCTTTTGGCCAGGCATAGCCAGATTGTTCGGACGCTTAACTCGTGGGGAAGTTATAAAGTATCATCAATCCCACTATTCGTTGGTAAAGAGTAGCCGAAGAGTTGGTGGTGATGATTAGTTGCTTTCTCTCTATTCTTACACTGATAAATTAGTGATGGCTAGAGCAGATAGTTCGTGTGTAGTTTTGCGTGAACTTCAAAACAAACCAGTCTTTGGTTGTCTTCCAAGCTGCTACCGAGCATGTTAGAACTTCAGACCAAACTACTCCAAAGTTTTACATTTATCTTACGTCAAAGGCATAAAGTGTCATAAAGTTTAGCTTAAACTGACGATTAGTGGTGTTTGAAGTTTGACAGTGTTTGAATTAACGACTCATTTACAATTTTTCATTTGACATAATTTATAGTATCAGGTCATCCCTTCACAAATGTCCGATTTTAGGTTAACTTCTGTCAAATCATGAGAGACCAATTTTCCAAGTTTTAACACCTTTCAAAACTGTTGCTGATGACGGTGAACTGTTGACTGGGTTGAATTAAGCTTCTGTGCTAGTCATTAAACTGTTACAGCACAATCTTCATCAAGTGCAGCCAGCAGCAAGTCATCATTAAATTCAACAGTTCGACCTAAACGTGGTGCATCACTTAAGCTGCAGTCACCTGATCTGAGATTCTGAAACCACCATCGACATTTTCTTTCACTGAGAGATCTCCACATCATAAACACCTTGAATGTTTCGTGCAATTTCTGTTGTACTATTGCCTTTTTTTAAAAAATTATAAAGCATTATATGTCTCATGTGCTCCTGAGACACACCCATCTTCATAAGGACTTATTTGATTAATGATCTGAAAATGTGGAGTTAAATTAGTTTCTTTCATTTGTCTGAACATTTTAATACACGTCTTACTGCATAGTTTAGTCATTAAATTCTTCTACAACGACAGAAATGATGATGAACTTTCTTTATTAAATTTTCGGACATTTCTTGTGGGATGACCTGATATGATGTGTTACTTTGATTTCCAGTTGATTTGTGATCAACATTACTCGTATAAAAAACAGCATTAATAGTGTAATAATTTCTTAATATCAATTTAATGTTCCGCAGGTGTTATTAAGCTCAAACAATCAAATGACAGTGTATCCATCTGTTTGTTTTTAGTATTACCGTGTTTACGAATTAATTCATTGTAGATTAACTTGGTAAAACGTTGTAACCACATCTACTCGTATTACACTTTGCATATCCCATATAGTCAATATCATGTATTTTCTCTGGTATTTATTGTACGAGGCATCTAAAGCAAATATAAATGTGAATGTCTTCCATAAGCAAGAAGGAAAATAAAATAAATTTTAAGAGATATATGATACAGGGAGCAGGTGGTCAAAGATTCGAATGAGAAACATGTTAGATCCTTTAGACTAGCATTTATAACTCTTCCGTTCATTTGCAGTGATAAACTGCAAGGGTGGTTGGCCAGTAATAACATATAAAAAATGGGCTACTCAGAGAGAAAAATCTGTTTTACAGATACTTGACAAAAGTCACACTGGAAAATGGTGTATATTACCGTGATTAAAGAAAATACTGATTCAAATGTTAAAAATCAAACAAACAAACTTCCAAAATAGAACAGATAAATGTATTAAGAGGCAAAGGTGCAGAGATCCCTAGGAAGAAGTTTAAAATGAGTATAAGCATACTGAGAAACCTTTGCTTCTACTGAGCTTCATCCCAAACAATAATAAAATGTAATAGGTCATAACTGTCTAGGCAATCAATTCTAACATTATGGAACTCCATTTATCATATGCTATGCTCATTAAGGCAAAGACTAAGGCATACAGAATTTAACTTCCATTTCTTGTTTTCTTACTGAGTAATGCTGCCATCATATTATCAAGTACACTGATCTCCAAAACCCAAGGATACAGAATATATGGATGATCTATATATATGATGAACTTTATGAAGGATGACATGAAAAAGACACAAATTGTCTTCCATAAAACAATAGATAAAATGTATAACTAAACTAACCGGGTTAAGATAGAAGGTGATAAGTCATGAAAATACTATGTAGTCATAATATGATATGCTGTGCTCATTAAAATATAGACTACGGTATAAAGAATTTAACCTCCATTTCTTGTGCTGTTACTGATACAAATGCACTACTCAACTCACAGATAACATATACGAAAACTGAATGCTACTGGTCAAAGTGTGATGTATTCACTCTTCAATGTGAATAATGTCACACTAAATTTGTTCACCATTAATTAAAATTAGAGGTCGCAAATGGTAAATATTTAATTCCAGTGCAAGTGAGAATCATACTGTTTGTTATGGTTCACCTGTATGAAGATTTCTTTCAGCTATTCCTAGAAGAAATGATATCCTAGTTAAAGTGCTTGTTTAGATTACAGATAGATATCATGTCTTCATATGTTACTTGAAGGTCAAAAGCAAGTAGCTATTTTCCTCCATACTTAGATTGACATGCATACGTGAAGTGAAAAATAAAATACATACGAATACACAAGCTACATTTATTAAAAACTTAATCATATTAATCATGAGTATAATTTCAACAGAATATCAATAAGGTTGAGAAAATAGAAATGCTTCAGTGGCAAAGAGTCCTATACAGTTTGTAACAAACATATTTAACCATCCCAGTTTAAAGTTCTCAATAACATGTGTTAATCTATTTCATGGAAATTGATAGAATAGTTTTCATTGTAAAATAATAACTTAAATCAATCAAATAATATCACAAAATGGTCCAGAACTTTATATCAGGTAAACATTTTCATAAGTTTTGACTAACTCTGAAATTTTCTTTCTATATTACATATTAATTCTACCAAAGGAAGAAGTGAGTTATCAGGAAAGTAGGATATCCTAAACAAAAACAAAAACAAACAAACTAGCAGTACAATTGTCTATAGCTAACAAGACAACAAACAGTGTCAAAATCAAGATACAAAAGTAGTAAGCATGCTTTCAAAAGCTGTGATGATAGCAAATTGAAGATATTACACACTGAGTAATGCACTGAAGTTCATTACATCACAAATAAGACTAGCAGACGGAAAGAAAGAAGAGTTTAGATAAACATAAAATGACAAAATGTTTGCCTTGCAGCTGTATCATACTCTCCAAAAGGGTTAGTGGTGCCAAGTAAAGTGATTATATCACTTTTACTGTTAACACTTAATAAAATAGGTAACATGTCACCAGAATTTATTACTTTGTATAAGATGCATTAAAAATTAAGATTTTCCACAAGAGCACAACTCCAAATCTATGCAATACAGCATATAACAAGATAGCTATCAAAGAACATGCACAAAACAATAAAAAAAATTATAATATTGAGGGACTGGAAGATTTCTGATGATTGCAGTCATGCATCACAAAAAATTGGAAACGAGTGAGTTAGTATGTATCTAGTGTGTAGGTTGAGGTAAAGAAAATATAACTCTTTTGCTAGATTGTGTTGCAAAAGTGAAAGAAGCAGGCCTCAGTATTCTTGTTTTATATGTGACCAAAGTAGCAACAAATACCTAATGTTGGATAATTTTGGTATGACTCAAGATAAACCATAGTTGTTTGGTCAAGATGGAGAAATGATACTTGTTTTGTGTAATTACAAAAACATACAAGAAATAATATGAATAAGCATGGGTACATTTTCCATGGAAGATATCAAATGATAATATATTGAAAACCTATTTAAATTTGATTCCACTAGAAAAATCTAAATGGCACCAAAGTTGACATCTAATCACATAAATATCCCTTCAAACAATGTTAGCCATACACATGTTAAGCCATAAAATGTCAGCAAGCACATTTATTATGAATGACCAAGGCAAATGGTATAGGGAACCATATGCTAAGGCCTCATCACACTTCATTTAAAATATGAATTCTCTCTTCAGTGTATTCAACAGTCGTTCAAGTAAAGACCTTCAAGAACTTAGGCGAGGTACTAAAACTTCATCAACCTATTTTGAGTTTTTTTTTTATTTTTTTTTATCTATGTCTTCAAATAATGACTTCGAAATTTCCTGGCATGGAGGAAAGGTACAAAAATATAGCTTTCTTCTATTCTCGACTGGCAGCTTAATACTATGTTTGAAAATGTTCTGGGCATAATTAATAACAAAATACACTGTGGATAATGTGCTTACTAATAGACTGACCCACGATAAACTTTTCCAAAATCAAAATCCACGGTAGATACCGTGATACATTATGCAGTTAATGCTGCATACAGACAGGTGGCAATTAATAGTATCCTTGCACCTGTGCATGATAAAATTACCAAGACAATGTTTACTTTATCGCTGGTGCAGAAAGTTTCACTAGAAAATGAGTGAGAAACTATAATACAAAATCATTTTTGTAATGAAGTACAGCACATTCACTACCTAACAGTGAAACTGTACCTGAGATCACAATTGGCACCACCTATATCTGAAACGAATGTACAGAGATCATACATTTTCATGAAATCTTACTTAATTGTCAAAGAATGTTGTTGCCTACAAAGATCTAAACCTGGTGAAAAAAAACAAACAATAAAAATATAGTAAATGAGAAAAATGCGATGATGCTTGATTTATGTCACACAGTGACGCAACAGTTGTTTGTTTGTTTGTTTGGGAATTTCGCACAAAGCTACTCGAGGGCTATCTGTGCTAGCCGTCCCTAATTTAGCAGTGTAAGACTAGAGGGAAGGCAGCTAGTCATCACCACCCACCGTCAACTCTTGGGCTACTCTTTTACCAACGAAAAGTGGGATTGACCGTAACATTATAACGCCCCCACGGCTGGGAGGGCGAGCATGTTTTGGCGCGACTCGGGCGCGAACCCGCGACCCTCAGATTACGAAGTGCACGCCTTAATGCGCTAGGCCATGCCAGGCCCCCCGCAACAGTTGAGTAAACTTATTTGAAAAAGAAGCTGTATACATTCACTTCCCTTCAACAATATCTTGTCTTTTCCAGTCATTCCATGGTTTCATTAGTTGTGAAACTAGAGGAGTGTAAAAGTTGTAATACCATTATTCAATGACAAAATTTGTTTCAAAGGCTTGTTAAGTAAATTGTCAACCGCAGATGTGTTGAAGTAGCAGCCATTCATTATCTGGTTTCATTCAACCTTTATTGTACGCATGCATTTCACACAACATTTCTTATGCCAAATCTCTATACCGGACTCTTCAACGCACACACTTTTGCCTTTAACTAAACTTATACGCACACTTAGAGCCTTTATTATTAACCTGGCTATGAGGAATATAATGGGCCCCATGGCATGGTATGTTTGATCAACAAAATGTATCAGCGGTATCTTTGCTAGGCGTGCGACTCGTAATCCTAAGGAGGCTCCACTTTCTTGATCGCGGGTTCGCGCCCATCTGCGTCGCCTACAAATTTACGATTACTAAAAATCATCAAGACTCTTTCTGCCACTACCCTCTCAGCCGTGGGGTCGCGGGTGTATAAATCCCACTATTCGTGACCCAAGAGTCAATCCTGCCTTCCCTCTAGTCTATTCGTTGGTAAAATTCAAACACAACCCTGATCTCTCATTCACGATAGCCCAAAGAGTTGGCGGTGGGTGGTGATGACCTACAACTGAATCTGACCTTCCAGATATAACAAAAATCTAGTCTTAAAACAAAATGATATATCGGCACTCACACAGGTAAACGAAGAAGGTGTGCTACCTGTCCATATATAAACAGCATCACGCATATACGAGGGAAAACAGAACTTTCAACACAAAACACTTCTTTACAAGTACCGCTGAATGTATTATTTTCTGCATAAATTGCAAATATACAACAGTTTATACATTGGACAAATAGGCCTCAATCTCGACGGTATAGCACGAAGACATCTAAATCATGTTAAACTTGGGAACCAAGATACACCTATTGCAAAAACATTTACTATCAACACCAATACAGTTGAGAACTTTTCGAATCTAGGACTTATCAGTGCTCCAACAAACGTTTACAAAACAGAACGACAGGAAAGAAGATTAATTTACAGTCTGGAAACCCCACAGTTATGTAGTTTAAATGAACGTTTGTCTTTTCTATAGATTCTCTCTTCTTTTTTTTTTTAAAGTTTCATTTCAAATGTTTTATGTTTTCTTCACTTGTAATATTCGTGCATAAGACGTAATTTTGTAGAGAAATTTCATGTTCAAAGTTAAAAATGCTGCGCACTTTTTTTTAAAATTCTGCTCCTGCATTTTTGCTGTAAGCTGTATAATCTGACAAAGAACGTCATCTTCTTAAAACAAAAATATAAAACAACCTTGCGACGGTTTACGCTATTGTTTAACTTCTAATTCTTCGCTAACCAGGTGTTTAAACGGTTACCTACCAATAAAATTTGTTGTGATCTGGTAATGAAAATATTGTATGGGCGAGTAAATTACAAATATATATATATAGAATAAAATATATACTGACGAAGCTCATTATGAACAAAATAACAGATTGAAATACACCATCAATGAGATTCTTTGGTGCAACTTCTCCAAATGTATGCGCTCAACACCAATTACTGTGAGACAGAGAAGAACTACAGTCTTCCCTAATCTGCAATAAACACGCCAAGAACTTTTAATAAAATCTAGAATTTCATTATTGCTTCCGTTATTAAAGTTTGTACACGAATTCAGTATAATACACCATGACTTCAGTAAAATACACCATAACCCTCTTAAAAGTTCTGAAGATGCGAAATAGTGTAATTTTGGCATAGAGAGGACTTGAAAAAAATTACGGAAGTTTAAATCTAAGGGCTCATTTTTAAAAATCAACTCCTTTTACAAATACATCTGAAAGTCATTACATAACTTTTTTGTGTATAAAATCTTATCTCGACATCAGTAACGACCAACCTCTATATTTGGGTGAACAACCATACATACATCAAGAAACTACCTTTGATAATGTCAGCGAACATTTAACTTTCAATATGATGCTTCTAACATATCAGAACCAATATATTTAATATAAAGGTTCATTTCCTAATCACGACCAATACTGTGATTCAAAATATACAAGAAAATCATATTAGACATGAACAGCACCCAGTAGAACCTTCATTAGTTTAGGATATTCCTTACGAAAATGTCGTAAAGATATAGATTAATTATATTGACAAAATAAACCTAAATGTAGTAACTAGTCATCTGATGTACATAAAACCTTGCTAAAACTTTTTAACCAACAAGGCGTTATAGCTTAACCTGCCGATAAAAGTGATACAATAGGATTATAGCGTAAAGATTTGTACTCTTGCAGAGAACCAATTTTCCGATATCAACTTTTACAGTCACTTAGTTGCCGATCCCACTACTTTGTCCAACCTACAAATTAGAATTACTGTTGATTAATTAACTTACACAAGTAACTCGCCATGAATATTACTAAATTAATTATTAGCAATCCGAAAATTTTACTTCCCAAAAATCTATAAAACAGGGAATCTTAGTCATCTAATTATTTCCGTCTGTAACTACTCCACTGAATTAGTTTCGTCTTTCCTTGTCGATTTTCTCAGATTCATTGTCATAAGTGATACAATGCATGCACTCCAAATGCCAACAACTTCATTTAATGGCAGTGAAAATTATGTACTTCTTTTGGTTCAAAATACTCTACACATTGATTCTCCATGATGAAGATATGAAAGTTCTCAAACATTATCTGAATATGCAGTCTTCACTGGACCTTTAGCTCATATGCTCATAAGTTTTTTGTTGAACTTTATTAAACTAGAACGGATTCTCCTTTAATCGCGAGTTTTACCAACAAACAAAAGGTGTTGTTATTGGCACTAAAATATTACAGACGATCCCACTTTTCGTTGGTAAAAGAATAGCCCAAGAGTTGTTGGTGGGTGATGATGACTAGATGTCTTCCCTTTAATCTTACACTGCTAAATTAGGGATGGCTAGCGCAGATGGCCTTTGTGTAGCTTTGCGCGAAATTACAAACAAACAGTACAAACTTACCGATTCTCATCCCTGTCTCCGCTGTCAAAATATAAAGAAATGAAAGATTTCTTTATGAATCGGTCCTACTCTAAGCTATTAATTTATAGGAGAAACCTCCCAACGCGAACATTCTGTAATTAAAGAATACACTCTAAAAGCCTAAACCTAACTCTAAAAAAAACTTTCAAATATCACCAGTTTGCTAGATGATCAAATAAAACTTAACTTATTTATTAATGAGCTCAAAACATCCAAAATATTTCAAGAATGATACTCTTCATCTACAGACATAATAAAAGCAAACAAACATTTAGGATCACAATCATCCAGAAACTAATTCTCTGTGTGGGTATGTCACCTACCAATATTTCAAAAGTACATCACCCATGTATGGTCCCAGTGCTTTTTGTACTTTAGGCACAAATCTACACAATTGGCTAAACTACAAATTATACGTGTTTTGCTTCACATGGGTATATAAATCTATTTTGTTAGCGTTATAAGTTTTCAAACTAACTGCTGAACCACTGAGGACATGAGCCAGACAGAAAATTCCAAATACGTCGTTTATTCAGTTTCTCTCATCACTGCTCTTATGTTAAATTACCATACCTTTTATCATTGTGTTTAGTTTGAAAGTATTATTCGATAAAAACGGTCATTATCTCATTTTTATTTTCTTACATTTTTTGCCTTTATTCATGTTCTTATTTTCTTAGTCTATTCGCTATAATATAAGGCCTGGCGTGGCCAAGAGTGTTAAGGCATGCGAATCGTGATCTGAGGGTCGCAGTTTGGAACCCCATCGCGCCAAATATGCTCGCCTTTTCAGCGGTGGGGACGTTATAATGTTACGGTCAATCCCACTATTCGTTGGTAAAAGAGTAGCCCAAGAGTTGGCGGTGAGTGGTGATGACTAGCAGCCTTCGCTCTAGTCTTACACTGCTAAATTAGGGACGGCTAGCATAGATGGCCCTCGAGTAGCTTTGTGCGAAATTCAAAAACAAACAAACACTATAATATACTTTTTTCACCATTTAACCCAACAACTTATTAATTTTTATCGTTGTGTATTGTTTCTATAAGTTCTTTTTAGCTGATTGTTTAAATTTTTGATATCTAAATAAAATAAATACTTGTTAGCTAAAAGTTCGGTTACAGAAAAATACAACAATAACAAAATGATGGCTGACTCTGAAAACTGAATATCACAATGTTATGGCCACTGGTTTGTTTATATAACATACATATTTGATAAAAGTAGACATTAATCCATGTATTCTAGCTATCGAACATTCAATAACGTGGGAGTACAAGAAAAACTGGCTTTAAGCTTCTTATAAAAATGAACTGGTGGTATAGTTTAATTTTTGTGTATGTGATAATAATATTGGATTTTTCAGAAACATATATGATCTGAGTTTTTTAAGTAACGTGTTTTCTCCAATTAAGAAAAGTAAAACCACATATTCTTTTCTGCTTTGGAATCACTTAAATAAAATCTTTAGCTTTGATAAATAGCAGATTATAAGGATATTATTTACGACATTTGTTTTCTGTTGTAATATTGCTAAGGTTTTACCTGTTAATATATTAGGCCCGGTATGACCAAGCGTGTTAAGGCGTTCGACTCGTCATCCGAGGGTCGCGTGTTCGCATCCCCGTCGCACCAAACATGATCGCCTTTTCAACCGTGGGGGCGTTATAATGTGACGGTCAATCCTACTATTCGTTGGTAAAAGAGTAGTCCAACGTTTCGAACTGAAGACGATCTAAGAAGGTGAAAACGTTGTTATGCACTTTTTTTAATTAAAGTTTTAACACCCATATCAGCTGACTTTAGAATACTCAGAGCACAGATAGCTCTTTATGTAGCTTTGTTTTCAATTCAGCAACAACCCCTCTGTGCGTCAATGAGATTTGTTGATTCAAAGGTTGCCAAACTTCAAACGCCAATGAAGGTCAGCTGAACTTTCTGACATCATATGTCAGAAGTTGGAACTTTCTTTATAAAATATGCAGTGTATGTGGGACGGATATTATGAGCAGGGGCGTAGATTTTTTACACCTGATGGGGGGATGATTTTTGCGACCACTTACGTGGACTGTTGAATTTTCAAATTGGTAATCTCTGATTTCGTGAACCTGAAAGCTGTAAACATGCAGTCACAGAGTAATCTTGTTGCCACGATACTTGCATGTATACTTAGGCCTACTGACTAATACTTACGAACTATAACTTAGATCGAAAAGCTTAGAAGCACGCCTATATTAAAGAAGTACATTTCGACTACTGAAAAACCCTACATCTAGGCCTAGTTATGTAATTCGATTGGTAAGAACACGAGAATCACAAGAACAAACACAATTTGTAGGCCTGTGATGCAATAAAACAATTCAACAGACCAAACTGTAGGGGGGGGATGATTGTATGCACTATACCCATCACCTAATATGAAGGGGGGATGTATACCCTCCATCCCCAGGATCTACGCCCCTGATTATGAGTAAGACTTATTTAAAAAACAACAACAAATGTTTCAATTTTAAGTAATCATCACGATAATGATGACCTAAGAAGATCGAAACGTTACTTTTTTTTTTTTTACTTTAAATAAAATTTATTAATACTGATATCAAATGTCTTTACTGTACTTCTCTCAACAATCTTAGGACTGAAGAGGACACATTAAAGTGTCGAAAATTACCTTCAAGTCAATTTTGTTGTTGTTCCAAAGTAGTGGTTAAACAGTTATTTTTGGATTTTACACGATATAGTCCATTCATTTACTATTAGAATGTTAATCTTAACTTATATGATAATATAATTTGGGAAACAGATGTCTGTACGTTAAGGTTACTCAAATTTGTTCTCACAGTCAGCTATTTCCAAGATACAGTCATTCGATTGGTTAACATTTATGCCTCTTAAGACATAGACGACCTCAAGGGAGAGTAGAGAAAGGGGTGCTTGCCTTTCTGGAAAATGACAAACATATCATTTTACTCATTCAATGGATGTTTTATATATATATGTATCTTTATAATTACTGTTGGTTTAAACTTTGCCTCTTCCTCCCAAAAATAATTTCTGTGAATGTTTATGCTTGAAGGTGCAAATATTGTTTAGAAAGAAGGTTTGTAAACAATTTTATTATTATGCATTCATTAGTCTTAGTTTTATCCCATGGCTTTATATTCCACAACTCTATATATTTTGATGAATGTTGATATATTCTATATCAATTTAGATATTATATATCAGTATATCTATTTAGACTGAGGATGTTACTCCAAGTGGTAATGTAAAAATATTACTGTCATTATAAGTTAGGTTTGGTTTGTTTTGAAATTTGTGCAAAGCTACACGAGGGCTATCTGCACTAGCTGCCCCTAATTTAGTAGTGTAAGACTAGAGGGATGGCAGCTAGTCATCACCACCCACCGCCAACTCTTTTACCAATGAATAGTTGGATTGACTATCACTTAATAACGCCCCCATGGCTGAAAGGCCGAGCATGTTTTGATGTGATGTGGATTCAAACCCACAACCCTCGAATTACAATAAGGTTAGATAGAAAGTCTTGTAAATTATAGTAGTATTTGGATGTGCTAACTTAAGTGTCTGAAGTATTTTTTTTTAAATGCATGTTTCATTTTTCAGACAATGAAAATGGTGACAAAAGTGTAAAAGGCCTTAAAGCTAAAGTAAATGTAAAATTTATTGTTTTTAAGTATATTTTTATAAAAAAGAAACTAATTAAAAAGTAGAAACTTATTAGATTACATAAGATAATTAAAAATAATAATATTTTTTTTCACAAGGAATACACATGAGCCACTGTCCATGTGGTTAAAGTTATTTGTTATAATATGCACAAAGCTTTCATCATCAAACAATAAAATTATATGAAAACAGATATTACAGACCTGATGCTTTTTAGGATAAATAATTGGAATTCTCTGTTGCAATACATAACCATTTTTGTTTTGAATTATTTTACTGCAGCTATGTTAAGGGAAAATATATATATATACATTTATCAAAATAACTATGTTCTTCTAGGATGTTCTATAGATTAAATAAAATATGTAAACCATGACATGAAAAGACGTATACTTATTCTTATGATGAAAATCACATTTCACTTGCACTGATTCTTTAAAAGCTTACTAAACTCTGAGATGCAAAATTATTTTTCTTTTTACAAAAAGACCTTTCATGTTAATGAAAAGTTGTCAGCTTTCATGATGCTACACATTGTAAGCTCATAATTATAGTAAACATTTATTCTCCAATACAACATTAGTCCAGCAGACCAACTCAGTGTACAAAAGATAGTCATGTATTTTATTTATACAGATATGACAAGTGATATTGTTTGACATGTTTGATAATTCTTAATATTTTCATAATACCTACAGGGTTTTTAAGTATTTTTTAATTCAATATATAGTTACTAAGTTAAATTATGTATGTGAATAACATTTTTATAGTTGTACACTTGGTTATTTTACAAAATGCAAACACTAAAACTTCTACAGTAAGTTTCTTTCTAATTTGCTAAGGAAGTAGCATGGGGTAGATTAAGTTCACCCTGTCAAGTTTGTTTGGCTTGAATTATTCAAGGGCTTTGTTTTGGTAGTTCTTACTTATGAGGTATTAAAAAAAAAAAAATCACAATTTGTCAATTACTTGAAAACCTTCCACTAACGTTCTTTCGAAATTTGCATAAATACATTAAGGTTTTTTAGTTTACTAGGAGGGCCTAAGAAAACAAATATTTTTGTGAATTATCTGAAACTCCTTTTGTAACTTTAATTTGCAAGTTCATTTTTGAAACTTATTGCACAACAGTTATTTTAAGAGTCTTTTGTGGGGTTTCTTGGGTTATAATTTTAAATACTTTTGTAACATAGTCAGGTAACTGTGTTAGGCTCAGAGTTGAGATCAGGTTAACCTTAATATAAATTCAGAAGGCCCAAGCAGCATTTTGTGTAGTTTTTGATGACACTTTAAACTTTGTTCAGCTTTTCATGACATTTTGGCCAAAGCAAGTCATGAAATAGCATACTGAAGTTCCAGAAACATGTTTCAGGAATTTTATATTTTGTATACTTGTTTCTATTCTATGAACATTTATGGGCAATATATATATATGATGACTTTAAACTTGAATTTCATTGTTTTCTAATTTTGTTTTTTATAATTACTATAATTAAATATACCAGCAAAACATAAACAAATGTACCTACAGCACCAGTTTAATCTTTTCTTTACTGATACAAAAGGTAGAAGATATGAGGAGAGAGAGTATGTAAGACAATATTCATAACAGAGCATATCTGATGCAAGGTACGATAGTGAAATTAATGATAAAAATAGTCGTAAAGAAGAGAAGAGTGTACTACACACATTTAATATTATGGTGTCTGATAGATATTCACTCATATTTAAAACATAAAAAGAAACTGCTACAGAGAAATTATACAAGATACACCTTGGAATCCTACTAACTTGTCCTAAGGTGGGCAGATTTATATTTTGCATGTTCCCTACTAAGACAATTGCTAGACTTTTGTTGATAAGGTTTAGACAGATATATGATCTAACCAGTTTACTGTGTGATGGCTATTATTTAATACAGTTTGTTGTTTCTCGGGTGTTCGAAATGTAAATATCACTACTTTCACTGATGTAACTGGTTTTAATACAAGCAGATGTTCCAAAGTACATATTATAATAGAACTGTAGAAGTGAATGATATTGTATTATTTCTAATTGACAAAAGTGGAAAAACAATGAAAAATAAAAATAGAAAATAAATAATAACACAAGGCTTTTCACATGCTATAAAAACTTGTCCATGTCTGAAAAAAATGACTAGATGTTTCTGGGGGGTTATTTATAGCAACTACACTAGACACTACTCAGAAATGTATTTATTTGAAGCTAAATAATGAACATTACATTTGAATCCTTCCTAACATATATGAGACAAACTGATGTCACAAAGAATTATATAATACATTTATTGATCACTTTGATTTGAGTGTTTATGTTTGTTACTATTGCACCATTATTTTGAATATCTCTTAGTGTATCTGTTATTTCCATTATTAATGTCCTCCAATAAAAAGAAAATTGTCAAACTTGTAAATTATTTTATTATTAAATGAAAAACATTGTTTTTATATATTCATATAATACCTGGAGAAACTGTGTAACTATTTGATAGTTTATGATAATGAATACAGCTTACTGCCTGCTATATATCTATATCTTTCCAATAAAGTTTTAAATGCCAATTGGTTATTTTTAGATATTCTCAACTTTTTGAACATTTTTGATGTATACTAGTACAAAGAGGATAATGGTAGTTACTCATGTTTTATATAGAACGATTATTCCATAATATACATGCTTCATGAACAGAAATAATAAAACTACAATGCACATTTTGATTTGATATAATTAGTTGAATGTTTTAAAAATATTTTTCCACATTACAAAAGAAAAATCTAGAGTACTACAAAATAAAAATAATTTTTTTTTGACATGAAAGATAAATTTTTAGTTGATTTATAGCATATTTTCATGATTTGAAAGAGTGAAATATGAAAATTGAAAAAGCACCCATTTCATCAACAGAAAGGTTCACAGTAACAATACTGAGATTTATGAAATAACAATAAATGGTTACTTGTAAACTTGAATTATACTGCAACAAAGATCAAATTACAATGGTAACTCCTATTCATTGCTCATTGCTTTCCCATGAAGTCTTGTTCATACAGGTAAGTACACAGTAAATGTGACCAGTAGGCATCAAATTAGTTGATATAAATAGTGATTACTAGTTGGAATTAACAGGTTCCCATTGAATTCTTCCAGTAGTGAACAGAAGAATAACTACCAAATAAACTGGACCAATATAAAGACCACTGATGGCGACTCCAATACCATAAAAAAATGAGAATAAAGAACCATAGTGATGAAAACTAAACATTGTGGGCTTCTACAAAATCATGTACAAATTTTACTTAAATGTGCTTTGACAAATATTACCTCAAAAATGTTTTCACGTTTCCATATTGTACTGGAAACGTTAATTGTACTGGCAGTTAATTTTTTTTCAAACACCAGATGACAGACTTTTTTTTTCTCTTGCTAAGTTTCTTAGAAAAGTTCTGTATGATATGAAGTAATTCTCAGCACTGAAGTTAAGAGCTAATCAATAACATTGTAGCATGAAAAATTAAAGATATAATTTTAATTTTCACTTTATGTTTTATTTGTTATTATAACAAAGCTACACAATTTGCTATCTGTGTTGTGCCCACCATGGGTGCTGGAACCCAGTCTTTAGCATTAAAAGCCATCAGACTTATTGGTGAGCCACCAGGGCTTTCAAATTACAAGTCTAAAAACACATCTACATTTGCTGTTACCTAAAAAAGGGCAGATAACAATAAATTTTACTATTATAATAACACTGCCTGTAAACACCTAGGAAAGTTCAGAAATAAAGATTTTACAATATGGGAAGTCTACAATTTTTTTAGGCAATGTAAAGTATTTCATACAAGAGATGCAAACTTACATTAGTATATAACATATACGAGGGCTGTTCAAAAAATATGCGGACTGACATCATAAAACAAAATGTACTTTATTTAGAAGTTACAGGTCTGGGACCCCTTCAAAGTACTCTCCTCCCCAACGCACACTTATCCCAACGGTGTTTCCACTTGTTGAAACAGTCCTGGTATGCTTCTTTTGTAATGTCCTCCAGCTCCTTCGTCGCATTTGCCTTAATCTCTGGAATCGTCTCAAATCTTCTTCCTTTCAAGGGTCTTTTGAGTTTGGGGAACAAGAAAATATCTCAAGGAGCAAGGTCAGGTGAGTAGGGGGGGTGGGTGGGGAAGAACAGTGATTGAGTGTTTGGCCAAAAACTCACGAGTTCTGAGGCACAAATTTTGCAGCAACGAGGTGCATCTTCAATTTTTCGGTCAAAATCTCATAACAAGATCCAACTGATATCCCACACTCTTCAGCAAGCTCCCTGACAGTCAGACGTCGATTTGCCCGCACCAGGGTGTTGATTTTGTCGACATGTGGATCGTGAGTTGACGTGGAAGGACGTCCAGGACGCTCATCATCTTCAATGGACTGTCGACCATCCTTAAAACGTTCATACCACTTGAAACATGCTGTACGCTTCATAGCAACATCACCGTAAACCGTGTTAAGCATAGCAAAAGTTTCAGTCGCAGATTTTCCAAGTTTAACACAAAATTTCACAGCAAGTCGTTGCTCCTTCAGATCATTCATTCTGAAATCCGCCAAACAAAAAAATCGCACTTCACTTAAAACCGCGTAGCTAATACACAAATGAAGATATCTGCAATTGGGAAATGGCGTCGTAATCAGCTGATCTGTGCGAACCTAGCGACACCAAGCGGATTCCCCTGGAACCAACTGGAGCCGTGCAATTCAAACAGTCCACGTATTTTTTGAACAGCCCTCGTATATAAATAAGAAACAAAAATTAAATATATTGTTAGTGTAATTCTTAATTAGTTTGAAATGGGTACCAAACTTCACTGATACTGTGAAGTAATAATTTGAGTTAAATATAGGGTCTGTTTGGTTCACTTCTTAAGTTTTTCAGTTTTCGTGGCTCAGAGAATAAAGCCACAATTTAAGTTCTTTATACAATTTGAAAATAGCATTTCTTCTTATAATGTTTATTCCTTGTTTGCAGTTTCAATCTCTGTTTAGTATTGATGATGGTATGGAAAATCAACCAAACTGTCTCCTTTATGAGGCTTTTTAGACCTAACTTACTTTTTGTATACTGGTTAATGACTACTCCCCTAAGAGCAATGCATCGTTATTACAATATTTCAATACAGGTTTTGGAATATATTAGGGCTTATACAGGTTAGCACACCAGAAGTATTCCATACTTTTCTACAGTTCCCATTGATACCATTGTTCAAAGTTTCCTATAGGCTCAGATTTCAACTGGCTCTCCTATTAAACAAAGGTAATTTAATATTTCTCTGCTTTGTTTTTCAAACATTTATTTGTTTAATAATGAATGGAATTTAGAAAAATTTCAATAAAATCAGATAACAAACTGCATGCAGACAAATTCACACATCCTTTCATAAACAAAAACTGTCAAATTTTTATTTGTTACCCTTAATATAATAGTACAATGTGCTTGAAAATAAGCACAATGATTTTTAGATATTTTTTAAAACAAAAATCTTTCCATCTCACCATTTGATACACTGGCAGAAAATAGCAAAATTTATAAATGTTAAAATTTTTCCAGATAGATATTTTAGAAAAAGAGGGCATATTTATTATAGATAATTTATCTCAGATGAGTCTTTATTGATTTATTATGTTACCTATGATATGTATTATGATTTCAAATAACTTGAAATATGAATTTAGAAGTTGATTAAATGTTATGTATTAAATTTAAGATATATTCTGACAAGATTGATACACACAATTCTCTTTCTTAACACAAATATATTTTAATATATAAACAACAATACAATTTATAACAGCTATTACAAATAATTAAAATTATTGGTTTATGTACAAGAATTTTACAAACTATACTGAGTTTTCTATCTGGTCCAGAACTGAATATTTCATTGAATGTCCAAGTCCACAATGAGTAAATTAATTCTGTTGTGATATTGTTACAACTTGCATAAGCTAGTTAGCTGTCTTTTCTTGGCTGGCCTCACACCATTTACAAGCTGACTTTTTACTAATGAAGATATTTAATATCCTTGTAGAAATACTAACATCCAAAGTTAATTCTCTGAAATTGAATGGTTTGTAATGTTCGAAATTTACAAATGTTCCAAGTCAAATTCTGTAGTTTTTTTACTAATAAGCGTTAATTACAAGTATACATTCTGAGGCTTATAGTATACTGACTGTAGCTGACCAACAATATTTTATTACTGTGTCTCAGTTAGCTTTTACACTAATTAGGCAAGATTCTCATACATTCAACAATATTGGACAATATACTAGTATTCTCATAAAACATACTGTTCATTCTTACTTTCAAGAATCTTCTACAAATTAAGAGAACAGGTGGGACTTGTGCAATACACATCCAACAATATACATCACATGCATCAAACTGAAAAAAATGCAATATTAAAATAAATGTATAACAATAAATCTGTTACATGTTGAAGATTTCTTCAACATTACAAAGACATCAACCATACCATCTGATAAGTACTTTATTGACCATTGGGGCTATGAATAGATGGAGTGGCCAGTTTTCCTAAAACATGATTATCATCAATTGAAGAAATGACATTTTCTTTCACAGAAAATTATTTATTTAAGATTTATACTGAATACTAAAAAAAAAATTAAACTGCTGATAGACTTTGTGGTAGATGTTCACAGGTATTAAGCTTTTCTTAAAACTCTTTCTGATGTTTCAGCTATTACATTCTGTAAAACTTGTATGGCTTACTTGACCATTAATTAATACTAAATGGAGCTCTTCTATCATTCAGATCAATGGCTCAAACAACCTCACTTGGATGCAATAAGTTCCCTCCTACTTCTTTTTAAGTGCTCTTACCTACTATATTTTATGTCAAGCTAATGTTAATGAGGTTCACTTATAATCTCAATTTAAACAAAGAAATTACAGCAACAGTTTCTCAAAATAACTCAAATCACACATTGTAAGAAAACTGTAAAACCAGGCTTGAATTAATATCAAAACTGTACCTTCAGTTAGAACTGAAAGCTTTACAAAATCATACCTAACTAACTGAAATAGCAAAATTATACTTCCAAGTCATTTATTACACAAAGCTACATTACAAGTTGAATATCAATGCATTTTAGATATCCTTAGGTTAAAAAAAAAATTGAGAGGTCAATCTGGTTCTGAAGATGAAGAGTTTCCACTACTGGTATCACTATCATTTATATTTGAGCTTGTTTTTGGACGTTTGAGGGAATGAGTTCTTTTGCGTTTCTTTTTGGACTTTTCCTGTTAAATTATATATTTTTGTAAATATTAAAAATTTACTATTATTACCAACTGTTACAAAAGACTGCATTAAAAGTAATCTTAAACAGGAAAAACTTTGAGAAACATTTTTAAACTAACAACTTTTCATATCATACAGTATTTTCCTTTTTCAAAGGGAAGAAATCTAAAAAAATTTACCACAATAAATATTTCAATTCTCAATGATTAACGTAAAAGAAACAACAAGAGTAAATTTTAGTTTTAAGTCATTAAGTACTCTAATTTTTCACTTGCTGTTATTATGGCTTGAAGAAACCAAGGATATTCAAAAACCTGAAATAGTGTACCAAAGACTTTTTTTGAAAACAGTGTTCCTCAAACCATTAACAGTTCTAAAGTTAAAGCAGTATTGCCATTAGAAATTAAAAATCTATCATTTTAAACCAGATGGGGCAAGTGATTAATGCACATAGGTGTGTGAACTAGATACTGTTCTTATGTGAAATTTATATATATGGATATGACAAAAATGCAGTGTTTTATCCTAAGGACTGCATGGGCTCTTTACTATTATATAGGAAATGACCCTTACACGGTTGAAATGCATAACATACAAAATATGTGTCCATTTGACTTGAAGTATTTTATAAAATTATTCTCTCTGATATCTCTACATAAAAAAGTAAAAAGTACAATATTTATTACACTAAAACCATTACAAGAAACTGTAAGCTAAGTGTATTTGAAATTATCAAAAACAAGTATGAACTAAAAAACAAACTTGAAACAACAAAAATGAGGCTAAATTTATCATACAAAATGAAAAACTAGTCAAGGTTTGCACAAAAACCCTGATGACAAAAGAAAAGAAATACTGTTATAGAATTATAAAAACAATACTCAAACAAAGACAGAAAGCTATATATGAAGCACACAGTAAGTTAACATTTTCACCTCATTAACTGTACCAAATACCTAATTTAAAATTGTTACAAAACATATATATATGTATAGTTCTTCCAATCTGAAAAACAAATGTAATGTCTTAATGACTTTTCACATATATATAATCTTGGCCTTGGTCTCAAAGGTACTGGGTTTTTCATTGAAACCTTATGTTTATCAGTACTTTGTACGATCTACACATACATACCACAATCAGTAGAACTAACATCTCCTTGGACAAGCTGAAATACAGGGCAAAATTTATTATGAAACAAAATGAGTCACTATTATGCCTCATCAGATCATGGAAATAATTCCCAGTTATTACAATCTCATGAAACTTTCTGTTGGAGCTAATGTTCCTTCCTCAATCTAAGTTAAAGTATAGCTGTGATTTATAGTCATTATCAACAGTAATTATAATATTCTGATACTGGAGAGAACTTAAATTTCTCATACATCATCTCTAGACCTATGGTAAAGTAAAAACATAGCTTATAATCTGTGTTCACAGTTAAGAAAGTCTCTTGACACTCTTTGTTAGGGGGAGCTTTCATACCATGACTTATGGAAAAGTATATCTATGATACATAGTTACTACAGTCTTCTGACAAATTCTGCTGGTGGAAATTTATCATCATCCATTAGGATCTTTTGAATATTGTTAGATAATTTAATCACTTATCTAAGAGCAGCAATTAAATCAACTAGTGTCCAACAAACTAATCAAATAATTAAAAATTAGAGTTTCTGATTATTCTAATTAATCAAATGTCTGATAGATATTGCCATTATGTTTGTTCATTGTTAAGAACAAACCTACATAACGAACATATGTTTGTGTGTGTGTGTGTGGGGGTGGGGAAAAATTGCTTGGCAATTTGAGGGTAAGATAATAATTCCCATTTTCACTGAATTTTTCTATTCCTATTGTTATTACTAAAAAATTATAAGGTGTTCTGCCACAGTCACTAATTTTAAACATGCCTGGAGGGAAGACATCTGGATGGACACACCAGCCACCAACTTTCTGACTTTGTAATTATGAAATAAAGTGTAAATGTATTGTTTTTTATATTGTTTTATGTTGCTAATTTGTAACTATATTCTTTAATGTTATATTAATATATGTAAATGTGGAGGATGGGTCCAAACCCCCATCCATTTTTGTTCCAGAAATTAATGACTATTATTTAATATGCAGGCACAATTTTTGCAGAGAGGTCCAAGAGAGTATACCCCACAAGTTTTTAAGAAATTAGTAATTATATTATATTACTTAATGTATAATCTGCAACAGGTATAAGGGAGGGGTCAAACCCCTTGTCCCTTCTTCCACCTGTTTGAAGGGGTTCAAACTTCTCAGTTTTCTTCAGAAATTAATTTTAAAAAAGCCAACAGCATTAAAGTTTTAATTACCAGTTTCTTAATCTGAATATGTATTTGTGATAGCTAGAAACAAAAACTCTATTTCATTTACACATCTACCTATGAGATTTGTATGGCACTACTTTAACCAAGTTCCAATCTAAATTCATGTTTAATGTGAATATACTGGTATATGATGATGTCATCATGCAACAATAGCTCTTCACTAGTATAAGAGTGACACAACCTTCATGGTTTGTAACCCCACTATACACTTGATAGCTTCATTTTTAGATAATACAAAAAAAGATGCACTAGAAGTGAATGTATGTGCAATTCAGGAAGATAATAACTTTTGAGATAATAACACTTCTTCACAAAGATATACCAGAATCTCACATTGAAGTGGTGGATAGGCTGGTGTAAAATGTTACCTAGATGAACTACCATCAGAAAGTTGTCAAAGTGAAGCCCATGGAGTGTGACAGCTGATGGCAGAGCTTCCATAAAAGCACGTCCATAGGTGAGTGCATCTCATCTAGTTTTGACTACAGTATACACTGCTTGAGATGAAAGGAAGGGAAAGGTGAAGGATCATGGAGTATTGTAGAAACGGGCAGAATATGGTCATGGCCAACTGAACACATGCACATAAGTCGTCAGTAAACCAGTATGTGTGACATGAGTAAGGCATGATCAGGTCATACAATGTGTGCAAACCTCAAATCCACTGAATAGACTCTAATTGTACGAGTAGGGCATTTTAGCTGTGACCTGTACTAAACTACAGTGTCACCATCATTCTACTTCTAAGTACATTGTGCCAAGCTAAACTGTTTAGAATTCTTAATTTTTTATATACATATTTATCCATCTTAAAAACAGTGGGTTGATTAAAGTATGGCAGCTCATGAAAGTGAAAAATCTGCAGGATAAGAAACAGGCAGACAGGGAAGAGAAGGACCAATGAATGTGTAGAGAGTCACATACATGTCTGTGTGGAATTTACATACATTCATCATTTATTTTATTGAGTGAGCATAGTTTTGTGGTTGTGTTTATTTAATTTTTTAATATATTAGGAAATAAAACAACACTTCATCAACATCAACAATTTTCCTTCAAAAACCGTGGAAAACATTACTATATGCACATATCTAGACCAACAAACAAACAACAATAAATCCCAAGATAAAACAAACTACAAAACCTTACACTGCTGCATACCACATGTTCCAAAAATCAGAACAAAATAACCAACATTTGGAAAAATCTTGTAACAAAATACAACATTGCAGTAAACATCAAATTTATTCAAAAACCAGAAACAAAACTAAAGTCCATACTATGTAAAAATTACACTGACAAACAAAACACCAAAATAATTTATAATATACAATGCAACAACTCCCATGACTTCTATATTGGAGAAACAAGCAGTAGAATGGAAACTAGATTTAAAAAAAACACATTCACATGTTTTTAAACACTCCCAGACACAAAGTAGGGAAGCAAATACAAACAAACACAAAATCAAAGAAGCCCTACTTATACAGCAACTGAAACCAAAATTAAACCAATATAAAGGAACACCTTTATACCTACACTAATTAATAATCTAACATCTAACTGTAATGCCCCCTACAACCACATACCCCTTTATACCTTTATCCCTAAGACGTGTGCCCGGCAATGGTCAGTTGCAAACGTTCTCTTTGTTAACCTGAAGATGACATAGGAAGGTTGAAACATTGTTTTCTGCTTGTCAATAAAAGAGTTAATACCCATACCAGCCATTCTGAGATACATTTTTATTTCAAGTGGGTTTGTTTCTCGTCATCAAGAATAAAATAGACCCCAAATGCTGACAGTTGAGAAATTAATATTCATCTTGATGGTAAGCCAAAACATACTGATCTGTAGTCTGTGGACAGCAAGACATGCTGGCACACTCAACTAATCATGAAACACATTTCTCAGTATAAACCTTATTGTCTGGAAAGAGTGGGAAAACTAATTATAAGAAGAATCATGATGCAACAAAAAAAGGAGGGGAATAATAGATGTGTGTGTTTTCTTATACAAAAGCCACATCAGGCTATCTGCTATGTCCAAGGAGGGGAATTAAACTCATGATTTAACACTGTAAATCCAAAGACTTGCCACTGTCTTACAGGGGAATGGGAATCATATGAAATTTGAGAAATGAATAAATCATCACACACTTGAAAAATCATTTCTAAAAATGCTGTGCTAGACCTAGCTGAGTCTGCCATTTAACATTTTTATGAATAAAAATAAGAATAAATATTACCTAATCCACAGAAATATTAGTAATATTTCAGTAAGTCCACCATGAAACCACTGAAATTACACATGCATCTCACAAGAAACTAACTATATCCCATTTTAGAACAATGAAGTATTACCAGTACTGCAATACATATTCCATTGATATGGAACACTTTGAAAGCCAATGACAAAATTAAAATTAATGAAATTACCAGCCTTTTTACATACTAATAAAGTTTTACTACTCATACTATTATAGATATGTAAAATATCTTTTACAATAATTTTTTAATACTGAAAAACAAAAATTCCATGAAAATTTACTCATTTGCAACCTAATGTACTTCATTTTAATGAGCATCTAAGGTCACATACATCATATAAATAGTAGATTCTTCGATTTAGATTTGTTATACTTACAACTGAAATACAATAATGTACTTGTGGTAGCATAACTTCAATAATTATTTAAATGTGATGCACAAAAGAAAAATTACAATTTCGTATTTGACCTTTGAAGTTCATTACTGATAAATGTAAAATGTACCCAAGCTTATATATGATATGTTTAAGCAGTTTTGCCCCCTCATCTCCTAAAAAACAAACTCAAAACAATTGTTTCTGTTTTGTTTTGCTGGCTAGTTCTTCAAGCCAGACAAAATAAAACTGTCATTTCAAACAACAAGATTAAATATACAATATTCACAGCAATTACGAACTGCACAAATAAGATTCATCACCAACTATGTGGAATTGAACTTTCTGCCTTAGCTCTTTCAACATGGGGTCAGTTCAGAGACTAACCTTGTAACCATTTTGTGCTTGTTATGATTTTCATTCTATTACTTTTAAATTAGAAAGTTTATATTCACAAAATCTGGCAGATTATCAGTAAGTATTATAAGGCTTTCACATACAAAATATCAGCTATTTTAATTAGGTTTTAAGATTTGTTAAACAATATTTTTCTTATACCTTTTTTAATTTTGCATGTTGGCATGCAAAGTAATTTTCATTTTAATATTAAAACTACTTTTGTGCATCAGAAAACTGTCAAATTTCACATGTGAAACTTTTATTTTATACATGTTTCTTGCAAAAAAAACAACTTTTTATGTTAATTTTGCTAACAAATCTCTGTATGGGTTCAGTTGTTTTTACTGATCTCATAACCACCATAAAAATTAGGAAATTAATATAAGTTATATTTTTTTCATTCTAGAATGACTACAGATTATGAAATGAAAACATAAATGTTAAAACTAAATAGCTTAAATCTCAAATCTCATAACATGATACATTTATATGTATATTTATTAACTTTTTCATACTGACCTTTCAGCCTTGTATGGTTAACAAATCAGAATTTACAATAACATGGTGCATTGCATTCATTTTACCAAATCCAATAATATAAAAGTGACCTTCAGTTTTTACAGAGACCTATCTTGGCTGTGTTTTAGTTGACTAGTATTTTGTAAAATGAAATCATATTTCAATTATTATAAATTGTATGTGTATATACATTATTACTAGTTGCAAAGAGGTTCAACTTATTTTTCTTAATACATAGAGCAGTAAATAAAGAAATAAAGCACAAAATTATCTCTTCTAGTTACGACCATTATACTCATTGTTGAGTATCTACTCCTTAAGAAATTTCACAAGTGGAAGATGAGAAATGAAATTTTTTTTAGGTTTTATATATACATATGAATGACCAGGAATTTATAAATTATATCATTGATACCATAGAATTCCATTATAATTTATCAAATTTAATAACTAATCTGTATTTCAATCTGAAAAGTATGAAATCACAAAGAAACTTAAAAGTCAGCTTAGCAGCTCAAAGGTTTATCTCAAAAGGAAAAGAGGAGACCATTATATTTAAAAATGGCTGACAAAATCACTTAGATGACACTCTGAGATTCTAATTGGTTATTCACATCATATATAGAAGTAGGTATATATAAGGGACCATTTCTAAAATTGGAAAGAGGTGAACAGGGGGCCACTGTTGTTGATTCACCAAAAATACTGATAGCTCAGCAAACAGAAAACAAGGTTTTTCTTTTACATTCTAGCTTGTCAATATTGATAATTTCATTTTCTAATTTGTATAAAAATATAGATTTTAATTTAATATCATAAACATCTACTTTTGAACTAGTGCTGCATTCAACAAACCACATGACACAGAAAAAAATATATTTTGGAGTGTTTGTTGAATATTTACTTCTAAATTAAGAAATTAAATAATGTAAGATATGAAAACATGAGTTAAAACCTAAAGTTTAATACCAAACATAAAGAGATAAATTCATAATATAGTATTTCAATAAAAGAGATGGCAAGGCCTTTGACCCATGACCCACCTGGAAAAGATTACTAATTGTCCTTATGGTCTGAAAGCTGCTATAGCAATTATAAATGAAGTCTACATTTCACACAGGTTAAACAACAATTTTATCATTTATTTGTGTCTTACCTTATGTTTCTTCTTTTTATGCTTGTATTTTTCTCTCTTATGTTTGGATCCTATTCTCATTTTTCTTTTATTCACATTACCTTGTGTGCCTGTATTTCAAAAAGGTATATAAATAAAGAATACATAAACATGCTGACAAAAGTAACCTTTAGCATGAGCTGAGAAACCTTAGTATGTTTACTGATTTGTAACTAACTTTGTTTGGCAATGCCTAAACATGATAATTTGCATAAAAAAATTAAAATTCTGAATATAAACAGATCAATCATAAAACATGCTAGAGCTCCCTCAACACAAAATAACAAGTAGTAGTGGTACTACAGACCAATCAATCCTGTTTCCAACAAAAAACAGACTTTCAAACTAAACATTTCTTAATATTTTGTTTTAGTTATTGTAAATTTTGTACTATGTGAACAAGAAACTGTTACAATTTCTGCTTGAAGGCATGTTTGATGAACAAAAAGCTCTAGAAAATACAAATTTCATCTGGGAATTTCCTTTTGCAAAGTTTAAGAAATAAGGTTCAAGTAGAAATTACAATCTGCCTTGTTTGATTATTTGTAGGAATAACAACATACTTTTTAATTAATATACTAGGTTATTCTTATAATTATATCTTTTGTCTTTCTTCAATTGAGCAAATTACTTCATTTTTTTTATTGAAACTGAAATTTCAGGAGTTTTCTAAGACTGTAACTTAACATTTTTTCTATGACTTTCAGTACTGTAATTTTTTAGAACTCAGTTTCATGAGTTTTAAAAATTTCATAAATTTGTAAGAGTTCTGTTTACCATGAAGTGGTTAAAAACTCACAAAACAGCATGCATGACAAATCACAATAAAATATATTAATTAACAAAGACCAGATCTTAGTGAAGTATGGTAAGCTGTTAAGTTATTATTGTGTATGAAAAGTCATTTTAAATTGATATTTATGTGGAATTTTTGAGATAATCATCAAAATAACAGCATATACTGATGTAAGGAAATGTTATGAGATAGCTTACTCATTATTTCCATATCTGGGGGTAGCTTTGGTCCATAAACTTCTTCCCTGTTAGGTCCAGGTTTCAAAGTTTTATCATGACCATTATTTGGTAGCTTTCTGTCTTTTCTGGACATTTCATCATTGGTTATGCTTTGTATTCTTACATCAGTTTTCTTCTGACCATCCATATTCATATTATCAGAACAACTCTCTAGTTTCTCTCTTCCTTCTTGTCTTCTAGAAAGAGAATCTAGATCTATGTTAGCAAAAACACCTGTTGGTGGTGGAAGTCTTTTTACAGATGTTTCTGAGACCAATGGTTCAAACACAGAATCTTTTCTTTCATCAGTAGTTTTATCAACAACTGTGCAAGAAGTATCCTCTGCTTCATCTGAAGAGCTTACATCATTTGAGCTAGAATCTTGAAAAATTGCCTTAAATAAATCGATGGAGGGACATCTTTTTTCCTCCTAAAATAATATGATGTAATAACCTTTTGTTAATTAACTAATAAATCTAATTTTCAAAATGCTCTCATTTGTGATATTCAACACAGTTATGATTATGGAGTTAATTAAATTTCATTACATAATAAACTTTTCTAAGTTTAATTTTTATTTTATTTTAAAATAATCACAGTTTTCAAACATTTTAAAGACAACAATGTAGAACATAAGATAGTTAAACAAAAATAATAATAAATGATTATAATTTCCCCATATCTTTTTAACCCTCAAGTTATCAACTTGTTCATATTCTGTTATGTTAAATAATTTTGTTTTAGCCTGTTACAATACTCAGTGTGAAAAACTGATGAAAAAAGAATCAGACCAAATCACTCATTTCCTTTCCAAAACATATAACAAATCTCAACAATAATTTGTGGAATTAAATATAATATCTTCAGAACTTTTTATGTAACTAATCAAAATCATGAATTCACAAACAAGTTTGAGTATAAATAGGTTAGCAAATTGTAACTGAAACCCAACAGGGCCATCAACAGTAATTTTAAGGTTAATATGAAATATGCATTACATGCACATTAGAAAACTAAATTAAAACTTTGATTATGTTGTGCTGTCATTCTGAGATAGCAATCAACACAAAACTTTCATTCTTTTATAAAAAGGTGAGACTTTACAAAACATCATTTTCAAATATTAATTAACTCATATAAAAAACAAGAGATAAAATATATTGTTATACAATTACATGGTAAGTTTACATGCTTCTAGATAGTTGTTTATTCCATTACAATTTGCCCAACAGGTAATAGTATCTCATTACTTCTTTCTTATACCAATTGCAATATATAGTTTTGTTCTAGGTGAAAAAACAAATCAAAATTAAATTTTCAGCCTGATTATTATTACGGAATTAAAACTTTTATAGAGGCGTAATTTAACAGATGAGTGGGTCTTCATAATTTTTAATACATTTTTTGCTCATAAACAGATTGTGTTAAAGAGTTATCTTCATTTTAGTTTTATAAAACACTGAATTACACAAAAATGGCAGACAAAAATTTTACAAACTGATAAAAAAGCAAAAATACCAAGGAAGAAAGTGGAAAACTGCTTCAAAAACCACCAAAGGCTTGAGAATGGTAATATGAAAAGAAGATTCCTTTATCAACCAGACATTTGAAATACCTCGGTAATTGAGGTAAAAACCTCAATCCTCTGAAGATGAGTATGTGATGAGATTTAAATCCAGACAAGATAGACTAAATGGCACTCTTACTATGACCTGATCTCTGTCTAACCACCAAGCCAGGGTGACTCTGGTTGGGAATGAGAAGTGTAAAAAGGTGATCCATGGGATCAAATGAGAAGTTCCACTGGTCTGGGAACGTACACCAAATGGAATGCATATAATCCTTACCCATGAGAATGAGAGCTTCCAAAGAAGCTTACATCCCCAGAGGGGTAGAACATTTTCAGCTGCAAGTAATCTGAGGTGAGGGATTTGCCTGCTCCAAATGTGAAGACAGAGATGAAGAGGTTGAAACTGACCGAGGTTAGAATGAAGATCCTACCCCTAAATGAATGGGATACTAAGTGAAGGACAGATTTCTCAACAGTCATCAGGAATCCCATGGTGCTTCTTGTATGAGCAAATGAGTTGGTCTCTGGACTTTAAACAGGAAGAAGCAAGCAGGAGCCACTCATACATACAAAAAAGTGCAAAGACTCGGGAGTGAAGATGTTGACCAAAAGTTTGTAACTTAACAAAGTGCTTATAAAATGGACAAACTATCTACATTTGCCATCTAAATTTTCTATCTCCCCTCAGTTGGAATTGACTGATACCAATCCATCTCTCATGCAAATCATTATGTGCCAATCCTCCACCAATAAGAATACAAGACACTCTCATGACATGTGATCCTTCTATTCTAATCTACCGAACTATCATTTAGAGTTTGAGTAAAAGAGTGAAGCAAATGTTTTCAATGGGAAGAAAGTTTAGGAAGTTTGAGAAGAGAGCAAGTGCTTATCGTAAATATACAGTTACGACAGAAAGTGTTCGTACCCCTGTATCCTGAGTAGTTTTTTGCTCATAACTTAAAAAGTATAATATATTATAAATATTATACTAACACACATCTACATAAATTTTTATGTAAATTAGACAACAAATAAACTGTTTATAAACAAATAACCAAAAATAGGAGGAGCAGAAAGTGTTTGTACATTTCAGAACGTGTGAAAAAACTGATATTCCCATAAAAATTTTGTTTAGTTTGGCAAATAAACTACATTATACCATTCCAAAACTAGACACTGGGTTCATAAGTATATTGGAATTTAGCTTGGACATCACGGCGAACAGGAATCAACTGTCCAGTGATTTAAAAAAATCGAATTATTGTAAAATACAAGTCTCGTGTGTCTCTTTCCAGTATTGCTACACAACTTAATGTGCCACTAACCTCCCTCATTCTGGCTGCCCCACCAAAATTCCAGAGAGAACCAAGAGGAAGGTTCTCAGAGAAGTTAGTAGGAACCCTTGTTTAACATGTAGTGACATACAGAAACTGGTAAGGAAAACTGGGATTGAAGTAAGCATCTCTATAGTTACAAACATGTTACACTCTTCTGGGTTGAAAGCATACCCTTCTCGTAGAACTCCATATTTAAAGCCTGTTCATTTAGAAGCATGATTTAGGTATGCAAGAAAGCATGTAGATGAACCCTTTACCTATTTGAAGAGTATTCTTTGGTCAGATGAGACTAAAATCGAGCTTTTTGGCCACAATGATGTTTGCTATATTTTCCGTAAGAAGAGGGAAGGAAATCTTCCAAAGAATACCGTCCCTAGAGTTAAACACGGAGGTGGCTCGATGATGCTATGGGGTTCCTTCATCTCTTCACCACGTCAACGGAATCATGAAAAAAGAAGAGTACGTTGATTTATTAAAAACTTATATCAAGAATGATGGAACTTGTGGCTTGGGCGTTGTTGGATCTTTCAGCATGATAATGACCCTAAGCACACACTGAAATACGTGCAATCCTGATTGCAGAGGAACCATATAAGCGTTCTGAAGTGGCCATCACAGTCACCCGATCTCAACCTAATTGAAAACGTTTGGCATGAGTTGAAGACCAGGGTTCATCAGCATCATCCCAGAAACTTGCAAGAGTTGGAGGCCTTCTGTAAAGAATAATGGAAGAAAATACCAGTCGAGTACTGTCAAACAATTACTGAGGGCTATGAGGAGAGATTGCACCAAGTAATTCACCTGAAAAGCTACACAACTGACCATTAAAGTAGATGCAAGAACACTTTCTGCTCCTCCTATGCAATACTCAACTGACAACTCCCATTCAGCTAGTACGTCAAATTGTTTGGAATATCTTCAAACAAGTTCTTCCTTAACCTGACCTGAATCTAATGTTTAGCTTTTTGGCTTAATCATTACACTTAAGTCACAACATTCACAACCAAATTTAGATAATTTCAAACATGTTTCACTGCTACAATATTTTATTTTACATTTACAAGTTAACTTCACCACATTGGTTTTCATGGTCTCAGATCTTTTATTTTTTAAGTATAGTTATAAAACTGGCAAAATATACACACAGAAAATTTACAAAATATTTTGTAGATTGAATTTTTTCTCTAGAAAACTTGCACAAAAACAATATACTAAAAATATCACAGCTGAGAAAAAATGTAACATATGTATAAAAAAAAGAAACTGTAGTTAAATACACTTAAATTGAAATATGTCTGACACTGAATTTTATATCTAATACTAAAACAGTGAGGAATGTTTTTACATGGTGTAAGGATTGCTAAAATATTGAGAAGTTTAATAAAGCTTCTGGGAAGTAACAGAAATGAAACAAACTTTAACCCTTTCACTATAGCTGGGATGTACATTTCCCACTGAACTGGTAGACATAATAGGTATTAAGTTATCAAACCTATATAAAAACCATATCAGACAAAATTTCCACGTGGAAATACAACCATGTCGAAAAACTACAAGCAAAAGTGAAAAGAAAATGGTAATGTACACAGTTGATGCCTGCAAAAAACATGAAGGGATATGGATTAATGATGATAAGTGTCTATTCTGTGAACACCAAACAGAATCATTGAAAGAGCAAATAACTGAAAACAATATCACAGCACAAATATACCATCAAAACACTAGAATAAGTTCACATACAAAGTATCAAGAGAAAAATGGCAAAATATATGATTGTAAGATTGTTGTTTTTGTTGAATATGCACAAAGCTCCCCAAAAGCTATTTGCATTAGCTATTCCTAATTATGAAGATAGACTAAAGAGGAGACATCCAGTCAATACAACCGCCCACTGTCAATTCACAGACTAACTGTATAGTGGGATTTCACTGTCACTCTTATATTGCACTCATAGCCTCAAAATGTGGAGTGTTTTTTTTTGTTTTTCTGCTGGAAACTCAAGATGAAATACCAGAGTTAAAAACATAATCACTAGATTCTGGTATTGAAATAGGACAGCTGCAGTTACAAGAAATATATCTGGTGGTTATTCCAGAGGTGTAAAACAACACTGATCATCTACTATTTGTAAATTATGCAAATTCAAGTATTAAATATAACTGTTTAAAGTTTACAACACATGACATACTTTAAATCCCTTAATTTTTAGTGTGAAATCAAAGCCTTAAACACTTAAGTCTTAGTACTTAGTATTTTTTGATGCTCAGAAAATTTCTTAACAAATTATTGACCATAATATCACAATAAAAGAAAAAAATCATGCAGAGATTTAAATTTGTCATATATGGTAACTTAAAATCAAAAATTAATAACTTATATGCTTGATCAACTCTCTCAACACAGGCTGTCAATTTCACCAACCACATGACCTCTTTGTACTCCAATTCTTTATAGGTTTAATACTTCTAACTTTCAATATAGTACATGTATTTTCACAAAATTGGTGGTCTTTCAGTTAACATTACAAGTGTTTCCCATACAAAAAAAATCATACTATTTTAGTGAATTTTAGTATATTGAATAAGCTAAAATAAAGATTTCTCCACAAATATATTGAGTATTTGATTTGAGTAATCTGTATGAAAAGTAATTTTCATGATAACATTAAAATACTTCTCATGTCAAAAATCTCAAATCCTCCTAAATACATTTCAAAGTTTTTTTTTACAGTAAAAGTTTATATTTTATCTGTTATTTTCTCTACCCTTGATCAATTTGGTCAACACTGAGACCAACAAATAAAATATTGAAATGAACATGAATTGCCATTTTTCTTCTTTCTAGAATGACTTCATACTGTAACATGAAACATGTTTATCATAAGTAACTTTCAGCTTGTAAAAGTATATATATATATAAATATTTATAATAACATTTTGTTTTATTGCCATTCTGATTGCTCTTTGAACTGTATCTAACTGCTATCTATGCTATAACAAGTTGTAAATCACTCAAGTCATGTGTAGCTCACGTTACATTATCAAATTACATTACCTACGTGCATCTAGTGGGTGCATGCCTTGTGAAACATTTTTTTATATTATTATTTTACCTAATTTTAATCTTAACTATCCCAACACATCCATATTTTCACATTTGAGTTACTTTTATAATAATAATAAAAAGTATATTAAAAACAAGAAAGCTTAATTTGTTGTCAATTGTCAATTATACTTAACCCTTCACATTTTATACTGATGGTAATATTGCATTAAATAATGCACAAAGAACACAAATTAATAACATGCAAAAAACAGACAATTTCCCCAAACTAAAAAGTTTTCTAGCTTTCTAACTATGTGATAAAAGCTGTTACAAATTCCCATGGGATTGAAGGTTGTACTCTTGGTGAAGTTGATGATAATCAGTTCCGAACACAGCATTACATGTCATTTGACAGACAAAAACCTTGAGCTTTCTATTAGTTACAGGTAATATATAATTAAACATAAAAAGAGAACTATTAACAATGCTTGAAAGACAGGATGTAACAGGTAGGTGTAAGTTTCTATTTATAGCTCTGTAACCAAAGAAAATTGAAGGTTATAAAAATTATGGTTTTTCTGAGAAAGATATTATAGGTAGCAATTTATATTTAATTTTGTACATTTTAAATTGGTGGTGGGTAAAATACATAACATGCCTAGAGAAAATGTGTTACTATGAAAATCTAAGAAATGTTTAGGATCAAAAAACAAAAATTCCTTACACACTTAAGAACTTAAAACTTACATACTACTAAAAAATGGATTATCAGCTAAGTATTTATGCCATACTAATTGTTCTAACATAAACAAAAAGCAGTTTAATACAATTTTTGATGTAGGACACTTACAGTTTGTTTCATGTGTAGTAAAGGGTACAGAGGGTAAAAGGGTTAAAAGCATCCTTCCAAACAATATACTGAATTAGAAATATATTTTAAGTGGTAAAAAGTTGGTGCTAAGTCATTATAACTTTTTTCAAAATCATGTATTAAATATTACTGTTTAATTCTCAGTGTGTTGGTGGGGTCTATATGGTTTCTATCACCTTCTTATACAAATGTTTTATACAGAATTTGAGTGATTTCACACAAGGTTTTTGGTCAATTCTTTACACAGTGTTGTAAGAGATAAAAATGTAAAGTTACTCAATATGATGCAACATGTGGACACTACTAACAATGAATGGCATAAAAATAAATAAACAATTTGAGGGTTAAAACCCCTCATTTGGACTGACAGTTATAGTTATTTAAAACAATTACTGAAAGACTAGGTTGACATTAAAATGTTGATAATATGATCCTTAAACACTGTACTATTTCAAAAATACAAAAGGCAAAAATACCCACACTTGTAACATGAAAAAGAAGTTAAAAACTAGAAATTTACAGTTATGTAGCTTACCACATCATTAAAAATATCATCCAAACATTTTGTTAACAGTGAGAGTACCCACCTGATGAAATGATGCATTTTAATATTTATAAGTAAGAACATAAGAAAAGTCCATTTATTTACCACGTTGAATTTTATCTTCATTCTAAGTAGACAGCTTGCTTTAATCAAAAGCTAACATTAATTAAGAAACAACTAAAATGTTTTAAAGATATTTGTCAAATCTAAAAGGAAGGTACACTTTCATATCATGATGATTAAAACAGGTACTTCTCGCATTTAAATATCAAGATAATATGTATAATATTTGGATGATAATTAAACAGCTGAATGTTTTATACTGGAATATCCAAGTATGTTGTTGTACAATACTTTACTGGTGACTAAAACAAATGAATAGCACTATACAAGCTCTTTAATTTTTGTAAATTATATCCATGTTAAAACTAATGTTTTATATTCATATGCTCTCCTACTGTTAGAAAAATAAACAAACTGAAATAACATTTTTGGTTTTTCCTTACCTGTCCTTCGTTTGTGTCAGTCAATTGTAAATCTACATTTGGAGAACTGGGTTTTACTTCTTCCAGTACAGTTGATGTAGTTGGCATTTCATCATTTATTCTTTTTGAACTTGTTTTGTTTTCTGCATATAATAAAATATTTCAATTGTATGAAAACAAATTTTTCATACTTTATTGGATGTTACTCTAAGAACCAATGAAATGCCACAACATACATGAAAAAAGGATATACAATAAATGATAAAAGCTAATGTAAATTAAAATATTGAAACTTATTTAAAAAAAACAAATATGAATATATGATAAAAATTCTTAATTTACTGTTACTGATTTATCTGAATTAGAACTATTATACAGTAGTACACAATCTTAACACAATTATTACATTATCAGAATTCAAACTGATCTTGAGTTTCAAATGCTGCAAGAGTCAATCTGGTTAAATAAATGAGTTTTTGATCAATTTTTCAAGCATTTAAGAACTTTATCAGTTTAAAGTCTGTATAGTCACATGTTAAAACATTTAACTCATTCTGACAGTTTGTAAAATTTGTGAAAATAATTCTCATTTGAATATTTTATAATGTAATCCAACAAAACAAATTTAAAATATTTAGTATATTTACTTATAAACAGACCTATCAACTCCAACTTTTTTTGTAGCTGCATTAAAACGTGATGCTTTGAGCAAGTTAGAATATTTTGTAGAAGTACATTGTCCTCGTACATGTAGAGATGATATAACCAATTTCTGCCAATCAGCAGAGAATCATGTTGTTCTACAGGTGTATGTGAAGGCAAATCACAGGTGAAAGATCTGCCTCTGTTAATACACAACCTCTCCATCATTCCTCACAGTAATTGTCCAGATCATGAAAAGATATTAAGCTTCACTTGCAAAATGAAAATGGAACAAAAGGCATGCAAAGGTGAATTTACTGTTCAGGCTCTACCTGTTGTGAATACAAATTCCACTCAAGTTGCAAGCAAAAACAATGTGGATGGCATGCTCAGTTGGCTTAACACTTGTTATTCTATGAGCTTCCAGAAGTGAATTTAATTGTAAAATTACTGTAAATAAAATAATTTTGTGTATAGAAATTATTATGAAAAAGTTAATTATTTAAGATATGTGTCTGTGTATTCTCTTGAAAAAGTTCTAAAATAAAAATAAAAATAAAAAATAAAAATTCTCATAAAAATAAGAGTAACTTCTCTCAAAGTCAATTCTGAAGGGTAGGTGGACTTAAAAGAGTAAAGACTCCTGATATAAAATCATTTCATCAACAGTCTTATTTAACACTTTCACTACACAATTGGTTTTCAGGCTGATTCTCAAAAAGTGTCAGTTATGTACATAGAAACATCTTATATTGGCAAATTTCATAGCCCCCTATCACGAAAGAAGATATATACTATAATTCCTGAAAGTCAATGATAAGTATAGCAGATGTAACACATAAGAAACACCTATAAAGCAATAAAATTAGCTTCAAAACATTAAGAGTTAAAGCATGCACCATCATGTGGTCAGTCAGCTGAGGCATATAATCATCCAGTTTCACAGCATAGAACATAGATAGCACAACATGCATACATGTTTGGCAACTGTTGCAATAAAAGGAACTTTTTTTGGTTAATCAGAATTTTGCAGTCAGTGGGATTTATTTATTCATTCAGATATATCTAAACTACACAGCAAAATGGTTAAGGTAACTATAAATAAAAAATTCTAACATTATACAAGCAAATGTTTTTTGTTTAATTTCATAAAGTACATATATAACAATAATTGAATAAACTAATATAAAAGCTTAAATATTTTTACCGTTTGTTACTTTCACTGGCAAGTTGTGATCCTTGACTTCAATCATTGTTGGAGATTCCAGAATATTAAATAATGAAAATTTATCATGTTTCACTTTAGATGATCCCACCATGGTGCAGCTGGAAAGTGACAAAGTTAGTATCCATTTTGGTAAGTTAACAATAAAAGAAAAAAACAACAAAAAATTCACTGAATATTTTTTTTATGAAAGTTATTAACTTTGATTTCTATGTATTAGTTAATGCTACATTCTGTTCTGTCTAATCTTGTTCATAAACTTAAGATGTTTCTTATTTCTATCTAAATACAATACTTTTTAACTACAATTAATGCACTTCCAGTAGTTTTAGAGTCCTCACACACTAAGTGATTTCAAACTTAAAAGAAGCAAGAAGGATCAATATATGCAAAACTCTTACTTATTGCAACTTTAAAACAAGCATCAACTTGGAAAATGTAACACTTATTTTAAAAAGCACACAATACACGTTGCACAAAATCTTCCATTCAGTTCAAATCAGATATTAATGTGTGAATCTGTTGATAAGACATTTGTTACTGAAACTAGCTGTAGTACCCCTACTCTGGACAAAAGTTGTGTAAATTCATGAATAATCAAAGGTTATCTTAAAGCATGAAAAGTTGTTTATTATACATATAATTAAAAAAACAACAACAAAATATCATAAAACACAAAATTAGCCCAACAAACCTTCATGAAAAATTTGGTGAAGATCTATTGGGTGAAGTAGTGGTAAACAAACCATGCAAAAACACTCATAAAAAAACAAAAATGCAAAATTGAAAATTTGTAATTCCCCATGGACTTAATGAACTTCCATACCAATTTTGGTAAAGATCCATTCACACCCTGAGAAGTATTTACACTGACATACAACAAACACTACTATTATATATATATAGATGGCACCAGATTATTTAGTTTATTTTGCTCTAACCATTACTAATTTTGAAATTATAGACTAGAAGGAAGGCAGTTAGTGAACACTACCCACAGCCTACTTTTGGGATATTTCTAAATAATACTTTTGATCAACAAATAATGATTTTGTTTTGAATAGTATGATATGATTTTTGATGTGACATCACTACCAAACAGACTAATTACTGCTTTTCATTCTCATGTGAATAAAATTTTAAAATTATATTGTAAATAGGAAGATATCAACATGTTATTATTAATTGAGTATGCAGCAGTTGAAAGAGATTTTAATTCTGATATTGTTGACAGAGTTATCAAGAAATTAAAAGACAGGGACAAATATATTACTTTAAAACCACTTATTGAACAACTAAGTAAGATAGACTTGTATTACCATTTACACTTGGTTTATCTCATCATGTAAAGCAGTAATTTACAAACAAGATACCTTCATTTGTGAATACAAAATTAAACACTACAATGATGGATTTTCTTTCTTACAAAACTTTATAAAATAAAACTTACTCTGGAAATGGGTTTGGAATGTTGAACCTTTTACACAGTAAAGGATGTGGATGCCACTCATATTTTTCTCTCGTCAGCTTGCCAAACATCTTCATCTCTGCAGCCTTAACTTGTTCACTTGTAGCCTAAGAACAAGTAATATTATCAATTGTTTTAAATAAGCAAAAAATAATCAATTATTGAAGAGTTTAGGTTAACAACAAAATTAGGAAATCTTTAACACATCAAGAATTTTGTAATTTTAGATTTATATGAAATGAATCTAACTCATTTAATGCTAACAACATCATTTCAACACTTGTCAAATGACACCTGCCTCCTTGCAGATGGAAGTAAATAGTTAAAAGCCTATTACTAATTAGTGTTACCAAATAGTTATATTTCCTGTTTTTAAGAGTCATATTTTATACAGATACTTTTCTGTCAAACTGAGATAAACACAATGGAACAGATTGTAATCAACAAGAGTGAGGATGTGATAAAAATGGAGTTAAACTTCACTAACACTTTCTGATAAAAAAAATATACTAATTTTCAAGGATTTCCACAGCTGAAAAATATGTTTATAAAATTTCACAATTTCCCAGAATTTTCATGACCTAACTCTCACCTAAAAATCAGGTTTAACATGATCTGGGCTAGTGTATACTGATAGAATCAGGTGACAACAGCACTTCACCAACAGGAATGCAACACAAACTCCTTGAACACTTAAACTTGAAATAACTTCATTTTTAGATGAAGAAAAAATAAAGTGCTATAGAAGTGGGAAGGTGTGCACATGCATCTATCAGAAATAAATTATCAGGCAAAGAAAATGTTAATTCCCAAATGGCACTTTCTCCAACACAGAACAGTTAGAATTACTCATTGAAATGGTGGAAGGGCTTGTGCAAACATTAAATCTAAATGAGTTTCCTTCAAAAAATGCCAAAAGGAAAAGCCCATGGAGTTCGTTAACTGATGGCAGGGGTTCCATAGGGGGTATACCTGTGGGAAACTACATCTTGTTCTAAACTAAGAATACTATTTGCCCAGAAGGAAAGAGAGGGAAAGATAAGAAATAGTTCCAAGTGTTGCAGAAATAGGCAACATTTTTTTCCTGACCAACAGAGCACCTATGAACAAGTGCTTGATGAATCAAGAAGTGTAGTGATTAGGGTGCAATCAGATCATATGATGTGTGTCTGACCTTAACTAGAAAAAGAGATGATGAATCTGTCCTGCTGCAGGAGGACGGCACACTAGGTGTTTGAGGGATGACCTGCACTACACATACAATGTTACTGCTGTTCTTCTTTTCACTATAATGTACTGTACACAACCCACAATTAACCTTTATTGTCCACTGCCCCAGTGTCTAAAAACTGGCAAGTTGCAAGAGTATTTTGTGCTCCACTTGAAGAAATGAGGCAAACCCAATGTAAATGAGCAGGTCCAATGTGTGAAAGGAAACAGTTCTAAAATGGGTACCCCTTGTAGAATTGTCAGAGCAGGTCATGACTAACTAATCTATAAAGAGAGGAAGATAATGAAACATGCCCAACAGGTGGTGAGATATTCAAGGACATTGACATAGAGTGAACATTCCTTCACAGTCCACACATCTGAAGTCATGTGATCATTTAGAGATGCACTTTAGTCTGATTGAAAAACACCGAGATCTGGTTGTGGAGGCAGTGAAAGTATGCCCACTGTAGTGTTGGCACAGTCAAACCACCAAGACAGTTACTCGAGAAGAGGAGATAGGAAGTGCACAATGAATCCTGAGAAAGGTTCCAATGGCACAGCAATTTCCACTGGAGAAGACACACATGTATGGAGCCTAAGAGAATGAGTAGTTTATGGGAAGTTGAGTTTCAAAAGCAAAATATAATTTGATTATTTTTTTGTGCAATGCCATATTGTAAAAAAACAAAACGCAATTGTCATCTTGTGTTCTGTTATATGGTACAGCACAAGCTAAGTATGAGGGAGTTAAAGGACTCAATCCTGTTTAATACCAACTTAAAATGTTTTAGTAGTCAAATAATTTTAATGCATACATTATATGTGAAGCACAAGTTTATCCCCTAATATTATGTCAATGATAAAGGCAGAGCTTGTCAGTACAATAAATGCATAATATGTTAAACTGTGTGATTAATTTTTAGGTTCAAAACAAATAACAATGCTTTATGTATATAATACCACCTATATTTTTCTTCTATTCACAACCAAAAAAAAAAATTCTACTTCTGCCATACAGATAAATACACTATCTTTATTTTTAGTTTCTCATAATTTTAAAAACATGTAGAATCACTTGGTAACAATGAAGAAAGTTCACAATTACTCATACCTCTGTATCAACAGGTTCTTTCACATCCTTATTTTCTACGTGAACAGAGGACACAAATCGGGAGCTTAATGACCCTTTGACTGAGCTATGTAGCATCATTGCTCTCTGAAATCCTTCCTTTTCACCTTGTTTCTCCCATTCTGTTATGGATGTTGATTGAAACTCTTCTCGACACTCTAACTCAAAAATAGAATATATTTTTAGAAAACCATTTTAAACACACAAATAAAGGATATAATATATAATTCATGTCTTAGTTTTTCAGAAAAAAATGTTGGAAAAAAAGTACATGTTTTCAATATATCTCAGTGCTTAGGCAGCAGCCAAACTGAACAAATTAATACTCAAGCAAGAATTATATGTGACAAATATAAAAAGATAGCATATTGTTCCTTTCAAATTCAATGAGTTTCTTTACAACTGTAAACATTTAAACAAGTTAAAGTTATCCTACATATCTGATCATACACAGGGCCTACCCCACTAAAACAATGTACTGTATCTTGCTTTTTATATATTTAAAAAAAAACTATAATTTTTTAAAATTAATCCTCTCCACTGATAAATTGATGTATCAAAATATCTAATTTAATCAGAATAATTCATAAGTTTGCCAACTCTCATGGGAGTGCTAGGCCAGAATGTTTACCACACATCAAAACTGATCTTAATGCCAATAAAGCAGGCAATATCATGAACAGAAAGAGAGGTATGAAGCATAAAGCATTTCTTAAGATGCTTATATTGTACAATCAAGTATTTGTAATTCAAAATACACAAGGAACTATAATAAATATAGTCATCTAGTTAAAACCCATGATAATGACATTAAGCAAACAAAGAATGAAAAAGCTGATAGCCTTCCATCATAATTTTGATATAACAATGGTCAGTGAAAATGTGAAGAATTTCCACATTCATGTTTGAAGAATATCTTATGTTAGAACCATAATAAATGCATCTAAGAACACAGCAAGTTAAAGGATGTAATAGAAGAAAATATCTGAAATACTTTTAAAAGAGCCAAGTCTACCTGGTTACTAATCTATTTTGCTAGTTTAAACTAGCATTTCTCAACTAGTGGAATGTGAGGTTTTGAAAATTATTACTGAGAAGTTTTCAAACTTCTAATTTTTACTCAATTAGTAGGTTAAAAATAATATTTAAAATTTTGTTTATAATAAACTATTTATACATATGTGCTACTCACTTGCCACTATGAGAGAGCAAGGATGTATGGACAGTGACATTTCTGTAGGCTCGAGAAAGAGTGATATTCTGATGAAGTCATAGTAACCACCAGCATGGTGTTAGTACACATCACAGCTTCTTCAGGTGATATTTTACAATTCTTTGCTTTTACTATGTAATTTTATGTTGCATTTTATAAGCCCTAGCTTTGTGAGATATTGTTCACATATCACTTACAGTGAAGCTTTAATACATTAGAAAAGATACTGCCACAAGTATCTGGTTTAAGCTTCTCTCCTACACATACCAATAGAATCATGCCTTCTTCAGTCCATCCTGTGACCTTCATCAGCTGTACACTACACATACCAATAGAATCATGCCTTCTTCAGTCCATCCTGTGACCTTCATCAGCTGTACACTACACATACCAATAGAATCATGCCTTCTTCAGTCCATCCTGTGACCTTCATCAGCTGTACACTACACATACCAATAGAATCATGCCTTTTTCAGTCCATCCTGTGACCTTCATCAGCTGTACAAATTAAATTACATTTCTTCCTTTGTTTTAAGCATGAATTTGTTTACGATTATTTTATTTTCTTTGTCTTTATTTTTTTCCTATTTCTATTCATTCAGTGACCACTTTATTAAGTACATCTATCTTGTACTGGATAAAAATCCCTTTCACCACCAGAACAGCTTTAATTCTTCACAGCATGGATTCAACAATGTGCTAGAAACATTTCTAAAGAATTTTGGTCCATGCTGTCTCCATAGCATCATACAGTTCCTGCATATTTTTTGGCCACATATTCATGCTGCAAGCCTCCTGTTCCACTTCATCCCACAGGTGCTCTACTGGATTGAGATCTGGGAATTGTGCAAGCCATTGAAGTACATTGAAGTCACTGTTGTGTTCACGGAACCAACTTAAGATGATGCATGCTTTGTGACATGGCACATTATCCTGCTGGAAGTAGCCACTGAAAAACAGGTATACTGTGACCATAAAGGGATACACACACCAATAATGCTCAAGTACACCTGTGGCATTCAAATTACACTTAATTGGTATTAATAGGCCTAATGTGTGCCAATAAAACATTTTCCACACCATTACACCATCACCACAAGCCTTTACCATTAACACAAGGCATGATGGAATCCTAAATTCATGCTGTTTATGCCAAATTCTGACCCTACTATCTGCCCACTGTAGCCTCATAATTCCTGTTCTTAGCTGACAGGAGTAGAACCTGATGTAGTCTTCTGCTTCTGTAGCCCATCTGCTTGAAGATTTGATGCATTGTGCATTTAGAGATGCCCTTCTGCACACCACTGTTGTAAAGAGTGGTTGAGTATTTGTGACCTTCATGTCAGCTTGAACAAATCTGGCCATTCTCCTCTGACTTCTCTCATTAACAAGGTGTTTTCACTCACTGGATGTTTTTTGTATCATTCTCTGTAAACTATAGAGATTGTAGTGCTTGAAAATCCCAGTCAGCAGTTTCTCCGAGATGCTGTAACCACCATGTCTGGCACTAACAATCATTTCACAGTCAAAGCCACTTCTCCATTCCATTGTTTAGTTGAACAACAACTGAACCATTTGACTGGATCTGCATGCTTTATATACTGAGTTGCAGCCACATGATTAACTGCTTCACTATTTGCATTAATGAGCAAGTGCACCTCATAAAGTGGCCACTGAGCATATGTACATATTTTGATTATTTATTATTTTGTGCAATGTCATATTTAAAAAAAACAACAATTTCCATCTTGTGTTTTATAAAAAATAGCCAGTGCAAGGCTTACACTCTCTTGGAAATTTACACATTTTAAGAAAACTGGACATTCATAAGGAGGAAACTAAGGAAGTGAAAAATAAAAGAAAATACTAAGGAAATCAGCCTTCTCAAAAGAAATTCAAACATTTTAACCCTTTTTCCATGGACATCTTTAACTGCACATGTCATGAGGTTTTTAGTGAGTTACATTCAAAATTTAATTAAATCACTTCTTTATTTTATACCAATTACTATAGCAGAAACTCATGGATATTAATCCATATTTTAATCATATACAAGATTAAAGTTCTTAATTTTATATGGCAATATTTAAAAAATCCTGAATTTCCCCTAGTGTGAGAAATGTGATATTTTTTCTCTACACATCCATTCTTCTTCAATTTATTCACCAACCTTCCAATAAGTATGAAATTTAATGTAAATTACTTACTATAAAATTGTCATCCCTGATATAAAGCGTAATTTTATAGACTTTTATCATGTTTGGTTAGAACTATAAAATAAAAAACCAGATCTCTCTTGCCATACCCAGCTGCTGCATCCTTTCTTTCAGAATTTGTTAGTAGTTCTTACATTTAATATTATTAATAACAAACGGAAAGCCTAGATTTTCAATTAAAAAATAATGTATTATATTGTCTTCTGTATGAAGAATTTGTCAATTCCTCTTTTAGTATAAGCTTCATTCCTACAGGAAACATATCAACTACCGTGGGTGAATTTGTAACATTTCTTGTCAAACAGTTAGAAAGCTAGAGAAACTGTAAGTTATGGAACATTGTCTGCTTTTTGTATATCATTATTCTATGTTCTTTGGTACATTATTTAAGTAAAAACATTAGGATTAAGTGTCCTCAACAATCATCAGTAAAGAAGAAAAAACAAGCATTGCTTAGGTACGTACTTTATTTCTTGTTTTTCACATGTACTCATTATCCCTTATTGGAAAAGTAACTAAGATCTAAAATCACGAAAGCTGATTTTTGTATATGTAAAATAATTGTACTGTTTACTGAAAGGCAACAAATTTTGTGAAAATACACAAACTATATTAAATGTTATTAATTTCAAAAGGCTTGAATACTCTAAGTGAAGTCCTTATCAATTATAATTATATTTGAATATTTTGAATAGTTACAGTATTATTTCCGAAAACAAACAAGTCATAAAATTTATCAAAGGGAAAAATGCCAGAATTTCTTCAAAATATACCATAATGCTAATTCCTGTTTAAAGTGTTCATATATTTTTTAACAGAAAAAAAATCTTCCAACATAACTTCAAGATACACAAAAATATCCAATCAATAAAAGTTGGTGAAGTGAAATACAAGGTTATAAGTCAAAAAGTCAATGTGAGCATAATGAAACAAAAGACACAGTTCTGTGAATATCATATAAGAGGCATATTTGTCAATGTGAGTATAATGAAACAAGAGACACAGTTCTGTGAATATTATATAAGAGGCATATTTGTAATATTTAAAATGAGTTTTACTGCATATGGTTTTATTTTATTCTTGTGGCATGTTCTATAATGAAATTAATAATTTCACCTGGGGATACCTTTTAGCTCATAAAGTTCACTCGAAATGACCATTTTTTCATCACAGTTCTTTCCTCTTACAAAAGACTGACTTGTAAAGTACCTGAATCACATTCATCTAAAAATAGTAAAATAGGCTTCTATGCACAAGAACTAAAAGCATGTCCTGTAATCTTATTGATAGAAAGAATGAAAATACTGTTGTCTGAATGAATGAAAATTACACATTCATAAGTATTCTGAACCCTCCAAAGTATTTACATAATTCCAAAGCTATGTTTGAGATCAACATTCAGAGCTTGTGCAATTCCTTTTAATAGTTCAAATGATGTGTTGGTGAACAAATGGACATCTGGGCTTTTATATTTCAAAATAACCCACAAAGAAGATCTATATTAGTACAAACATCATCTATAAATCATAAGGACCTTCAGTAAAAATGACAAGTGGCCACAAAATCTTATCTGGAAATATTCAACTGAAAACAATGTAAAATGTCCATAATCTGGAGTATTAAAATAGCTGCATGCACAAAGCCATAACTTGAATGGAAGAAACCTTTAGAGAACATTTTCTACAGCCAAGTATTAGAATGGACAAGGGGAAAAAAGGAAACAAAAACTGAGAGTCTGATGGCTACACTAGTCCATAATAGAGTAATACTGATGTGGAGAACAGTCCCCTGAATCTATGCATTTTTCACAAAATAGAAGAAAAATTAACAGCTTAAATTGAAAAAAAAAGTAAAAAAGACTGAGTTTCCTAAAAATAACATAAGTTCTACCATTTGTTCTAGCCAGGACCAGCAAAAATGATTTTACACCTCCTGTCAATTCCTTTGTTGTATTTTTTTCAGTTATATTCTTTGCAATTTTTCTTAATTTCTAGCCTTAAACACAAGCTTTCCTACACTGAAACAATGCAAGCCAAATCTGGTTAAAAAGAACCAAAAAAAGATCAAGAAAGCAGGATAGAGATGGTTCAGCATTTTGTAATGGATATCATCTGATTCAAGTGATGTATTGCCTGGCCAATGCAAAATAAATTTACGTTCCACCACAAAGAATGGTCAGTTATAGTTGTAAAGACAATCAGGCTGAATATATTCAGGTTAACAAAGACAAACATTTAGACTAACATAATCTCAAGTAATTACCTTAAAGGTTAAAATATGCTGATGATACAACAAGAAATTTGAAGGAAGGCTAGAACAACTCCCTACGTATACTAAAGTAGCTACAAAATGACATATGATAGAAAAAGATCCAAGAATGATGAAAAAGCAATGGCTCTTGTTCCTGCTACATTAGAGACCATTAGCACAAAGATGTTATGTAACAAATTAAACCACTAATAATTCTCAGTAAATGGCCTAGGATACATAAACACCTCATAACAAACTTTATAACTGTGCTATTAAAAAGAAAGCTCAGTGAAGATAACAATTATTAGAACAAATAAGAAAACACATAATAATAAAAAAAGTCTGAAAGTGTCTCAGTGTTAAACTAAAGCAGATACTCACTAAGAAAAGGATTTAAATCTAGAATGTCTGACAAAGACAAAAAGAAATATAAGAAATTTCCAACTTTAAAAGAAAACTCTAAGAATCTTTCAAATGGCAATGAATCCAGTCTGAGAATGTGAAAGACTTTATGTTTGGTTAGATTCAATAGTGTGTGTTTCAACCTTCAGATTCTCCCTCAAGTGAATTTTAATTAAAATTCATTATTTAAAATAAAGAAAATAAATTAATCTTAAAGTTTAGTACCAGAACACTGAAGAACAACATATGAATTGCATGAGGTGACCACACAAAATTGTAGATATCACACAGAAAACAGTATTCTGTGATGGAAGATGACTGGTAGATAAGTGCAGAATCAGTGAAAGGAACAAAAAAAAAGCTTTTATTGACATAAATAAGGAACACAGCTAAAGAAAGATTGTAGAATTATAGTATACATATATCTATATTTGAATTGGGTGTATTCACAACTACTTCAAATGTTCTTATTTTGTTAAAAAAAGTTTTGTTTATTACCCTTTTCTTCTCAGTTATCACACTTCATTAAGACTATATAAATAATGCACAACAACACATTTAGTTCTTACCCTTTTTTTCCTTCTTCTCTAAAGCCAAGTACGTATCATATCTCTGATGTTTTTCTTGGTCATTTGCATAAGGTTTGAAGTTTGCACTCGTATTACCAGCTACCAAAGAATTTGAAAATAAGCTAGATGATTCTTTAATGTTTTTCTTGGTAACATTTTTGATATCATTCAATTTCTTTTTGTCCTCCTCAGATATGAGATCAAAAACTGAACCTAGAGGAAAAACAATAGAATATGATTGTTTTATTGAATGTTAAAAGAATCTGCTTACATTATGAACACACATGATGTACACATATTTTCTAAAATCAATGACCTAAGTTTGTTAATTTATAACACCAGGGAAATATATAAACATGTATACAGTAATGCCTCAAGTATCTCTATTATTAGTGATCCTTGATTATCCAAGTTTTTTTTTCCCTCCAAATTTTGTTTGTTTGTTTTTGGATTTTGTGCAAAGCTACATAAGATCTATCCATGCTAGCCATCCCTAATTCAGCAGTTTAAGGCTAAAAGGAAGGCAGCTAGTCATCACCATCCAATGCCAACTCTTGGGCTACTCTTTTGACAATGAATAGTGAAATTGAGAGTCACTTATAATGCCCTCATGGCTGAAAGGGCAAGCATGTTTTGTGTGATAGGGATTCAAGCCCATGATCCTCGGATTACGAGTCGAATGCCTTAACCACCAGGCCATACCACGCTGCTAAAAATTTCCTTAAAATAATTGTGCCATTACAGTTCTGGACAATAATCTATGTTTTGTAAAACTGTCATTCATAAATTAATAAGGTGTAAAAGTTCAGGTACTGCATTAAATCTGAGATTTTCATGTGCAAGATATGGCATGAATTCAAATAATAAGTAGGCCAATTCAAGGCTAGCTTTGTCTCATTGATTTTTAGCTGTTAAGACAAGAATAGAAAATATACAACTTAAATAACTTTATTTGATCAGTGATTAAAAACACAGCATAAAAAAGCACACGTGATACACATTAACATTTTTTAAACACTTCACTCAACATTAGTTGTCATCTGCATTTTTTGTTGTACAGTGGGCATCCTTTAACCACATACGAAGAACAGGTATTACATACACACTTGTTCTTCTAATAGCTGGTATCCTCAGTTTGTTTTAACTAATGCTTTTTAGTAATAATTCCAAAGCATAGATGTGTACTAATTTTTAACTTATATTTCAAAGGCATTAATAGCATGCAAATGCACTTCCCTATTTATTGGAAAAAAAGTGCCATAATATGTTAGGTATTTGTGACCAGGTTAGTGATTAAATTAAAAGAAGACAGGAATGGATAATCACAAGAAGAAATGTTATTAGAGAAAAAGTGGAATTGCACTGATGTAACTCAAGAAATTCAGAGAAATCGAGTGCAACCAACTAACTGATACTTGGTTTTTATTATGTTTTTGAAATAGTTTATAAGTTTTGATGATATGGTTAGACAAAAGAGATAATAAATTAAATCAAGGAACCTAAATATTTTTTAAAAAGTTTATTTTAATTAAACATTAGGGAAAGTAGTGAGATATGCTGATATCTTCATTATCCATTTTTTCCAGTTATCCAGAACTTTTGTCTCCTCAAGACCAACAAGGATAATAGAGGCAAGGCACTAGTGTATATGTGCTGGTCCACTATAGATAAAAAAGCTAACATCAAACTTTTTAACAAACAGAATATTAAATTACAAAATAATAATATAAAACCACAAAAAAAGATAAAATAAAATTTAAATGTTAAAGACTGAATCAGTATGTTAAACATGCTTATATGTATTTTGCAAAAGACATTATAGAATACAGTAACCAATCAGCTACTTTAATATATTTTTAACATGAAATTATTAACTGAATCTTAAGAATTAAGCAGCAAAATTTCATGATAACAGTTCTTTGAGAAATAAAAACCAGCATCATATATGCAATCATGGAGTGTAAAATAAATTAACAGTTTTGGTTTTGTTTTGAATTTTGCACAAAGCTACACAAAGCTATCTGCACTAGCCATCCCTAATTTAGCAGTGTAAGACTAAAGGGAAGGCAGCTAGTCATCACTGCCAACTCTTCTGCTACTCTTTTACCAATGAATAGTGGGATTGACCATCACATTATAATGTGATGAAAGGGCTAAAAGGGCGAGCATGTTTGGTGCGATGGAGATTCGAACCCGCAACTCTCAAATTACGAGTCAAATGCCTTAACCACTTAGCCATAAATTAACAGAGTCTATCTCATCTTCTTTCTGAAAACTATTTGTTTTATATGCTGCAAATTGATAATTCAAATAAATTATATAATGATCAGTCAAGCTTTCTGCCATCTTCAATAACTCAGGACTGATTTGTGATGTAAATTATTCACAAAACCTTTTCTTCCAGCAATGCATCATCAAGCTAAATTTTTATACTTTGCTGCAATCTCTACATGGATCTCTGATGGTCTAAAGTCCATATTAGCTTATACTCTTGAAAAAAACACCAGAAAAAATCTTTAATTAAATGTTTAAATCACTAACTAATAACTTCTAAAATCTGTTATATGGGCAATCATATTACTCCATGAAAATCAAGGTTGAGAAACAGTGATTAACTGAAATTGATGACATGAGTGTGATATATCTAATTATATTTGAAGTTAAATTACAAGGTAAAATTACTGCTACATTGTTCAAAGCTGTTTTGATTTTCTCCTGGGATTATGAGTTTATTATACTCAGAAAATTCACAAAATATAATTTGTTTTTGCTTGGAGTGCTCTGAATTTTTCTCAAAGTCAAGACCTATGCTTTATACACCTTTTTCTTCAATAAGTTTCAACTACAAAATTTTTTTCTTAATTATGTGAAAGAACAGCTACAAGTTTATTTTACAATTTTTTTTTTATATTAAATGGTGTGGTGTTGCCTTCTGGCTGAGAAGCATCCATCTGGGTTCTATAAGGTTATAGATGCTTACTTGTTTTTAATTTTCCATAAACCATGTGACATACTGCACACTACAACACATTAAAAACATTTGAAGTTACAAACAGAAACTAACATAACTCTAAATTCTGTTTTTTTCTTTAACATTAAAATGGTTTATACTGATGTATATTTGTTTGTGTTCTTAGGGTAATTTTTGTATTAAATAATTAGAGTTTATATAAGGTTTTTGTTGTTTATAATAATGCATTAAATTGTATTGTAAGAGTCGTTTTCTCAGAGCGTCATCTGTAATTTCTATGTTGCTGTTCCCTACATTTAAAAAATTTACATTAATATCAGAACTACAACTATTACAAGTGGAAGTGTTTATTTAGTTTCTTCTTTAAATTCTGCTTTGGTAATTTTAAAAACCCTGTAAGTATTTTCTGAGTAGTGGCACTTCAAATAATATTTAAGGACTTCTAATCTTTTATCTAGCCTTACTGAATTAGATATTAAGGAATATGGTCTTTCTGCTAAGTTTTGATGGCTATTTTATCTTGTTGTATGGAATAGTTGTGCATAAACCTATATACTTATACAACTTTATTGCTTTAAAAAATACTCATTGCCTATCTTTCTGTCTTTAATTACTATAATCAAAACACATAGTAAAGTTGATTTTCTTTTGATATAAATCCTCAAAACACTAACACTTTACTCCTCCACCAACTTAGGAAAAGACTGAAAGTGAGAAGGGTGGGAACTTCCACAATTGGCACAGTGAGGATGCAATTGACACTTATAGACTTCATGGTCTATACCACCACAAGATGCCTTAGAATGTCCACATTGCTGTCACTGAGAGTTAGGAATACAAGTTTAGATAGATTGCCTTGACAGTGGCAGATAGACATGATAATGTAAACATTAAAACAAGAACATTATTTGGCAGCATAAGTACATTTTTATGGATGAAGATATGTCACACAAAAGAAAATCCTTGGTTGGAGAAACCAATGAGGATCTCCAACTCAGTATTGCTCCTCAGATATAACCTAATGATTACTCCTTGCGAGAAACCCAAAGAAGCATAGGAAGTAACTACAACAGATGTATCCCAAATGGCCTTTGAAGAAACAAAGCAGAAGTTAATACTGAGGTAGTGGCTGCTGTTCAGCCTTCCACATGTGGTTACTTTTCTATCAATGTGTTTTTTGGAGGGGTCACTGAGTGCAGTATCCATACAAAACAGAAAAATTTCAGTGCCCATTCACCATGGAATCCAAAAAGGAGATGTAGTACAATGATAAAGTAGAGAACTACAGAGATGACAGGGCTTCATGGACAGTATACCCAAACACCAGCATTAGAAACAATGCCCAACACTGGTGCATAGTTGACACTAGTCTAACAGGATCAGCAGACTGACCCTTGGGGAGATACCCTGAGATCACCTGTCTACAGGCATTCAAGGCCAATGTGACATGTTAAAATACCATTGCCAATATAAACTGACCCATCAATGAAACACCTCAACCACCAGGATCCTCTTCTCCCTTTAATGGGATGCTATGCAAGGGAAAATCATGGGTGGGTGTTTGGATCTCCATTTGTTTTTTCCTTGAAAGAATTACTTTCATAAGGAGCTTTAGTTGTGAGAATTTTTCAGAGCAAGTTGTCTGTGTTCACTTGATTTTGATATGGATGCCAAGTAAATGTAGCAGTTCTACAAGTTATGAGGGATATATATTTTCTTTGAGCGTGTGTGATGGTACAGAAAGTACAGTAGTAAAAACATTAATTTTATTCTTGGCACAGATTTTCAGTTAAAATGTCCCATGTCATCTAAATTTTGTCACTGATTTTTTTACCTGATGGAATCTTAAATATCAATAAGTACTTTGACAGCTCTTAGATGACAAGGCTGTCACCACTGATTGTAGCTTTAAAAGATAACTCAAGCATTTCTGAAGTGATTTTCATGAAGTTGTTGGAAGCAATATTTAAAACTACTAGAGTACTTAACAATATATTACAGTGTATTATATATATATAAATAAATAAGTTTATGTGCGAGGTCCTACACACATGCATGAACATTACATAAAGTCATTAATGAGTATTCTTTAACGTGAATACATCAGTTAAACAAAGTGCACAATAAGAAGAAAGCACATTGACACCAAAGATTTTATACTGATATTAAGAATTATGATATTATTATTTTCCTTCAAGCAGAGAGAAGTATTTTCAATAAGCATGCAGTATTGAAGCATAAAAATGCAGGTGATAAGATGTATACCAAGAGGAAGAGGTGGAAAATAACACTCACATGGTGAAACATTTGTAATTAATACAAGGAACTACAATATAAGTTGTAAATGAAGAGTAGTCCCTAAATAAAAACAATGGAAGCAATAAAAGGCAATGGCTTAAGTGCACAGGAACCACTTGCATTCTTGACTCCATTTCTTTGAAATGGAACCTGGTTCTACATATATAAATATAAAAAGATAGAAAGAATGAAATTGGGTTGGAGAATATGGTATGCATTCTAGTTGTCCAGCAAAGGTAAAAAGAGAGATACATAGCCACAAGTAATTGGTCTATTAGAGACTCATTCAAGTCTTGGGGTCAGGAAGTTCACAGAATATACATTCTATAGGTGATAGAGTTAATGAGTATACATTAGGTTCTTTGAAACGTCAACTGATCAAAGCCTGAAGTTAATGTTCATTGGTGTAACCATTCATTATGGCCCCTTTAACCTATGCACTCAGTTGAAAATTTTACTAATTAGAATTCAACCAACTCTGAATGTGAATTTTTACTATTTAAAATCAAGTTCTGACCACGCTCAGTTTCTCTCTCTTGACTAGACAATGGTCTCCCTCTTCATTCCTGACTTGTATTTTCTAAAAACTACTAACCTTTTACCACACCACGAATCCCTGAACATATTCAAGTTCCGAGCTCCTTTAAGATGTATTGGCTTTTTTTTGTTTGTTTTTGGAGTTTCTTATATGAGAGAGCTTGCTACCTTCACAAATTAGCATTGTAGTCTCCTAGGCCCTTTAACAGTGGATCCTACCAATGCTGAAAAGACCAACAATCCTGTATCAGGAGAGTCAATGATAATGATTTTAACTGAGTTTGTAAGTGGCTCAACAACTTTTGCCATTATTAGTTCAGAAGTTATTCAAGAAAGAAGTAAAGCCAGAAAAAATCAGGACCCCAATGCCTTGCCACATCAGAAGATGCATCATTATCACTTTGAAAGGCCACAAAACAAGTTTTCACTTCAAACAGTAAATTTATCTCCAAACCTAAAAAGATATTTCAATCAATTTGATCCTCAAGCACTGACTGGGTTCAAGGAAAGTAAATGCAGAGTAAACCCAGAGTATGTTAGTTATTTCAAGTTTGATAACTACCCTCACAGTGATCTAAATGAGGTTGTTAGGTTTTGCCAACACCTTCTCAGAATTTGAAGGTAAATGAAGAAGCATCCACTTTAACAGCAGGTATTTCCATGCTAAAGAGGTTACATAACATCTAGCAACTGAGCAGATTCCAGCACTGAAAAGACATTTTCAAGAAATGGGTGCTGAGCAGACAGAGGTACAAGCTCTCCACAGCTAAGAAAAGGATATGCTGAGTCAAAGGGTAAACCCACTTACAAAATTTGAGGAGGAAGTGAAGCACCTGCAAGTCAGGCTAACAGAAACCAAGAGAGCCCTAGCAAAATCCCATGAGAATCTGCTAATGGCATTAAGGTAATGGAGAGTATACCTCAAATAAACTATAAGTGTAATATATTTTGAATTTAGTAATTTATTATACTTGAAATTACATTTTGGTTTGTATTTGTGTAATTAGTTTTAACTAATCTTCTATCTTTTGCATACATGAATTTGTGCAGTAAATAGAACTAGTTTTTTTAATGATATTTATGCTTCTATTTTTTACATATTTTTTATTTCATGAGAAAGAAAAATAAAGACATAGCAGGTTTTGTATATGGTATGTGTGTGTATGTGTATATGCATTTTGTGTGTATTTTCTTATATTAAAGCTACATCAGGCTATCTGCTGAGTCTACCAAGGGGAATTGAACCAGATTTTAATGTTGTAAATTTTTGGACTTGTCAATGTAAACATTTGTAAGTGTAGAGTTTAGTAAAGATTTGCCCTTACTCTTTCACAAATTGCATGGTTAAAAGTTTTTTATGTGTGCATTATAATGGAGTTATTTTACACAATATTCCTGAGTTTCCAGTATACAAAGGTTTTATTTTCTGAAGTGTCTGTGCCAAAAAAAGTAATATATTTAGTTTTTTTCTGGCATAATGAGTTTTTGTACACAATAATCACAAGGTTTTCCTTTTACTGTATTATCTAAGTGTACATATCTAGGAAGTTTTCAGTCGAATCTCATTATTTCATATGTTTGGTATTTTCATCAGTAAAAGCATTTTATTTCCATGAAGTGTTCCATTGCTACTGAAAAAAACCTAGGTTTAAGTAATTTTTCCATAGAATGTTAGACTTCTCCTTTATAAAAGTGGTAAAGGATCACCATTTACATTTTGTTTCATCCTTTTTATTTGTGTAATCTGTGAGACAACATTCATTTTAAATTATCAAGATAATGAACTTGTTTTTCTTATGTAAATCATTATTGAAGGGTTATGAGAATAAGTGCATACTTGCATATTGTATGTTTATGTTAAATAGTGTTTTATGATTTAGTTGAAACTATGTTTTAGTTTCATCATTACAAGTGTATTTTGTATATCTGTCTTACTAATTATTTGAGTATTCAGTTTCTACATATATAACTTAAGTTTACTAAATGACAACTTCACATAAGTTTTCCTTTATTGCTTATCTGATGTTTTTGTTTTGTTGGGTATCTTTGAAAAGAGGCTGAGGATAAGCTCATGTTTTGTAACTTTGGCTAAATCATTACTAACATCATAACAGCCTTATGAAAATGTAAAATCTCAGTCTTCACTATGAACATGTAAAATCTCAGTCTTCACTATGAAAATGGAAAGAGAACTGAAGATCTTAATGTTAAATTGCTGATGTGTTGTAGAATTTAGTCAAAATAAAACAAAGAGAATCGTTGTAACTGGATCTCACCATGCTGTTTCAGATTACAATTTTGTAGTCCTCATGCATCTTATGGTCATTCAGAGAATACTTACACAACTAAAATAGGATTCTCCACAGAACATAAAGATTGGCTATTCTTTTTATCAAAATAAGAAAGATGTACAGCATTAAATGCTTCTTATGCAAAACAATTCTGGATAGGGTTCCTGATGAAACAATTTCTTACTCTGGTCATGATGTTTTGTCCATACAACTACTTGTCACTAAATGAGCTTAATTTAATGAGCCTCCAATAAATAACAGTGCTTAATACACTGTGCCAGGAGATGACCACCTTCTTAATGTTAGCCTTGTCTTAGGAAAAACACATCTTTTACTTTATGCTGCCTTGTTTCCTGTTATTCTTACTGTTGCTCAATTCTTTCTTAAACCTTTTCTTTTTCTTATGGACAGATTTAGGTTTTGGCTTGGGACAGGTACAACAGATACAATCTTTATTCTGTGATAGTTGCAGGTGAAGTACCTTGAATGAAACAAAGTTACATCATGCACTTGTGGATTTGGAAAAAAGCCTATAAGACAGTGCCACAAGAATGAGTATACAGGCATCTATAACAGAAAGGAGTGCCCAAAAAGCTGCCCAAATCCAGGCAGGCTAGAAAAAATGGAAGGAAGTAATCACAGTCATCTACAACAAAAAGTAACTGAAAGCACTGAAAAACAGTGTACAGGATAGACCCCTCTAAAGAGCCAAAACCAGGACCATGAAAAAAAAAAAAAAGAGATTGTTACTTGTTGATGAAAACAAAAATGAAATTGCTGTTGGAAGTCTCACTGAAAGAGAAGGTATAAGAAAATTAAAGAAAATATAGAAGTCTATAGAATAGAGGAAAAGGCAAGAGAAGCAAGACTGAAGTGGTTCAATTGTGTGAAGAAAAAAAAAAAAAAAAAAAAGAAATAAGGAGATTAGAGCTACTAGTAGACAGCAAGAGAAGAGAGGGGAGCCAGTAAAACATCAGAAAGATGAGCATGAATGACATTGCACAAGACCTGACAATGAAAATTGATATTTGTTGGATGGCAACTTGTGTGAAAGACGGCAATCATGTTAAAGGTTAATGTAACAGAAGAATGTGTTACCTACAGGTAATTCTAAAATTATAAGTTGAAGGTTTTTATTTTCATTGTGCATGGAACAGAGCATTTTTATATATTATGTCATAGTTAAGGGTTTTGTTTGTGATGTTCCATTAAAAATCAAATATTTCAAACAGAGTTAAAGGATTTCATCTTGTTTTTAGTATATTTTTTTAAAGGTTTGTATTATCTATGTAGCATGTTATTCTTCTCTATAACTAAAAAAAATGAATGTGCTTGTGATTGTCACTATTCTGATGTTTAAATTCAGCTTTACCTACTCACTTAAGGTCAAGTCTGAAACACAGATGAAGGGAGAAATATGATATGCTAGAGTATCATATTTTTCACAATCTTTACTGATAATGGAATTTTAATGTTGTTTTTTTTTTCAGTTTAGTAGGTTTTATGCAGTTTTGACACAAACATGTAGTCCAGAAAAACAACAAATTTGTTTCATTCTAGTTGTCTTCATATCTTTGCTCTCTACAGCACATATTTTGTTCAAATGTTTCAGTAGTATTATATAATGTGTAGTCAACAAATACAATGTCCTTCCAAGCCCTGTAGATGATATCTGTATGTCATAGCTAACAAATGCTATTAGATAATGAGCAGCAATGTGATGACACTATTGCAAAAATTATTTCCTATTAGATTTGAACCTCTACTTACAGACGTCTATTTGGCTATCTAAGTGTTTAGTTCAACAGATGTGTTTTGAGAGAAAGAAAGCTTTTGACTAATTCACTGCTACAATAAAGGCAATCATCCTTCTGTCTATAAAACTGTACACACTGACATCTTAATAAAAACTATTTTCATATTCCATCAAATGTATCCAATCTGTTTATTCCAAATACAACTTAAAACCCAGTGAAGTTTTCAAACTCAGATTACTCTGTAAATTTATTAAGTGGGTCTATTAAAGGTTAACGGAACATTTTATCATAAAAATCAAAAAAATAATTAGGAAGAACATGTTAGGGCCCAGGTTTCTTAACTGCCCCTTTTTTAACTGGAAAATGGTAAAAAAAAAGCTTCTCCTATATGTATGATTTATACAGTTCTTGAAAATATACCCAATGAAAAACTTTGCATCAAAAATCTGGCACTCGAGCTACATTTTGTCATATTATTCCACCTTGATGAAGATGACTACTATGTTTCATGTGTTCTCCTTTACCAGATTATACTCTACCTGGAATAAAAAGGCAAAAAGCACACAAACTGTAAGAAAGTTTTCCTTTCTGCTGCCTTTTTTCTGTTACAGTATTTCAGCTACTGACTTTGTTTACCATATGTTCTAAAAATACAAATATTCAACCCATCACGAAAATGTGTACCACCCCTATGTATTAGCAAAGAAAGGTGTAGAAATTAATGTGATATCCTTTACATTTCTATAGTAAGTCAGCCACAGCACATTAATACAAATAGTTATTTTGTATCAGACTACTTCCACAGATCATAAACACAAGCTTTTATTATAACTTGGTGTATACTAACAAGTGTAAAGTATATGTAAGAAACATTCTGTTTAAAAACAGAACAAATGAGTAATCATGTGTGCTTAGATAAAATATGTAAAAAGCAAAACAAAATCCATGTTTTCATTATCAACAATACAAGTATCACTAATTATAAAAATCTTTGTCACTCTGTTGAGAACACTTCCATGCTTCTTTATTTGTGATACTCAACACCATGCATCATCATGTAACAAAACTACTACCTTATTGTTCTTAGGGCAAGTATGGTGCTAACATTAACCTTTGTGAAACAATAACAAAATAGTTTAATTCAAAAGTTTTATGAGAATGAGTTGTAACCAAAAGCAAAATAAAATTGATGAAACAGTGTTTCAACCTAGCAATTTGTTATGTTTGTGTATTAAGTTTAATGTTTAAATTATATTACAAATAGGCCTACTATTACTAATGCTAGAGTTAGTGTTTAAAAAGTTTTAAATGGCAAATAAATTATAATTAATATATATTATTTTGGTATTTTAACACATACATTGTCTACCTGGCCTTAAAACAAACAAAAATTAAGCATTTATTACTAACCAAACATATTTTATCCTTTGTACTGCCAAAAAGAGTTAAAAATTTGTGTAAGAATGTTCACATTCTACTTCCTAACCTAAAATACAGTAAAAAGACTCAATAATGCTTTTTAAGTCTCTTTCAGAATACACACATATTTTTAATCATAACAACATTTACTTTTTCTGCATAGTTTTTACTAAAAATGTGATGATTAAAGATTTGCTTCAAAAGTGACGAAATAAGTAAAGAGTAGGTGCATTTTGTAGAAGACTAGTTTTGTTTTGGTTAAATTCTGTAATTTTCATTAATCATTCTATAATGATTTCTTATTACTTTTTATGAGTTTTTATACCAATACATTGCATAAAATCCTAATGTTTGGTCTTTTTGATATGTTTATATTTATTTACAGGTTATTCTGTATTTTATGAAAATTTACAAATGGAACCTACATTTATTTCACTCCTAGATAAGAGTACCATAAATAAATGGAGAAAGTTGTACTCCATGTAAATATTAAAGAGTCTCAAATTCTATTTGTTTCTCATTGTTTTAACACTTTGGGACTAGAATTAACTGCATTTATTTAATTAGAAATTCTCTCTTCAACAAAATAGATGTCATCACAAACACCAGGCATAAATATATGCCTTCACTATAGCTGTAATTCTCCAAATATAATTTATTTGTATACGAGTTCCTTCAGTAAATTTATTTTTTTTATTTAGGGATACAAATAATGAAATAAAATCACCTTCACTTAAAGGTTTGATTGTTTTCAACTTTCATGCAAAGCAACACAAGAGCTATCTGTGCTAGCCATCTCTAATTTAGCAGTGATAGACTTGTGGGAAGGGAGCTAATCATCATTACCCACTGTCAACTGTTGGGCTACTCTTTCACCAATGAATGGTGGGATTGACCATAACATTATAATGTCCCCATGGCTGAAAGGATAAGCATCTTTTGGTGTGATGGAATTCAAACCTGTGACTCTCAAGATTATGATCGAAACACTTTAACCAGTTGGTTATGCCAGGCCATCACTCAGAAAAAAGCTATCAGGAAGATTACATTCCCTCATGTAAAGTTGTATTTCCTCAAAAATTATTTTTCTGTTTAATCTGTATAGATGGGCCATGCCTTCTTGACCAGGAAAGCCAATTATAAAGGTGAAATTCCTTAAACAAAGTTACATTATTTGGGAAAGCAAGAATGTAATATTTCAATCCTTGTTTTGTTTCCAAGAAAGCTGATAAGGTTTATGAGTTCCTGTTATAAACTTGGTAAGTGAGAAAAGTTGTTGCAAGAGATGTGATGAAAGTTAATGATATGGATATCAAATTCTGCAATGTGTTACTTGCAATAATGCTAACATTGTAGAGTTCAAAGAAAAATGTCAGCTCTAAAATGACACAAATGTTCCAGAGCCAAGTGTGCATGCCACAATTCTGTGGGTTTTCAAATGGCTGTGATATTCTTCTTATAATATCTAAGTGACAATGCATTTGGTTCTTAGAAAATGGTTGGTGAAGAAAATGTGATTTTTAATCGATAATTATTTTCAAACTTTAAATCTGTAAATGAAGCAGAATTTTAATAAAGATTACAAATTAAAAAAATATATAAAATAAGTGTTCAGTACAGTAGAAAAACAGAAATAAAAAAATTCATAAACTTCACAATGAATGATAACTATAACAGTAAGAGCTTCCAGTTCAGAATTGTAATTCATTTAGTCTTCCAACAACATTTCACCTTCAAAAACTTACTCTCACCTTTCAACCACTTACTTAGAGAGCAAAGAGTCCATGTTTCTGTGACTTGTATACTCCACCCTTGAATTATTGCTTTATATATGTTTTTTCTTTGAAATACTAAGTACCATCTAATATTTTTACTATGCTAAACAATTAGGCCTAAGACAATACATCTTTTTTATTTGAGTTTCTCAGATAATGATAATGTTCATGAGTATTACACTGGATCCAGTGGAGCACTTGTTTTAACAAAGGGAGTTTGTTTACAAAAATAAAGCATGCATCTATACTTCCCAAAAATAATCTATTATATTTAAATAATGTAAACAGAATAATTAATATAAAAATTATCCTTTTATCTATAAAAAAAAATGCACAGTGATGTTTTTGTTATGTTCTTAATGTTAAGTCTGTTTTCACATTCCATCAAATGTATCCAGTCTGTTTATTTGAATTAATTTAAAACAGAGCAAATGTTCATTTACAAACTAGAGGTAATTTAAAATTTAAAGTAAATGAATATACAAGGAATGTTGAAAACAAAAGAGAAAATTATACACCAGCTGAACATGCAAATTCCACTGTTCAGGTCATCCAGTGGCAAAAAATTGCTGTTTTGGCTCAAATAAATATTACAACAGTTGGAAATATTCAGAGAAATGATCAAAATAATAAAAAAAACAGTTAAAATAATTTAATCTTAAATGAGAATGAAGGTTTTGAAAACCAGAAAGTGAGTAAATGGTGTGATATTTCCTAAATATGTTAACTAAGAGTCATATTATTGTGGCTGTTTTGTACCCATATGTTGCACAACATTTGTTTTTCACACTCCTGAATATGATGTGAATGAAACTAAAACATGTTGTGCCTCTTACAAACATTTATTGATTTTTAACTAAAAATTTAACTGTGTATTATACAATGTTGATTGTTTGAGTATTTAAAGATATTCCAAGTATAAATTTACATAGAGCTGTAGTTGGGGTGTATTTTAATGCTTTAATCAACCCTTTTGCTACCATCATAAAAAAATTGGGAAATAAATGTAAATTATGTTTTTTCATGCTAGAATGACTACATATAACATGAAAATACAAATGTTTGGTCTAAGTTGATAACGTCTCATAATGCTACATATTTTCATTCATATTTATTAGTTTTTATTATATTAATCTTCCAGTCATATCTAACTAATATTACATAACTTGCATTGATTTGGTGCACATGCACTCACGTTATATATCCAGTAGTAAAAAACTGACCTTTATTCTTCCCTATCATGACTGTTTTTCAGCAGACTAGTATTTTGTAATAAACAGTTACATTTCAATTATTATGCATCATATACATATGCATATAGATTATTGCTATTTAGAAATAAATTATTAAACTTATTTTTCTTAAAATATATAACAATAAATCAAGAAGTAAAGGAAACTAAAATCTCTTCTCACTATGATCTTTGTACTCCGTTATGCTGGACACAGGTTACTGAACCTTTAAAATTTTGCATGTGGAGGATTACCACCAAAACTTTTTTTTAGGTTTTATATTTACAGTTGAATAACTAAAAAAAATCATAAATAACTACACTGATACCACAGATTTTCACTAAATTTATTAATCTTAGTAATTAAGTTGTATTTAGATCTAAAAAAATATAAAATTTGAGCAGACTAAGACACAACCCACTTAGCTGAAATCTTGGATCAAAAGAACTTGGTAGCCTTTTCAAAGATTAAAATTACTAAGAAAACTACTCTGGGGCCATTCTAACCTGTTAACTGGTTATTCAGATGTCACATACTGTAGTAAGCGTATATATAAAAAAGTTTAAAAAAAAATGAAAAGAGTTGAACGGGTCTACCATATTGGATTCAGTACATAAAGCCATGTCTACACAAAATAAAAAGATACAAGATTCTTATTTTATATTCTAGCTTCTTATTATTAGTAATTTGAGTTCCTTATTTGTACAAAATTATAGACTTAGTATTTTGACATCACGAACATTTAATTTCAAACAGTGCTGCATTCAACATGCCATATGATTCACTAAAATCAATATTTAGGTGTGTTCATTTATTATACACTTTTAAATTGAGAAATTATCTCCTACATAATGTTAAAGTTTGAATTATAATCTAGAATTTCATTCCAAATTTAATGATATAAGTTCATAAAATAGTAGTTCTCTAAAATTTTGAATGCAAGTCAACAAATGGGATGACATGACCTTTGACCCATGATCTGTATCAAAAGGGTTAACTAAAGATTATTTGCATTTGGTGCTTTTTCTATGTTTTAATTTACAAAGGAGAAAAGCCTGACAAAAGTTTGTTGCAACCTCAGCAAAATCAAAACACAACAATTACATTTTATTACACAAACAATAAAGTGAAAAATAACTTAATTTTGTTGAGAAAGCATGTGTATTGTTTATTAAGTCTGACATACAATATTCTGGGATTTTCACTTACCAATACTCACTTTTTCTCAAAAACAAAAAATCAATTTGTTTTTAAAAGTGTTTTCAAAAATGGATGTATATTGAAATGTATGTATGAAAATTTTTATTTCAATAGTTCTTTGCAACAGATTTTAATATTTTTAATAATTATATTAAATATATTTTCCACATTATAAGTTATACTGAAAGTATCCTAACCTATATTAACTGTTTTGTTTGTGTGAACAAAACCAAAATGTTAAATATTAGCTTATGAAAACAGAATTCAAATTAAATTATTCTTAAGACATCTGGTAAGGCTACTAAAACATTAATTAAAATAAATTACAGAACAACATTTCGACCTTCTTAGGTCATCTTCAGGTTAACAAAGAGAATTTGCAACTGACTGTTGCTGGGCCCGTTTTAGGGACGATAGTGTGAATGGATACGAGACCAAAGGTGGTGCTGCAGTTATATGTTAGTTATTAATTAGTGTGGATATAAAGGTGTTTCATTGGTCTAGATTTACTTCCAGCATCACTAGGATATTTGTTTAAAACAGCTATATTTCAGGGTTTAGTATACACTTGCTGGCACTTTTGTAGACTTTTGACACGTGATCATGACTTACAACTCTATTCACACTACAGTATTCCAAACTAAAGATTTACCAAACCAAAAAAGAGATTTTTTTAAAACACTAAATTCATGTATAAAGTCTAAAAAAATGTATATTCTTAAGAAAACAAATTTCTAACATTTAAACATTTTCCACTAAACTAAACTGGTATTTTTATCAGTTACAAAATAACCATTAGTGGTTGTGAATGTACCCTATTCTATTAGTTCCTTCTCATAACAGTATTCATTTTTTGGGTACTGACACTAGCAATAAACTGAAACGTTAAATATATTTACATACATGGTAAAAGCAAACACAAAGATGTATATTGCTCTCAAATTGAATCACAAACTGAAAATAAATGACAAATATCTACTTTTTGTAGTGTCCCGCATTCATCATGAATATTTGTTATTAAGGTACCAAGTTACATTAATTTAGAACTTTCTCCACATCATGTTAAAGCCAATATTTCAATTACTGACACCAGCAGAAGTAAATAACTACATGGTAAAACCCAATGGACAAATGGTACAGATTATAATAAAAATACTTTTTACTGAAATATATTAATAGTAAATTTACCTGTATCAAGTAAGTTTTTTTCTCCAAGGATTACTGCCCTGTCACTAGCTGTAAGTGCATGTCTGTTAGAACCTCTGGCACTCGAAGATTTAACTTCAGTGTTCCTAGTATGTATATGTATAGGCTTGAAATCTGGAGGTAAACTTGGTGGCTGAAAATATTTCTTTCTTACGGCAGGTTTTGAAGCCAAGTGAAATCCCTCAATAGCCTTGCATAAGTGACTCTCTAACTTTTCTAAGAATAAACAAGTTTGTTTAACCGAATAAGCTAAAATAATTCTGCAAAAGTTAAAAAATTCAATGTTAATTCATAGACTACAAAATCAAGTTTTCAATTTGTCATCCAAACCTAAGTAACATATACTTTTAACAGAGATATCATATATCATTATCAAATAAACTCCATGCATTAAATGAACACAAGAAATTGTGTAAGGATATGTGTAAAATACAACTATAAATAAATAGGTGTCAACAATCTGTTAGATATAAACCTTGTAACATAGCTCTTAATAACCTACAAGGTTTTAATCTTTATATTGAGTTTAGTTTCAATATCCATGCCTTAAATATTAGGCTGATTATATTCTTTAGAGAAAAAAAAACAACAAAAAAAGTAACTGTTCTTAGTTAAATGAGTGTATTAACCTTTTCTGAACCTTAAGGATGTCACTGAAATTCCTTGATATTTTTTCTTGAGATTGTGAAAGTACTTTAACATTTTGCATGAAACTTAGAACAAAATTGATAAGTAGTCCCTAATTTCTAGAAGGAAAAGAAAAAAGACTTAGTTTAATGTTATAACTTTCCTATACTGAAAATGTATTATCTATAGATAAATACTTCCTCTTACATAAACAGCTATTCTCAAGCAATGCTGCTCTATATACACAAAAAAGTTTTACACATGCTACAAGCCTTTTAGCTCCCCTCAACTGGAACTGACTGATTCCTGTAGGTCTCTCATGCTAATCATCATGCACAACAACTCTCCACCAATAAGAATGAGACAAATGCTCTGGACACAAACTCCTTTTATTCAATTCTACCAAACTACTGCTTCAGGTTTTGGTATAAAATGGAAGTACCAGTTTTCAATGAAAAGGAAGGGTGTTAACTCTAAGATGAGGTATGTATCTATCAGAAAAACATTTTCAGTATAGGAAAATTATAACTTCTGATACAGTACATTACCTCCTCTCACATCAATTGCTAGAATTCCACACTGAATAGGTGGAGGGACCAATGCAAGAGAAATGAAAAAGCATCCTTCAAAAATGTCTGAAGGACACTCCCTAAGATGTATAGTCAGATTCTAAGATCTAATATGGGAGACTACAATACTAATAAACCAGGTATACTCTTCACCCATTGTAGCAAAATCATACATATACAGACAGGAAAAGAGAACATCCAAGTGGAACAGAATTATGGCTGGACAGTGATCCAAACCATGCAATATGTATGAAACTCAATCCCAGAAAATATTTTAAAAAAGTGGCTATTGTGAAGAGGATGTGCCCCTGGGGATAGAGTGGCTATGCTGCAATGGATCATGCACAGCAAGTCAACTGTATTCAAATATTATGCTGCTGGGAACTCACATCCATGTGAGGGTAGTATGAGGATCATACCATCTGTTAGTAAACTGCAATCTAAAATTCAGCCAAATTGTACAGACATCCACATGTGGTAGGAAAGAGGATCATACCTTCTTCACCTCAAGATCATGAGACTGGAGGGAATCTAGTCTTCCCCACCCAATTCCTGAATGAGGCATATGTTAATATGATAAACTGAGAGATCTTGAAACCTGACATCCAGTATCAAAAAGTGAAATTCATCAGAAGTGCCCAAAGTGCAGTAACATCCTTGGAATACTAAATATTGAAGAGAGCAGAATGGGAAGGACAATAATCTGCAAAAACTTCCACCATAACCCACAATACTGAAGAAGTAAAAATAAGGGACAAATATATACATCTATAATACATATGTGAGGAATTATGTTGATTTGTTCTATTTTAAATCCAAAACACTGTCACTAGCAAATAACATCCATGTGGGAGTAGGATGAGAGATCCCAATCAAAGTGGTGATCTGCATTTTTGTCTGCTCACTCTCATTTGTTTTTGTATGTTATACTGGAGGATATAACATCATCTACACCAGCAAAACAACACTGCCCTACTTTCAACTGAATGGTTTTATAAACATTTCTATATTTTGTTTGAACTTCATTAACCCATTCAGGAGGATGACTCCATGGTCTATCACCCCAATAGATTGAAACTGTAATGTGGTAAGAACTCTCAAACTCCACTAGAAGAAAATAGGGTGGGGGAAACATGAAGAGTCCAGAGGAATGACATCTGAGACAGTGCAACAGGTGACCACAAAACCCTATTTCTAAAGAAAGACTATAATAATTTATTCAATAAAAGGTACAAAAGAGATGGGCAGCTATCCTCTACTGCTTTACCCAAGTTGTCCATAGGTAAGTATGGCCTGGGATGAGTAAATTTATGAAGCAATTCTATCACCAGGATAAACCAACAAATGATGTTGTGGAATACTCCATCTCTGCAGTGTGCATTGCATCATCATGGAATTATAATATGCAAGTTGAAATGACATTACAGTACAGATTTGAGCATTTAATCATAGTTGGTCAGATACCATTTGCCATAGGGCAGGATCCAGTAAGACAAAGAACATGCCCATGAAAAAGAAGAGGTATATACATGAAAAGATAGCTTACCCAGTCACAGTCTCTGAGAAAAGTTGATGGTGATAACAGGTAGATGATGGCACCCCAATAAGAAAGAAACAACTACCCAAAGAAGCAAATGGAAGATGTACATATGAGGTAAAGTCCCAGTGGTCAACAGACAAAGTACCTCCAACTGAGAATAGGGTAGACATGCATGACAGGAGAGAAGACACCACAAATTGAAGATGGGAAGCTTTAGATAAGGAAGAAAAGGCCAATCAAATCACAGTCTTCATCCAATGGGAAAAGTTACAAAGAAGTGGAGGAAAGGGAGAAAATATTTATTCATTAGTTAGCCTAGTTGCATTTTTAGTTCAACTTGAGATATGATGGTGGGTTAAACAAAATACATGACCAGGCTAACTAATGAATGATTATTTGCTGTAAAATTCTTATCCATGCTGTAAGTGTAGCTACCTGCTTGATCACTAATTTTAATTCATTGAGTACACTTGGATGATCCATCAGAAAAAAAAAAAACCCTTTTCTTCTGAAATATCACAATAATTTTCCATTAGAAAGATTCACTCTGAAATTCTCCATTAAACTCACCTTACAAGAATTTTAGAAGTTTATTAAAAACATTTTGTTGTTAATAATAAATGTACAAAATTAATGTAAGTTATTAAAAATGAAAGAAATACTTTTTCTCCATTAACCCTTTCACTGCAGCTGAGATGAATATTTTCCAGTGCTTGTGGGAAATACATATCTCTACTACAGCAAAAAGTTTAAGGAAGCAAATTGGGAAAAATGATACAAGGTTCTATTGACTGTCCATTTTATTGAGGGTCTATTTTATAACATTTTTCATCTTGGTGCAATACAAAGCTGTTCTTGACTTATTTCTTAAATAAAATAGGTACATGCACTAACTAATCTATTTCCTATGAGAGACTCAATTGTAGTGGAATGTTGTTATGAACTTCCTTTTATAACATTGAGAAATCCTGCAAAGTTTCATCCAAATTGGACCTAAACTGTGGTAAGAATTTTGCAGACAGATGAACATTAACCTCATATATATATCATTTAAGTGATATGAACAAAAATGAAATGTTTTTCAGTTGTCTTTTTCTTTCATGAACAATAAAATATTTTGTTTACTTTCAACTCACAAAACATTCACTACTCCATTCAGCAGTGACACACCACACACAATTACCCTTTCATGTTCATCATTAAAATCAATACATAGTTTCTTTTTACACTGTATTCACCACAAAAACTCATATTCCTTGCAGTATCAACAAACATAGTTCCATAAATCATTAACACAAGTTTTCACTAAATGTACAGTTTGTGAGTAATAAAGTCTAATAATTAGTAGCTTAACATATTATTAGCTAATTATATTCTGGTTCCTGTATAACTAAAACTTTTACACCTCCATTTGTCCAAAGAAAATCTGATAATTATGTAGCCAATGTTAGATATACAAGACTGTTCAGTTTAAGTTACTATTTCATTTAAATTAGTAATTTAATATTTCATGATTACTCAGTTTTCATAACAAGAAGTTTAAATTAACTGGTGTGATAGGAAACTTAAATAATTATAGAAGAACAAGAGAGATGGCTGAAAATGTACTACATCAAAAGTGAGGATTTCTTTAAATGCATTAACGGTAAGCAAAATGGTGTAATTGGAGAAAGTACTTTGAGAGATAATAAATGAAGGTTCAGTTCTTACAATTATGAGAGCTCCGTTATTAAATTCTACATTTTTCAATTTTCATTAGTGAAGTTTTAATAAAAATTTCTGATTCTGAAAGTTGTAATGTGGGAGCCAGATTGAACAAAGTGATCATATTTACTCTGAGAAGTCAAAAATTGGATACTTTTAAGTCCTTGAAATGTGGCAGATGCCAGAAGATTGCAGGATAGCTAATGATACACTTCTATTCAAAGGAGGTGATAAAATTTGTTCTGATATTTACAGGTGTATTAAGCTTACATCAATAGTAAGAAGTTTTAAAGTCTTATAACAATAGATTTTATACAAAGTCATTTAACAAAGTTTAAGTGGCCCAATATAGCCAGGTGATTACAACATTCAACTTGTAATCTGAAGATTGCAAGTTTGAATCCCTGTCAAACCAAACATGATCACTCTTTCAGCTGTGGGGATGTTATATTATGACAGTCAATCCCACTATTCATTGGTAAAAAAGTAGCCCAAAAGTTAGTGGAGAGTGGTGGTTACTAGCTATCTTCCCTCTGATTTTATACAGTTAAATTAGGAATGGCTAGAGCAGATAGATTTTGTGTAGCTTTGCACAAAAGTAAAAAACAAACAAAATTCAGCAATTTTTTCTGATAACTTCCATTGTAGAGTACATTTTGCAATGAGCTACAGTACTGACCCCTACAAATGGATGTTTTGATAGCCCAGCTGGTTCCCTAAAAAAACCTAAGCATGAGTCTTAATGCTTTACCTCTGTGTGTGTGTATATATATATATTATTATTATTATTACTAATTACAAATATGTTTTGAAATTACAGTTATTTTTTTCTTTAAAATGTAAATAAAGAAATACAGAAAACAATGATCTTTACTACTTACAACTGTAAAGAAGTTTGTAGCTCATTTACTGGATGTTGCATGCCAAGCCTTACTGAATTTTGCATGTGGAGCATGCAAAACAAAATTACTTTCATAGGGTTTATAAATGCATTTTGAAATAAGAAAAAATTATGAATTACTCTATCAATTTCACAGAATTCCACTATAATTTATCATGCTCACTAACTAAACCATATATGGGTCTAAAAACATATTGTTTTTACAAATTTTCACTTACCTCTTCCTTCTGAGATTTGATACAGAAGAAACAATCTTATGAAACTCCAATCTTTAAGATACTGAGAAACCAAGTGGCAGAAATTCTGTACTTTCAATTGGTTATAAATACATGAGAGAGCAAAGTAGGAGTGCATAAGCAAGTGTTTCCAAAATCAAAGTGGTGAACGGAACTACCTTGTTTGATTTACTACACATAGTGATATCTCAGCAAACAGAAAAGATAGGAAGTTCTTATTTTATATATTCTACCACATCAATAATGGTAATTTAAGATTTTAATTCATACAGAACTACAGACTGTATTTGGACATCATAAAAATCTAATTTGAACCAAAGCTACATTCAACATACTATGTGATACACAAAAATCGATATTTAGCAATTAATATTTACATTTTAAATTTAAAATTAACTAATGTGTAATACTAAAATGTAAATTATAATCTAGAAACTAATACCAAACATACTGATATACACTCATAAAATAGTAGTTCAATAAACTTTTTACTGAATGCAACTCTGCAAACCTGACATGCCCTTTGACCCCTGATCATATGAAAACTCATAATGAGAGGGTTAAACACACAATATGTAATACTTAGTGAAACAAAAAAATCACTCTTATTTTTACATGATTTAACTTACCAAAAGTCAATTGTTCAGCATGTAAGAATAATGATTACACAATCTTTAATGAGGAAAGGACTAACATATAATACCCAGTTAAACACCTTGTAGAATTGTTAGATAACATTTCCGTAATATTTCAGGATAACAATTTATATCTTAAAACAAGCACTTCCTTGATTTTCAAAGATTTTTTTATTGATACTTATGTGACGTAACTTATCAGTGTAAATAGCATCTAATAATAATATGAAATTTCCACATAAAAAGAGATCTAGGTTATTATAATTTCTTTAAATACATACTGTCATAACTTTGACAGAGTAGGCAAAAAAGAAGAAAACTAATTGTTTCACTAATAAGCTTATCTTAACAAGTAAGCTAATGATAAACAGATATAGATGATCTTACAGTTGACAGTCATATATAACTCTGATCTCTTTCTTTTTTGAATTAAATAATATAAAATAAATGACTTTTTTATAATTAACAGGTCTATATTATAAAATTAATTGTATCAAGATAGTATCACAAAATTATTTACCAACAGATTTTCTATCATCTGTATCTCTTTCCCCACCAAGAAAAAAATCATACTGAGACATGTCATCCTTTCCATAGATATCTTCATCTTCATCTTCAAAGGCACCAACACCAAAAGCCTTGAAAATAAAAGTTCAGTGACAGTTCCAGCTTGAAAATAATCAAAATATCCAAGATCTTCTGGTAACATAAAGAACAGTAACAATACAGAAATGTAAAACATTCAGAACATGTACCTGCATTACAGTTATTAATGATCATACACAAATACTTTAGGTATCATCCACAGAGGATTTGGTATTTGCAAAAAAATTTAATAATTAAATTCACAGAAAATAATCCAAAGGAAGACAGTTATAAAATAAAACTCTGAGATATGCACAAAAGTTTCAGACAATACAAAGGCTTATTTAGATATTATAGTACTGTAATATTTCACAGTTACAAGAATTATGATTTTTTTATGAGATTATTCACATTATTAATAGCATTTTCTTAACAGCATTCAGCAACTGCATTACTGGTATTAAAACTACTTGTATCACAATCATATTCTTTACTGTTTATGTAAAGCATGTCCTGTTATGCCCAGAATAAGAGTGGAAGCAACCATGACATTTCATTTTATACAGTAGATTTTTCCTGTAAACAAACAAAAATTGATTTGAAATTAGATACAGTACATTAAAGTAATTATGTGGTTTAAGTGAGGATTCATCCACAGCAGATTTTGGAACAGTCTAATTTCTTAGTTAGACAAATGGAATTTAAACTTAGGTTTCTGGAATAAAGTATGGTTAATAAAGGAAATAATCTAAATACCTGATATGGATGATTTACCTCTTTCATTATCAAGCTACATGCATTGGGATAAAGTGTGTCATATAACCATACTGGTAATGTTTTTTTTTTCTTCAGAATATTCATTACAGCATGTAATGTAATCCAAACCTGGCAAACTATTTAATTGCCTTGGAATTTTAAGGATTGTAAAATTAACCAATATTAAATGTAAATGTAAATAATCCAGCCCTATAAAACCTCGACAATAACATACTATGGGCATGAAACCAACAATTGTTGGTCCAATTATGAAGTTCACATATAGAGGGCAGCACAAAACAGAAAAAGCTGATCTTGTGAGCTAAAGGAATTACCCAATCAAAATGTAGTTAGTTTTGTTACAAAATATACACATAACATAAATCTTTATTACTTACTGCTTATTTAAATCATGTGTACGGCAGTAAAATTGACATTTTTCCACAAGCGATGTTCAGTATTACAAATAACTTGGGTGTCCAAGGAAAAAGATTTCATGTTATTTTCAGTTTTTACATGATTTTAAGACAAAACAAATTTCAAAACTACTGTAAATTACCTGGTTTTCTATGTAAGCTATAAAAAGATTTAAAAAATATTACATCTCAGTCAGATTTGCAAAAAAATGATCACTACAAAACAAACACTTTTGCTGACTAGCAGTTTACAGTTAGAGAACTAAACATCTCAGCAAATGAAGAAGAAGCTTTTTATTTTAGATTACTGGTGACAGTTATGAACAGTTTATGTCTCAAATTGGTTAGAAGCTTCTGCAACCAAGTTTTGATGTTAGAATATATTGAAAGGGAAAAACTGGAGGTCAGATGTGTCTAGTGACACAGAAGAATGAAGCTCACAATTTTTCTAAACATTTCTTTTTAAATTTAACAAGTTAAAATGTAGATAATATACACATTTCAGCTACAAACTATGTTTCGATGCTACATTTACTGGCACACATTGATAATAAAGTTTTGAATTAAATGTGGACAATAGCATTATAAAAGGTTGAGAAAAATGTGAAAGAGGCAGGCTAAGATATTAAAGGCTAAACACTAAAATTGAATGTTTTCATTCTTTAAAACAAAATTAATATGTCTAGAGATATGAGAAAAATAAAATAGGAAGCAATGTTCAATAAGTATACTAACCTGTCCTGAAATAGATAGTTTCTTTTTTTCTTTATTTAACACATCAACTGTAGGAGTGGGCTGCAACTTAGACATGTCGTTAGATAAAACAGGAACTCTGTTTAATCCTTTGTATCCAATACCATGAAGATTATCTTTTTGTGTGTATGGTTGTATGTCCAAATCATGTGGAGCAAAAGTGAAGCCTTCTCTATAAGGATCCTCTTCTTCCTAAAAAAAAAAAAAAAGCAAACAGTGAGTTGCATTAATAGATGAGCAAGATTTATATAAATATTTTTAAGCAATATATACTGTGAAAACAAACAATTATTTAAAAAATATTATTCCTATTGATGATGACATCTCTGTTAGATTTAATATTATATATTTATTTTAATACCAATGTTTGTTTCAGTTAATACATATTTAGAAAGGCATGTAACTTATACTGTTAAATGTATATAGCAAACTTTCCAGCTCATATCAAAGCTGAAAGAGAAAGTAGATGTCTGTATGAAAGCCAAAAAAAGAGTAGAACAAGCTTGTATCAAAGGTGGTTGGCTGGTTTAAAATGTTATAATTAAAGTAAAATTATTAAAATTCATTATTTTATTTAAGTTTTTATTTGGATGATCTATAATATAAAAAAGAATATTTTGGTGCCTACTAACCCCACCCACCATGGAGCCCCACAAGGGAATTCACTACAATACAAAACAAGGACACTGCAGCAATGCCAGGGATTTGTGTGTGCTATACCCAAACACTAGCATTAGATACAATGCCCACAACACCTGTTAAGGACATCTAACACTGGTACTTGGTTGACCTTTGTTTGTTAGGGTTAGAATCAACCACCAGGATCCTCTCCTCCCCTTCATGGGTCACCACACACAGTAAACATGAAGGTGGATGTTTAGATCGAAGAGGAGGTAAACTGAAAGAACAGAACCTTCTCAGGGAGGCTCCCTCAGCACATACAGGAATCCACACTGAGGGGGAATCTGTACAGAAAATAGAAAAACAAAGAGCACAAACCATACATAGTATTTGATCTGGACTGGGACAAGGATAAACATGGTAAATAAAAGGAAGGGAATTGTGCTAACAGAAGAGTTACTTCCCCTAGCCTCTGACATCTTGGGTAGTAAGGAATGATCCAGATAAAAAAAGAAGAGAGGAAGTGGGAAAAAATATAAGCATCATGGGAAGTAAACCTGACTTCTGACATTCATTGGCATAGATGAGAAGAAATTGTGCTTGAAGAGACAGTAAAACACAAAAAACAAGGAAAGTGATACATATAAGTTAAAGTGAGGGAATAAAAGATCACATAAACATTCCAGGATAGAATGGTATGCAGTCAAGGATGATGACTAATCCAGAAGTAATGTATAAATATAGGATAGGTGAGGTACAAACTCTGTGATTTCAGAAAAGAAAATGAAGGTACAGGACAAGGATGATTGATAATTCAAGATGTAACAGTAAAAATCAGGAGAGAAACTCTACCATGTGAGATACAGGGGTTTGATCTGCATGAGGCCTCTAACATGTAGATTAACAGCAGAACAATTCCCATTTGCACCAATAAATACCTACTGAACAAGTGGAAATGGAACAAGTTAAAATAAAGTTACCTGCAAACATAAACCCACTCTCCCTGCCAATGACCAAATGAGAGCTAAGCATGAATGTGAATGATGTGAATGTCCAGATAGAGTACTAGCACAGAAGAGAGAATGAAACAAGTTGAAAGAAAGTTATTCACAGATATAAAAGCCAATTTCCCTGCCAAAGACTGAATAAGGGCCATGCATGACGATGAATTAAGCAGAATGGTAGGAATGAAGGAAATCATACCTGGAAGTGAAAAGATGGGGGAGACGAACATATAGGAACCTGTAGGACCAATCCTGGCTGAAGGCATCAACAGCCCTAGCTAGAGAAGAAAGTACCAGATGCCAAATAGAGTAATGGGAGATTAAGAGATGTAGTACATGGATCTATATGGACCAAAAAAAAAAAAGAGACAAAAAAATAAAAGGAACAGAACAGACTGTAAAACACATTTAATAATGGAAAGGAAAACAAAGAGCAGTGTCACACTTGATATTAACCAAAAAGCAAAGAAGTCATGAAAAAAGGAATACACCAAAGATGGTAAAAACACCAAAATGAAGGGAAGTACCCCTTGACAAACTTGAAATGTAAAGAGAACATCAAATAAATGCAAAAATGAAACATTAATGTGTAAGTGACTATACAGGGGAATAAAAATTACGAATGCTGGAAGGAATCTGCTTGAAGTTAAACTATGGTAAAATTGAAAGCCAGTAAAAGGTAAGCCTTTTAAGTATTTAAATGTAAAAGAGACAAAAATGAACAACATAGAAAATAGGAAGATAATATCCTGTAAAACATGTCCATAAATGTGTAAAGGAGGTCTAGCAGATACTGCAATAGAAGTATGGAATGCAGTCCATGACAAGATTAGAGACAAATGACAATTTTTACATCAGAAAATGGGATTAGGTATTACATGGGGAAAGTGAACAATAGTGGAAGTAGTACAGCAAACTTGATCTTCAAGAGATCAACCCATAAATTTAAATAACTGGAACAAAGGATCAATTATAAACAAACTTAATGGTATGAAATACAAAGTCTAGATTGAATGAAAGTAACTGTAAAAAGAATAAAGTATAAAGAAAAACATAATGAAATAATTAAAACAGTGAAAAACAGGAAGAAAATAGTGTATGGAATGCATCTCTTACGATTTTCAGTTGAAGAAAAATCTGTAGCAATGGTAGATAAACACCTGTTCATAAAACTATGTGAAACTAATAAACTAATTAATGATAAGAAAAATGAATTTAAACTAAATTAAATCAACAGTAAAAAGGATGAGGTATAAACTAAATGAAATGAATGATAATAATTACAGAGATGAAATGTAAGTAACTGTAAAAGAATAAACTATAACAAAGTCAACATTTTAAAATGGGAAGAAAATGGTGTACAGGAAGGAATCCTTAAGATGTAGTTGTGAACAAAGATTGGAACCAAAGTAGGTATTAACCTGTAAATCAAACCACAGGTAAACCAATAAATACCATAATGAAGCCAAATCAAAGAAGATATTGAACAGAATTCACTAGGAAATCTAAAGTTATCTAAATCAAAATACAGTTAAATTGAAAAGAACAAAAACTAGTTAAACCTAACTAAATAGTACAAAACAAATGAGAACCTAAGAATGAAATGAAAAACAAAACTGAATAATAAATAGGCATAATTTTGGGAGAAGTCTGTGTGGACCTCAATTCAAGAGTTCCACCCAAACCAAGAGGAAAAAAATTAACAAAATGGAATAGAAATTATTATACAAAAGTAATAAAATAACAATTAAACTAATGAAGGACATACAATGTTAAGCCTAATTGAATGGAATGTAAGAAAAACAAAGAAGACTAATTATGAATTGTAATATAACTGAGTATTAACTAATCTGAATAAGCATGTTATAGGATTCAAATAATTACAAATAATATTAACAATGAAATTGTAAAACATCTTATCTCTCTAAAATTGGCAGACTATATGAAAAATGGTGGACCAAAAACACAAAGTAAATGTGACAAAAGTCTGAAGAGTAAACAATCAAACTCCTGATGAAATAAAGTGGAAACTATCCATGAAGGAATATAAATGAAAGGAATTATAAACAAGGAAAAAAACAGAATTTCATATTGGGAACAAAGATTACATAATGGAAATGAAATACCAAACACTTAAAATCCAGTGGTGGAAAATGGCTATCAATATCCCCATCCTCCTAAACAAGATTGGCACCTACAAAAGAAATTATGATTGAAAACTTAAGAATGAGGCTGACCTTTCTAATGTTCAATCTACTAAGTGCAAATGTGAAACAGTAAAGAATGACAAAAGAAAAAATACAAGCACTGTCAAACAAGAGGTGATACTTCATAACAGCTACATAGAGGGAGTCACATGTCACATGACAGGACTATGATCCTACTGGTGAGAAGACACATAATGATTTACACAAGACACATATTGGAATCACTTGATTCCAACAAGGGAGAAAAGAAAGCTTGTGGTATATAGGGAGCAGCAATAAACGAGAATAGCTCACCTTATGACAGGAGGGAAGTAGCTATCAGAAATCTTCTCTTCCTATTGGTTATAAAAGCAAATATCATGAAAATTACTGACATTTTTGAAAGGCAGCATGTGATAGGAAGTCATGGTAAATTGGCTTGACTTTCTTAGTAGAAATAGAAAAGTGGCACCGGATGATATAAAATCAGATTGTATTACTGCAAAATAATTTTTAGGATTAAAATTACTTTTCCTCATCTTAAAAATATTAAATTTTCTTTGTATAAGCCCTAAAACCTCCTAAATACAAACATCTTTCTCCCGTAAAACATTATATTTCATCTGCCGTTTACTTTATCCTAATTTAAAACAGGATCAGTCAATTTAATGACCTCACAATCACCAAATAAAAAAAAGAAATAAATATAAATTACCATTTTTTCATTCTAGAATGACTTCAAATTGTAATTGAAACTTCATAAATTTATCCTTGGTAGCTTTAAGCTCATAACAGTACATACCTATTTATAATTAGATGTTATTGTTTTATTGCCCTTTGAGCTGTGTCTAACTACTGTCTGTGCTATAATAAATTGTAAATCACATGGGGTATATGCAGCTTATGTATACTATCAAATTGCATTACCTATGTGCTGATCTTGTGCATGCCTTGGGAAACATTTTTATTACATTGGTATTATTATTTATTTTAACTAACCTGAAAAGATCCCTATTTTTACATTTTAGTAACATTTATAATAATAAATAAACATGTAAAACAAGAGATAAATTACATAGCTAATCTTTTTTCTTACTATAAATTGTCAATTATACTTAAGCCTACATATTCTATACTAATGGTATTTGGCACTGAAAAATTTTTATTTAATTAAATGATACAACAAAGAACATAGACTAATACCAAGCAAAAGGCAGACAATTTCCCCTAACTATCAAAATTTCTCTGGCTTTCCAACTATGTGACACAGGCCCTTACAAATCTATTCATTCTAGTTGTTAGCTTTGCCATGGGAATGAAGCTTGTACTCTTGTGTGAAATTGATGGTTATAAGTTCAGAATACAATGTTATGCATCATTTGATACATCAAAATTTTTAATTTCAACAAATATAAGAAGTCTCATTCCCTTTCAATTTGTCAAGATTTATATTATAATAACTGTTTATTCTGGTCCTCCTTACATGCATTAATAATAAAACTAGAATAGGGATGTCATTACCATATTTAACTGCACTTCAAGACTGCCTTGGATTAATTTTTCAATGAAATACAGGATCTGCATTTTAGACAGGAACATACAAAAATAAAAGATTCTACTTACAATACTATAATCCATAGAAACTCTTACAGACAAATTAACACACAAAACTAACAATCAGCATTAACTATACTATATTTTGTCAAATAATCAAATTTTACCTACTTCTGACTGACCAGATGGTAGAGAACACCCATATATCTTAACACCTGGATTTTGTTGTTGTTTCTGTCTCTTCTTTACTCTTGGTCCAATTCCTTGGCCAGGTCTCCAACCCATTTGTTTTAAAAGACGAACACCTATAGATTCGCTAAAAATATATATATATATATATATATATGTTACTTTTACAGTTTTGAAATGTATTATTGAATCATGTAAACAGCTCCATTTCTCTATAAACTAAACTTCAGTACAATGCTATTTAAGCTTTGATGTTGATTTAATAATTTCACATTTAAAACAAGTTTTTTCCTGCAATTTGACCAAAAATAATGAAATCAAAAAATTATATTACTAGTTGGACATAACCTAATTTAAAGAAGAAATCAAGAAGATTATATTAGATAAAGCAGCACAGAAAATGTGCAATAAATTATTATTATTGATGTTTAATAGTTCTTTACACTAAACACTGTGGTTATTGCTATTTATTTGTGTTTTGAGAATTGTTAAAGCACATATTCTGCAACAAGAGTCTAACATCATCATATGGGCATCAGTTAGTAACCAGAAGTATGCAGTTATAATATCAAAACAAAAGTTTAATGACATACTTTACAGGAAGTATCAAATCTTTCAGAGGTGGCACACCAGGTATTGGACCTTCTGTTGTTACAGGAAAAATCTGTTTTCTTTCCTGATGTACTCCAAAATCCTGAGTAGTTTGAATTTGTCTTGGTGCTATTCCATATTTCCCTAAATCCTATGTGTGGCAACACATTTGTACATGGAAAATTTTTTCATTGCAGTCTCATGAAAAACTAGTACATTTACTATAAAATTCTTATATGTAAGACAATGATTAAGCACCATTGGAATCTATCTTAATTATTGTGTAAATTAAATGTAACTGCTGGACTACAGTGAGATGAGATTTTCACGCCAAACTCAATTATTTAAAAAAAATTAAATTATTAAAAATTGTGATTTGTAATTAAAAATAATAATTTCACAGTAAACAGAACAAACTGCCAAAAGCCTGATATCAAAAGATGTTAAGACTAGTTTCACTAATATCAGACTTATGAGAGGTTTGTTCCATTTACTGTGGTTTTTCATTGATTGCTATAGATGTTATTGTGTTCTTTTATTATTAACTTATTAAAAATAGGCTTTACGCCAAATCAGTGGACATATTACTGCATTAAGAGAACAAAATTTTATATCAGTTTATTGTTCCATTTTCTTCATGGATTATATATACTCTGTAATCTATAAACAAAAGTTGCTTTTTTTAAAATATACTGTGTGCTTTCTAAAACAGAAACTTCTAAGTAACGCTACACTTTTAATCTAGGTTGAAATTCAACAGTTTTGTAGATTATTACTTATTGGCATCACATGTGATTACTTTTGACAATAACTGACTTTTTTACACACACATATACATATTTCAAGAAAATGTAAACAAACATTTAATAGTGTTCAAGTAACACGCTGTTGTTTAACCACATAAATTATAATATTCAACTTTAATAAACACTTTGCTAACAATACATTGAATAAACAAGCAAGTTGAAAGACAAATTGCTGGTAAAAACATGAGCCAATTCTTTATGAAGAATTGTATCACCAATATAGTGAGATCTGACATGTTTTATTTCTTACCATCCTCTTTGGATGGGTAAGTAGATGGTAAAAACATAATTTTTTTTGTTCATTTGATTTAACTTTGGCTCCAGATTTGTCTGCTCAAACTGCAGCTTTTAGTTATGATTGTTGCATATAAATATCTTTTAACTTTAACATTAACTTTCTCAAAATCAGAATTACTTTTTATTCTTCTCTAAGCTCTGTATCTGTCTTAATTGAATATTTCACATTTTAAATATTAATAATGTATATATATATATATATATATATGTATGTATGTATATCCTATTTATATATACAAATCTTCTGTATCATACTTTCTTTAAAATATTTTTGAATATCTTTTTATATGGGACAGTGATTTTAACATTTTCACAAAAGTTAAAAGATGCTCGCTTCAAACCTTAACTGCTGATCAAACCTCTTAGCATTTAGATGGAAAAAAGATCATATTACCCCACCAATGACTAACCTCTACTAAAAAGGTTTTTTTTCTAATTAATTGTTATGGAGTAAATATCAAAACACGAAAAACATTAAAGCCAATACAATAAACACTTCTGTTAATCATGGGCAAACTGAAAGGAATGTGGACAAAACATCTGCCATTTAAGATTTCTTGGACACAGTATTTCTGACGATGCTGCCACTGCAGAGGCCAAATGGTATTAGTCGAGCTGACTAAGCTATGTGTTAATTATAATTAAATCAATTAATATCATGAAAAGAATTAAATAATAAAATTACTACTTCCAAGTATCACTATGATTTTCAATCATTCTAACAATTAACTATTTGAAATTGAAATTACACTTATTGTCAGGAAAAGAATCAAATACTTTAGAGTAGTGTTTCAGATTATTAACATTTTTGATTACCCTGACCATCCAAGTATCCAAAATATTGCAATTATATATGTAAAAATGGCTCGTTTGGGTTGAGAAAATATTTTACGTAGAGGAGCTAACAGCATTTCGACCTTCTTCGGTCATTGTCAGGTTCACTGATTATATATATATATATATATAATTGTTGCTATTATGTTTGATTTTGTCAAATCAAAGCTACATACTGTGTTACATGTTCTCTGGCCACAAAGAAGTATCAAAATCCAATTTCAGCATCATGGGTGTTTATGTTTTTCTTACTTCAAGTTTGTTTGTTCAGCTTTTAGCTAGCATGATTTTGAGAGAGTGTGATGACTTGACTGTCTCCATCTCATTTAATTTTTCCATTATACTTGCTCATCTTGAATTTATTATAGCAAAGCTAATAAGGCCATCTGCCACTGCCAATAATTTTGAGCTGCTTATTACAGAAGAGGGAACTGGTTGACACCAGTATCCATTACTAATTAACTGAACTATGTGTTTGTTTAATAAACTGTAAATTGCTTTGCCAATTTCTTTACAGTATGTAATGTTTCTAACTTATAATTATATAAATATAATGCTTACTATCAGATAAGCAGAAGAAGATTAGAGAAGAAATCAACAAAACCTATAACCTCCCTACTCTCCATTTGTGTCAGAACATAATAAATATATGATTTAACGCTGTATAACAAGGCATAAATCTAAAGAAGGGGTCAAGAGCTTCTATTCTTTTCTTTTTTCCCCACAAGTTAATAAAAACTAAAATAGTAAATGTTCAAGTACTACTATCTAATATCCAAAAGAAATTATGTGCCAATGTAATTACTTGACTGGGCTAGTAATTACAATTAAATCGTTTTTAAGATTTTGTTGAGTTCAGCAATCTAGTTATGGCCTTAACTAGTTTGCTTGAAAGATAGAATGACAGTAAGAAAGATGTTTTCCATATTTTTTAATGTCCAAAATAAGTGAAAATTTAAGTGATGCAACTGCAGAAATAAAAACTTAAAAAAATGACATCTTGTTTACAAATTCTATACATTTTTCTAATACTACTATAAACAATTATGATATTTACTTTAAGTTAAAAACACTAAAAATTTGGTTATAGTACTAAACAGTTAACTTTTAACATAGTTACCTTGTATCATTCTATTATTGTAAAAGTGAATCATTTCTGGATCCATCATTGAAAAGTTAAATATTGTTGTTACTTCTAGATAATGAGAAACCCACTTGAAATAAAAATGTTGCTCAAAACAGCTGGTATGGGTATTAACATTTTTTATTGATAAAAGTGTTAATACCCATACCAGCTGTTTTGAGCAACGTTGTTATTTGTTCATACAATAATATAATATGAACATACATTCTATTTTTATTCCTATTTATTCACTAATGATTTTCATCCTCTGTAATTTAAAGAAATCAATGTTATTTAATTTTATGTTGTTTAACCTTAAATTTAAGCTACTTGAAAAATGTCCAAAATATTAAGCTTTTATATTGGTTAAGTACACATTTGCCTAATGAACAAAGTGAGTTGTGATTATTTGTTCCCATTGGTTTCCCTTTGTCTCTGAACAGATTTTAGATGCTATGATACCACATCAAATGTTTTGTTAATTTACTGATGAAACACAACTTTAAAAGAAGTTAAAATGAAAGTTGAAGTATTATTGGGTAAAGCAAGCATAAGATTATCACATTATAATAAATATACAGGTTTAAGAGTTCTTACTTATAGTACAGTCAGTGAACATTCCTTTTATTTGTGAATTGTGAAGGTATTTGTGTGTCAAATTATAACTGTTCTAAAGCTATGGAAATTATTTTTCAATGAAAAGACATCAGAGACCTTGAAATAAGGTCTTGAAATAAACTACATATAGTTTACATGCAGTTTGAATGAGCAAAGAAAAACAGACTATTCAGTTTATCAGAGAAACAAACTAACATATGTTCAATGTTTAGAGAAGATTTTATCACAAGGTACAAGAAGTTAACCTAGACACAGGAATTAAGCAAAGAAGTCACATAACTGGAGACTGCTTAAATGTTTAATAACAGTACTTTGTAGATGTGTGATTCTTTGTTTAAACTTACAGTGTTTAATTTCTAATACATGTACTATGTTTTTTTTTAATTACAATGTTTGTAAACATGTTCACCAAATAAGATAAAAATAATCAAAGTTGGATAAGCTTAGTTAAGTTTATTGCTTAGTAAGTATGGTATGCAACTGCAAAATATTATGATGATTCAAATGCTGTCCCTCAATAATTCAAATGTAAGTCAGTGGGCTTATGATGCTAATAGCTGAGTTTCAATATTCATGATGGGCACAGCATGTATAGCTTATAATGCAGCTTAGGAATTAACAAGAAAAGATTCAAATCTTTATAGAATATTATATGTTTATCCTATCCAAATAATGACCTTAAAAAATTGGTTTGATGGTTAATTACTTATTTCTAATTGCAAATATCATATGTTTTAAATAAAATCATCGTAACCTTTATTGGAAGAGTAACACGTGTTTTAGATATTTATCAATTTATTTCTCTTATGCAAGATTGGTGTGGGGACTACTACATATTTTAAGAAACAAGCATAATCATAATCACATGTAAGGTGTTTCAGGTGTAACTTGAAAAGACATATTGCCCAAAACTGCAGATAAAAGCCTCTAGGGAATAAAAACTACTCCAAAAGAATGTAAACTGTTGTATATGTGTGAAAATTGGCCATTAACAGCTAAGAATGTGAGAAATCAACAGCTGTTAATAAGCTACAAAGATAACTAAACACTAAATATGAGTCTTAAAGCCCAATCAGTATAACAAGAACAACAAAGAGCTGACCATGCACTGGAATTATCCAGAATTCTGACCTCTGACCAGAGGAAAGAAAGCCACTTAACAGAATTTTACCACCCATAACTCACCATAAGGGATTGACTGTTACTCTTAAAGTATACCCACAGCTTACATTGGGTAGAATATTTTTCAAATAAATCTTGCCAATTCCAAAATTCAGAGCTCTATTACAGGCCCAAAATGCTTTCTCAAAAAGGGTAGGGGGATATTTGCATAAGAATTTTAATAATAGCGATATTTCTAATTGTAAGAGTGACTTACTAAGACAACATCTTCAATGAGTATTTTTTTTTAACAAATTATGCACTCAATGCCATATTTGTGGCAAAAAGAAAAATTGTTTTTTCCCATTATAGCAAGTCCTTGACAGGGAACTTTTTCTCATTTTCTTCAAATGACACATTAAACTTCAGCTGTGTTTGTGTCAAAACAACTACAAATTCCTTGAAAAATAATTTTAAAACAAAAAAAATTTAATTTACCATCATGTTATTTTTAAATTTAAACTAGAAACTAAAAATTGTTTTGTCAAATGTATTTGTCTTAGAGCATATAATTACTGAAACACAATATATACAATAATTATAAAAAAACTACAATGTTGTTTGTTATAATGAGTACATCAGCTGTATAATGTTTTCAGTTTTAACAGTTATTAGTCAGATCTGCAGTTTTTTTTTAATATTTAGCCAGAGGGAGAGGCAAGATCATTAGCTTGCACTTGAAAGGTCAAAATGTGCATTACTAACTTTAATATTCTTTGTATTTTTTTAAATGATGAAACTTTACATCAGGAAAGAAAAAGGTCAAAATTAAATATCAATGTAACATATCAGAATCATAATGATATTTATCTAAAAGAGCTGCAATACAACCTGATTCATTTTGTTACTATATTTACACAAAACAGTTGCAAAAAGCTACACATTCTCTCAGAGAATGAATAAACGTCATGGATATAAGACTTATGTGACAAGCTAGGGACTTACATGGTTAAATACAAAAAGATCTTGAATTAAATATGCCAAAGAAAGGAGTAAAGATGTATACCTCATCATCCATAAAATCTTCAGGATGTTGTTCAGCAATCTCTGCTTTTTTGACTCGTGATGAGGTGAAAGATGAAGGAGCCCAACCTAAATAAAATAACAGCTAGAACTGTTACACAGTTTTAATGAACCATAGCTACAAAAAGTTTTTTTTTAACAATAAAGAACATTTCTATGAAATCATACAATAGAATAGAAAACCTATAATAAAGTTGGTTAAGAAAACTCACAAATAATTATTCTTTTATTTAGGAGACATCTCGAGTGGGTAAACACATTCATTGTACATCATACTACAAGTAAGCCTAATTTTGGTAAAAATTCATAATAGTTGATAAAACTGTAGATTATAAAATATTAACTATAACTGTAAATCAAGTTAATGTGAAGATTCTTAATAAAAATCCATTAGCACATTGTGGGTGGGTCACAAATTTACTCATTCTGTTCAAAGAGTCAAAGGAATTGGGTGTGTTTTACTTTGTTCTGGACAGTTATTTTTCTGATTTTTGCTTTTAATACCCACACTTTTTATAAATGGCTTTTCAAGGAAAACATAATGTGTTGAGTGAATATGAGATAAATACAGAACTATTTGATGATGACATGTCAGACTTTCCAAATGAAAGTGAATATCCTGACGTGTATGTGTTTGTGGATCATTTGGAAAGTGACTATAATTACAGTAACACTATTAGAATTACAAAGATAAGTAAAGTTGCTGTGTTCTCAACTGGTTCTGAATCAGAAAGTGATGAAAATTTTACAGATGTTCTTGTTAGTGATTTGTTTTTCCATTGTGGTAATAACTGGTCAGCCACCAAACCTGAAATGTTTGAAAGAAATCCAGGGGTCATTATAGCTCCATCCAAACCCAAAAGTATTGCTGCCACAGCAAGTCTAATGTTTGGTGATGACTTGTTTGAAAAGTTTTGTCAGGAAGTATATACTTATCATAATCAAACTGTAGAGAAACTTAAACTGTCATCTAAAGAACTTCGATAGACTGATGTTACAGCTACAGACATCAGGAAATTCCTAGGCCTTATTCTACTAATGGGACAGAGAAGGAAATATAATTGGAATGATTATTGGTCAACAGGTCCTCTTTAGATTAGCCCAATATTTTTGCAGACAATAACAAGCCAAAACAGATTTGAACAAAGTTGGACATTTTGGCATTTCAGTGATAATCAGAAAATGTAGCCTGTTGACAGGCTCTTCAAAACTAAACCAGTACTGGATTATTTCCTCAATAAATTCAGAACATCATACAAACCACAGCAGCAATTGTCACTGAATGAGGGCATGATTCTATGGAGAGGACGTACAAGGTTCTGATCATACAATCCTGCAAAAATTGTGAACTATGACCTGTTGGAGAGTGACACAGGTTCTATTTGCCATATGGAGAATTATGTTACTGATGGAAAAAAATAGAGGAAGCTATTTTTTCAGTTACTAGTCCCAATCTTGGATTGTGGCACCACGTGTACCAGGGCAATTATTACAACATTACTCACATTGCAGACCTGTTCCTAAAACACAAAACAAGAGTCTACAGAACAATCAGAGTGAATAAAGGGTTGCCACCAAGCTTGATGGCTGAAGTTTCAACAATGAAAAAAAGATGGAACAGCTTTCCATAGACAAGGTGATGTTCTTGTTTCCTATATGGAAAGACAAGAGAGAAGTGATAATGATTTAAACCATCCATGACTCACCTGTTTCTACCACAGGCAAGAAAAATAGAACAACTGAAGAATAAATATAAAAAAAGAGCATGTTCTCAAACAGAATGCCCATAAGTGTTGATTGTGCAAGTTAGTACTTCTCATACTACACTAATCTCAGAAAAACAGTGAAATGAGCTTCATCCAATAAACTGTGGCTTTTTGGATTCACATATAATCTATAAAGTCCTGAATCAAAAAAATAAAATATAAGCAATTCCTCTTCTTTGTGGCAAGAGAATGGATTACTGAAAAAGAAAAAGAAGGCTTACTGGACAGTGACATCACAGCAATTAATGAGGCCAATCGAACTATCATAGATCAGATCTTTCAAACCCTATACTTTATTTTGAAATGAAATTCTTTTCATCACATATTCAAGCTCACTTAAACTTGGAGCCAAAAAACAGTTTGTTTCACAATAAGTCTGACAAAGCTTGTAGAAGTTATTGCATGCATTTTGTTATACAGTTTGATGATTAACAAAAAAATGTTATAGTCAGTACGTCATTTAATAAATACTAATATTAAACTATACCAAACAAAACAGGTACTTATTTTTGTTGTTGGTTTACTTTATAATTTGTAAATGGTTTTCTGTTTAATGATATGATGGGCATATTCAGTACATAACCAATAAAAACTGTCACAACTATTTGCAATTTAAGATCCAGAATTAATATAAATTAAAATCACATCATATTATAGCAAGTTACCTCCCTTTGGTGTGGATTCCCATATGTGGTGAGGGGATTTCCTAGAGATGGTTCTGTTCTTTCTGTTTACCTTTTCTGGGGTCTAAATATCCACCCACATGTGCTTGCCATGCATGGTGGCCTGTGAAGGTGAGGAGAGGATCCTGGTGGTTGACAGGTCCAACCCTGGGGGAGGATCCCCCCAGGGTCAATCAATTGGTCCACTTGGTAACATTAGGGTAAACCAAGTACCAGTGTTGGATGTTCTCAATGGGCATTGTGTCTGATGCTGGTGTTTGGGTACAGTGAGTACAAAACCCCAGCATTGCTCCAATGTCCTTGATTGGCATGGTAGTGCACCCCCTTGTAGGGGATGGGGTCAGTGGGCACTGAAATGTATTCCCCTTATTATGGATACCCCTACACTTGAAAAAAAGTAAAAATAAAAATGAAAAAATTGAGAAAAAACAGATCATTGGAAAACAACCATACGTGAATGACTATTGTACAGTCGTCATGTCAGTCAAATTCTGTACTTTGATGTCTAATCATGCACTCCTTATCCAAGAAATCCATAGGGCAAATGTCTCCCTTTTTATTGAAAAGGGATTAGAGGGGCTTGCTAGCTCCCATAAATCAGTAAAAAAAGTTATGATCTTGAGACATTTTTGTGGAAACATCTTCACCACAACATATTAAACTTCTCCTGAAATTGGGGAGCATTGAGGATATACGTGTTAAGGTTACTCCCCATGCAACTTTGAATTCTTCCAGAAGAGTTATAATTGAGAAAGATTTAAAGAACATTCCCAAGTTGAAGATCCTCACTGGTTTCTCCAGTCAAGGCACTTATGCAGAGCACTGAGTCTTCACTTGCAAAGACATAATTATGGTACCTACAAATGTAATTATTTTGACATTCACATCTCCACGTTCACCTGCCACTACCAAAGTAGGATACATATATTGTAAGGTTAAACCATATATTCCAAACCCTCTCCAATGTTTCCAGTGCTAGAGATTTGGACATTCAAAGACCTCTTGTCATGGATCTTTAACATGTGCTTGTTCTGGTGGCAAAGACCATGAAACCTACGAATGCTAATTTGAACCACCCTATGTCAACTGTAGTGGTTCACACCCCTCATACCTTTGTTCTTGCCCTAAGTGTGGTGGAGAAGAAAGAGATACAACATTTAAAAACTGTAAATAATATCTCTTATCTGGAGGCTCAGAAATTAATGTCCCTCACTCCATCATGGACATATGATGCTGCACACTGTTCCACTGATACAGTAAATGTGCAGATGGATCTCTTCATGCCTCCAACAGAATCATTTTCAAATTACTTGAAGTGTATTTTGCCCTCCATGATAAAGAGATAAATGAGTCAACATCTGCTCCCAATTCTGCCCCCATTACTTCTTCCAGCAGCTCCCTGGATCTACTTCCTTTGGCTCTAGGTTCTAGCATTTCCTTGGGTCCATCTTCTTCTCTGTCCCTGAGATGCAGAATGATCATTCATTCATTCCCTCAGTCACCAGAATCTTTTTCCAATGACAAAGACCAACTGAGACAGGACAGAATCCATGGAGGTTAACAAACCACCTTCTAATAAAGAGAGTAAAGAAAAAAAAAAAAAAAGTCGATAACAGAAGGGCACCCCACCCAATTCGCCTATATATAAGGAAAAATTGCTACTTTGATGCAGTGGAACTATCAAGGTTTATGTTGTAATCTGGATGTTATCAAAGCACTGATTGATTCTTTCCTTACTGTTGTTTCTGGTTGTTTCTAACTGGATCTGGCAGGAGAATGTTTTTTCTGATGTGTGGCACCAGGTTACTGTCCTACTTTTCTCTAAGCCTGGAAAAAATCCCAAGATTCCTTCAAACTACCATCCAATAGCTTTGACGAGCTGTCTTTGTACGACCTTAGAGATGATAGTTAATGCTCGTCTTGTTTGGTTCCTTAAATCAAACAAGCACCTCTGGCCCACCCAGCATTGGTTCCAGTGACAGCGCTCCACTGTAAACTGCCTGAATTGGCTTGAAATGTCAATCAAAGAAGCCTTTCTCAAATGACAACATTTTGTGTCAGTAGACTTTGGCTCCACTGTGGACCACCTAAATTGACTTGAAATGTCAATCAAAGTAGCCTTTCTCAAGTGACAACATCTTGTGTAAGTATACTTTGACCTTGAAAAGGCTTATAATACTACATGGAGGTATGGCATTTTGCAAGACCTCCACTTATATGGGTTAGGTGGCCATTTGCCCATTTTTATTAAAATACTTTTAATGGGTTTGACACTTTCCCATTCTTACCCACAGGAACTTGAAATCCCTCAGGGCTGTGTCTTGAGTGTCACACTTTCCAGTATAAGGAATAATGCCATCACTGGACAACCTCCTACTGTTGCAAATAGGCTCTATATTGACGATTTCACATCTTTTGTTAGTCGTCGAACATGAGGTTTATTAATCAGGAGATGCAGATTACCCTCAGTCATTTACTGAAGTGGACCACAGCAAACAATTTTAATTTTTCTCTCCCTAAAACATTTTGCATGCTCTTTTGCCTTCAATGGGGTATTCACCCCAATCCTAAACTCCGTGTCAGTAAAGTTGTGCTTCCCGTGGTTCCTGAGCCACAGTTCTTGGGGCTTATCTTGTGGAATATCCAGTTTCATGACTGAGTGCTTTACCAGACTAGAATGAACCTACAATATGTGAATTTTGGATGAGTACACCTTGTCAAGCAAAGCTTGCTATTGAGAAATAAAAGTTAATGCACACTCACCCTCACGTGCCAATGACATTTTAGGGAGAAAGCTCAATTTGAATAAAGGAGGTTAGAAAAGCAATGGTGTAGAATGCAAGAAAATTCAATGACATACACATCAGATCATCAATGACAACAGGTAAAAAGGAAAACAAAATAAATTTTAAGGGACAGATGGAATAAGAAAAATGAAGCCAAAGACTTAAGAGAGATTGGGAAAGGGTATCAGGTCATCCCATAAGTAGTGTCATTTGTAACACTACAATTTAAAAGGAGAAAAAAAAACACTCAAATAACAACTTAAATCAATTATGTATTTTCCATCATTTTCAATAGCAGTCTGCCAACATCTCAAAAGATTTTCAATAACATGCTTATAAAAATCAGGTGGTTTTGAGACAAAAAAGATGCAAAGTCTATTTATAACTCATCCATAGAAGTGTTTTTCATTCAGATGATGATGCAAGCTTCTGAAAAGATGGTAATCTGAAGGAGTAAGATCAGGAGAATAAGGAGGATGGGGAAGTTTCTGCTAAGCTCTTCAATTTTTCTGGATGTGATCCTAGCAGTGTAAGGACATACATTGTCATGGTGGAAAACAACTTTTCAATTTATCAAAACAGGTTTTTTGTTGTTTTTTTAAGTGCAGGATTCAGTCGATCCTGTTGCTGACAGTATTTCTTAGCAATGATTGTTTGGTTTGGTTGTAACAACTCAAAATCTATTACACCACCTTTATCCAACCAAACACAAAGCAAAACCTTCCTAGGGTGTAGGTTTGCTTTTGGCTGTGGTGTAGCTGGTTCTCCTGCGCTAACCCACTGTCAACAGTACTTAACATTTTGATAAACATTTCTCATCACCAGTTACTAGGAGTTCAAAAACAAAGCTTAAAGTTCATGAGAGTGAAGAGATGTGCAGATGTCTACTCATTCTTTCACATAATCAGCTGACAACTCATGTGGTATCCATTTTCCCAACTTTGAAACTCTACCAAGTTGTTGCAAATGTCAATGGACAGTGGAGGGAGATAAATTGAGTTTCATTTTGCACCAAATCCCAAAACAGCACAGTCTGGGCATCAAAGAGATCATTCTTAACCTAATTCAAATATCAACACTTCATTTAAAAATTTCTAGCAGAAATTATCAAACACTGATCATATCTGAGGTAATTGTTCTAATTCCAATGCCTTCTTCAGTGTGCAAGAGAGGTTTTACTGCACTTAATAGTTAAAATAGACTGCAGATCTTTTCTAAAAATAGAAATAAATCACATGATGATGATATCAATTGAAGGCTTAGTTACTGACAAATATCACCCAGTCCAAACTGTTCATTTTTAATACAGCAGAAGAATAAAGTTTGGTATGTAGAGTGAACTAAATGAGGATGATTAAAATAATTCTTCACATTATCTTTCTAGAAAAGGACTAATCACATTCATGTGTGATACCTATCATGAAATAATGCTTATTGTATAAGCTATTGTGTTTGATTCTTCACATATTTTAATCTCTTATCAACTGCAATAATTATACACTGAAAGCAGTAACTGTATTATTGTGTTCTCATAGTTTTTATTTTAAAAATATTTAAACCAAAATTAAGCATTATAAAATTGGCAATTTTCTACTTTTTAAAATCAAGAATATGAAAATATAAGTTGAGGCCACAGACTGGACATGTCAAGAACATAGTAGGATAGGTAAATATAGCTTGTTACCTGTCCAATGGACGAAAATATGAAAAACTTGGATGTCAGAATCTGCTATTGCACATGAATAACCTTTAATTATTGCAATTTATATGCATCCATTTTTGCAAAGGTGATCCTGCTTGAAATTTTTTAAATGCAATAAAAAAAATATGGATAATAATACACCAGTCAAAGTTAAATTACATGTCCATATTTATTTATTACAAAATTTAGGTGACTACATGTGTGCAAACTTATATTATAAAGTTGAAGGAGAAACAAAGAGGGAAATGTGTTTCACAAAACTACACCAGATAAAACAAAATAAACAACAAGCAGTATTACACATTTTAAAAACTTTAATATTTAGTGATTTCATTTTCTTCACTTCCTGGAAGTAAATATAAATAAATGTAAAATATAAAAATATGTGATAAGAAAAAAAAACAAGAAAAAATTTAAACATTAATTAGTTGTAAAAGATTATATGCTTTTCAAAGCTAAAAAAAAGAATTTTAAATAGAAAAAAAAAACAATGTCCACTATAAGTAAAGCAGGAAAAGTACATCTACAGATATATCAATTTCTGAATCTCCAAGTACATATTCTTTAAATTCAATACATACCCTCTTTGGTACCTACAGTGTTGAAATATCCTGCTGAAAACCCTCCAGTAAAAGCACCATGAAAACGAATTCTTCCTGCTTCATCTGTAACTCTTTGATCTTGTGCAGGTTTTTTTAAAGGAACTTCATCTGTAAGAAACATACCTCCAGTCAAAACAATCAAAGTAATTTTTAAAACATTAATTATAATTCATTTTTAGTGTCAGTCAGACATTTCCACCATTGCTAAAATAAAATATTGTTTTGTTAATTAGCCACATTTGGATGCAAGTCCAATAAAGAGAAGACTATTATTCACATAAATTACCACTACATATAAACAGGGCTGGAACATTAGTGGAATTTTCAAGGTGGTAAATTATTAGGTTCCCTGAATCCAAATAATGTATGACTTATTATTCACATGATCCCTGGATATTTGGAATAACTGAAAATAGAAATAATCAGAAACTAGTCAGTCAAGCTGATCAGCCTTGAATTAATTGAAAATACTGAATTATCACAATAGCAATATTTCAATAAGTTTGATTGCTAGAATAATCTGAAAAAATAATTGGAAATTTTATTATTTGCACAAATTATGAAACTGTTCAAAGCTGAATAACCTTGAATTAATTGAAAATGATAATGAAATATGATTTTTTTATAATTTTCATTAATCAATTATTTTTATTTGACATAAATCAGCCTTATCAATACCTACAGGTAACTGATTATATTGAGTAATGAAGCTAATCCTATGCACATGGGCTGTCACTTCCACTGACCTTGTAATAGACATGTCACAACTTTTTTTAATCCTTCCATACAGTTAGTAACCAAGAAAGTATCCTCAAGAGTAAATATACTATAACTTTGGATAACTTAAGAAAATCATTACAAAATTTGTACATGTTATTAGTAAACATTACAAATATTTTGTAAGAAAATATCTGGTTAAATTAGGTACGAAGATTATTTTAAATTAAAAATTTTCTTGTAAATTTTTTCTTTGAGAATGCTGACAATCCAACATGCATAGTAATTTTGATTTTAAGATTAAAAATACTTTTGTGTGTCAGAACATTCTCAAATTTCAAATGTGAAATCTTTATAACCTTCAGATAATAATTATCAAATGTTTAAGGTAAAAATTTTATTATTTTCATTACTGCATCTCTGTACAAGTTGATTCAATTTTACCAACTTCATAACCTCCATAAAAAAATTTTTGATGCACGAGGTTTTTGTTATAGAATTACTGCAACTTATAACAAGAAAACATAAATTTGTAGTCTAAATAGATTAAATTTTGGTCATGTGTGGCTAACAATGCAGAATTTATAATGACACATGCATGTTATTGCACCCATTAAGATGAAAGCAATGTTTATTCTTCACAAAATGACCCACCTTAGCTGTGTTTTAGCAGGCAAGTAAGTTGCAACTTTATAATTTATGTATATATTTTTTATTTGTTATATATATATATTCTTAGTAAAACTCAAATGTAACAGAAATTTCATAGGTCAGACAATAAGATTCAAATGAAACAAGTTAAACAGAAAAAATAAATCACAAGATCAGTCAATTACAAAGCTTACAGTCCTTGTATTGTGCTTAAAATTGATCAATTGTATACCCAATGCTTTTCCACTGTAATATATTACTTTTGATGCTAAAGAACATGTCAGAACCTAAGATTACTAAGATAAATATTTATAATTGTGAAGTCATTCTCAAAAAAGTACTATTGATTTTATCTCATATTTTGCAACGTTTCATTTCACTGTATATTGCTATAGATAGTGTTACAGTAGAGAAAATAAGAGAAAAAATATTAAGCATATCTTCATGAAACTTGGCAAGCTATTTTCTTGAACCTTGCCAAATTTCATGAAGATATACTCAATACTTTCATAGTTATATATAGTTTCAAATTACATGGGGGTTATATGGTCAATTAAACTGACTGAAAACATATGCATAGGGTCAATTGCCCAACTCTTATGTAGATATCAATGTTTTTACCATAGGTTAATTTTTTTTTTCTCTGTTATTAATTCTGCTGCCATGATACAAAGCAACTGCAATAATTCTGAACTATTATCAAGTTACTAAAGAAAACATTTTGATAAACAGTTTTGATTGTAATGTAAAAATGCATGCAAACAAGATATTTATGTATCAGTACTTACATATACTGAAAATACACAATTGCTGTTTTGCCCAAAATGACACATGCTTAGTACTGCTTTCATAAACATTAAGTTGAGAAACAAGAATAAAAGTTGTATGTAATCAATCTCAACCTGTTAAGAACAGAGAAAACTACACGACTGTGATGCATCACTTTCTAAAGTATTCATGTTCATTTTACATTGAAATGTGTGAAAATGCTTCATAGCAAATGGTAAGAAAGTAAGTCAAGATCATCACAGTCAAATTTGTTAATTACTCTCAATGAACTACAGTAAGCATAATTCTTTAGGTTTTATGATATAACAATAAACTTCTGGAAAATGGATTTTTTAACCATATCTTGAGCAAAACATTTATTTCATTCATCATTTCACTTAACTTCTATAGTTTAAACAATTCTAATGTTGTGAGGTGAAAGAAAAGATTGCCTACATAATTCATGTGGCCCTGGTTTCTGCCAACATACCCAAAATGTAGGGTCTGCAATATCATAGATACAAAAACAAAGTAAAATTTGTATATTTATTATGAATAAAGACTAGCCTAAAGCTGAACACAAAGAGAATGGAACTGTAATATATTAAAAGCTACCAGTTAATTTTACTTCTCTAATGTTTCCACATAACTAAACTAAAAACATTTTATCATGTTCAGTTCTTTAATGCATTACTGGTTACTTGAGAAAACTACCATATAGTGTAATTAACATGAAAGCTTTACTTCATTATGATTTATACTTTTATTGTAGTAATTACTATACTGTACCACATGATTTTTAGGCATTAACCACTGGTTAAATCTTATATCACATATAAATGAAAAAATATTCCTTAATGAAACAAGCATTAGGAATATTAACAACTAAGACAACTTAATGGTCTATCTCAGTATCAAGTAAATTTTACTTTCATTTTGTGAATGAAAACAGTTAAAACATGGAATTAACATTCAGTAGCTTACATATTTATCATTCACTGATGAATCCCTTTTTGTATATTAAGTATTCTCTGAAAGTATATTAAAATACTCAAATGATTAATATACAAAAAGGAATTCACTGATGAATTTACAAACTAATAAAATTAAGTAATAAAACATTAATAATGTAACTTAACAGTATACTAAAATATGACAAAACTTTATATAAATTTATTAAGAAACATACCAATATACAAAATAAAGGTTTATGAACATATTTGAAAACAACTGTTAGAGATGTTGTCTCACCTTCTTCCAAGGGCTCAAGTGGAGTTCCATATGCAATATAACATTCAACATCATCATCCATGACGATCAGTTTCATTAAATCATTCCTTATGATAATAATAATTTGAAACCACTAGAATCTATCTTGTCAGCTGTATAGCATAAAATGGCATCCAGGAACTTTCAGTAGAAAAAAAGATAAAGGATGTTTTTGTCTTCATTAGTCCTTAGAAAGAATGATTCTTATTGCAGGCACTAGAAAAGAAACAAAATCTAAATTCAATTAAGATGCTTTATTTCATAGCTTTGCAATTACTTAAGCATATGAAGTTAGCAAGTTATGTAAGCTACATAAGTACTCATGAATTTCCAGTTACTCAATGAATACAAGTAACATAATACCTGAGCTTACATTCAGAACAAAATGTTAAAATTTCACACTCAGAATTGGTGGAATTTCTAACATCTTAACATCTTCTTGGAATTTGGAGACCATTTTAGATGTTCATTATTAAAATTAATATGCAATTCATTTGTACACTGTATTCACCACAAAAACTCATATTCCTTGTAGTATCAACAAACATAGTTCCATAAATCATTAACACAAGTTTTCACTAAATGTACAGTTTGTGAGTAATAAAGACTAATAATTAGTAGCTTAACATATTATTAGCTAATTATATTCTGGTTCCTGTATAACTAAAACTTTTACACCTCCATTTGTCCAAAGAAAATCTGATAATTATGTAGCCAATGTTGGATATACAAGACTGTTCAGTTTAAGTTACTATTTCATTTAAATTAGTGATTTAATATTTCATGATTACTCAGTTTTCATAACAAGAAGTTTAAATTAACTGATGTGATAAGAGACTTAAAGAATTATAAAAGAACAAGAGAGATCTCTGAAAATGTACTATGTCAACAGTGAGGATTTCTTTAAATACATCAAGAGTAAGCAAAATGCTGTAATTGGAGTAAGTACTTTGAGAGATAATAAATAAAGGTCCAGTTCTTACAATAATGAGAGCTCAGTTATTAAATTCTACATTTTTCAATTTTCATTAGTGAAGTTTTAATAAAAATTTCTTATTCTGAAAGTTGTAATGTGGGAGCCAGATTGAACAAAGTGTTCATATTTACTCTGAGAAGTCAAAGATTGGATACTTTTAAGTCCTTGAAATGTAGTAGATGCCAGAAGATTGCAGGATAAGTAATTCTACCCTTCTATACAGAGGAAGTAATAAAATGTCCTGATATTTACAGGTCTGTTAATCTTACATCAATAGTAAGAAGTTTTAAAGTCTTATAATAACAAATTTTATTCAGTCATTTAACAAAGTTTAAGTGGCCCAGTGTGGCCAGGTGATTGTGATGTTCAATTCGCAATCTGAAGGCCATGGGTTTGAATTCCCATCAAATCAAACATGTTTGCCCTTTCAGCTGTGGGGATTCTATAATGTGACAGTCAATCCCACTGTTTGTTGGTAAAAGAGTATCTCAAGAATTAGTAATGGATGGTGATGACTAGTTGCCTTTCCATAGTCTCACACTGCAAAATTAAGGATGGCTAGAACATATAGCCTTCATGTTATTTGCATGAAATTCAAAAGAAACAAAGTTTAAAATTTTCTTGGATAATAAATATGGTTTTACTAAGAAAAAATCTTGTCTTGCTAATCTTCTGACATTCTTTGAAGAGATTACTGCTCATGCAGATTAGGATAGGGGAACAAATTTCAAAAATCATTTGAGAAGTTTCCATTTATGAGGCTTGTAAAATAAATTATCTTTATAAATGTAGGAGGTAAGTGAACTCCTTGGATAGAAAACTGACTAAATAAATTGTTGTTGTTATAAATGGATTAATGCCACAAGTAGGATATCCCAAAGCTCAGTGTTAATACCTTTGCTGTTTTCAATTTTTATCAATGACAAAAAAAAATAGTCAATAAAATACTTAAATTTTCTTATGATATTAAGGATGTTCCTGGCTATGAGAAGAATGCTTCTTTGCATAACAATTTTGATAATTTAGTTAGTTAGACAAATGGACAACAGATGCAACGTAATTCATTGAGGTTATAACAGTCTGAATTATTAGTATACTTTTGTGGAAATAATGTGTCATGAAAAGATCTTGGTTTCTGGTTGGTCAGTCTCTAAAGCCATCCAAGCAATGTGCTATTAATAGTGATAGGGCAAAAATTATTTTAGATTGTATTTATTGTATAAATATTGAATATATGTCTCAGAGAAATTCTGAAGTCGAAGGAGGTTATAATCTGAATGTATAAGTTACTAATTAGGCATCATTTGGAGTACTGTATTTAATCTTTTAACACTTAATTCTTGGAAACAGTTTCGAGGAGAGCTACTGGGATAATACTTGGGGTACAGAGATTATCATACAAGAAAGTTCTCTTAGGAAAAAGTTTAAAAGGATCTGATTGAGATGTTTCTTTAGTAGTTTTTCATATTTGTGACATTACTAAGCTAACAGAACACAAATTTTGAATGGGATTGTTAATGTCAATGCATCATCTTTTCTATACTTAACAAGGACAATGGTAAAACTAGAGGCCACAAATATACATATTGGCAGGGTAGGAGTCATCTTTTGCTAAGTTTTATTTTTCTAACAAGGTGGTTGATCTTTGTAAACACTTTGTTGATGGAGTAAACACAAGAGAGTTTAATGGGGAGAGCATGATCAAAATTTGACCACCTCTGATTTTTTTGTTTGTTATTTTTGGTCATGTAGGCATGGGATAGCCTACATAAACTAATATATCTATTATTAGAGAGCTCCAGAACATTATAGTTCCCAGCCATTGAAGAATGTGAATAAAATATTGTAGCTGCAAATACTTGTCTCAAATAAAATATTATTGTACACCAAATAACAAATGACATAAGTCTACAGTACCAATACATGCTGAATTTAAATGATTTATTTCAAGGCAACACTACTCCCACTAGCTGTAGATTGGCTTTAAGGAAATTGTGATGATTGCTAATGCATCCTCTCTTACTGGGCAGAAACTAACAAGCAAATTTTAAAAACCAAAATCAGGGCATTAGTTTAAATTGGTTGTACCAATAAAATTCAGTGATACATCAAACAATATCTCTCTTCATGCTCTACTTTGGTTTTACTGGATCCAGAAGCATTTACTATTTTAAAATACACAAACAAAACTTTAAAACCAATCTAAATTCTTTTTAGCCATTGAATGTATAAAAACAAAGCCAACCACAAATCTTGTGATGCATGTTACATAATGCATAACATGATACACAGATACATCTGCCGAAATCAACCTAGCAGCACATCAGACAATAACAAATGTAAACAGACTACAAGTTGTTTGGACAATAGTTTGCTTTATGTCATATCATTGTGTATGTGATTAGAGTAAAAGAATATGTGCTATAATAGTTTAAGAAAGAAAAAACACTAGTTACAATGATAATAAAAACTTGGAACTAATTTCACACAACCTGATAAAATAGTCTATGATAAAAGCAGCATGGATGATGTATCAATTACATCATGAAATGACATAGAACAGGTAAGTAACTGTCAATGACAGTATTTCAAGTTTATAATGATTGTGACTACAGAATCTCTCCTATACTTTCTTATATACATAGGTAAGTTCATAATTAATTTGGTTATTAACAATTTTCATTTATCCAGAGAATATGAATTAACATGCATTAATTTGAAATTGATAGACTTTACTGGGACTACATTTTATCTTACCTTGACACAAGTGTCATACGATATCAGGTTACAAGATGAAGCAGTTATTTAGTATCAAACACTGTCATTTTGTTAAAATTGTGGTGTGAAAGGTCTATATACAGGTATGATTTTTGTTTTTTTTTTATTAATTATTGAGCACATAATTGAGCTTTGCAGTGTAAATTTACTAACTTATGACTGTAGATTTTAATGTGTGAATGTTTTTATTTTCATTAATTATAAATCAATGAAACACCTACTACTATTGTCCTAAACTTTTTATCATCAGCAAATTGAACAATTTATTGACCATTTCTTTTTCTTCTCTGATCCCTGCTTATAAGACAACTAAAGAAATACTATTTAAAAAAAAGAAATTAAATGTAGGAATCACAAGCATAAATCCTTCAAAAAATTATGGATGGCATTTGCATCACAATACATAATAGCAAGGATGATTCAAGTTCCACCCTTACTATCTTTTTTGCATTTCTTTTCAAGAACTTATATTAGGCATCCCAACATTTACTTCCACTTTTGATAAGTTTATTTCTTTACTTATTCACTTATTTTTAATGCATTGTTTCAATAGACATAGGACGGTTGTATTTATAACCAAGTTCTACATACAATGCAGTTCCAACCATAACATTTACTATTTACCCATTATTGAATGGTAATTCCCGTTTCACCTTGTATTTAAGTTTTTTTAAGAGAACAAATTTCTGTGGTAAAGCTAACTTCAAGACGTAACGATAACATCATTTATAGTAAAATTATGATTTCTGCAAAAAGTACTACTAGTTATTAATAACATTTAAAAAAACAGACACTTCACCTTAAACTGTCATCTTAATGAAATTGATTGAAACCATTGTTCTGGTGTTTATATTAAGTAATCAAAAAGGTGAGGAAAAAGAAATTTTAAATGTTTTGCTATTATATTTACAGACATTCTGAGAACTTAAGACTCTCATTACACAGATATTGTTATAAAAGGAAACAATGTATAACATTGTAAAGTCCTAATGATCTATTGAGGATACATTTAAAATACCATTTAAGTGAACAATCCAAGCCATTTCTACACAACCAGTGCTACTACCTGCCTGATTCTATTTACTAATTTTTTTGTGGCATGTTGTCAAGTTTGTTTATTTTTTTAATCTAAGCCCATCAACTTTCTCCTGTCCCAATTACTTTAATTTCCAAATTTTTATACTTACCACCAAGTGATCAATATATACATGAATCAGATGTATCCTTACATTCCTTACTGAGTGCTCAGGGTAAGAAAAAGGAAATACTTCAATGATGCACTGCTAATGCTAGGCACTCAGATGTAAACTATTTAAGATTACCATGAGAGTTGGTATAATCAAAAGCATAGTTCACTACCTTTCATGTAAGTTATGATCTCTTAACTTGTTTTAGATAAAATAATGGTAAAAAGTGATTTTATTAACCTTCACAAGATTATTTGTTGAATCAATAGGATAAAGGCCTCTGATTTTATGTGCTATATTCTGAAGATAATAAGCCACAAGATTAAAATTTGAAGTCAGACTAAACTCCTGTTATACAGTTTTACTTTTATAAATTGGTGATCTGTATCCTGAACAAGTTCTATTAGCACTTGCAGAGACTGGCATCTAACACAAGTTTAAAATGAATGGATTATTTACTGAAATGTTCTAAAGCTTTTCTCAAGGATGTTTGCACCTCTACTACTACCACCAACAGCAATTTATTTTATGAGCTAACAACCTGGTCTGTCTTTTCCAAACCTTAAAATTATATTTTTTTATTTTCAAAATACAACACAAAGAATTCCATCCCAAGAACTTTATGATCCCCAATAAATCAACATCCTTCCTACTAGATAAGGAGACCAAATCTATGCAAAGTACTCCAAGTGAGGTTTCACTAGTGACCTGTATAGAGACAAGTACTTCTTTTGAGTTGTAATTTGCTAAATCTAGTTGTTATATTGTTAACTTATTTCAGCTTTTATATATACACTTACTTATGGCAGTCAGTTTAAAATCACTGTAAAGATTATGTACTGCATTATAAGTATCTATGACTAAATATATATTTATCTGTAGTCATTTCATTAACACATAACCAGTTAAAGCATACTGAGATTCTATAATTCTTACCCAATCAAGGTTTATGTTATTAGTAAGGTATGTCCAATTTAGAGTTTATCAATCAGAAACAGTGCCTCAACATTAGTATTAGTAATATTAATGATACTGATAGTACTTGTGGTATTAATGGGCACCTAAACAAATATTTTCAGAGGGAAATGTATGTAAGGAGTCAGCTTTTAGTGTAAGCCAACAGACTAAAAGAATACATTTTAATAAAAAATATTTAGTTTAACAATGATGTTAAGTTTGTATCACAACACGTGCAATGATTTTTGTAATGTAAGAAGGGAGGGGCAAGTACCTTTCCACTCTCTTGCAGATACCCCTGATTCCAATTGGCGATATTATTACAGCATATGTATCCCAAAAACTGTCATTCGAATTTTGCACTAATGAAGAAAGGCCCACTTTTCTAAAGCACTCAGGCTGTAGGGTTTCATATCATGTCGCTGTTAGTGTGATTTCTTGAACCTACGTGTTTTCGTAAGAGTGACATCATGAATGAATCCTAGAACATTACTAGTAGTAGACTATTATTAGGAAAATTAAAACAAATACAGCATCTACACTTCGTAAATTATAGCATCAGTATCATTATTAGTACTACAGTATTATGTTCATGTTATGATATAATGGACACAGAGAATAGCCCCATCATATTTCGTTTCAAGCCTTACCTGAACTTAACTTTATTTAATTAATATTTCTTAAATGTAATTCACAAGATATTAAAACTCGAATCCAACACCCTTTATCAATTGTTAAAAAATACTAATTGCAATAATTTAGAAATGATTTAACAATTTGCGTCATCTGGCGGACGTGTATAATTAATGTAATTGTGATTATTATTTATATATTATTAAAATAACATATTTTAGCGTTAAAGGCAAAGCTGCTAAAGCTAACTGCGACTGTCCAAAATGTTAAACTATTTACCAGTAGGAAGGTAGCCAGGTTAGTAGCACCCTACAACTCACCATCCATGCCAGAGGATTTTCTTTTACTCTTATAACGAACTTACAACGTAAAATGCGGAAAGTATATTGTAGTTTTGTAGTATCAGGCCTGACTAATGGGCTCCGAAATCTAAAGCTCTACACAGCTAACTTGCACCGAACACATTTTTGACGTCTGTAAGCAAAATTATTATATTGTAATATGTGAGAATATCATATAATTTTACCTTATATAGTAATATATGAGTTTTCATAACTGTTGGTATTTCACTTATTCTCCTTTCTTTATCCTCTAGGGACTGACTAATCGTTTTCCGTGGATATTACAAAAGTACAAGTAAGATATGGCTTTAAAGGTTAGATTGTAATACCTTTTCGCTATCCAATAATGATATCGCTATAAAGCCACAACCACCCATTACTATTCATGGGTAAAAATCATAAGGTAACACTGTAGACTAGACAAAGTGAACTAATTTACTTAAAGTCTTAATGTGCTTCCCTTATTCAGTTGGAGAGAGTTATATTACGAAATTTCAAAAAAAAAAAAAAAGTCATCAGTTTCTGAAAGATCGCGATTTTTAGTTTCTACAGTAGTCAATCTAAGAGGCTGGAGACCATCCTAATAGAATAAACTGTCTTGTATGTGCGAGTATGTGGTTGTGTTTTGTTTTATTTGTTCTTAATAAAAATTGTGTTTTATTTTTGTGAATTTTGTCCATTTTTTATGCTAGTAATACTAAAAATGAGGCAGTTTAAGTTATTTACTGAATTTATTCCCTTATTTTTTATATGAATGTATTGCTTGTGTGAGACATAATCTATCTTGTACGGAAATTAGTTTTGAGTGCAAATTAGACAAGTTGATCCAAAGAAAAAATTTTGATACCGTGATCAGGACTTATTGTGAAGCTTTTGTGACTGGTAATGATCGTACTAGCTCCCACTTTTTGAGTTTAAAGGAGTTTTAAAGATTACATTTGTATAATAAAAATTAAATTTTCTGGACGTGGAAATACACCAAACTGAGAAGAAGAATTCACGAGCAGATAGATACAGTTGCACAGGAGAGATGATGCATCTAGGATAAGTAATCTCCTGGATATAAAACTTTTGTCAATATTGCGAAGATTCATGACATCAGTTATTCTGCAGCTTTTAACTTAAGTTGGTTTGCTTGTGTCTGAAGCACCTAGGCTAGTCAAGCAGCTGGTGTGCCTGAAGGTCAACCTCAGTGAAAGGATAAGAGAACAATTAAGATTCATAGGAATGATTTTATGCCAGGAGAGTGTGAGATCAGTTGGGGAGATCGCTAACAAAAACTTAAGCTGTTGCCAACCAGACAAGACTTTTAGAACGTGATGGGTAAAATGTAGATGTATAACTGGTGGACATTAACTGCCAGTTATAGTTGCTTCTCATGCAGGTAGGACATTAGGCATCCATAAAAAAAAACCATAAGTCACAGGGCGAGGGACCCTTTAAAAAAACGGGCTTAAAACTTAGGACTAAAAATATTTACTGGTGTAAAAGGAAGTGGAATGTCTCAGTCACATAGTAGGAAGAGAAAATCCCTGCAAACCAAACTAAGATATATATTCCCAAACTGGCCTCGAGAAATCTGTAGTTTTCTTAGTTTCACGTCCTACTACCGATAATTTGTTGAGAACTTTTCGGATATAGCAACACTATCTCATAAAAGTAGAAGTGCACTTTGGATAAAATGAGATGTGTAAGCAAATATTCTAACCCATAAAGCTTCCTTTACTGAAGGTTCAAATGCTGGTCTATCTCTGTCACGATTTAGAATTTTAATTAGACACTGACACTACTTGCTGAACGCTACTCGCATGATAGAATGTTCACTGCCCAAGTTGATCATGCTTTACTAAAGTGGTTAGTAAACTTTAAAAATTCTGAGGAGATTATAGCATGTTGAGCCACAACATGACAATAATATGACTTTGTCATTGTTTATTGTCTGATTCTGTAACATGTAAATGTGGATTGGCTGACGTGCTACACAGAGAGATCTTGTCTGTTCATAGTGTCCTGATCTTTGACACATTTTGAGCTGAAACCATGGCCATTTCAGCCATAGCTAATGATGATTATGAAGTAACTAACTCAAATAAAAGATGAATGTCAAGGTTTACACTTCAGGTGCTCTAGGGTGAACAACTAAAATATCCAAATGTAAAACACGTGCTCCTTGCTCTCCAGCAAGACTAAGTCAGATCAGTACTAGCAAAGGAGCATTGTATGGACATGTTTACATTGTGGCGCCTGTATTATCAATTACAAGTGCAGGATGTTATCTGCTGTCGACATAATCAGTCTTAAAACTAGGCAACTGCTTGAGGCCCCACACGTGGAAGGGCTCTAGTACTCTTCCTTTTCATCTACTTCTGTGTCTTCTTATCAGCATTTACTGAATATTGCCCAGGGCTCCAAAATGATTAAAACTGCCCTTGCCTATGTGGCATGGTACTCAGCAGTATTGTAGCTAACTGTTTCTCATCTTTGAGGCAAGAGATACTCTGGACACTAAACAATTTCGAAACTGAAAAGCATCAGGGTGTAATCTGCACGCTTACTAACTCTCAATGGCATTTTTTCTATGAGTAAGTTTAGATGCTTGGCCTTGGTCTAAACACTGTACTGTGTGCACTAATCGAAACAAAATTACCGAGACAAGGCAAATTATAACAGCAAACTGTTGGATCTCCTTTTCAGAAGATAGCTCTGGATATCATTGGTCCGTTATCAAAGATATCAAAAGGGAATCGTTACATATTTGATGTGATCAACTACTTTACAAAGTGGACTAAAGCCTATCCTTTGATAACTATACTAGCCAAAAAGATAGTGGATTCGTTAGCCTAGGACTGTACAACACGATTCAAAGCACTGGAAGAAATATACATAGACCATAAAAAAAATTTAACAGTCAACTGTGTGCTGAGTTGTGTAAAGTGTTAGGTGTGATGGAGGCTCAAACTCTGCCTTGTTATCCCCAGTCAGATGGTGTGGTAGAGCAAGTAATTACAGACTTCTAAGCATCTGCCTGTAAAATTTGTGACCTAAATCATAATCAATGGAATTAACACTTGCTACATGTAATGATATACAGAACAATATAGCAGAGATCGACTAGATATTTGCTGAACTGCGTGATGTTTGTACAGAAGTATTGCCTCTTGTAGACGTAATGTATGGTATGCCACCCCAACATAAAGTTAAACAATGTCCACAAGTGTATATGGAATGGATAAGGTCAATGATGGTTAATGCACGTGAGTTTGCTCAACAACAACTCGAAAAGGTCACAAGACAATAGAAGAAATCCTAAAATTTGAATGTTAAAGAGGATAGTTCTTTCAATGGAAAGATTGGGCATAGTTGTTATATACGTCAACTGTATGAAATCAGTTTGGATCTGGTTAGATAAGTTTATACCTGATATTCTGATCCTAACGTATGACAACATAATTATGTATTTTCATTATGTTTATTTCTTTATTATTTATTTGTGTGTTTAACTTGACTTTTTATATGTGTAAACTGTAACCATGCGTTGTATATTCTTGGTTTTAAAAGATCATTTCATGTCTCCCATTGTTAAACAATCATTATCATGTATTATATATATATTGTTTTTTGTCTTCGTATTGAAAATTCGTAGAGAAAAATTTTAATTAATTTAAATTTTTGTTTTGCAAAAGTTATGTTGTATCTTGTAGTTACTATGTTTCATTATTAACGGGTTTATACGGTTCGTGTGATGTACAGATGTTAGGAATGAAATATAATTAAGTACTCCTGGATCATGTCACGATTAATTAATATGATTAGTTTGAAGTTTAAATTAATTGTAAGCCTGAGGACAGATCTAAAAGAGAGAGAAATGTAGAATATGATATGCGGGGATGGTCTATACCTTTTACTTTCTATAGTGATGTATGAATTTTGAAAAATGTCTAGGTATTAGTTTTCCGTAATGTCATCACAGCAACATGTGGTCTAAAATGAATTATGTTTATAGTACTCCACTTATTATTTATTCTTTATACTCTAATAGGTAACATTCCATTTGCTCGTGAGATATTGCAAGAGTAATATCTGGTTTTAAGGATTAAGGTTGTAATACCTGTTCACGGGCCAGTGATGACATTGTTAAAAGCCACAACTGACCTATGCTTTTCATAGATAAAGATCACGAGAGAACATTCCATACTTGTAAAATAGAGCTAGCTAACCTGAAGTTTCAGAATGTTTTCTTTATTCTCTTGAAGATATTTCTTCTTGGCAATTAGAGAGAAAAAACGTGTTTTTTTTCTGAAAGACCACGGTTTTAGCTTCTATAGAAGTCGATTTTGTGGAAGAGAAATCTAAAAAGTGAAGAACAATCTAAGTAGGATCAATTGTATTGTTGTCCGTGTGGGTATATTTGCAGTGTTTTGTTTTATGTGCTATTAGGAAATATTGTGTTACACTTTTGTGAATTTGTCCAATCTCTTTATTACTCACATTTAAAGGAAATAAGATGCAAATAACACCAAGATCACTTGCATAGAGGTGAAATTCAGATGGGTTTTAACATATGATAATTTGAAACAGATCATAAAATATTTTGGGACGAAATTATTTTACATTAACCCTAAACTAAAAAGACAGATTATTTAGATGATTTATTTGTTTTGAATTTCGCACAAAGCTACTCGAGGCTATCTGCACTAGGCGTCCCTAATTTAGCAGCGTAAGACTAGAGGAAAGGTAGTTAGTCATCACCACCCACCGCCAACTCTTGGGCTACCCTTTTACCAACGAATAGTTGGATTGATGGTAACATTCTAACGCCCTCACGGCTGAAAGAGCGAGCACGTTTGATGCGTCGGGGATTCAAAACCGCGACCCTCAGATTACGAGTCGAACGCCTTAACCCACCTGGCCATGCCGAGCCCCATTGCATTCAACTATTTCAAACCAAGAAATGCTAAAATTTCATCAAAACAACGTATGTTACTTAGAAGACATAAATACCATAAGCAACTACATTATAGCTATAAAGGATAATTTTTACGTCACTAGCATAGGAGGGTCGGCAGAACCCGTGACCCCACCTTACACACGTGTGCGTATTACTGTATGATCATAATAAAATGTTCCTAGCTATAACACTCTTCCTTATGCTTATAAATCGTTTTTCCTACCTATTACGATATCAACAAAATTTGCTTCCTTGATCAAGTAAAGGAACTCAATTTAAATTATTTACACTATTTATTCTTCTTATTTCTCATCCCCTTCTGGAACACTAGTAAGTTTGTGGACTTACAACGTTAAAATATAAAGTTAGAATCCTCACAGTGGACATAGCAGATAGCTCATTGTCGCCTTGCTTTAAAACATACACTACGTGGCCAAAAGCATGTGGACACACGACCATCACACCCATATATGCTTGTTGAACATCTTATTTCAAAACCATGGGCATTAATATAAAGTTGGTCCCCCCTTTGCTGATATAACAGTTTCCACTCCTCTGGGAAGGCTTTTCACTAGATTTTGGAACATGGCTGCAATGATTTGCTCCTATTGAGTCACAAGAGCATTAGTGAGGTCGAGCACTGATGTTGGGCGAGAAGGCCTGGCTCGCAGTCTGTGTTCCATTTTATCCCAAAGATATTCGATGGGGTTGAGGTCAGGGGTCTGTGCAGGCCAGTTAAGTTCTTTCACACCAACCTCAGCAAACCATGTCTTTATGGACCTCGCTTTGTGCATGGGTGCAGTGTCATGCTGAAACAAAAAGGGCCTTTCCCAAACTGTTGCCACAAAGCTGGAAGCACATAATTCTCTAGAATGTCATTGTATGCTGAAACATTAAGATTTCCTTTCACTAAAATTAAATAGCCTAGTCCAAAACATGAAAATAGCCTCAGACCATTATTCCTCTTCCACAAAACTTTACAGTTGTCACTATGCATTCCGGCAAACTCAGATTCGTCTGTCACACTGCCAGATAGTGAGGCGTGATTTATGACTCCAGAGAACGCATTCCTACTGCTCCAGAGTCCAATGGCGGTGTGCTTTACACCACTCCAGCCAACGCTTGGCATTGCGCATGGTGATCTTAGGCTTGTGTGTGGCTGCTCGGTCATTAAAACCCATTTCATGAAGCTTCCGACGAATACTTCTTGTGTTGGCGTTGCTTCCAGAGGCAGTTTGGAACTCAGTAGTGAGTATTGAAACTCTGCACAAACGATTTTTATGTGATATGCGCTTTAGCATTTAGGGGTCCCATTCTGTGAGCTTGTATGGCCTACCGCTTTGTGACTGAGCTGTTGTTGTTCCTAGGTGTTTCCACTTCACAATAACAGCACTTACAGTTGACCGTGGCAACTCTAGCAGGGCAGAAATTTGACGAACTGACTTGTTGGCAAGATGACATCCTGTGACAGTGCGACATTGAAAGTCACTGAGCTCTTCATTACGACTCATTCTCCAATGGGTGTAGCTGATATAGTTTGTTTGTTTGTTTGTTTTGGAATTTCGCACAAAGCTACTCGAGAGCTATCTGCCAGTGTTTGTCTATAGAGATTGCATGGCTGTATGTTTGATTTTATGCACCTGTTAGCAATGGGTGTAGCTGATATAGTTTGTTTGTTTGTTTGTTTTTGAATTTCGCGCAAAGCTACACGAGGACTATTTGCGCTAGTCATCCGTAATTTAGCAGTGTAAGACTAGAAGAAAAGCAGTTAGTCATCACCACCCACGCCTATTCTTGGGCTACTGTTTTACCAACGAATAGTGGGATTGACATTCACTTTATAACGCCCCCACGGCTGAAAGGGCGAGCATGTTTGATATGACAGGGATTCGAACCCGCGACCCTCAGATTACGAGTTGAGCATCTTAACCACCTGGTCATGTGGGGCCAACCTGATAAATATAGTTAGGCTTCTGTCACATTATATTTTTCAATTTTAACTTTGGTAAAAATAAAAGCAAACTGTTATGTTATTATATTACACGACAGTACAGAAAATGTTTGAAAATAGGTTCTAATTTGTGAGATCCAAAGCGAACATATATTGCTATGAAAGTGAGAAGATTTGTAAAAAAAAATAGATGCTATGAAATTGAACTTGAAAACAATTTTGAATGAAATATAGCTTAAAAATTGCATGGCTGTTGAAATAAAATTCACGAACGTCCGTTTAATTAAAAGTTAACAAATATTTATATATACGTTTGATTTGTTTTCATGTATTAATTTAAAATATGTGAACTGTGTTGTTGTTTCTTTATTTTTGAACTATATGGCCAACCAATCACAGACACCTCCTATAAATAATTTGGTCTACAAAATCTGACGGTAGCAATATGGCTTAAGGATTCCAACTACAATGAGTCAACAGAAGCCACTGCATGCAACTACTTCAAGCCAAAAAATGCTAATTCTTTATCAAAAGAATGTAGACTATATAGATAAGGTAAATACCATAAGTAGCTGCGCTATGACTTTATAAAGCACTTTTTTTTTACATCACCAAATAATGGGTTCTGTCAAACTCCCGAGAACACCAACTACTTACGTACGTGTTGTACTATACAAATGTGATAAAACGTTCCTGATGATAATTTTCACGGACTTACAAAGTTAAAATCCAGAAATTTATTCTCCACGGTGCACAGAGTTCTAACAGACCTTTATGTAGTTTTAAGCTAAAACAACAATAATCCTGATGTTAATTTTTGACAGCTTACAGTAAAAAGCTGTCACACTAACAAGTCTAAAATCTGGGGTCCATTATATTACTTTAAACAGAACGCAAATAGTCAGTTATGTAGCTTTGTAAGTTTGCAGACATGCCGCTGTGCTACTGGGGGACTGGGGCTATCATGAATATACAATGCAAAAAAATAAACTTCCAAGCACATTGGAATATAAAGATTTGAAAACTCGTAATGTCTATTTAATTAATTTTATATTGCTGTAATCCTTCAATCTCCTTCCGCAGTTGACCATTCATAATTTAAAAAAATCAACAATGTAAACTGAATTTTTTGTTTCTTGATTTTATTCCATTTTTCTTGTCTCCCGATGGTACAGTGGTAAGTATTCGGATTTACAACGCTAAAATCAGGGTCGCGTTTCCCTTTGATGGACTCAGCAAATAGCCCGATATGGCTATGCCATAATAAAACACACACATACATTCTCTTCATTTCTCTGTTTTAGTTTCCATATCAGAGGCATGCAAAAATAACATTTCAGAACTATATTTTCTCTCCGACAAATCACTGCTTAACAGGCTATTCATTCAACACCTGAACTAAGAGCCTGGGACAGCACAATAGTTAGCGTGTCTGTGGAGCTTAGGTTCATACCTTTTTACTGCTAAAAACAACAATTACGCTCTGCAATTTGGGACTATTTGTGCATTACTAGAATGACTATCAAGTCCTATTACTTTGGTAAATGACACTGAAGAGTTGTTGGTAGTAAAGAGTCAGCGGTCGGTTTACGGACTTATAAATCTAAAATTCAGGATTCGATTCCCCGCAGTTGACACAGTACTGATAGACCTTTATGTAGTTTTAAATTAAAACAACAAAAATCCTGATGGAAATATTTAATACGTTACAGCAAAAAGTTGGAATATTTATAAATCTAAAGTCTGGGGTTTGTTATGTTACGGTGGACAGGTCGTCGATACTCAATTATGTAGCTTTTTCACTAAAAACACAATAACAACAATTACAGCTTCAAATGGCTTATTGAAAAGCTATAGCTCTGCATTCTGGAGCTGTTGATGCATTAAAAGAATGAATATGAAGTTCTATTATTTGGTTTTATGAACGTAATTGGAAGGTTGGCGGTCTTTGATGTTTTTTCTAGTCTATCCCTTCAAAATTAGTGATGATTAATGCAGATAGTTTTGCATGATATCAAATAAACAAGCAATAACTAACTGAAATAATTTCTTTACACAGGAGTGTTACAAATAATATTGTTTAAATACCGTAAGCTGGTAAAGCATAAGAAATCAATAGGCTTAAAATCAAGTGGGCTGCATGCAAGAACACATAGTCCTCCTAATTTGTTCATTTGAGATTCTAAATGATCAAATGCATATTAAAATAGCATCTCTTTTTTTCTCTTCTATAAGTAATTGTGTAAAAGATATTTCTTAGAATACCAAAGCTTATCATTTGGACAGTACGACGAAAGACAAAAGTTTCTCTATGAGGTTGATTGTTTGAAATTAAGCACAAAGTTACACAATAGGCTATCTGGGCTCTGCTCACCACGGGTATCGAAACCTGGTTTCTAGCGTTTTAAGTCCACAGACATGCCGGTGTGCTGCTGGGGAGTAAGTTTCTCAAAAATGTTATTTATGAAAACAGTTTAACATTTTAAATGGTACCGTCTAGCCCTCTACTATACTTTTTCATATTTCTGGAAATCAAAGAGCATGTCATCATTTTTAAACAGTCCCCAGTAGCACAAAAGAATGTCTGTAAAATTATACTGATATAAATCTGGTTTAAATACCCACCGTGGACAGAGTACAAATACCTCTTTGTGTAGCGTTTGTATTATAATAAAAAACAACATTCAAAATTTTATTCGACTGCAATTTTATGAATGTGTGTTAATAATTCTGGCATCACAATGCAGATTATAATTGAAATTTTATCATTATGCATTAATTAATTTCTTAATTCATAAATTCAAAAATCCATAAATATTTATTTTTGTTTGTGACGTAATATGTTGAATGCAACTTTGATTCAAATTAAATGTTTTTGATGTCCTAATACAAAGTTTATAATTTCTTACGAATTAAAAACACAAATTTTTGATGCATACAAGTTGTCGTGTTATTTTTCCTGTTTTATGATCGACTCGTAATCCGAGGGTCGCGGGTTTGAATTCCGGTCGCACCAAACAGGCTCGTCATTTCAGCCGTGGGAGCGTTATAATGTGACGATCAATCCCACTATTCCTTAGTAAAAGAGTAGCCCAAGAGTTGGCGGTGGGTGGTGATGACTAGCTGCCTTCTTTCTAGTCTTACACTGCCCAATTAGGGACGGCTAGCGCAGATAGCCCTCGAGTAGCTTTGCGCGAAATTCAAGAAAACAAAACAAGTCTGTCTTATGAGACATTATTATGTTTAGTGAATCAAACAAGATGCCCCCCCCCACCTTTTCCATTTTTAGAAGTACTGGTTTATCTACACCTATTTTACTCTATGACGTTGTATAACCAATCAGTAGTTCAGAATATATCTCAGGACGGCTGGTATGGGTGTTAATACTTTAGAAGATAATCTAAGAAGGTCGAAATGTTGTTTTCTGCTTAATTAATAAAGTTTTAATACCCATACCAGCCGTCCTGAGATATATTTTTATTTGAAGTGTGTTTCTCATCACAAAATAGTTCAGAATGTCCCCCACGCGGAGTTCTCGTTCTTTGTGCAATGTTTACGTGAAAAAAATATTTCTTTTTTTGTGGCAGGATCGAATCAGATTGGTGAGACATATCGATGCTCGAAATTATATATTTTTAAGATCCAAATAAAGCTTAGGTATTAAGTTTCATAATGGAATTCTGTGGTATTTTAATAGTAATGTATGATTTTTTGTTATTTTAACCTTCGTGCCTAAAACGTAAACAAATTATTTTATTTTGGGCCAGGATTTCTTCAGTGCCAAATTTGATGTCGCCAGTGTTCTGGAGCAAGTTTAACTGAGTGCGCTCCTTACACAAACTATAATAATTTGTAAATGACAGACGACGAACAAAGCTTTCCATACATATATATAAAACGTTGAGTTTGTATCAAAAAAATTTGTCTGCTTGTTTTTATTTTCGCGCAAATTTACACGAGGGCTACCTGCTCTAGCCGTCCCTAATTTAGCAGTCCTTATTACCCACCGCCAGTTCTTGAGCTACTCTTTTACCACCGAATAGTGGGATTGACTGAAATATTTTAACACCCCTACGGCTGAAATAGGGAGCATGTTTGCAAAAATTGTTAGTATAACTCACGCCTTCGTTGTGATTAATTAGTAAACATTTATATTTTGAAAATTTTTTATTAGCTGATTGTCCCATACTTTTTCACATAGAAAAATATCCAAAATAGCATGTTGCCATAATCATGCGTTCTCCTTTATGGATTTTTTATTTTCAAGACAACAATTACAAATTTTTTTGTGTATAAAAATATTAGAGTCTGAAATCAATCCGCGAAATATTTTTATTTAGATTTGACCATACCTGAAACATAGGATATGAAGAGATATTTTGGGTATGTCCATTTCGAGCTTGTAATAACATTATTTTTAAGAATGTGATTCCATTTACCTATATAACTAGTGGAGATACTAAAATTGTGTCATTTTGTTATATCATTACACACAACAGCTAAGACATTCGTTGTTATCAACAACTGAAAGGATAAGAGTAAGTTGCATTTTTCAGTAAAAATCACTGAACATGAAATTGCATGAACTCCTTATGTTCATTTCAGTTTTGCTTTAGAGGGGAATATACAGCGTGCATGATGTTTTTATCACTATATTTACTTTCCATCATGTGCAGATGATTAAAGTGGGGTGGATTTGAAATGTATTGATCACAAATCATATCATTTTCATGAAAGAAAAGTACTTGAAAGTGGGATTACATAATAGGTATGTATCTCTTTAACTGTATAACTAACATTCATATGGTGTGAGTGCTGGTAGTGTTGTGTTAAAATGACTGATAAATTACAAAGAAAAATCTGTAAACGAAAATTAGGGGTCTAGTTATAAAAAACAACAACAGATATTTGGGAACACGATGAGATGCATGTAAAAGATTTTACAGAACGGGTAAAGGAAATCAATATTTTAATTCAATTCCTTATATCTACTTTGCACATCTTAGTATATGACACATTATAATAAAAACTTGCTGTTAATGATATGTGGAAGTAGTCTTACACACAGTAATTATTCTTATTAGCCTGCTATAGCTGATTAACTATAGGTTAACGAAGGTTAAAATAACAAAAATGTAGAAATGTAAAGGATAGCACGTTAATTTCTACACCTATGCATTTCGATGATGGGTTTCATATCTGTATTTTTAGAATGGATGGTAAATTAAGTTGGTAACTGAAAAAGGCAGCAGAAGAGAAAACGTTCTTACAGTTTGTTTGCTTTTTGCCTTTTCATTCTAGGTACAATATAATCCGGTAAAGGAGAACATGTAAAAACAATAATCATCTTCATCAAGGTGGAAAAATGTGGCAGAATGTAGTCCCAGTGGAAATTTTTTGTCACAAGGTTTCTCAGTTGTTATATTTTCAAGAATTGTACAAATCATAGAAGAAGATTTTCAAAACATTTTCAAGTTAAAAAATGGACATTTAAGAAAGCCTGGCCCCTTCACATTTCCACGTATAAAATTCAACAAGACTTAGCAACTTATGGCAAGCGAATACTTTATGAATATAAGAGATCATTGTCATATATATTTACTTATTTACTGGTTATTTTCTACGGTTCCTCGAATCAAACAATCTTCTCTCGCCCATCCAAAGATTTAACTTGAAATATCAATTAGGGAAAGTTTCGTCAAGAGTGAACATCTTATTTCCGTGTTCTTTGACCTTGAAAAGGCTTAAGATACTACATGGAGGTATGGCATTTTGTGGGACTTTTACCACTATTGTTGCCTGTCTGTTTATTCATTTTTATTCAAAACTTTTTCCTGGACAGGCAATTCCAAGTCCATGTGGGTTTGTTATTTTCCATTCTTTTCCAAAGAAATTTGGAATCTCTCATGGCTACGTCTAGTGCCACACTTTTCAGTATTTAGATTAATGGTATCACTACATATCTTCCTCACACTGTTTCAAATAGACTCTATGTCGACGACTTCCGCATATTATGTCGGTCATTGAACATGAGGTTTATTGAGTGGAATCTTCATTCTGCCCTTAATAACTTGTTGAAGTAGATCACAGCAAACGCTTGCATGTACTTCTGCTGCTAACAGGATATACATTCTGGCCCCAAGCTCTGTCTCAGTGATGCTGTTCTTCCCATGCATGAGGCAATTTCTTAGGGCTTATTTGACCATAAGCTTTAAATCCTAACATGAAGTAGCTATGTGTCAGATGTACGAGAACATTGAATATTCTTTTTATTCTTTTATTTATCTCTTGGTGAGAAAATCAATGTTTTATGCTCGTGATTTGGCGTGCCCTCATTTGCTCCAAACTGGACTGTTGGCTTTGGTCTGTGTTACTGACAGGACCTTGGCCTTGAAGATGTATGCTGGCCTCATTCATGATTAGGGCTGATATGAAGCTATGGCTCTGCACAGGGAATTTCCATACTTCTCAAGTACAGAGTTTGTATACTGAGTCCCACGAATCTCCTCTCCAACTTTGCCATTTGTAACTTTCTTAGCAGTATGCCATTAAAATTCGATCCTTATTACAGCATTCTACTTGGGGTTGTGTCTTCCTTCCTCAGTGGGCTATGCTCTTCTTTCAGAATAGATGGTTTGCTTTTCTTTCCTTTAATTTTCTTATCCAGGCACAGCTAGGTGAGTCATTGGATGACGTTGCTGTCTCCAATGATCAGACCATACCACTATGGTTTACTACCATTCCCACCTGTGACCTTTCCTTGAATCATCTGAAAAAAAGTTGATACTCCCAGTTGAAAGTACCCCATTTTCTCTTCTGCACATCTTTCAATTCCAGTTTATACGTATGGTTAGCAATAAGGTGATTCTGTGGGATCTGCCATGGTTGATTACAGGATTCTCTTTACGATTTCTGTGTTCACTGCCGAGTTGCATGCCATTTATCTTTCTCTGGATCACATAGAAGCTATGTAGTACACAGATGTTACTACTTACCCTGACAGTATAACTTCATGTTATACTGGCCCTGAAATCACTTATCGTTAGCTCACACCCAGTTTTCGTCGATATTCAATAATGGCTGGCCAGTTTTTCTTTCTCTTCTATTCGTATTCTGTTTGTTTTTATGGGAAACCTCGCCATGTCAGTATTCACGGGAACAAGCTCGCTGACACCGTGGCTAAGTTCTACTTTGATCTTATCACAGTCGTGCCTATCCCATATATGTACTACGGTTTTCGATTAAAGGCTCAGTTTTGCGCCAGTTGGCAGCTGACTTGGAGTGAGCAATGTGATAACAACCTTTTCTGTATTAAACCTTTTATTGTTATTTGGCCGTCTTGTTTTCATAAGGATCGGAAAGAGGAGGATGTCCTAACTAGGCTATGCACTGGTCACAGTTTTTCAACTCATCCTTTTCTTTTAGCTGAGACTAATCCACAAATATGTAGCCTTTGTGGCACTCAAGTCACCATAACTGACGTTTTACTGTCGTGCCGTCTTACGACTATGAGCGACAGCACCATTTTCGACTTCTCTTTTACTGGGTTTACCCATGATATTGGACATTGTTGTTGGCGACAGTGACACTGCCTATCTTCATTGTGTTTTTTTTTTTTTTTTACAGATCATTAACTCTTTTAACGCTGTTTAGGTCTTTTATCCGAATTTTGTTCATACTTTTGTTTTAACATGCCTTATAATTACATTTTATACTAACTTTACTTTTACAATTTTCATCGGTTGTTTGACGCAGATAACTTAGTTGCTCTGCACCAATAAACACCAAACAAGCAATAACTTATAAAAAAATAACAAATATTACTAATGAATGTGGCTGTCGTATCAGAGGTACATGATTTCGACGAAAATATGTAAATTAATGTTGAACACGCGTCTGAAAGAATAAAATTCATGGAAATTTTCAGTAATTCTGGGTATGTTGTTATAAATTGAGTTGACATTGTGTGTGTGTGTGGTTGCATATTTAGAATTTTTTGTTTTACACAAACTTGCATATTCGCCTCATCATGTTTGCAAATGTAATATATACAAAATGAATAGAGAAACAAGAATATTTATTTCATAAAGAACAAAAGCAACTTTTCCTATCAAAATTATAGCAATCAAAGTTACTTCATAAAACACGTGACATTAGTTCACAATTGTTCACACTGCGCTTTAAAAGGCAATTATGCAGTTATATATATCTACCTATTACGTGTATTAAAACTCTGTTTTTAGCGTTATAAATCCGCAGACATACCACTGAGCTATTGATGGGACATTAACTGCAATTAACCTGATAAGTTTTTACAGAAGACAAATTAGAAATCAATTTCAAGTTTTCATCATGATCAGGTGCAGGTATAAAAAAAAAGTGAAGGCAAGGTTCAGCCTTTAAAAAGGCAACACACATACACGAACAATAATATATTTATGATTTAATAATCTGAAACAGATGTAGGAATGTTTCAGAGGAAATTCACTGGTTCGAACAACAGTCAACGTTAAATTATAGGTTGTCATAATATAACTGTTCTAAATTTTCGTTTATTATCCTATTAGCGCAGATAGCCCTTGAGTAGCTTTGCGCAAAATTAAAAACAAACATTATCCTATTAAATGTTCTAATATTTTAGGGTTCTGTTTAGTGATTTTTAGGTATAAGATGCTGATAGGTTTTCGAAGTAACATACTTCTTATATATTAGAGCAATTTGGTGTTTGCATAAAAATAATTCCGAAAAAAAAAAAACGTTATAGCTTTAGGATCAATCTTACTATTCGTTTGTAAAAGATAAACCCAAGAGTTGGTGGTGGGTGGTGATAAATAGCTGCCTTCTCTCTAGTTTTGCACTTCTAAATTAGGGACGGCTAGTGCAGACAGCCCTCGTGTGGCTTTGCTCGAAATTCAAACCAAAATAGACAATAGTGTACTGGGTCGCCAAAACAATCTGCATGAGGCGCTGTGCAATATTAACAGATATAAACTAACGCTACAGTAACAAATAAAATAAGTGTTGTTATATATCAGAAGAAATGCTGCAGAGCAATAATTTAAGTTATTGACATGCATGGGACTGATCAGAAAAGGAAAGTTTTAAGTTTGACAAGTCTATTTCCAAGTTGAGAAGAGATGTACGGGCTTCAGGCTTGTGTCTACGGATGAAGTTGTCGGTGTCATGTGGAGAGAATTCGAGTGGTAGACCCTCGATAATTACTGGCAGCTTTTGATAAGGGACAGTTTGCTTGCTGGTAAGAAGCATGGGGTTGTCGGAAATGGTAATGTAATCGAATAAGTGCTATTTAATGGCAGTTGAGTAACGTCATGAAAATTATCCCAATTTATAGGAAACGCTTAATATATTTTGTCCATGTATTGTTGTAAATGTCTAATTTCCGGTACAATGTATCTGGCGATGAAAGAATTCTCTGAACAGATTTTAAAGAATTTTTGCTTTAGAATTGGCTAAATAAGTATATATACTTCAATGTTTAAGTAAAATAAAGGTGGCGTCTAAAGACTGAAAAATAAATTTTAAACTAATCAGTTTATACTTTATACAAACAGGTATGAAAAATTATCTTAAATAGTAAATTTAGGAAAGCTAGCAACGAATAAAAATTAATTTTCAGACAAAAATGAAACCAATAATCACAGATCAGTGATTCTAGGATCTACTTTTATTCCACAAAGTTGAACAGTATTTAGATTAGCAACCGAATGAGCTTCTTTTATCTTTTTATCAGCTCTATGTTTGAATACTGTTTCGATACCAATGAGAGTAGCATCGTTGCTGAAATGACTATATTGAAGTGTTGAAAAGAGGGAGATCTTTTTTGGTGTTAACAGAAGAGTTGCGATTGTTGATACTTCTCTAAGAACTGTTTATGTATTTCCTATGTGCATGTGTAAAAAAATATAATTATCAACCAACTATATACCTGGATGGACAAACAAAATATCGATGACAGAACAGAGAAAAATCCACCAGTGTATAAAATACATGACTATGTTGGAGAAAACTTAAATGGAACATTTTACAAATCTAAACTACAAAGAGTTATAAAGTATCTCAATGGCGTCTATGCTGTGAAAGAAATATTACCTGAACGAAGAATGGGAAAACACAAACAGGTTTTTTTGTAAAATGGAAAGGATATCCTGATAAATGTAATAGCTGGATCTCTCTCTCAAACAGATCTGAATCACCTATTGTCATAAAACGATATGTTGTACGTGACGTTACCTTGTAGCAGTTCTATGAATTTTGTCAATAATACTCTGACAAACTATGTCATTCATGTCTTGAAATCTATCGGCCTTGAAGGTTCGTAAAAAGTGGCTTTGGTCGAATTACAGGATTTACATAGCTGGTATAACATGCATGATGGTTCAAAAGGGTTATATTTATATTCAGGCTTTCACTTTGCTATCATTATAAATCATAATAGAAACTAAATATTTAGTTAGAATCTTAAACTATGTAGAATAAACAGTTCCTAAACACTACAATGAATTTATATTTATCTACAATTTATTCACCCAAAAAGTGTGAACACAAATGATAGAGCAGTGGTTCTTAACCTTGTTGGAGGTATTAAATCCTGGAAGTTTCGTACTTGCTTTCACTGAACCCTTCGTAATTGGAAAAATAAAATATGATTATTTTCAAATTCAAAACATAAGTAGATATTTTGTTAGTGCACAAAATGAACCATGCATCAGTTGCACACAATATCAATGTGTTCAAAGAACAAAACCAACAAAACATGAATTTTACACAAAAACAAAAACATAACTCAATGAATATTTATTGCAAATCAATGTGACTTTTGCTGTTGCCACTCTCCTATCATTTTCGCAACAAAGTCTGTTCCTTTGCTTCGTTTTTATATCTACCATCCTCGAAAAGGATTGCTCGCAAAGATACGTTGTAACAAACAGTATGAGTATCTCAAGGGCTTTCTTAGTAATAAGAGGGTACGCTACGATTTGGTGACACGAAAACGTTGAGAGCGTTGTTGTTCTGAAAAGTTGTTGAACCTGGCTCTGCTGAAGTTCAATGATTTCATCGAGGTATTCATCATTGACATCTGCTGTCGCAACACTAAACGTGAACAGCTGTCTCACCCATGCTGTATATGACTCTCTGGTGGGAAAGTATCCGTTGAGAGACGTTGCGAGCTCATCTAAGTGCATGTCAATTGCTTGCTTCAGTTCCCCGGGTACAGAAATGTCTCCGATTTCAGACACATCTTCGATCTTACTTACACAGTCGTCCAGCAGGGGAAAGTTTATGAAGTTATCATTCTCTCTTCGTCGTTTCTATAACGGTAGCTTTTTTTGAAAAGCCTTCAGGTTTTCTTCCACTCTGATGATGTTGACTCCACTGCCCTGCATTTGTTGATTGAGATGATTGAGAGCGTTGAAGGTATCGGCCATGTACGCCAAAATGAGAATGAACTCAGATTTTTCGAAGCAATCTGCATGACATTGTTGGTGCTTTCGCAAAAACAGGGCGAATTCCACACGCATGGCAAAAACACAATTCAGCACCTTTCCTCGGGATAACCACCAAACGTTAGAATGGTACAGAAGTACCTCGAATTCAGAGCCCATTTCATTACACAACTCTTTGAAGATGCGGTGCTTCAGAGCACTATTTCGCACAAAGTTCACATATCCACTGCAATTTTTAATACTTCTGCCAGTTTTGAAGGCAAGGATTTTATTGCCAACGCATACCTGTGCAAAATACAGTGCGTTACAATTATGTGTGGTGCATCGGCTTTCACCAGAACACCAAAACCAGAGTTTCGTCCCAGCATGACTGGAACTCCGTCCGTACAAACTGCAGAAACCATATCCCACGAAAGATCGTTGTCCCTGAAGAAGTCATCCACAAGTTTCTTCACGTCGGCTGCCTTAGTTGTTGTTGCAGGAGGCTTACAAAATAAAAAATCTTCTTTTATCTCGTTGTTCGCACGAATACAATAAGCTGGCTTGGATTGGAAACGTCGGTGGTCTCGTTGAGTTGAAAGTTGAATTTTCCTGGGCTTGAAATCAGATCTACAACTACTTGAGACAAGATGTCATCGCTCATGTCATCTATTTTGCTGCTGATGGTATCATTTTAAAGAGGAATTTGGGACAATTATTTTCAGCAGCTTTTCCCAGCATGATATTCCCCATCTTCAATGCAGCTGGTGTTACGAGTGCTTCACCAATGGTGTGTGGTTTGCCCTGCTTTGCGATCAAGTACGCAACTTCGTACGATGCTGTGAGGATCGGTTTGTCGATGGATACAAAGCCGAGAACAGGCAAAGTAGCCTTTTCATTGAACCCGGATCTCTTTACCTTGAATTCAGCAAACGTTGTGTTCTTGTATTTCCCATTTCCATGCAGCTTTAGGAAGTGTTCTCTTAGTTTTGCCGGTGCTAGACAAGAATTGCTCAACTTGGCATTGCAAATCATGCATTGAGGACGCTGACTACCATTATGTTCCGTTATACACGTGAATCCATATTGTACGTATTCGTCCGATCACTTTTGGTTTTTGCTCGACATAGTTAGTATGAAGTGATTGAAAGATTAGGAAACAAATTACAAATAACACACGATTACTACATTAACAAGTCGACTGCTAAGCGCACGATGTTTCCTGCAGCACAGATATTAAGGCCAAGTGGGGCATGACGTCACGAATCATGCGAGTGGGGTGAACGAAACGGACACACACACAGTGTGTGTGTCTTGACCTCCTCCGAACCCCTGAGACTGACTCATCGAACCCCTGGGGTTCGATTGAACCCAGGTTAAGAACCACTGTGATAGAGCATCATAACACTCGATCCAATACTCTCAGTAATACTTGGATTTGATAATAATGACATGATAATAGAACCTACTACAACTCCATATACTGTTAATATACATGGTGAATTTTATTCACTCTATGTTTACTCAGATATTGTTGATCCCATTGTTACTGGCGATGCATAGGTAATATTGACACGAATCATTCAAGTTAAAGGTCAGGATAGATACATGATCACTGAAACATTTACAGATTCTCAGTGCAGATCCATTTCTGAATAAAGTTTTCAGATAATTAAGATAAATATAAAAGGCAGTAATGGTCTATTTGTTTCACTTGAACAAGAAAAAATAATTGTAATATTTCATATTGACAATCATGAAAATACCTTACTATCATGAACCAGCCATCTATGTCGCCTATTACGATTATCAAGAGAGAAATGGTTTACCTTATTATGCTAGTAGTCAGTGGGGTTTATTTGAGTAAGTTGTATTGTTCAGCTATACCATTTTCGAAAAAGGAGCATTAGACTTAGGTAAACAAGCTTTTCAATCAGGTATAAATTTAGCGTTAGACCACATACAAATGAAATATTTTGCTGATGCTGGGAAATGACAAGCAATACAAGGAGCTTAAAACCTAACTTGATATGATAAACAGACTGCTCTGCCATAAAGATCCCATGTTGAGAACAGCTAACACCAAGAGGTGAAGAAAATCGACACCAGACTTTTTCGACAAGTAATCGTGACTTTCCTTCCACATGAAAAGTTCCGTCAGTGCACAAAGTCTGAGCTACACTTATTTTCTCTTCTTCCCATGCAAACAGTGATTAAGAACTGTCAGCAGGCCAAGTATTATCCTGCATATTCAGCGAACAACAGAGGATCTTTAGACGGATGATGATAATCCTGTCTTGTAAACCAGTTGCTTCATTCCATATTTTTCAAATGGATGTGCACTTGTATATCAAGCTCATTTCTTCATTTCACAACTTTTATGCGTATAAGGCTTAAATATAACTTTAACTGAGTTATGATGGAGAAGTTAAGAGAAATCATCTGACATCATAAATGTGAATAAAAGACATAGCAGGTAGTTTGAAAGTCTCGAATTTAATAATTGTGAGAACAAGATATCCAAAAACCGACGCATAGATGAATCTGATAGTCAAACAGTTGTCATGATCAGCCGTCTATGTTCAGTATTCTTTTTACTAAACAAGTTATTGTCTAATGGTATAAGTTTAAAACTCTGGTTCGTAAGATGGTTCGCCTTCTAATAACTCAAACAATGAGTCACGATTCAATATTTTACTACAACACATTTTTTATCTATGTCATTAAAGTCAAAATCAGCCCATCAGTCATTCTGTCACATGTTAAAGCATTTCAGAAAAGCACAGATAAATATTCTTTGAAATACATAGTGTGTAAATCGTTTTAAATTCCCCAGGTAGATTTATATTATCAATCGATAATGCATTTTAGACCAAGTACCTACGATTCTTATTATAGGTTCTCTTGATTACATTGCACAATTCGTTTAATGTCAACGTAAAACAGATTCTTACTCGACCTTAACAATGCAATTTTTATACTAAACGGTAGGCGTGAAACTATGAAATATTACTTAATGGAATGTGAAAACAGTTTAAAGATCAAGGAACCGGAAGAGAATATGACGAATATTCGGGAAAATACACACACTCTTCGCCTTTGATCTTACACCCGATCTATCTGCTTGTGATTCATGCTTTGACTTAGTAAAATAGAGAATTTCAAGAATCGGAAAATGTTTTGTTAGTGCTTTACCCAACACTAGAAATGTTCTCGACTATGCAAAACTCCAGCCAATTTTAGAAAATGATCAGTATAAACACATGATAACTGATATATAATAAGCTACAACTACTATATTTACTACTCACACAAAATTTGTACATGCGAAATAAACTTAAAGGCTTTTCACCAATGATAAACTACTTGACCTAAAAACAATAATTGAAAATCGTTAATCTAGGTCCGAGTCATGGTAGCCGCCGGTCTTTATTTATTGCCCTCCAGTGGCACAGCGGAATGTTTGTGGACTCACTACTAGAAACCGGGTTTGAATATCTGTGATGTAGCTAGTTTTGAGCCTAATTCCAAACAAATCAAAACTTTATTTACTTTAGTTAAAATAAAAAAGTAGAATATTTTGATCCATTATGACTTCCTCAATGTAAAAAATTCATCAAGCTAGACTGTCAAATATGGACATACAGGAAAAGTACTGCAAGTAGCATATTGTCTGTCTGTATACAATATTGTACGTAGTTTGCTTGTTATCATTATCGACATATTATCTAAAACTGGATCCCAGAAAAATATGTTTGTTAATGATTTTGTTGTGTAAAGTTTTCATGTAAATATATCCTTAATAGATGTATCTTTTCATATAGATCAGTTTGCAAAATCTTTATTCTGAGAAAATAACAAAGTATTAAAAGGAAATAGTGTCGAATACTTTTTATTACATTAAATCAAAATCTACTGTCTCGTTCTATGTTTAGAAAAGCATTAGGTGTGATAAAAACTTTTCAGCAGTATATTAAATGTGATGGTAACACTATCCAGTTCTAGAAAGAGTAAAATGTATTATTAAATATTGAAGCAAAAGTGATGAGCTTGTGAAGTGTTTTATAGTAAAGTAATGGATAACTGTACTAATTTTAATCTTAGAACATACTTAAATGACATCATAATGGCAGCTTGGCAATGCACTCTCTGATGCCACACTGTGGCAAACTTTCTGATTACTTTCCTCTTGTCATGGTGGCCTAACAACATGACCTTTTGCAAACATGTATATTTTCAAAATAACGCGGTATCCATTTTATTATAAGCACCCTGTTCTTGAAAAAAATAACCATTTGGAACTTTCTCCATTTCATCTTTTGGGAGTGGATATTTAAATAGTGATGAGATATCTTTTTTCTCAGTTTACTTTCTCTTTCAGCTTTCATACAGGTTTATTTAAACTCGATTTCTTTGAGTTTTACCTGAATCTCTAACTCATCTTTATTACTCAACCCCAGTTGGTTAGTGGGGACACTAGAGTATACTCCTAATTCTTTGTCAGACAACAAATCATCATCGACTAATATTTTGATAATGTGCTTTTTATTTCATTTTTTCCCATTGGTTTCTTTGCCTCTAACTCTTGTACTTTGGCAATTTCCAGAAATTCACTTCTTTTACATCTTTTTATTTGTTCGAGGGATAGTGATTCAAGAAAATCTCGATAATTAGATATAATCAAATATTGTTGGCACTGATAAATATAAATTAAATTATGATTTGAATTTATATTTAGATCGAATTTTGTCTCTGATTCAGATAGCGGATACGAGATCCTAATTTATTATGTTATGTATTGTGATTTTAAGTAGAGTGAAAATGGGTTAAGTGATACATAATTTAAATTTAAAAGTTAATTAAATGTTGATATTATCAAATTTAAGATATTTGTCAATAATACTGATACACAAAGTTTTCTTTCTTAAGACAACTATATTTTAATATACAAACAATAATACAATTTATATTAACATTTATTACGTATAATGACTTATTTCCAACCGTTTTACAAACCTACAAACAATATTGAGTCTTTTGTCTTATCTTGAACTTCCTTGACACCGTATAAAAGGTTCGCAACCAACGATTTAATATCGGATTCATATAGGCACGGCCCGGCATGGCCAGGTGGATTAAAGCGTTCGACTCGTAATCTGAGGGTTGCGAGTTCGAATCCCCGTAGCACCAAACATGCTCGCCCTTTCAACCGTGGGGGCGTAATAATGTGACGATCAATCCCACTATTCGTTGGTAAAAGAGTAGCCCAAGAGTTAGAGGTGGGTGGTGATGACTAACCACCTTCCCTCTAGTCTTACACTGCTAAATTAGGGATGGCTAGCGTAGGTAGCCCTCGTGTAGCTTTGTGCGAAATTCAGAAAACAAACAATAAATCATATAGGCACAATTCGCTTAATTGATGGGGAGCTAGCTGGCTCTTCGAAGATCACACGTGAGTTTTTTACAGCTAAAGTTATATAGAGTCTGATGCTAATTGTACCGAAGTTAAACGGTTCGAAATCTAAAAACATTCCCAATCAATATCTAAAGTTTCGTTTAATAAGCGTTAATCACAGTTCTAGTCTTTAAGGTTTATGGCATACAAACTGTAGCCAACCAACAATATGTTGTGTCTCTCTGCACGTTTCGTTGATTACCTTTAACAATAGTTAGGCAAGATTGATTTGTTCTGAATTTTGCGCAAAACTACACTAGGGCTATCTGCACTAGCCGTCCCCAATTAAGCAGTGTAACACTAGAAGGAAGGTAGGTAGTCATCACCACCCACCGCCAACTCTTGGGCTACTCTTTTACCAATGAATAGTGGAACTGACTGTAACTTTATAACGCCCTTACGGCTGAAAGGACGATCATGTTTGGTGTGACGGAGATTCGAACCCGCTACCCTCGGATTACGAGTTGAGTGCCTTAACCATCTGGCCATGCTGGGCCGTTTGGTAACATTCTAGAAATTTCAGCTGAAACAACAATACATTTACTTACACATATACATTGTTGATTCTTACACTCGAGATTCTTTTTCAAGTTCAGCGAATAGGCTGGAATTTCGGAATTCAGATTTAACAGTAAAAAGTTGCATGCATTTCTATATATATATTTAACTGAAAATAACATCAATATTAAAGTAACAATAAAATGGTAAATCCGCCAGCATATGCAGCGGTTATAGAAAGAAAACTGGGTAATTTAGTGGTTTTTTTTATTTTTGTGTCGATTACAATGTGAGTAAAAATGAATGAATCTGTATTGATAGAGTTAGCCCACCGCTAGTACAGCGGTAAGTCTACGGATTCACAACGCTAAAATCAGGGGTTCGATTTCTATCGGTGGGCTCAGCAGATAGCCCGATGTGGCTTTGCACGTGACGTTTTGCGTACTCATATAAAAACTTTATCTTTTTCAAAATTGAGGGGTTTTGCTGACTAACCTTGCATATGTTTCTTATACTTAGATCAAATTTGACACTGAATTATGGGTTATAATGATATACCAATGTATCAAATTTGAAGAAAAAAATCCATAAAAGTTTAGTATGTTTAACTATCAAATAAAATGTGAGTACTTTCCCTGCAAAGGAAACAAAAACGAAGGACTTCAAACAAAGTGGACAATGTGTGTCGTGCCTTTCTCAATGATTTGCCTTGAAATTTGGTGTGTGATGTATTGGTCCAGTAAAACGTATTCACTGAAAATGTGTAATCGTTTGGATTACCGCAGTCTGAGCTATAGAAAGTGAATAATGGTTAAACTATTACTCTGTTAACTCTATACAACATGAGCCCTGCCAATATTTGTCAGGTGTGTGTAACTTAAAAGTCTAATTTTAAGTAAATAAAATATATTCAACATTACTTTTCAGACTATTAACATTAATGACAAATTCAACACGCATATAGTATCAAGAGAAAATACATAACTCAACTTCTTTTAAATTAAACAACTTTGCACAAAATAAAAATCATTAACGTTATAAAAAATTTTACAAATCAAAGTTGTTCAGAAACTTCGGAATCGGTGGACACTGTAGCACCTCTACTTTTACATATTTGGCTTATATAGCAACTGTAAATTATATTATTATACTAATTTTCTGGTGAGCATGCTCCTAGTACTCACAGATTTAGCTGCCTTGGGACAGCACAGGAGCGGATTTTAGTAGCTCCTTATACTTTCAATCCCTTATTGTAAAATCTGTATATTTTCACATCTTCATATTGGAACTCCTTCCTACACCAATAGTGTTTGATACTATAATTAAAAAAATTACAGTGAGTTAATATGATCTATGATTTTTAACACTTATTTATAAACCTCTGGCTTCCTCAATGGAGAGCCTTGCTTGTTTATAGTTAAATGCAAAACCATACAATGGATTATCTGAGCTGTACCAATCACAGGTATCGAAAACAGGTTTTTAGTTTTGTAGGCGAGCAGACTTTTTGCTGAAACACTGGGAAGTTCAAAGAAAGTGATAAATCAAAAGTGTTTTAATGAAAATAAAAAGACTGATATTCTAAAATTATTAATATTTATACAGCGTTCTGTGGTGAAAAATTTTGTCTGTAAAACTCGTATTATTTACTAATTAATAAAATATTCTTCTGTTTAGTATAAATAAAATTATTTTATTTGAAGATGACGCCACCATTTACACTTATAGTTTAAATACACTGTAGATTGTAGAATGAAAGAAAATGTTGCTAATACTAAAGTAAAAATTTTGTTTCGATTAATGTGCGGTCATTTGAATCAAAGGTTTTCTTTGGGTTTATACGATTAAGGTATTAGTGTTTGATTGTACTTGTGTTTACACTGATAGCATATTGTATCAATAATTATGTTACATATAAGTTAACTCGGTATAAACTATGAGTATAAATAATAATATAAGGATAATGTACTATGTTAGTTTGTACCTGTCTCAGAGCGATGTACTTGTAGAATATTGTCAAGGTATGACTTACTATTATATTATATCTTAAAACTAATTTGAAAGTTGTAGCTTTTTTGCGTAAAAGTTATTTAGATTTTAGTGCATTTTAAGAATCATTCGTAAAAATATTGTGTTGTTCTTGTAATTTGAAGAACTACCTTAGTTTTACTTTTGTCTTTACCATTTTACTACTAACTTAGAGTTAGTAGTAGTAACAATGGTTGTAACTTTATGCTTCAAATTATTTTTACTGCATTAATACATGTAGCTGACTTCCATAATTTCTCTAGCATGCAAGAGGTGTTAGGTTTAGTCTTGAGCCCAGAAGGTACAAAAAATGAGATTATCACTTGAGAATTTCTATTCAATATATGATTTTCTGTAATTTTCTCATGATTTATTATAAATTTATATCCTTTTTTGAAAGAAGTTACAGTGCATTAGTTTATGATGGGAAAATTATGAACTACTACCAGAAGCAATAGCTAATAGGTCAACCTTTTATATAAACTTGTACATTTGTAAGGAATTATAATTGTATGAAATTTCAATTTTAAGACAACTTGTTTTGAGTTACAAATGCTAATATACAATTTATACCAGAATTTAAAATAACTTTTTTGTGCCAGTTCATACCAATGGTGTAGTTAGGCCAGAGAAGACCAGAGTGCCATTTCTGTATTTTTTATGTGATTAAAATAAGTGCATATAATGACAAAATAAATTTAAATTGTTGATATAATATAGTATTAAACTTGATTAATTAAAATGCTGAAAATTTTAAGATCATAAAATAATCTATGAATGTACGGAGGTATCTGTGTATATATTTTTATGGTGTGAAAGTGCTATATGTAAACTATATGGTATAAGTAATATATTAGCTGTTGTATTTTTGACTCGGATATGATTTTTGATTTTATAAACCTAATTGACTCTATCCAAAACTACCTGTTTAATTTTTTACTTTTACCTTAATTTTTAGTGTATAACAGTTTAAAGTTTAACTTTATGAAATGAATACCACTTGTTAATTAGAACCAAAACTATTGTTAATAGTGAGGGTACTCAGCTGATGAAACAGTGCATTCTAATCTTTATAATAGAAATACTAGAAAAGTATATGTAATTACCTGATTTTCTGTTGGATTTTAGTTTCATTAGAAATACATAACTTGCTCAACTCAAAAGTTAATTCTTAAAGGATTTCCTTGGGGTCTCTGAAAGTGTTCTCTTTCAAGAGTAAATGTAAGCAAAATTAAAAGTAACAGATATTTTTATTTCTTCCTTTTGATGTTGACCTCTGCTGGTACAGTCATAAATCTGGGTTTACAATGCTAAAATCAGGGGTTTGATTCCCCTCTGTGGACTGAGCAGATAGCCCAGTGTGGCTTTGCTGTAAGTAAACACACACACACACACACACACTTTTGAAGTTCACATATTATGCTGTATTGTGGTCTACATATTACATAATGCTTGTGATTTATGGCATGATCATGTTTTACTGACATCATAGTAGTACAAATTGCAAAGTGAAGCATCCTTCATGTGATGTCATTTTAGCATCTACTAACAGATAAAACACTACTCTATAGTGGTTAAAAAATGTATTCCCTGGGGAATACTTGGCAGAATATCAATATTTGACAAAACCACTTTTTTATTTAAACCTAAATGGGTTAGGTAGTAGGATGAATTTTAGAAGCTTTTAAGTATATTCATTAAAGATACTTTTAACTAAACTTATTTTGTGATGAAGAAGTTGGGAAATTGGGAATAAACAAATGAATAACATAGCTAAGAGTTTGAAAAAATGACATGCAGAGTGTATCAACTTAAGTAATAGTTTATAAATGAATGTATGAGAATCAAGAATAAATTTAGTTTTTACTATTGTAATATTAGGAATAAAATGTATGAGATGAGGGCTCTCGTTGAGATGGAAGACTATGACGGAATGGGAATTTTACAGCAAATTGTTTAAACTAGAAGAATATTGATGTAGGAATTATTTTGAATTCAAGGTTTACATGTTAGTTCATATTGATAGACATAATATAATGGATGAACTGCTGCCTGTTAAAATTGAAACACAAGAAACAATACGAATGTTAGTTCGTATTGATAGACTTGATATAATGGATGAACTGCTGCCTGTTAAAATTGAAACACAAGAAATGATACTCGAGAGGTTGAACCTGTATGGATTTAATCACTGTTTCAAGGGAATGAAATTTTTAATTGGCAGTTATTATAGATTGCATAATCAGGCAGAAGAGGTAATTGAAAAATTGTATAATGTGATAGGGTTGGTAATGATTAAAATAAGAATAGTAATGCATTAATTATGGAGGTAAATTAACTTGACACATTAACTGGGATTGTATTGAGTCCTATAGTATAGGATAGAGAATTCTTGAAATGATGGAAAATCCTTGTTTTTTAATCAATTGCAGATGGTCAGAGAGATAACCAGAGAGGATGCTATTCTAGATTTATTGTAATGGATGGGTGAAGAGCATGCCTGATTCAGGTGTTGTTCAGGCATTGGATCTTTAGATCTGACTCTCATTTCTAGAGGTATCCTTTGGAACCTTTTGGGGGTTATTTCTGTTATTCCCTTGCACTGGTTCCACCTTCTATTCAGTGTGGGATTCTACTTAATCTTATGAGTGGAAGGAAGTACCATATCAGATGTTATAATTTTTCTACACTGAAAATATGTTTAATAGGTACTTCCCTCCACTTGCATTTCTCACTCTTACTCCCCATTTTACTCCTGTGCTTCATCTTCTGCCAAACCTTGATATGATATCTTGGTAGAGGTGTGTAAAGGGAGTTGCGTGTGTGAAGTATGTTCTGCTCATATTGGTGGAGAAATGATGCATAATGATATACATGAGTGACATGTTGGAATCATTTAATTCCAATAAGGAGAGCAGAGAAGGCTTGTGGCATGTGTAAACAAAAAGTTTGTATATAGATGGCAGCACTAAAAATACTTGTAAGTGGGTGTAAGTATCTATTGGAAATACATTTTCAGTGTAGGAAAAATTATAACTTCTGTTACGTAATGTGAACTTCTAGCTAAGAATAGAACTGTTATTCAATTTAATAATAATTATACTATGTCTGTTTGTAGTTATTTACTATGTACTTAATTTTTAATACAAGGATTATACCAAGTGTATGCAATATCAGTAATGATAATTTTTCTACAAGTTTTTCATCAACTTTAAATTACCTCATTTGTTTACATGTCATTGCATGGTGTAGCAATGTTACTGTATTAAATTCCTGTAGTCAATTATTAAACTACTAGAAACAAGTACTGTATTTCCCGGCTTGGTAGACGCTATTTTCTCCCCAAATTAAGTCTCACAAATTTACTCTGCATTTTCCAGGCTGAAGGTTAGATTGTTCATTGGCCTAAATCTAAGCCTAGAGGAAGTGTTTTGATGCTAGACAGTAATCCAAGCTTCTCTATACGACTCAGAATGAATTATATAAGCTACTTAGTATTAAATAAAAAATAAATAAACAAGATAATCATAAATGATCACAAAATTCATTGGCGCTTCTGCAGTAGGCTGAGGTAAACCAGTCAATGGTCTAATTTCCCTGTTTTCCATCAAATAATGACATTTTTACCCACCTGAAATGATCTTGATATTAAGGTAACATTATAAGAACATATGAAAAGTAAAATTGGAGAAATGCTACTAGGTAACGGCAGCCATTTGCAAAATATCATAAGTTTATTTGGTTCCGATGAGACTATTCTTTTCATTTGTTGTGTAATGATTTCAAACACAGACCTGTTCTCAGTAGTAGTTCTCTGTAACAGTTTTTAACGTAGACTGTATAATGACTTCTGAAAAAAAACACAAAAGGTACTCCTAGAATAGGCTTAGAATAATGTTATTACTGGTAATAATACAGATATTCCAGTGGTAATATAAGGTAAACACTTTCAAAGGTAGATAGGATAAGCATATAGCTCACAAAAAAATGAGAAGTTGGCAAGAGGATTTATGTACCGTAAGTAATTAAACAATCCACAAAACATTCTGGTAAGAGTGGTGGAAGTGCTGGGACCTTATTCTTATGTTTATCCTTTTTCCAAAACTTAGCTAGTCAAAATGGAGGTGCATCTTCAATGCTGGGAAATATGTTATTTATCTTTCAAGTCTGAGAGGTATACCACCATAGGGTAATGCAAAAAACTGTGGTTCTTTTTATTTCATTAATATTGTAGGCATTATAATATGCAAATGCTGCATATCTTACTTTTGTTGAAAGTTTTTTTTTGTTTTCCTATATACAATTTTTATTCCTGTAAAGCTAAGATTTAGAATATAAAAAATCTGGTTGTGAATATATGTTGAATTCAGCTAAGGTGTTAATTTCCATAACAGGATCTGATAATGAAAATAAACTGTTTAGTTCTATAGCTGTATTATATCCTCCTTTTTATCTTGTACTTCTGCATTTTGGCAGAAAGAAGGAGAGCCAAACTACTAACTTGAAGGTGAAATCAGATATTTCACAACTGACTTTGAGGACAAAGCTGCTGAATGTTCTCCAGCACTTCAGTTGCATTCCAGAGAATTATACTCTTTCCATCCATCAAGATAACTGAATTCTGGTTTGGTCCATTCATAACTGATAATAATGTTAGTTGCTTTTGTGAACATTATCTGAGATTGAGGACTGGCATAAAGAAGTAACTGACCATGGTTATGTTGCAATTCAGTGGGAATTCTGTGCAATATGTTGCCTAAGTCAGCATTTAGAACTTGTGAATCACTCAGATGGGACCAAAGACAGTTAGTGTAGGTAATACTATCAATAAATGTTGATATCATGTGGTTGTTAGCATTCATTCATATTGAAAGAAATGAAAATATAAATAAATATACACTGGTGCTTCAATTACTTATGCTAGCCTGGGAAGGGAAAAAATTGTGAATAACAGAAACTGATGATAATCAGGATATTAGTGTATTTATCTAGTAATCCCAATGTTTAATCTAAATCAACGTCTTCAATATATTTAAGTTCCTTGTCATAAATGATCATTTTATTGTCATTTAATCACATTGTAATGAAAAATTATAAAAGTCGTCATAATCATAATTGCCAAGTGTCAATCGGTTATGCTCTATTTCTCAGAATTTCATGAGCTACATAAGTCCAATTGTGCTTTTTCTCTATTACTACTTCCTTTTTTGATTTCTCATTTTAGCTAAATTTAATTAGTAACATAGGCACATATAGCTCCTACATTTCAGCACTTTGTTTATTATAGACATGGAAATGCATTTGTACTATGTTGACATACATGAAAAATAAGTAAAAAAATTGGTGCAATTCTATGCTTGGGAAGTATTAGAAAAATGCCTTTGTTAAAACAGACTGAAGATTGAATTATCTGTAAGGACAGTGTGTAACTGTGACATCCCAACACAACCTGAACATACATATGTGGTTAAAGGGTGCATGCTGTGTAGCATAGAAAAACAGAACAGTTAAAGTTGAGTGGAATTTTTAAGAGATCATAATATTTATTTTTGTATACTGTATTGTTAATCACTAATTGAATAAAGTTAACCAAGTTACAAATATTTTGTATTTCTGTCTTAACAGCTAAAAATAAGAGGCAAGGCTTGGTTTAAACTGGTCAACTTACAATTTGAATTCACACCAGTTCCTGCATGCAAAAACTCCAGATATTGTGTAGTACCTGAACTTTTGCAATCAAAATTAATTTCTGAATGACAATTTCTCAAAAAGATGAAAATTAATGTTTGGAATAGTAATGAGACAGTTATTTCGAGAAAATTTGGGGATAATTGAGGATCAAGGATCATGGAGGCACTTGTAAAAATAATAGTGAAGTTAGGTTATGTTCATCCAGCTCCTGATAGTTGGCTAGCTTCTAGATCTGAAAATATATCTTGATGGCCAGTGTGCTTTTGCTTAGAAGTAGGATACCCAGGACTTCACTGACACAGTTTGAATAAACATGCTTTCAACACATACACACATTTTCACAGAAAACTCTTTGTTCTAATTTTTACTCTGAGGCAGGTACAGTAGTCATACACTTGCTAAGAATATCACAAATGCAGGTGTGTATTATGGCTGTATACACCAGAATTGTCGTGTGTGTGTAAAGAAGATTAAGTGTGGGGGTTAATGACAAATTATTCTGCCTATGAAAAATCTTTGATCTGAAGGTTGTGATGGAATAAACATCAATAAATAATGTTTAAATTTCTCATTTTCATCCAATGTACTAATTAAGTGTGATTTCTGCTAAAAAAGCAGAGAGCAACAACATTATTGTCATTTTATCCTCAAATATTTTTGTTGAATTATTTACTTTTATTTTACAGTTGGTTGAACATATTCAGAGGTGGTAACATCATGTAGTTAACATCAGACTAAGTTAAAATTCCAGTAATGAAAAAGTAAAACACTGCAATAGTTCTCCTATTACTCCTACCAGTATGCGCTAGGTAGAATCCACCTCGCTAGTAACCTCAAAAATATCCATGAGAACAATTATATTATAATTTTTTTTATAATGTATGTGTATCTTTACAACATTTTGCAGATTATTAATAAACATTACAAGGCCTTTATACACAGAATTAAGTATTAAGGTATTTTTAAGAAAGATTTGCTCCTGGAATTTTTTTCTCTTAAAATGTTGCTTATCCAATATGTGAGGTAGTTTTGATATTAAGATGCAAAACACTTCTTTATTTAAAAACTGTCGAGTTTCATTTCTATATCATTCTATGTAATTATTAAACACTTTTGAATACAATTTTATATTTAATCAATTACTTTATTAATGCTAACTCTAAATGATGTTGGTCAATTTGACTGACCTTGTAACTATCAAAAAATAAATCTGAATTACATTGTTTTTGTTTTAGAATACTGCATATTGTTACAAGGAACAACAAATGGTTATTCTAAATGGATTAAATCTCATAAAGGTAAACATCTATTTATATCTATTAATTTTTATTTTATTGAACTTTGAACAGTGTCTGACCACCTGATTTAACTTGAAATGTCAAGCAGGAAAGTCTTTTTTAAGCAACATCTTGTTTCTGTACTCTTTAACCTTGAGAAAGCTTGTGATGCTATATGGAGGTATGGCATCCTGCAAGGCCTCAACTTATTTGGGTTGTGTGGCCATTTGTCTATTTTTATTAAACATTTCTAATAGAGCAGTGCAGTCTGCTTGGGTTTGACACTTTCTCATTCTTTCCCACAGGAACTTGGAGTTCCTGTGTCTTGAGTGTCACACTTTTCATGCCAAATGGACAACTCTCCTCTACAGTTGCAAACAGTTTCTGCATCAGTGACTTCCACATTTCATGTCAGTCATTGAGCATGAGGTTTATTGAATGGCAGTTAGAGACTGCCCTCAATTATTTATTAAAGTGGACCACAGCAAATGGTTTTACCTTTTCTTGCTCTGAAACCAGTTGCATGCACTTGTGTTGCTAATGGAGTATTCACCACAATCTCAAGTTCCATCTCAGAGAAGTTGTTCTTCCCATGGTGCTTCCATGTCAAGTGTACAAGGGCACTTCTCTTCACCCTTTTTTGGGAACAGATTGATATTCTATGCTAAAAATATATTGTACCCTCATTCAATCAAAACTGGAGTATGGGTCTTTGGAATATGGCTCTGCCAGGTCCTTGGCCTTAAAGATGTTGGACCCTGTTCACCATCAGGGGCTTTGGTTCTGCACAGGTGCCTTCTGCATTTCTCAAGTCCAGAGTTTGTATATCTCTGCCATTTGTAACTGTCTTTACTGTATGCTTCAAAACTTCAGTTCTTACCACAGCATTCCACCTGGGGTTGTGTTTTCCTTCCTTAGTGGACCATGCTTTTTGAAAATAGATTGTCTGCTATTGTTCCTTTTGGTCTTGGTATTCAGGTGCAGTTGGGTGAATTGGATTTGTCCTTTGACAACATTGTTGTCTCCACTGGTCAGCCCATCCCACTATGGCTTATTACCATCTCCAAATGTGACCTTTTTTTGAGCCACTTAAAGAAAGCAAATACTTCCAATTGGAAGTACCACCTTCTATTTGCTGAATGTCTTTTGAACCATCCTTCCATTTCTATTTACATGTATGGTTTGAAATCAGGTGATTCTGTATGCTCTGTTATGGTTTGCTGTGGTTCTGTGGTTGCACACAGAATCCCCTTTACAATTTTTGTGCTCACTACTGAATTGTATGCCATTTCTCTTGCTCTAAATCACATAGAAACTAAACAGTACATGAACTGTACGATTTATACTAACTCACTTAGCTCTCTACTGGGCATGAAATTGCTTCACATTAGTTATCACCCTGTTCTCATTGATATTCAAAACCAACTGGATAATTTTCCTCTCTCATATATTTCTATCCAGTTTTTCTGCATAGCAGGCCATGTCAGTATTTGTAAAAATGAGCTCACTGACATTGAAGCTTAGTCTGTCTGCTCTGGTACTATTGTGTCCATGCCTGTCCCATACATTGACAACGACCCTGTATTCAAAGCTCGGTTCCATGCCATTTGGCAATTGACTTGGAGTGAGCAATGTGATAAGAAGCTTTTCCAGGTTAAATCTTCTATTGCTCTTTGACTGTCATGCTTTTATAAGGATTGGAAGGAGGAAGCTGTCCTGACAAGGCTACATGTTGGTCCTAGTTTTATCTGGGATTGATGTATCTATGTGTGGTCTGTGTGACATTCAAGTTACAACAGCCCACTTTTTCCTGTCATGCTGTCTATGACCATGAGAGATGTCACCATTTTAGACATATATTTACCACAGTTCACCCTTGACATTGGATAGTGTCATTGACAATGGTAACACTGTCCACCTCAGTTGTGTCTTTAGATTTTTAAGGACCATTAGCCTTTTTAACTCCATTTAAGTTTTTAATTTGAAAATTGGACTTTGTTTTGTTTTAAGATGATTCCTTTTTATGTATTTTAATAATTTTACTTTTATTTTTACTTTTTTACCAGTTGTTTGGCACAGATAACTGTTGCTTTGCACCAATAAATGCTAAACAACCAACCAACCCTGCCTGTCTGCAGTTGGTATTTTTCTTTAGAACTTGCAAACTCTTAAAAGTGAGGATTGAGCTGGAATAGCAGAGGTAGCCAGCTGCACCAATATAAGTGTGCTATATTAGTGTTGCAGAGTAGTTTCGTGATATGTACATGTTGAGAAATGGAACAAAATTTATGGGGTATATAGATTGGTGTGCTGATTACAAATTTTCTTGTTAATGTTTAGAGGACAGGAAAAGAATGAGATAGGAACCAATTTCTCTCAAATAAAGCTATCTAAAATACAGTTTCAGTGTAAAAAAAAATGTTGTTTTTTAAAGCCTTAAATTGTTTCTCTATTTAAATTGTTATATAGCAAAAAGTTTAACATGCTTGACACAATAAAGGAAAAGGACTGCCAGAATGCATTCTACTTATAAATGCATGGATTGTATGTATAAACCTAGATATAGATAACTTTCATTTTTATTTTTGGAATATTGTATTGGAGATGATGTATTTGTATGTATGATTTTCTTTGTATTTATTAATTGTTTATATAGGTAGAAAAGAATATTAGCCTTTTCTTTGTAGGATATTTGAAGGGTAATATTTATGATTAATTATCTTTCATCATTCACTTGTTTCATAGGTTAAAACAGAAAAGTTATATCAAGTACTTAGGGTATTTCTTTTAAGTGTGGATAGCAGCAGATAATTGTAATGTCAAACAACATTGAAAATCACATGGCAGTATTACAGGTATGTTTATATATAGTTTTTTAAATTAGAAGTACAGTTGGTGTGCCGTATGATTTTGAATTAAGCTTGTTTTTCTTGTACAGTTTTTGAACACAAATATGTTTGTATCAAGTTTTTCTTTTCTTTTTCTGTGTATGATCTAAAACGCATCAGTAAATAACATCATTTAGCAGAAGTGCTGAAAAACCTATCAGCAAAGAATTTAAAGTAAAGTTTTGATCAATGCTCACTCTTCTTGAAATGTGGATTCACTCATTACCATCTGTTTCATCGCTCTTAAACAGTTCTTACTGTTATAAACTGTAATATTTTACAGCAAGGCAATGGATTATTGATAATTATACGTAGTGTTCAGATAAAGTAAATAAGATTAATGAAGCACATAAATTCATAAACACTACTCACTTCTCCACAGAATAGATAGCTTATACCTTGTCTTACTGCTGAAATGTTTTTTGTGCGCCAATCCTTTGAATGAAACTTCCATCTACATTTCCAAATTAACTGGTGTGTATCAGTTGCACTGGCCTAACTAGTGACTTATACAATGAAATTGTAACATTTTTAGACTTGTATTCAATATTTCTGTAGACACAACCTAAAATCATATTTGCCCTACTACTAGCAACAGCACACTGCTTGAATGGCTTAAGTTGCTGATCAACCATTACACTAGTATTCTTTTATTTCATGTCACTTAAAATTATTTCCATCTAAGTTATAAATCAGATTATGGTAACCCACGTGCAATATTAATTAAAACCCATTTGTCCTTTTTTTGCCCAACACAGTAAATGATATAAATCCTTTTATAAAGCAATAACATCCTCTTCACAACCAGCAGCATCCAAAACCTTTATCTCCAGAAAACATATTTCTTTACCATTCCTTTCTCATTAATGCAAGTCAAAAGGAGCAATAGTCTTAAAACTAAAGCCTGAGGTACACCACTTGCAATAATAATCCAGGTTGACTGAACTTCATTTATAACAGCTCTCTGCTTCCTTCCATCAAGTTACTCTTTTATCCAATTAGTTAAGTTATCACCTACACCTATAGAGAAGTTTTTTTATGAGTCTTCTATGTGACACCTTTTCAAATTCATTCTGAAAATCTAGATACATCACATCTACACCCTTACCTTCATCTTCATATGCAGTAACATTTTCAAAGAACATCAAAAGATTTGCAAGGCAAGATTTTTTTTTAGTGAAACCATACTGACTCTTCAATAGAATTTTAAACTTTGTTTTAATGACTTTACAAAGTATCTTTTTTCAGATTTTCCAAAACTTTTCCCACAACTGATGTAAAACTAATAGGCTTATAAGTACCAGGACAAATTGTATATTCCTCCCTTGAATATAGGAGAGAAGTCAGCTGATTTCTGATCTCTTGGTAGTTGACCACTATTTATTTACAAAAAATTATGGCAAGTAGGTCATATATTCACTCAACCCCCTTTAAAGCCCTCAGAGAAATATTATTTAGCCCAGAAACCTTATCATTCTTTAAATTTCCCAACTTTATTTTAACAAGCTCAAATTTTATACAGTTGTCTTGTTCAACTTTGTTTTCATCTATTAGTTGTTCAGGATAAGGAATACTGCTCAAGTCTTCATTAGTAAAAACTGAAGAAGAAGCAGAATTTAATAACCTAGCCATTTCATTAATAATCAGATACTAGCCTTCCTTTGTCATCTTTCAAGAGCTGTATCCACATACTAACAATTTGTTTATCCCTAATGTCTGACAAAACGTCTTACTGTTAATAATGCAGTCAAATGCCTTTCTGTTTGTTTCTTGGAGGCTACATTTGCAGTTCTGTGTATTATGAAAAGTGTATAGAGAAAGAAATTGTTCTAGTCACAAAAGAAATGTTTAAACAAATGTGTTCAGCAAGTTTATTCACTGTTACAATTTCTTATTGTTATGCTATATAAAAAACCAACTGCTTCAAATCACAGCCTGCATCAGACAGGTTGAAGAAAAACATTTTTCTGGAAGAATGGGGTAAAATTGGAAGAAAAAACAACTAAATACAAATGAAGATACTAAGGAGAAACATTTTACAGAATTCAGTTCTTATGGAATTTGGATCAAAACAGTTCAGGAAGATTTTTGATTCATCTCCTATGGTGTTTCAAGCTTTGGAGGTTCACGAGTTCAAACATCTGTCTTTACACTTAGTAAAAAATATCCTTTATTCTTTGGAGATCATGGTTTTGCTTGAAGTTTTTTTCTTGGGTTAAACTAGTATAGACCACTTCCATTTGTGATTTCACTTCCTAGATACATTTTAGTACAGCTATGATAGCTTACAAAAAATTGTTTTGCCAAATTGCTCCGAATCCTTTTAGTAGTTTTCATTGAATTGAGAATTTATTACTGTGGACTTTCCTTTTCTTCCTCTTCATTTTGACCTTCATCTTTCAACAAATATTTGTTTTACAGGCTAGAGCATGATTTTAGGAGACAAGTACGAGGTCTGTTCAAAAAATATGCGGACTGACATCATAAAACAAAATGTACTTTATTTAGAAGTTACAGGTCTTGGACCCCTTCAAAGTACTCCCCTCCCCAATGCACACACTTATCCCAACGGTGTTTCCACTTGTTGAAACAGTCCTGGTACGCTTCTTTTGTAATGTCCTCCAGCTCCTTCGTCGCATTTGCCTTAATCTCGGGAATTGTCTCAAATCTTCTTCCTTTAAAGAGTCTTTTGAGTTTGGGGAACAAGAAAAAATCGCAAGGAGCAAGGTCAGGTGAGTAGGGGGGGTGGGGAAGAACAGTGATCGAGTGTTTGGCCAAAAACTCGCAAGTTCTGAGGCACAAATGTCGCAACAACGAGGTGCATCTTCAATGTTTCGGTCAAAATCTCGTAAAAAGATCCAACTGATATCCCACACTCTTCAGCAAGCTCCCTGACAGTCAGACGTCGATTTGCCCGCACCAGGGTGTTGATTTTGTCGACGTGTGGGTCGTCAGTTGACGTGGAAGGACGTCCAGGACGCTCATCATCTTCAATGGACTGTTGACCATCCTTAAAACGTTCATGCCACTTGAAAAATGCCGTACGCTTCATAGCAACATCACCGTAAACCGTGTTAAGCATAGCAAAAGTTTCAGTCGCAGATTTTCCAAGTTTAACACACAATTTCACAGCAAGTCGTTGCTCCTTCAGGTCATTCATTCTGAAATCTGCCAAACGAAAATATCGCACTTCACTTAAAACCGCGTAGCTAATACACAAATGAAGATATCTGCAATCAGGAAATGGCGTCGTAATCAGCTGATCTGTGCGAACCTAGCGACACCAAGCGGATTCCCCTGGAACCAACTGGAGCCGCGCAATTCAAACAGTCCGCATATTTTTTGAACAGCCCTCGTATCTCTCTGACACCAGGGGAAACATTATCTTACATAATCTTATTGAAAGTGTCAGTGGTTCAGTGTATGTATGTATGTATGTATAATTTCTACTACTTCTACACAATCATATTGTATTGATTTACACAGACAATTCCATAGTGCTGTTGTTTAAAGTTTTGTGTGGCTTTATGGTCAGTATGTTTACCTTTGAGCATGTTATGTTACAGTGTGGTGAACAATTTACATATTGTTGACTTCTTCCTATAGATGGACTTCCCCCATCCTTTTGCTATTAAATGATTAGGCAAATGGTTGGGTCACCCATTAATCAGTACCTTTATAATAGTGGAATCATCTTTTTTCTACTTTACTGGTCTATAATAGTGGATCAAGCTTCAGTGCTAATGGATGCCTTGAGTCAAATTAAGTCAATTCTGTGAAGTGTCAGGTTTCTTCTCATTGTTCCATTTTGATTGATCCAACTGCAGTCTCCCCTGTTATGCCATCTGTCTCTTGCTGAACTGATCTCATTATCTTCATCAGAACATCTCATATTTAAGCCTCAGATGTCTGTTTCATAGCTGGTTACATATCCTTTTTAGGGAAACTGGATTTTCTTTGTGGGTGTTTTTGAATGTTAGCTCATTCTTTCTGACATTCATACTCTGTTGTATATCAGTCTCAGGGCTAGTGCATTCACCATTCCATATCTTGTTTTTCTCCAGTTTCTCAATAGATCACTTTTTGTTTCCATGTATTTGGTACATGATTTTGATTTATCAGCTTTCTCTGTAAAAGATTATAGAATTACATTATTTGTCACTTTTTATTGACATGGGAACCTTCAACCTCTTTTGTCCCGTTGTATACTGATTTGTTCTGAGCTTTTCATCTACCATTTTCTTGATTTCCTAGACATTTTCAAAAGTGGAACTTGATGTAGTCTTACATTAATTGACTTTTTCATTTTAATCCTCAGTGACTTGTTTGCTTTATCATTATTCTCTTAAGACCCATTTTTTGCTTTTATCTGGCAAGACAATGCATCATGTGAGTTATTTGCTCAGAAGAATCTATAATTTCATCCTAGGTTTTCCTACCTAGAACATGTGCTATGAAGAAGGGTAACCACTGGTTTTTTTACCTGTTGTGTTATTTGTTCTGACTGATAAAAGTTCTCATTGAAAACGTTGCTTTTCATGTCCAATCAGGACTGTTTTATTTTATTGTGCATGTATTAAACCATTTAGGTTTGTTTTTTCTATACCTTATGAAGTATTATGCTCCTTTATATCTTATTCTGATAACATTAACAAGTGATTGTAGTTAGTCCATCTTGTTTATTGTGGTGTACTTGATCACTTTATGGATAAATTTTGGGTTTTGTCTTATCAAATGTGACATTTTAGCAATGTCTTTGGTCTCCTGTTCACTGTACCAATTGGAGGACATTCTTCAAGCTAGTATATGGACAAATCTGAATACATTTTTAAACTTTTACTTATGTCACATTATTACTTCTTCAGGTTTGAGATGTCCTTTTCCTCTTCTGGTGATAGCGCATGCCAGGTAGAATTCGTATCAAGTATAATTATGGTAATATTATTAAATAAAAGATACCTTGTGTGTGTCTCTTGTAACAGGAGACTGTTTACGTTGGTTCATTCAGTCAGAATTCTATGTTTCCTTTTACCCTAGTTTTAGCCATTATTCCATAATCTGTGCTAGGGTTGTTTGAGAGTATGATGTCCACTAAAAGTGGACATGCCTTGGCTAATAATTCTTCACACTTCCATATGCAGAGAACAATAAATCTGGTTTTGTATTGCACTTTGTGAATTAAAACAGCCCTATTTGTGAATAAATTTCCAATTTGCTTAACATAATGTGCAAATCATTCTTTTCTATTGTATGTTGTATTTGAGATCTCCAGCACAGTGAAAATGTCGTAACATCTCAGTTTGAGATATTAAAGCTGATGTACATTTCTTGGAAATTCCTACCAAATGACATGCACAGTATTTTATTGTTGTTTTGTGCATATTGCATACATATACATTTTACAATAGTCTGTTTATGATGTTTGGAATGTGCTTTGCACTCAATTAGCACTCAAAGCTTAGTCAGCTAAACTACATAATGCACAATTGGTATCGAGCCAGTTACAGACATTTTCTCAGTGTGTGACCATTTTTACTTGTACGTAGTTTTAATACTATGATGTTTTATACAGTATGTGTAGCTTCACAAAATTTGGCAGACTTTTTAAAAAAATTACAAGTTCCTTGTATAAAAAAATATTTTATTAAGGAAGTTTTTTACTATAAATTTGTCCATGAACATATCAAGTATTAAGTGATTTTCATGAAGAGATTAAAAATACTTCATCCCCAAAATATCAAATGTCCTTTGATTTCTTTAAAACCTCGTATATACATTTCAAACATTTTTTTTCAGCAAAACTTTATATTTTCTTTGTTATTTTTTATACACTAACTCACACCAGGTTGGTCAAATTGTAACATTTGTTTATCCTAAGTAGCTTTTACATGTAATAGTATAGATTTATTAATACTAAATACTAGTACTGTTCACACCATTCTAATGTAAATTTAAGTCATTTGGGGAACGTGTAGCTCATGTGGCACGTTGCTCATATGCATGGTTCATGAAAAATGTATATTGTTGTTATTTATTTTACCTATTCTAACCTTAAGTAACTAAAGAGTTCCCCCTTTTTACATTTTAGTTACTTTTATAATAATAAAGTATATACTTGAAAAACAATAAGTACTTTTGCTTTCTTTTTCTATTTTGCTGCTGACTTGATGACAGGCTACAAGTGGGGGTTACCCATTTTTAGATTTATTGGCTGTTATCTGTTGTGAGATTGATCTTTATATGTGTAAACCTCCTTCTCTTGATCTTGCTTGCATTCTCCTTCAACATGGCAAATCTGTTTGGATTGATGAGGATTTTGACAGGCTTTTTCCACTACCTGATTTTGCCATGCCTTCCTTTCCCCAACTGCAGAATCAGCTTGACCTAATACAGCCGTTCTTAAGCATGATTTTTGGATATGTTCTGTTTTATCCATTTCTCTGCCCTTTTTTGTTACATGATATATCCTCTTATCAGTATTTGGTCCCCATCCACTCACAGATATAAGGGCTGATGCTGAGCATTTTATTTTTCAGATGGTTGATAGTGCTAGCATGCCTTGCACTCTGTGAATTTCAGATCATTTTGCATTTACCTACTATCAGGCTGAATGTCTGTTTCTCAATAGTTAGAATTGAATTTGTCAGTTTGGAGATGTACTTTGGTCATCCTGCTTCTTTATCCAATGCCAAGTTTTCGTCCCTATGTTTTATCCTATTGATTCTCCTATGCTACTATCCAATTCCTTTCTGAGGTAATCCACAGAGATCCTGTAGGTTTTTTAAATGGATTTATTCAATTTAATTGCCTCTGTGTTGGCATGTTTGTCTTCTTCAGCTCCTAGTCTTACACACATGGTTTATCTATTGTTGGGATTTCTGGGGGAGGAACAAAGTCTTGTTCCAGGTTCATTCACTGCCTCCTTATCTCTGGAACTTACATGTGGCTCCTTTTCTTCAGTAGTATGTTTATAATATTATTCCTGAGACTGGAATCCTGCGTGGAGTTGGTGCAACAGCACACTACCATTTCTTTTTTGATGGATCATTTGTTGTATTTTGAGTTTATACATGTCCCTAATTACTGCCTTTACCTGTTCCTTTTTGCAGGAGTTCCTCATCTTGTCATCTTACACAATGCAGATACAGGTCATCAACAGTGCTCTTGACCACCTTGTGGTTCCAGTCCAGTGGAGGCTTGATTGTTTGATTTTATTTTCCTTTGGTGACCTTTCACCACAGATCTGTGAATTATTTGGGTTTTATCTTAGGGATTTGTCAACAATTTTTTCCCTTCTTCTCTTACCTCAGTTACAAATTTTTCTTTCCATTGCCTCAGGATTCTACCACCAGTCCACATCTGCCAGATGTGGTAAAAGTTCTTTCCCAGCAGGCCATCAAACTTGATAATCATACTTCTTTAGGTTTTCATGTCATACTGCTAGTAGTACTTAAGATAACCAGAGACTGGCAGCTTCTGATTGATTTGTCTTTGCCTCAGTCAACTTTTTATTCTACTCCTTTTTATTAGTCTTTTTTTTTTTCACCATCATGGGCTTTTCTTCAGATTTGTGGATAATTAGGGTAGACATCATAAATTGTTACCTGCATATCCTGATATCTTGTCAGTTGGTGATCATCACTGGGTATCTTATCAATTTCATGTCCTGTCTTTCAAGTTTGTTCTGGCCTCGTATGTCTTTCATTAGGTGATCAAGGCATTTGCCTACCATTTACATGTTCAAGTGTTGTGCATAACACTCATTGGCTTCTCCTGAAGGCAACCTGTGTAGGCTAGATAATCAAATTAGGGAAATTATTCCTGAAGCTAACACAATATCATTTGATCATTGTTTTTCTCAACCCTCAACCAAATCGGTCCCAACCTTGTTCCTTTCGACTTTGTTTTTTTGCAGATTTTTATTCTCTGTGCTCTTACTGCTCTCTTGCTCTCTCTTACATCTCATGTGGTTGTGTTGAGTTTGGGGATGTGATGTTCTACAGAAGCCCTAATCCTCTTGGGTTGAGCACATAGGCAATCTTTTTAGTGGACTTGGCATGATCAGTGGAATCTTGCACAGAATCCATTGGAAGCTCCAACTTCCCTTTTCTTGTAGATGATATGCATTAGTGGTTGTAAAAGGCTTGCATATTTACAGGTATTCTGGATTTACATACCTTCATGAATATTTACAATATCAAAATCCTGGAACATTTGGCTATATATCAAGCCTTGGATCATTTCCTTCATATATTCAGGTATCATCTAGTCTTGATCCATTCCAACAATTCTACAGTGGTGCCACAACCATGTGTTCATGGCTGCTCCAACTCCAATCTGTCTATTCAATACCTCTTACTCCATCCCTTCTGTGTTAACATAAATCATCAGTGTTTCAGTCAGCCCTTCACCTCCTTCAGCTACACACCTAGTTTTTATCCAGTCCCTAGAGAAGAGATCCAGTTTATACCAAAGGATAGCTTCTTACTTAGCATGTTTCATTTGTCTTTACTGTAGTGATGTTTATCAATGTAAGTGGAATTTTTTTTTGTCATTGTTGTTTGCATTAAGAATATTCACTCACCAGACATTTAATTCAAGACATATTCTATAAATCTCCAAGCCATACATAATATCTCTGTGCTGTATGTATTTCTCAAGATGTTGAAGTGTTTTGAAGTGATATTTATGTCAGTCCTCGAGGCAATGGTGAAGAATGGATAATTGATTACATGCAGTATTCTGTGTTTAATCTTTAATACTTATCATAGATTTTTAAACTTGGCTTTTTGATTCAGGGTTTTCTCTTTTCTTGATCATGGGATTTCAGGCTGCCCTATCCCACACTTTTCATTTTTCTAAGCACTGTTAAATATGTATCTCTCCTGCCTTTTTCATCTTGTATTCCTTCTGGATTGTTCATTCACCTCAGTATGGTGTTCTTCTGGATTGTTCATTCACCTCAGTATGGTGTTCTTCTGGATTGTTCATCCACCTCAGTATGCTGTTCTTCTGGATTGGAATGATAATGTAGTTCTTTTCTTTCTAACTGCTGTCCTTGTACTTAATTTTCCTCTTATCTGTTAAGACTTATTTCCTTTTTTATGGGCATCGTAGGCTGGATTATTCTGCAATCAACTATTTATGCACTCTATCATTCTGCATATATTCTTTTTTCATATTGGTCTTTCCTTCCAAAAGCTTCAATAGCTCAGGAGGCTAATTCCTCCCCCTAACCAATTTTCCTTCCTTCCATTTCTCACCTTTATCCTTGGCTGGATGTAGATATGCTATTGTGTTCTATCCAGACTCTATGTTCTTATGGTACCTGCATGGCTTTCTTGTGTAATGCTCATTCCCTTCATTTTATTCCCTCACAGACATTCTCTGTCATCTTGTCCCTGTACTTTGTTTCAGGTGTCTTCTCGTCAAATCAGGCATCTTTTTCTTGGCATGTTATTTCTGTCATCCCTAAGAAGAAACTTTTCAATCAGGCATGTGGATTTCCCCTTGTTTGTTCATATCTCATCATTTGCATTGGATCTTTTTCTACATCTTGTGGTTGTCTTCTGCCTGTAAGAATTCTTCAGACTTTGATGAAACAGTGACTGGGCAAGTTTGTTTGTTTTTAATATCTATATATATTCTTTTTTATCAGGTGTGTTTCTCGTTTTCTTTTCTGCTTTGTCTGGGCCTTACTCTGTGGTGAGTGATGTTTGACCAGCTATACTTAAGTAGTTAGATCTGCACTATTTAGCCATGATTACTTAACATTTATAATTTCCATGGCCAATAAATGCACATAACTGAGATAATATGTTCCACAAGACTTGTTTGTAGGTTTTTCCTTGTTATATATTTGGTCCATTAACATGCTCATCCCAGATTGTACTTCATGGGTAATACATAAGTTAATAGGTACCCATCCTTTCCACTGAATAAATCAGGTGTAGTATCTTTTTCAAAATAGAGTTTTGTGTTTACCTGTTACACTGTCTCAGATTTTGACTTTCCTTCACACTTTCTACTGCAAATTTTCTCCCATTTTCCTTCCATTGGAGTGTGAGAGTCCTTACCACTTTCAGGTTTTAGGCTGCAGAGGTGGTAGACCATAAAGACATCTTCTGAATGTGATAATAATAAAATACTTGTATAATGATAAAATCATTCAGTTGGGAGTAGGATGTTGGTATGCTGGTGTAGATGAGATGTTCTCCACCATGTATGACTGAAGTGAGCCCTCAAAATTACAGTTCACACTTCAATTGGGATTCCTCATTCTACTCCCACTTGGATGCTGGTTCCCAGGTGTTGGGTTTTGAATTTAGAGCTAAACCTATCAATATAAGTCATCACACATGTATTTCAGGTTTCTCTGTTTCCTCACTCAATTATACTCATTTCTTTCTCTACCCATGTTGTGAGTTATGATGGAAGTACTTGAATATTACTATGGTCTTTCCTCTGATGCTATCCCTGAACTATATTATACCAAGGAAGTAATTACACTTGGCACAATTCGTTTCACTTTGGTTTTGAGTAAGATGGTTTATATTACAAAACATTTATGACACCAGAAGTCGGGTTATCACATTTCTATAATGTTTCCCATTTATAGATAGAGGTATGAGATTCCCTACTGTCTGATGAACTTGAGATGAAGAAAGTATGTTCTTCTTTCCTAACTCCACCTGGACATTGGTTACCAGTAACCTGGTTTTAGATAGTAGTTGACTTATTGATGGTATAATCTTCATCCTTTCTCCATGTGTGTATATCAGTTTCTAGCAGCTTTGGTTTTGGATGTTTTTTGCTTGCTGTATACGGTTTATCATACCCAAGCCACTTTAAACCTGGAGGCACATCCTTTAACTCTTACCCACATTTATTTATTCTAAGGGATTTCAATTCTAATATATGTGATTTAGTGCCCTATACAACCATTGTTCTCTTAATTTGGACATGCTGCTCCCATTTTCTACCCATGTTTGTGACATCTCTTTCTACACTGGGTAAAAAAGTATACCTGGTAAAGGAGTGTTACAGTTTCCCAGTATAATGGTCTATTTTGGGGAACTGCTCTTTTAGAGTGTCCTTTGGATGCTTCCAGCAGATGCTTCTTTCTTTCTCTTGCACTTATCCATTCACCTGTTTGATGTGGGATTCTAGCTATTTATGAGAGAAAAGTTAATGTACTGTATCAGAAGTTACAATTTTCCAATACTGAAAATATATTTTCAATACTTACTCCGTTTCACACTTTCTTCCCACTGAAAACTCTGTGCTTCCATTTTCTGCCCAAACTCAGTGATAGTTTGGGTGAATCAAATAGGAGTCACATGTGTTGCATGATAATCTGAGACATTTGAATCAGTTGATTGTTTAGGTACATGGAAGTTTAAGGCATATGGCATGCAAAAAAAAAAAAATGTTTGCATATAGTGGGCAGCATTAAATTGGAATAAATATGTGAGCGGATGTAAGTACCTATCAGAAATATATTTTCAGTAGAGGAAAATTATAACTTCAGGCATTCTGTGTTAGCATTGTATTTATGTCTTAAAATGCATATGTGGAAGGTGCATAATTTTTTTTTAAAATTAGTCTTAAAATTAAGTCTTAAATCTTTATATGGTTCTGTCATATTAAAGCTTTAATAAACTCACCTTCACCATTTGCTTGATTTTGTTCATTTTCTTTCAAACATTGAATGAAGATGCAGATTTCCTAAATTATTCATCCTTTGATCATAGTAATGAGCTTAGTTCAATTATATCCCCCTATGTTCATTAAAGATGTTATAAGTTGTGTCATGAACATAATGAGATATGCTAGAGACAGCATAACAATTATGTTGACTAATTATTGTGTTTTAAATAATAGGTATATGAGATTTAATGACAAGTTTTTCAACTGAATTACAGATGTAAGGTAACAGAGTTTTGGGAGTACTTGCAGTAATATTAAATATTCTTGAATAAAAAAACTAAATGCATAGTACACAACAGAAAGCATCAATATAGCAATTTAATACATAGATATAGATGTCTTGTTTGGATATAAAATTCTGGTCTCAAATCACCTCTCATGTCCCCCTCCCATCTATAGAAAGTTGCTAAGCTCATGATAGTTTACCTTCCTCGGTGTGGATTCCTGTACGTGGTGAGGGGACCTCTAGGGAAGGTTCTGTTCTATCTGGTTACCTTCTCTGGGATCTAAACATCCACCCACGTGTTTGCCGTGCGTAGCGACCCGTGAAGGGGAGGAGAGGATCCTGGTGGTTGAGGGGTCCAACCCCAACGCACCACTTTGGCCTCGAATTCCTGTAGACGGGCAGCCTTTGGGTGGCCCCTCTTGGGTCAATCGGCTGGTCCACTTGGGCTAGAGTCAACCAAGTACCAGTGTTGAAAGTTCTCAATGGGTGTTGTGGACATTGTGCCTGATGCTGGTGTTTTGGTATAGTGCTCACGAAACCCTGGCGTTGCTGCATTGTCCTTGCGTGATTTTGTAGTGCGTCCCCTTGTACGGCTCCATGGTGGGTGGGGTCAGTGGGTACCGAAATTTTTTCTTTTTCCTATGGATCCTCCAATAAAAAATTTAAATAAAATTGTAAAAAAACAGTCAATGGGTAAACGACCACGTCTTGAATACTCAGAACAGCAATCTTCAACATCAGTAACACACGTACCTCATTTTCTTATATTACATTCTCTTTTGGAAAAACCTTTAGGGCAAATGTCCCCTTTTTTTATTCAAAAGGGACTTGCTGGCTCTCCAAAGTCAGTAAAGAAACTTCGATCTGGTGTCATATTGGTTGATCCACATCCCAACACAGTGAACTCCTCTTGAATTCAAAGGCAATTGGGGATATACCTATTGAGGTTACACCCCATGCTACCTTGAATTCTTCACGAGGAGTTATTGTTGAAAGGGATTTAAAGAACGTTCCTGAGTCAGAGATTCTCACTGGTCTCTCCACTCAAGGAGTTTCTGCAGTGAGGCGCATCTCCACTCGCAAAGATGGAGTTACACTGCCAACAAATACCCTCGTTTTAACATTTACTTCACCACGTGCACCTGCCACCATCAAGGCAGGTTATCTCATTGCAGGGTTCGCCATACATACCAAACCCTCTTCGATGTTTCCAATGTCAGAGATTCGGCCACTCAAAGACATCTTGTCGTGGTTCCCTGACATGTGCTCGTTGTGGAGGCAAGGACCACGATGCCTATGACTGTGACATGAACCCACATTGCATAAACTGCAATGGTTCTCACCCCTCTTACTTTCATTCTTGCCCAAAATGGTTGGAGGAAAAAGAGGTGCAGCGTTTGAAAACGACACATAACATTAGTTATCCTGAGGCTCGGAAATTGCTGTCCACAACTCCATCTCGGACATATGCTGCTGCACTTCATTCCACAACTACAGTGGGAGTGCAGACAGATCTCTCTGTGCCTCCAAGAGAATCGTTTTCAAAACAAATGAAAAGCCTTTTGACCTCCGTGGTTAAAAAAGGTTGATGAATCGACTTCCACACCCATCTCTGTTCCTCCCATACCTTCCAACAAACCTCAAGATCCACATGCTTCAGTTTCAAATACAGGCATTTCTTCTGATACATCTTTTTCTCCCACCACAAGAGACAAAACAATTATTCATTCGCGTCCTCAGTCACTGGATTCCCCTTCCAATAACAAAAACCTGCCCACCCGACCCAGAGCAGGATCCATGGAGGTTGATAGACCTCCTCCGACTAAAGACAGTAAAGAAAAAAGACGTGGTTGTAAACCGAAGGGTTCTCCAGCCACTTCACCTACCCGTTCTTAAAAATGGCCACCTTGATACAATGGAACTGTCGAGGTTTACGTTCTAATCTGGATGATATCAAAACACTGATTGCTTCCTACCATCCTGTTTGTCTTTCTTTACAAGAAACATTTTATCAAAACTGCTGATACTGTCTCCATTCGGCAGTTTTCTCTGTACAGAAATGACAGGTTGTGTGATGGTTGAGTACATGGAGGGGTGGCACTGTTGGTTGATCAACACGTGCCCACCCTGTCTTTGTCACTCAACACACCCTTGGAGGCTGTAGCCATCCGTGTTTCCTTGGGTCATACCATCACTGTTTGTTCTCTGTACCTCTCCCCTGGAGAGACATATGATCAATCAGATCTTGATGCTCTCGTTGAACAATTGCCATCTCCATTTCTAATCCTAGGGGATTTTAATGGACATCATCCCCTCTGGGGAAGTGCTATTATTGATGGGAGGGGCCGATCTGTAGAGCGGATGTTCTCTGATCACAATCTTTCTCTTTTCAATACTGGTTCTTCCACTTACTTTCATGCACCTAGTCAGTCCTTTACCACTATTGATCTCTCAGTTTGCTCCCCTTCATTATTCTCCCATATTTCATGGAGGGTTGACAGTAATCCACTAGGCAGTGATCATTTTCTGATCCTTTTGAGAGAGACTGGCCGTGGTCAATGCCACCCTACTCGCGTGCCCCGGTGGAAGCTGGATCAGGCAGACTGGTCCACTTTCACTGCTCTCGCAGAACTTGATCCTGCCATCATAAATCAGCCATCAATAGACAACTGTGTAGCAGCGGTAACTGACTGTATTACACATGTAGCTGCTCAGTGTATTCCTAAATCCTCGACACGTTTTCCACGATATCCCCGTCCGTGGTGGAATCCTGCTTGCCACTTAGCACGGAAGGCTCAAAAGTGGGCCTGGGATACTTTTCGTAGATATCCCACACTTTCAAACCGGGTTGCTTTCCAACGGGCCCGTGCACATGCTAGGTGGGTAAGACGTCAAAGCCAGAAGGAATCTTGGATTAAGTTCACAACCAGCATATCTTCTACCACCAGTTCCAAGATCATATGGGACAGGATTTGAAAGGTTAATGGGCACTACAATTCTGTCCCCCTCTCGATCTTACTCTCTGATGGTCAGAAGGTGACTGATGTTCGGAACAGCGCTAACACTCTAGGTGAAAGCTTTTGCCGGGTATCTAGCACTTCTGCTTGTTCATCCACTTTCCTGGCCATCAAGACTCGGGCAGAGCGATCACCTCTTTCTTTTCGAACTGACTGTTTCTTTGACAATAATTGTCCCTTTACCCTGGTGGAACTAAAATAGCCCTTCATCGGTCTACCAGTACATCTGTTGGACCTGATGATATTCATTATGACATGCTGCACCATCTATCTCCTGCTTCTCTTGATGTCCTTCTGATTGTTTTCAACCAGATCTGGCAGGAGAATGTTTTTCTGATGCCTGGTGCTAGGCTATTATTTTACCTTTCTCTAAGCCAGGGAAAGATCCCAAGATTCCTTCAAACTACCGTCCCATTGCTTTGACGAGCTGTCTCTGTAAGACATTAGAAAGGATGGTTAATGCTCGTCTTGTTTGGTTCCTTGAATCAAACAACCTCCTCTCGCCCACCCAGTGTGGGTTCCGTCGACAGCACTCCACCACAGACCACCTAATTCTTCTTGAAACATCTATCAGAGAAGCCTTTCTCAACCGCCAACATCTTGTATCAATATTCTTTGACATAGAGAAGGCTTACGACACAACATGGAGGTATGGCGTTTTTGAGACCTCCATACATATGGGTTACGTGGCCATCTACCCATGTTTATTAAAAATTTTAATGGACAGGAGATTCCAAGTTCGTGTGGGTTCGACACTTTCCCGTTCTTTTGTACAGGAACTTGGAGTCCCTCAAGGCTGTGTATTGAGTGTCACACTTTTCAGTGTAAAGATAAATGCCATCACTGAATAACTCCCTCTCACTGTTGCGAATGGGCTGTATGTCGACGACTTTCACATCTCATGTCAGTCGTCAAACATTAGATATATTGAGCGGCAACTACAAACCGCCCTCAATTGTGTAATGGAAGTGGACTCTGGCTGACGGCTTTAATTTCTCTCTCTCCAAAACTGTATGCATGCACTTTTGCCATCAACGGGGTATTCACCCTGATCCTGAACTTCATATCGGTGAAGTTTTGCTGCCAGTGGTCCCAGAGACCAAGTTCTTGGGGCTTATCTTTGATCGTAAACTGACCTTTATACCACACTTAAAGCAGCTACGGGTCAAATGCAGAAGAGCACTGAACATCCTCCGTGTTTTCTCTTCTACCAGTTGGGGGGGGCAGATCGCTGTTCAATGTTAAAGGTATATCGTGCTCTTATTAGATCGAAACTTGATTATGGATCAATGGTCTATGGCTCTGCCAGACCCTCGGCCTTAAAGATGCTGGACCCCATTCATCACCAAGGACTTCGACTCTGCACTGGGGCTTTCCTTACCTCTCCAGTTCAAAGTATACACATTGAATCTCATGAACCTTCTCTACACCTTTGCTGTTTGCAACTATCTTTACAGTATACTTCGAAACTTCATTCCTTACCAAAGCATCCCACCTGGGAATGTGTTTTCCTTCCTCGGTGGGCAGTACTTTTTCAGAACAGATGATCTGTCATTGCTCCGTTTGGCCTTCGCATCCGGGCGCAATTGAATGAATTGGGTCTGTCCTTGGATAACATTGCAGATTCCACAGGTTGGCCCATCCCACCATGGCTTATTACAGCCCCCAAATGTGACCTTTCTTTCAGTCACCTAAAAAAGGCAGATACTCCAGATTGGAAGTACCGTCTTTTATTCAATGAATATCTTTCAAACAATCATTCAGTTCCCATTTATACAGATGGTTCTAAATCAGGTAATTCAGTGGGCTCTGCTATAGTTTGCTATGGTTTGCTATGGGTCAGTAGTTGTGTGCAGAATCCCTTCTACAGCTTCTGTGTTCACTGCTGAACTGTATGCCATATCTCTTGCCCTGGATCATATTGCAGCTGAGCAGTACTCCAACTGCACTATTTATACTGATTTGCTTAGTTCTATACTTGCCTTGGAATCGCTACACGTTAGCTCGCATCCTATTCTCGCTGATATTCGAAACTGACTGGCCCATTTCTCATTAGCAGCTACTTCAATCCAGTTTTTTTGGATACCAGGCCATGTTGGTATTCACGGGAACGAGCTTGCAGACATGGCAGCTAAATATGTCTGCTTCAGCACCATCACTCCTATGCCTATTCCGACATGGACTATGGTGTTGTCTTCAAGGCTCGGCTCCGTGCCAGCTGGCAGTCCACTTGGAGTGAGCAACGTGACAACAAACTTTTTCAAATCAAACCCAAAATTGGACTTTGGCCATCTAGCTTCCGTAAAGTTCGGAAGGAGGAAGTTGTTCTCGCTAAGCTACGCATTGGTCACAGTTTTTTAACTCATCATTTTCTTTTATCAGGAACTGATGCACCAATGTCTAGTTTGTGTAACACTCAAATCACTTTCAGCCACGTTTTACTTTCTTGCCATCGTTACAATTCTCAACGACGGCAACATTTTAAACACATTTTTTCCCAGGGTCAGTCTGTAACATTGGACAGAGTTATTGGTGATGGTGACTCTGTCCACCTTGATAATGATTTTAATTTTTTAATGGCCATTAATCTTTTTAATCTCATTTAAGTGTTGCATATTTATTCATTACACCTTTTAAATTGTGGTTCCTTTTTTACAGTTTTAATCTCTCTCCTTCAATTTGACATTGGACAATGGCCAGAACATTAAATAACTCGACACCAGGACTGGAAAGGCCAACTTCAGGTGACTAACGCTACTGTTTGAACTATTCGTTTGAACTACTCGTTAGTCGTCCTGGCGAGTTGTTATTATACTTTGCTCCATATCATTTCACACTTTTACTACTTAACTTTTAGTACTGGCCATATTGACTTATAACCGGTGGTTTTATACTTACCTGTTAGTCTTCCTGGCAGGTTAACCAGGACTGGAAAGACCAACTTTAGGTGACTGGTTTTACGCCATTTTCTGTTTTAATTGCCGTTTGCTTTTGTCTTCAATTACTTTTACAAATTTTACTCCATTTACTGGACATTTGGCTACTCATTATTACGATTTTATGTTTTTTATACTTACCTGTAATAGCTGCTATGACACATAACTCAGAACCAGGACTGGAAAGGCCAACTTCAGGTGACTGACGGTGGTTTTGAACTTACCTGTTAGTCTGGTTATGATCATTACCTTTTGCTAGAGTAAATACCTTACAACTTCTTATACTCTGCTTTCTATCTTAACATTGTGGACTAGGTGTCAACATTGGTTTTATACTTTTTTGTTTTACCTTCATTTCCATTTATGTCTATTACTACATTTATTTTTATTTTTTTTATTTTTTACATTTTTACCGAATGTCTGGTGCAGATAGCCTTGCTGCTTTGTGCCATAAAACACTAAATCAATCAATCAATCATGATAGTTTACCAATCAGAGTGTAAATGTTAGTTCAAGTAATATAGACAATGTCGAATGGATCACTTGCTGTCATTGGCTCCACAGTGATCTGAGAAGTTTTGTGTTTCGTTTTTTCTTTGCTTCACATTTTGTTGACAGGTGTTTATTGGTTTCTTTACTACAGGGTTATTAGGCTGTATTGAGCTTTTATTTTAGGTTCCACGAAATTCATTCTCCCCCCTACCTTCCATCTGCTGTGATGAAATAGCTTTATCCCTTTTGTGTCATTCACACCTTTTGTTTTCTTGATTAGGAAGTTGCTTTCATTTTGCAGGATTTAAAGTCTCTTGAACCTTTACACACTTTTTTTTCTTTGCTTTTGTTAGCTTCTATGTGTAGTAGTTTTAATTTTTCTGTTAGTTCCATAGAGATATTTATACTTATTTCTAAGTAGAAATGTTTGATAAAAACTCTTTATTTAGAGTGCCAGGATGCCCTTAATCATTTACCCAAGGTATGGTTGATAACACAATCAAAATAACTTTTTGAATGTTTTTAACTATTTTAATATGTTCTTTCTTAATTTATAGTAATAAATTACAACTAGTTTTAAATGTTGATAATGCTCAGTAGTTGTAACTTGTTACCCCTGGAGAACAGTTGTTATAACATTTATGCAGTTTATACATTATACATTCCAAAAGTCTTGGATTATGTGGCTTTATGTTAAACTTATTGGTAAATTTTATAAATATAAAGGTAAATATTTAATAAAAGGTTAATAAATGTTTGAAATGAAAAGAATTTGCTTTGAAAGCAATGTTGAGTCATGCTATTTGAATATTTAGATTAATTTTAGAGCTGTACACTTAAGAATTTTATGTAAAATTCAGTAAAAAACAAGAAATCTCATAGGCCCCTTGGATGTGAAGTTTATTATGTTATTATATACTCAACAGTAATTTTATCTTTGGAAGAGAAAATAAAATGACTCCTGCTAACTATGACTAGGATGATATTATTTTTGATATAAGTAGATATGTGGCTACATGTGAAAAGCTGTGCATGCTTAGACTTGTGGTAGTAGTGTGCAACAGCCTTAACCAAATGTGAAATTTGCGAACATTGTCTTTTTGACCAGACTCGTATTGGAGAAGGAATGCTTGCTATAATTCCATATTTACTATATATATCTACACAAAATATTACAAACTTCTACTAAAATGTATAAGTCTATTCTACACAAAAAACACATGTATTACAAATTTAATTGTACTTCAAATATATCTGTGAATTAATAAGTCTTACCTAAGACTGACAAATAGGAGTGGAAGGTGGTGTTTTATGTGAAGAATAAAAATATTTTTACCCATCAAACAGTTTGCACATTGGTTTGAATAACTTTGACCTACAAAATGCATATCTACAGTTTTTTCAGCATCTGTTTTTACTGTCCTTTACTGTGAACTGTTGCTAAATGAACAGTAAAATGAATAATTCATAATTCTGACATAAGATACATAATATCATGCTTAATAGTACTGCTTTTAAAAAATTGTTGCTTATGTACTTTGGTCCTCAGAGTTAATGAGTAAATTTGATATGCTATACTTTATTATTGATCTTTTAATATAAGATCCATAAGAACATATATTGAGTAAAATCATCTGTAGTTTATTATTTTTACTTACAATAAGTGTATATAATGTTGCACTTTGCGAGCTTTAACAACTTATACTAATATATTTAAAATAAAATTAAAAATATTTTATTCATTAGCAAATTTCCTAAAAATTCACAATAACCTATAATAATATATATTGCTATTGTTCCACTAAACCTTTAATAATTTCTTCGTATGCATTTCAAAACATTGATAAAAATACATTATAATTTGTACCTTTTCTTTATCATTTTGATTATATGTTTGTACTTCTGTTATTTTTTTGTTATTATACTAACAGAAAAACAACTTTGCCCATTTCTTTTAGAATAGTTGGTCCATCATGTATTGCTGCAAAACATAAAATTTAGTGTTTCAAATAAAAAGAATTGTTGAGTGGCAGCTTTCCCTTGTGTCAATATGCTCTTATTGTAAGTGATTTTGTATGAACTCTTTACAAAAAAGCCTTCAACCATACTGATCACTTGTTAGCACATATGTGATACTTGATTTACTAACACAAATAAACAGTATCTGTGCCCTATAGTTGGAGCATTTTCATTCTGAAAATGATTTAAAAGAACCTCAATATTAGTGTATTTTTATTCATTGTCGTTTAAGGTAACACTTTCCATTGACAGCCTTACTTTCAAAAGGGTAAAACTAAGAACTAAGTATCACTAACAACTGATTATTTGCTAGCTTTGCAACACTTACTCAATTTGTAAAGGAAACAGTTTGCAGCCAAATGTTTTATTTCATGCTGCAATTAAATCCTAGAATTTTTATGTGGAATACAATGAAAGGCATGATAATAAAAATCAAAACATCTTTTATTGAGAACATTAATTAACAGAATTTCATAAAAAAGTTACCTTACATATTAGTTGTAGTATGCTTAATTGAATATTTACTGTACTTCAATACGTTGGACTTTAGAATGTTTCTGTAGAACAACTTTAGTTTTGTGGGGATTGTTTTTTTATTTTCTTCTAATACTATGCTTTTGTAATAACATGAAAATTACTTTCAAAACTAGTTATTAGATTTTATGTAATGTTAAATGCTCTGTTTTATTACTGAATCACCATGGAGACTAATTCATGACAGATCACATTGTTGTTTTTTCAGAAGAGTTTAAATTTGGTTAATCTTCGATCCATTGTTCAGTTCTATGGGAAATTTCCAGACAAGTATCGGTAACTATTATTGTTTTTTACTTGATTTCTTTCTCAACAGTGAGTCGTGTATTTAATTTTAAAATAGACTATAAATAGTGACATTTTATATTGATTCAGTTATTAGAAATTTAATAATACTCTATAATTGAATATATCACAGTGTGTATAGGAAGAGAAAATGTTTCAATGGATTTTTAATTTAATGCATAACATATATAAAGTAAAAATCTAAACCAGTGTGACAGTAGTAAATCTAAGAATGTACAGTGCTAAAATATTGTTTGATTCTCTGAGATGGACACAGTAAATAGTCCATTGTGACTTTTCTCTTAAAAGCAAACAATAAACATAATATAAACTTAGTATTGCACCAGCTAAAATAATAATAATTCTTCAATATTGCATCAATCATTGGTAGCCTCTCTTAAAGGTCTAGTAAGCTGTAACAAATACATCAATATAAAAATGGTGCTATCTGTATGCTGGTCCTTAAACAGTAATAAAGATTTAAGATCTAAAGCCTTAATATGTACTGTATTCCATCTTTCTAAAATTCCTAACTTTTTACCATCCATAAAGAATACCAGGTATTGGCATCCTGATTTTGATCTCTCCCTTCTGTATCACTTCTTCAGCATACTTTGATTCACCATGCAACTCTGTCTCTTAGTTGGGTCTTTCTTCCTCATGGCCTTGGATAATAAGATTCCATGCATGGTGACCTATGAATGGGAGGAGAGGATTCTGGTGGTTGAGGGGTCCAATTCCAACATACCAGTTTGGTCTTGAATTGCTGTAGATAGGTGGCTTTGGGGTGGCTCTTCCCAGGGTCTTTCAGCTGTTTTCCCAAGGCTACAGTCAACTGAGTACCATTATTGAATGTTCTAAATGGGTGTTTTGGCACTTGTGTTTTGCTATAGTGTCCATGAAACCTTGCCATTGCTGCCAAGACTTTTGCTTTCAGCTCTGTAGCACGTACCATTGTAGGACTTCTTGGTAGGTTGTGTCGGAGGACATCAAACTTTTCTCTTTCTCATGGTTTCTAACACGTCTCACTCGCTTTCTCTTTAGAATAAACAACTCGTGATTGATAAGGGGTCATGCTTGGATGGCTCTAATACTCATTCACAAGCTGCAGTTGATGATGTACTTTGATTCCTCATTTCATGTTGCCTATCTGGAAAGTCCTCTAAGCAGGTGTTGTCGTTTTTTATTCATAAGGAATTGGTATGGCTTGCTGGCTATCCTAAATTTTTATCAAAATTAAGGTCTGAAGACATTTTAGTTGAAACCTCAAAGCCAAAACACACCAAACTACTCTTGAAGCTTAAGACTTTTGGAGATATGTCCATTCAGGTATGTATTCATACCACACTGAACACATCTCAGAGTTATTGCTGAAAGGGATCTCCTTACATCCCAAAGTCGGAGATTTTCGCAGGTCTCTCCAATGAAGGAGTTTCAGCTATGCATCATATCTCTTCTCACAAAGATGAGGTACTTTGGCCTACCTAATTTGTCATTTTGATGTTCACATCTCCATATTGCCCTACATCTGTGAAGGTTGGTGACTTACATTGTAAGGTTTGGCTCTATATTCCTAACCTTCACCAATGTTTCCAATACTAGTAGGTTTGGTCACACTAAGGCCTCTTGCCATTGCTCTTTGTGCTGCATCCATTGTGGTGGCAGATCTGTGTGAACAAGAGCTTCACTGAATCAACTTAGATATCTCCTATCTTTCTTGTTCCCTTTCTTGTCCCAAGTGGACCAAGGAGAAAGAAATTCAGTGCTCAAGGACTGTTAACAATATATCCTATCCTGAGGCATGGTAACTTTTGTTTTTCAAGAAGACAAAGACATACATTGTCACCCTCCTCTCTATCACACCAGTGGGTGTATAGATCGACACTTTTGTGCCTCCTGAAGAGTCTTTTCCTCTTATCTTCAGAGTTTGTTGCCCTCTGTGAAAAAGGGAATTGATAGGTTCACATTAACTCCTATCTGTGTCTCTGCCTCTGTTTCTGATGGCTGCTTGGGTCCCTTTCTGCATTTGCAGAAGGCTGGCTGGAATGTTATTTCAAGTGGTGAAGATAGCTTCACAAAGATCATGCACTGTTTAGAATTGATGTCCATTTCTATAGACTTTCCTTGCCATCCACCCCCAACATTTTCAATGGGGTTCAGTTCAGGCAAGCATGCTGGATGGTCCAAAAGAATCATATTATTTGCCATGAAAAAGTCTTTTGTCCTGTGAGTATTGTGGATTGCAGCATTGTCCTGCTGAAAAATCCAGTCATTTTCATACAAGCAAGGGCCTTCAGTCAATAAGGATGCTCTCTCCAACATGCCAGTGTATCCAGCAGTTGTTTGACGCTTCTGTATAACCTGAAGCTCCATTGTTCCATGGAAGGAGAAAGCACCCCAGGTCATGATGGAACATCCTGCACTGTGTCATGTAGGAAATGTCTCCAGTGGGATATCCTTATTGTGTCAGTAACGTTGGAAGCCATCTGGACCGTCCAGGTTAAATTTTTTTATTATCAGAGAACAAAACTTTTGTTCATTTTCTACATCCCATGTTTGGTGCTTCTCAGCAAAGTTTAACCTAGCTGTTTCGTGATGTGGAAGGAGGAGTAGCCTTTGAAGACATTTACAGTTTTTAAAGCCTTTCTCTCGTAGATGCCGTTGTATTTTTCTTGAGCTGCATTCTGTGTTCGTGAGGACCTTAATCTAGTTCTACGATTGGCTGGAGTCTTGCTGGACAACTCCTCAAATCCTCCTGCTCAATGCTGGCAAAATTTTGTTGGGCTAACCACTTGAATTCTTGTTCTGTATCCCTCAGTGTCTTTTAAGAAATTTGCAACAACAGTTTTACTACTAAGCTTAATCTTGCCAGCAATGACATGTTGAGAGAGACCTTACTTTTGCAGTTCGATAATTTTGACATGTTCAAACTCTGTCAACTTTTTAGCCTTTTGTTACGTTTTTACCCAATGTAACATAGGAGATGTTAGTGGGAGATGTTGCAAATGCTAATGCTTGAACACAAATGACTAAATTTCATTACGTGTTTACCGATTAATGATTTGTTTCAGTGTGGTCTTAAACTTTTGACCAGCTAGTATTTAGGTTAATTTCATTGTGTTCACATTTTCCCTATTAAATGCTAAAAAAGTTTATTTTTATTTTCTATTTTCTTATTGTCATCTTTCAAAGCTCTACTCAAATAAGTGGTTGAGTCTAACAATGCAAAATGTGTATTTTTTTCTATATGTTCATTGGCCTTAAGATTTTGGCCAGCAGTGTATCTCTCTCTACTTACCCTCACTCCATTATCATTTTTTTTGGAGTGTGGAGAGTGACCCATATGGCAGTGATAACCTTTTCATTATATAACAAGAAACTGGCCATAGTTGGTGCCATCTGACTTGCACCCTCGTGCAAATTAATTGAAACAAATGGTCATTTTATAATATTTTCAGCATGGTGGCTGGTGTAGGCTCGCTGGGCCCGCTGATTTCTTTTAATAGTCATTTTTTCACACAGACTGTATCATTAGCTGTGTTTTGCAGTACAGTCAATCTATATTTGGGATATATGATGAAATTTTGAGGAACATTACAGTCATTCGAAATTGTGTTAGAAGGGCAAGGAGACCAGTCAAAAAACAACTTCTTACCAGCTAAATGAAGAAAAAACGGTATCAGTGGGGTCTGAAATACAAGAACTGGACAGAAGAACAATGGAGGATGGTGTTATTTAGTGATGAGTCATTTATTCATACAGGGTCAAAGAAGTCTGTATGTTTGCAGATCTCCAGGTGAGAAACTTTGAGAATCTCACATCAGTCAGTTCATAAAACATCCCTTGAAGAAGCTGTTTTGGGGCTTTTTCAGCTACTATGGCATCGGATGTATCATTGAAGGTATAATGCAAGGACCACAGTACATCAAAGTTTTGCAGAGAAGAGTTGTTCCAGAATTGAAAAAGAGATTTCCAGATGGATCTGGCATTTTTCAGCAAGATCTGGCTCCGTGCCAAACGTCGAAACTCGTGAAGAATTTTATGACTACAATGCGAATAAAGGTGCTGGACTGACCTGGAAACTCTCCGGATTTAAAACCTATTGAAAATCTTTGGGCAATTTGTAAAGAAAGACTTCGGGGAAAAGACTGTACTACAAAAGATAAGCTAATTGAGGCCATAATTGAGTGTGGTACCTCGATCCAAAAATTAATAAAGATTGCAGTCAACTCATGGACTCGATGCCAAAGTGGATTAATGATCTTCTGAAAAATAAAGGCGGTCATATCATGTATAAATTTGAGAGTAATTTTTGGATTCTCAGAAATAAAATGCAAAAAATTGAAAAAAATCATAATTTTTCATCTTGTTTCAATTAATTTGCCCAAGGGTGTATGTGCCATAGTGGAAGTTGGACCAGGCCAACTGCCTCTCTTTCACCATTCACCAGAACTTGTTTCTGCCATCGTCTTTCTGCTATGTATTGACAGCTGACTGTGTGGAAACAGTGACTGACTGTATGGTGCAGGCAGTTTATTGTTCTGTTCTTGTGACCTTCACAAGATTTCCATGGTATCCTTGTCCTTGGTGGAGTCCAGCCTGCCAGGAGGCACAGAAGGTTAAAACAATGAGACTTGGAGATATTCTTATAGTAACCCTCTTTTTCTAACAGCATCATATATTAGTAGGACTGTGCCCATGCTTGGCAGATCAGGCATCAAAGCCAGAAGGAATCTTGGATTAAGTTCATCTCCAGCATGTCTATTTCCATCAGCTCTGCTGTTGTGTGGAACCCTTTTCACTCTTGCACTCAGATGGCTGGAAAGTTGACCATGTACTTGATATTGATAACATCCATGGGGTGAGTTTTCTCATCTTTCCAATTCATTTGCTTCCTCCCCAGGCTTCTAGGTCATCAAGACTTGGGTTGAGAGATTGCCACTTTTGTTTCAGAAGGTGGGTATCTCTGACTACAATTGCTTTTCATGGTCTGGCAGTACATCACTTGAACCCAACAGTATTCATCATGAGATGCTGTGCCATTTATCTCATACCTCTCTTTCTGTTTTTCCGGTTGTGTATAAGTGGACTTGGCAGGTGGACATCTTTCCTGATGCTTGGCACCAGACTATTATACTACCCTTTTCTAAGCCTGGAAAAGATCCCAAGATTTCAAGAAACTCTTGACCTATTGTTTTGACAAGCTGTTTGTGTGAAGCTTTGGAGAGGATGGTCAATGCTCATCTTAGTTAGTTCTAAGAATCAAACAACCTTCTCTCATCCACTCAGTGTGGGTTATGACAACAGCACTCTACCATGCATTACCTGATTCAACTTAAAACATTGATCAGGGAAGCCTTTCTCAAGAGAGAACATCTAGCTTCTGTCTTCTTTGGTCTTGAGAGGGCTTATGACACAATGTGGAGGTACAAAATTTTATGTGACTTCCACTCCTAGAAATTGCATGTCCATTTGTCTGTTTTCATTCAGAATATTTTTACTTTAATATTAAGATTGATGCCATCACTCATCAGCTTCCTTCGACAGTTGCAAATTGTCTAAAGGTCAATGGCTTCCATATTTCATGTTGGTTGTTGACCATGAGGTTTATGAAGTGGCAGCCTAAGACTGCCCTCAATTGTCTTGTATAATGGACAATTGTACACAGTTTTATTTTTCTTTTAAAACCAGTTACATGCTTTTTTTTTTGCTGCCAGCAGGGGTTGCATCCTGATCCTAGGCTTCTGTGGTTCAAGAAGTGAAGTTGTTGGGACTTCTTTTTGAGGCAATAAACATTTTTCATATTTTCTCTTCCACCTCTCTCCAGTCAGTCAATCTTCTATGCTACAGATCTGTTGTGCCTTTGTTAGATCAAAACTGAATTATAGGTCTCTGGTTTATGGGTCAGCCAGACCTTCGACACTTAGTGTTAGGCCTAGTTCACCATCAGTGGATTCGATTCCAGTAATATGCTCTCCCAGACCTTCCAATACCTCTTTTCACTTTTCCAGTGAAGTATAGGAGTCTTTACCACTTACCAGCTCCTAGCCATTAAGGTGCTTAATCATGGAGTCAGTCCTCCTGAATGTACATAATTTCACTTATTTCTTGCCACCAGTCTGTTTTTCTGGATGCTGCTGATCTGGACTGGAATTTTCCATCTATTTTGCAATTTGTCTCTTGTCTTGAGCCCTCCCTGGGTTACTGGTTTGAGTTGGACCAGCTGACATAATCCTTCACATACAAGTGGGCTGGGGGCTTTCTTACTGTGGGCTGGATGTTATATCATTATATTCCAATGGCAATTGGTTTTGGATTTGAATTGACCCTTTACATTGCAGTTAGAACTTCCTGACTTTATCTGGATGTATATTATTTAGGTTTGTTGTTGCAGATTGTGCTGGATTTGTACACCTGATGGTTTAGGTTCTAGAAATAGAGGCTCCTCTTCTCTACTGTTTCTTCATTCTGAGGTGAATTACAGGAGACCCTCCTCCTGTCAGGGAGTGCTTGAGTTCCTCTAGGTGCCACTAGTCTCGACTTGGTTTAGCCTTCTACCTGATGTCTGATGTGCCTACAAATATACGTCTTCCTTAGAGATTTGAAATTGTTACCTTGTTCTGCCCTTTGATTGTAACACCAAATATGTTGAATCCACCTAAGCAAAGAATATATTTGGTTCAGATGTGATGCAGTCCTCCCACAAGTGCTTTCTCCATGGATGCTCTTTGGACACTATTGAAGGGTGCTTCATTAGCTAATTTTACACCAATCCTTCCACTTCTTGAAGGTAAATAATCATATTGCAAGTTAATATTTTCCTACACTGGAATTATATACTTTATAGATACCTTTTTTTTCATACTTTTCACCAATCCTTTGCACTTTCATTGTCATTTTTCCTGCCTAATTTCAAAGTGAAGGCTGGGTTGCACAAAATTAAACTTACCTGTATCTCTAAAGTTTGGTGGCAAAAAGATAACACAGTATGTCAAATTGAAAATATGTCCAATAGTATAACTATGGGAATCCATCAGAGGATTTGGCACTTTTATATATTTGACTTGTATAACACCTGGAAATTATATTAATTTTCTGGAGAGCACACCTCAGACTCTCTAAATTGTGCTGACAAACAGAGTATAGGAACTGCTTTTAACAAATCTGTGCTTTCACTATCAAATCTGCATGTCTAACCAAGCATCTTAACTTTTTAACTCCTCCCTATACTGCTTTCCATTATCATTTTTGTCATGGAAGGGTGTAACTAAACATTAATTAGTAACAGAATCAGAAGTGTGGGCTGTTTTCAACATCTTTTTAACTCTTTTGAGCATGTTATATACATGGAACCATATAGAAATTTTATCTGTTTGTAATGTGATTAGCACTTGAAGATTTTTTCCTCCTCAAGACAAATGAGCCCATGTCAATATATTTTTGTATTATTTTCGTTCTCCTTCTAAAATGCCTTTTTTTTCTTTGATTCAAGGAGTCTTCTGTCATTGCTTGTGGCTATTTCCCCATTTCCCTTCTTGGATTCTTAATTTCAGGAATTTCTTTTAACCACTTGAGTAACTGAACCCCTGTTTCCTGTAATACACTAGTGTTCATTTTTCCTGTCTTACCATTTCTTTCATTACTTATCTTCTCTTCATCTTCGATATGAAATTCTACACCATGACTGGGAACTAAGTCATTTCTCTTCTGTTACCTTGACCAGGGTTTTGTCTTTTGCCTTATTCCTACTTCCTTGGTTTCTATATTGTTGGGGCATTTTGAGATGTGGCACTTTTTTTTTTCTCTATCATTTGTCTTACCTAATGATATCTTGGCAACTTCGTCTGACCTCCCTTCCCCCACAAACTATGGCTGAGGCTGCTCAAGGGGTTCTTTGTTTGTTTATTGGCCTCTTGTCTATCCCAACTTTATGGATCCATTTCTGTTCCTTGACCTTGTGAACCTTCCATCTATATCTCTTCCTGTTTTTTTGTCTCTCTGCTGCTTTTCATCCCTTCTGCTCATCTAGATTGATCTCTTTGAACATGTTTCATAACATTTAACTATTAGTTAGGAACAGGATTAGAAGTGTGAGCTGTTTTTGAGATTTAATTAGCTGTTTGAACATCTTATTACAATTTGTACTCTAGTTTATTCAAAGGTATTCTTGAAATGTGATTATTTTTACATTTGATCAGCTGTTTTAACACTGCATTATACAATTTACACATTAACTAATAATAGAATTAGAAATTTGAGCTCTTAGTATTTTATAAATTTTGAACATTTAAGTTGTAACAGAATCAATTAAATATCAGTTGTTTGAATATGTTTTATACAATGTAAATCTTAGTTTTAATAGAATTGGAAGTTTGAGCTATTTTTGATATGTTATTATGTCTTTAAACATGTTTTGTATAATTTTAAACATTGGTTGGTTATAGTATCAGTTAGAAGTATGAATTGTTTTTGTTATAAGCAAGTTAATTATTAGTAGGATCAGTTGAGAGTTTTAGCTGTTTTTCATATAAATAAGTTTTACATTTTATAGACCTGTATCAGACAACCTCATTGTTTTTTGTAGGTTGAAGATTTGGCAGTTGTTATTGCAAATACCAAGAAATCGAGATGTCTTTAAAATGTTGTCAATTCAAGGTCATCATAAAGCATTTTTATCACTAGATCAACAGTATCCAGTACCAAGTGGTGTCCTTCGTAGAGCTTTCCACAGGTATTCATAGTTTGTGCAATGCATCTGAATACTATTCTGTGTATACTATATAGAGCCATTGCATGTGCTACATTGATATACTGGATGTTATCAGAGGTGGTTTTTGTTGAGCAGTTGAAACATTTTTTTCGTATGATAAAATTTGGTGTATCAGAATATAATATTATTTTATCTGAATTTTTGAACAGCAGAGGAAGAAAAACATTTTATAAATTTCTGATGGTATGCATAGTAAGTCTTAATAGTTGAGCATAATGCATATTTACTGATATCATAAAATTCCTAGTATGCATTTCTTAAATGGGATTAGAAAAACTTTAGAAGTTGTGTGCAGTACAAGTTAAGCTTAAAACATATTAATAATTAACTTTAGTCAAAAGCAAAATACATAATAGATCTGAAATAAACATATAAGTTATAAATTAATGAAGTCTATCTTGTATAATAAATGAGTATAAGTACTTAATGTTGTAAGTTAATGAACAAGAAAAATAATTATCTTATAAAGATTATAATGCTTTGAATCACAGTTTGGGCACCTTTGTTTTAAATAATACAGCTTATGAGATAAATCTTAAATTCATATTATTTTGTTACAATGGAATATATTTATTTTAAATATTGTGACTTACAATATAAATGAATCTTTAAAGAAAAGTGAAGTGTATGATTTTTTTGTTATGCATAGTTGAAAGTTTATCTTATAAGTATGTTTGTTATCATGTTTTACTAGATTACTTTTCCTGGATAGTAGTGTAAATTTATTGTAAGATTTTGATGTTATGTACAGTGAGTTTCTCTTAATTTGTATTTGCTGTAATTACCACAAACTCTTACCTTTACTATGCAGTATCTATACATAATAGGAGTTCAAATTAGAGCATATCTGTTACCTAACTTATAATATATTAGTGTAATGCACGTTTTCTTAGCAATGTTGTGATCTTTATGCTACATATAATTATAACTTAGGCTAAAGCACAGTTTTTGCTGTTTTTACAATATTTTTTAAATGATTTTGTAGAATAACATTTAATTGGGTAGTTGGCTTGTTTGAACAGTCATCTTTTTACCAACTACCATACATGTTCTCTGCAAATATACAACAGTCAGTTTTAATATTTTGTTGGAAAGAAATGTTAGTATTGTATGAAAAAGTTCTAATAATTACTTACAAGAATATGGCTATGTTTATATATTTGCTAGGAAACTTACCCTATTTCATGTACATTTACTTTTCGGTTTTATTTCCTTTCAAAAGCTATAGAAGTACTGAAATATAAAATAAAATATTATATTATGTTTATTATTCATTAGAGTGAGACCTTTGATATATGAAACATGTAACAGTGTCAGTTTTTACTAAGGTATGGAAGCTTATAGTATGTTGTGATGATGTAATAATTAATTGACAAACAATGATTTATAAGCATTTACTATACTCAGAATAATATAGTGATAGAACCTAGAACATTTTTAGCTTCTGCTAAACTGTAAGTGTTCAAAAATAATCCCCAATTTTATTCATATAAAGTGTTGCACAACGTGTTAACAAGTTGAAACTGTGATTAAAAAAAAGTTACAGTTTTAAGAGCCACCACAATGGACATCTGCATAAACATTTTGAAGTTAGAAGTCCAGTTATACCTAAAATATCTATAACTTGCTAAGAAGTGAACCCCTGAAGATTGAAATAGCCTAGACTGCATCAACTGGCATCAACTTAGATCAGTCAGCAGTGCAGAAGAAAAAAGAACCAATTCAAACAAGTTTCTTGTATAAAACACCAGAAAGAATAGGTGAAAATCTTCCAACCTGCTGACCTTCATTTTTCTATCTGAAGTTTCTTGAGTGAGCCATGAACTGATAATCAGGTTTCTGTGTTAAATTCAGGTTTCAACTTAAACCTAGAACTATACCTGTGGAACCAAGTTTTGCTACCACAGAATCAAACATTAATCATTTAACTTTGAATCTCAATGAAATAGAAAAAATTGAATTAACACACTTTAAACTTTCAACATATTAGGACATAAACCTAAAACTCAAGATTAACAGCAGTGAAGTCACCACATTGAAAGAATTAAGATATAATTAGAAGATGTGTAAAAGGAGATGCAACAGAATCAGTTGTAGATAAAATACATTTAAGGGTCTGCACCTTACTAAAGACTGATTTTATTTCTTGCTCAAAGGTGACCATACCAGCAAAATTTCTATGAACATTAATAAAATAGTTAAAGGTTGCCCTGTTTTAACTACTAACAAAAATAATTTATTTTATCTCCCCTATAAAACCCCTATACTCATAAGCACTTTCCAAAGGTGGACCTTTTTTCTTTGGGGATTAACTGGAGATGGTGTAACTGAATGGGTATTATTAGTAAATGTGTTAATACCCACACAAGCTGTCCTGAGATACATCTTGATCATTTTCATGATTAAAATACGTTACTTGTAGATGATGAGAGTTTCTTCAAAATAAATAGAAAAAAAGTTGACTGTAATTACTGCAGGTTTCTTCAAGATAATTAAAAGCAAGTAAGTTATAGCTAGTGCCAGTTTATTCATGATAACAGAAAAGCAACTAAGCCATAACTAGTGCAACTTTCTCCAGGATAAGTGAAAAATATGTTGTACTTGGTTTATGCTACAGGCGTTTTTAACACTAAACTACATGGCACAGTTTTCTTAGGAGGCCTGTCTGTAGTTATCAGTTAGAAGTATGGAAATTGCACTAACATCAGTGACATCATTAAGGTCACCTGGACTTCCAAGATCTGTTTTTTGTATATTTTTCAGTGTACTATTATCAAGTGTGCCTCATTTATGGTACAACACAGCTGAAAATGAGAGAGTTATTTAAAAATGTGTGTGAGACATTTCGCATTACAAATGGTCAAGAAATATTATACTTAAGTGTTGTTGAAGTGAAACAAACTGACTGAAAAAGAAATGTTAAGTAGATAAATTTCTAAAGACAGGCATGGAAAATTAGCATAAATAAATAGTAAGAATATGTAAAAAAGTTAGAGGTAAAAATAGATATTATAATATGCAAAATAAATAAAGATACCCTTGTTCACTCAAAAGTGAGTTATATTGCACCAAATAACTGATTTTTTTTCTATATCAGAAAAATTATTTTAGGACTTTTTCCAAAAGGAGACTTTAGGAAATAGTGAATTGCACTTTGTTTGAACGAGGGTCTGTTTTCCAAAAGCAGGCAACAGTAACTTCAGGACTTAGTGAATTACAGAAGTGATTTACACCCCATCAAATAATGGTTGCCATCTATGTAATAAAGCTTGTTGTCAAACCTTTAAATTTATAAAAAACCACTGGCTCTTTTTCTTACAAACATAACCAGTGAAACTTTAAAATTTTTGAAGCAATTATTTGCATATCACAAAATACCATTTACATTATACAGTGTAAAAATGCAATTGCCAGCATGTAGGACATATCCAAATGACTCTCACAGAAAAGTTCAACAATTATAAGTCTTCTGTTAACACCAAGAAAAAAGGTGTTTCTGTTGCTCAACATAACAAACCCAATCATTCTATTGATAACATTACTCTCGTCAACATTGAAACCAACTTTAGAAGTAAAGTTGATCAATAGAAAAAAGAAGCTTCTTGGATTTCCAATTTGAATACTGTTCAATCTTGTGGAATAAATGTAGATCCTTCAATTAGTGATCTTTGGTCATTGGTTTGTTCTTGTCAGAAATTTTTTGTAAACTCTATTTTTATCCATAGTCTTTTCACATATATTTACTGTTTATTTGTGACAATATTCCATGCCTGTCTTTAGAAATTGGTCTGCTTAACATTTCTTTTTATGGTTAATTTCCCTGTATAACCTTTATTTTATTTTAACACTTAAGTATAGTTTTTATTGTTCATTTGTAAAGCAAAATATCTCTAACAACTTTTAAAATAACATTCTTATTTCCAACCATATTGTATTGGAAATGAGACATACTTAACAACAGTACATTAAAAAATGTATAAAAGTATTTTGGGAAGCTCAAGTGATGCTCGCGACATCACTCATTTAGTTACAATATCATTCCCAGTTTACCCCGTGAAGAAGAAAAATCCATCTTTCAAAATCACTTTGGCTCTAGGATTTTTATTTTATGTTAAGACTTCTTGAACCTACATGTTTTTCTGACAGCATTAATTCCCCTTTTTTTTTATGCTTTTCCCAAAATTCAGAAAGGTAATATTCCTATCAGGCCTATAATGTCCAGCATATGGTCACTAGTACAAAACATTTCTAAATTCTTAATCAATAAATTAAATTCTCTGCTTGAAGCTAACCATTATTCTCTTAAAATATCTAAACTTTGTACATAAAACCACAGACTTCCAATTAAATGAAGAAGAGATCTTGTGTCTTTCAATATAAATACTGCATGATAAAGACTCATTTTAAGTATGAAGACCAGTTTTATAAACAAAATAATGGTTAGAAATTGGATCCACCCTTCCCCCTCTACTTAGTAACTTTTTGTAAGTATGTACTACAACTATTTGGGAATAGTTTCACATACATCAAGAAATCTGGTCAAGCCCCCCCCCCACCACCACCAAAAAAAAAAAGTTGCATCATCATGCTTATAAATCATTATTTGCAAATTTTTTAGTTATTTGTACTGCAACATTTCTCAGTGTTTTGAAAAAAATTATAACTTCAGTTTTGAATCGATTTAGAACTCTCTCCCTACTTGTCAATTGGAGCCCTCTTCTAGCTGAAGTGACCTTTCTGCCCTATCTGGTTTTTCCTTTTGTGAAACTCTTTCATTCAGACCTACTTGTTTGTTTTGAGATGGTGGCCACTTTCCTCTGTAAGTTTATGCATTTTTAATTGAAAATCCATTATGCTACATTTATTTACATTTTTTTGTTTATTAAATAAAATTAGGTTTCATATACAGTACAGTTGTGGGATACTTTGTTTCTGCAGAGTAATACTAATTACACCATTTGTAGTACTACATTTTATCTCCAGCAGTAAATAGCTGTATTGAAAATTTTGATTTGTTTTATAAATGTAGTTGCAGAGAACTGGTTTCAAAGCTACATTAGTTTTTGGAGATGTGCTGTGAGTGTACTGTTTCCCTAACTGATGTAATTATATGTTAAGAAACTCTAGAATGTTTCTTAATAAATTTAACTTTATTTTATTCCTGCAAGCTTTTGGCTTTCAGCTGTTGGTGCAGCCTTCAGCTACAGGATATGGACAATGTCTTAACAGGCTTTGGAAAAAAAGACAATATCTCACCCAAATATTTTTGATATAATCTACCTTTTTTTTTTTTTTTTTTTTATTTTTTTTAAGACATCTTGAAAGTTTTTTGTTTGCAATTTTAGGTTTGTTTCTTTTAAAGTGATAATTTAATTATGTCAGAAAAATTATTTCAAAAGAATGTTTGTTTCCAAATCTAATTAGGTAATTTGTTAATTATAGCTTGTATTTTCCAAGATGAGAAATTACATGTTGTTGAAAAAGTTTGGCACTTTATTGCACAAAATTGACATCTGATTAGAGAGAAATGGTTCTATTTCAATGAAACAATTGTCAAACACATATTTTAGTCAAATACAAAAGACTAAAATGTTTTAAAAATGATTGGAAAATTTAAAAGACAAGTGTATATGAAAAAGCAATTTTGTGTCAACACAAAACAAAAAATATAATGATTCAATTCATATGAAGAAAAGATTAGGGCAGTTGCCCACAATTGAAACATTGTTCAAAAAACTTCTTGAATATTTGTAAAAATTAGAAAAAATTTTGATGGTCAACTTCATTTGATTACCATATTCCAGTCTTGTAATTTTAATTTTTCACAAAGTATGCATCTTATGCTTTATCAAAGATTAACCCAAATATGACCTTAGAAGGTTCAAATGTTGTTCTCTGCTTTAATTTGGTAAAAGTGTTAATACCCATACCAGCTGACCTGAGATACATTTAAATGAAGATCTTTGTACATGCATCTCTGAATGCATGTGTGTTTTATATGTATGACCAACACAAAAGTGCTCCAGTAGAACACTTTCTATACAAACATGGAACCTCAAAATCAGAAAACTAAAACCCATTTAAAGTTTTTATCTTACAATAAAAATATTTTAAAGAGAGAGGGAATATATAAAAGCTATATTCATTAACAAAAAGAAATACAAAAATGAACAAAGACAATGGATGGTACATTTAACTAAACTACCATAATTCCATTCCAAAAACAAAACATCATAGTAATATACTTGACACTATTACTTACAGTTTAATCCTTGTGTATTCTGGAGTATCATAAAGTCTTGCAATTTGTTTTTAACATTGCTAGTAAACTTTATCTTTTGCATTTATTATTGTTTCTTAGCAGCTTCTATTTTCCATTTGTGTGTTCTTTTTAGCTACTTATAAAACATATAGTAGTTCTCTTTATTTTTATAACTGTTATATCATATACAAGTATAGCATTATAGTTAGCATTAGAAGTATATTAATAGAAGAACCTATATGTTGTTAGATTCGTGTTGCAGCTGACTTTAGAAATAGAACAGTAAAAATAATTTTATAATTTAATGAATACTGTATCAAACAGTTGCATATATTAATCCTGATGAAGCCACAAAAGTGAAACATTAGTTAAAATAAAAAAAGTATTTTGTGTGTGTATATGTGTGAGTAATATATGGAGTAGAGGTCATTACAGTATGCACTCAAATTTTGAAAAATTGTCTTTCTGACCTGGAGCTTCAACTTTTATATTTTTGGTTTCTTTTCATGTGAATTGGTTCTCACTTCTTTTGCAATGTGAATATTCTGGCTTTCAGTATTTTAGAGATAAATCTTTGATTTTGTTTTTACACTTCTAGAATTAAAATGAATTTCAGTTAGGTACAACCATCCTTTCCACCTCACTGCAAACAAAATTTTATTATGACTACAACTTGTAATGAAATCTAATTTATAGCAGGAAAACAGAACTTGTGTAATATATCCCCTGATGCTTGTGCAATAAGTTGTGTAGAAGAGTGAAATATTTCCTCTGAGTGATGCATGTTGTTCATTTGGTAAAGGACAGCTGGAAATTTTTGCTGGCTGCTTGAATTCAAACTCAGCTAGAAAAGTGTTTCAGTATCTTGGAGATGAGTACCTGTTTTTAATCCTAAAAATAAATTTCTTCAAGAAATATACATTTATAAAATATTTTCTCAAGACATAAGCATGTTCTGATAAACGTTTCATCATTGGTGTCATTGATGGTGATTTCACGGGTAATTTACTTCTGATCCAGAGCTGTTATTATTGAAAGTTAATGTTTTTTACCTAAAAGTTGTAATACTGTACTATACTGCATGTAATGTGTGTTAGTATTACTGACCCAAATTGCAGTGTTTTGTTGTATTTCCTGAAACAAGTATTGTTGTTATTCTTCCATAAGTGTAATATTATACTATAATGCAGGTAACTGGTGTGAAGATTGGTGTCTCTTTCTTCCTTATCCTCCTATCAATATACTAAATGTAGCTGAGAATGTTTTAGCTTACCATGACAAAGATCTCCTACTCCATTATGTCAGGCATGGAATTACTGGAGAGGTATTGTACAGAAAGATATTTTTATGAAATAAGAAAGAATGGCTGTTAGTTTTAAATTACTATAAACTAGTTAATTTCCTTAGTATAATATTTATTCTGAGTTTAAGTACTTACAACAAGATTGTGGCAATCAGATATTACTCATTTTTATGGTTAGTAGCCTATACAATTACCCATGTTTAATTATTCATTAGATACTTTTTTTTCATTATTAGATGGTTATAATTACTAACTAATTTTTATCACACATTTTAAATATTAATCTGCTTCTATCTTAAAAGAAGTCTTGAGGAGGACCTGTTCTTTGGTCATATGAGCCAGTTATTGTGGATTTTAATGATAGAGGAGAGACTGCTTTCCTGTTCACTCATCTGGGGCATTGCTCATAATCACAGTTTTGGGTGTGTTTACAGTATAAAATTATTAGTCTAATTCGAATGTTTCTTTTATACTAACTGGAATTTGATTAAAAGCAGGTTAGGAGATGTGTATAATTTGTATTTTAATATTATATATATATATATATAATATATATATTCAGAATTTAGCATGTTCCTCTTACAGATATTTAATCAATATTTATTTATGTCAATAAAAGAATGGGATAATATCTTTGCTGAAATAACACCTGTCAAGAAGATTAATGGTGAGAAATTAATTTTGTTTTTCTGTATGTGAATCAGGTTTACATCTGGCCTCTGCTTTACACAATGTTTTCTGAGATTATGGAAAAGGATCAGTGGTTGCAATTATGGGATCACATTTTTTCCAATCCACCATGTTTCCTGTTATATTTGTCTGTAGCTTTGAATATTGTAGAGAGGAAGAGGCTAAGTGTCCTTACTCATTCTGACCAGATCAAAGTAAGTTCTTTTACATTGGTCTATAGCTTTCAATATTTGTCCAGGAATAGATTAATTCTACTTATTCATTCTTAGTAAATGTTGAAATTTTCTTTGAAAATGCAACTTTCCACTAGTTTTTACCAGATTAATGTTTTCTAAAACATACTTTCCATCTACGGACACTATAGCTATTTCTCAATCTCCAGGTTTTCTACTGTTTGCTCATATAAGTATTGAGAATGCTTACCCCAGTCTTTTTTACCCCACTTGAATGTCTCAGGCAAATTTTAATTTCAACTTCACCAACTTCAATGCATCCTCTATCTATAATATGATATAAGTGGCAATATAATATAATATGTTTAAGAACAAAAAAGGACCTATTGATTCATCTCAGTTGTCCCATCCTCAAAAACTACTATTAAAAAAATTAGTCAGCCCTCACCATTTATATATCTATCAAGCTTTCTTTTAAACTCACTCAAATTTACTGCCTCCACAGCATCTGAGTGCAACCCATTTCATAGGTAAACTACTATCCTATTTAAAAAATAAAATTTTCTTAACTGAAGATTGTTTCTACCTTGCCTAAATGTATATTTGCATCCCCTAGTCCTGTAATTCTCACTGTCAAGTACGAAAAATGTGGATGTATCAATATTATCAATTCCTTTTACAATCATAAACACTTTGATCAGATCTCCTGAAAACAAAACAGTTTTAAGGGTCTTAATCTCTCCTGATATGACAAAACCTCCATCCAAGTTACCATTTTAGTAATCTTTTCCTGAATCAATTCCAATAATCCAGTGCCTTTGCCAAGTAAGGTAGGGAGTCCAAGACTGAACACAATACTCCAAATGTGGCCTAATTAGTGACATATACAATGAAACTGTAACCTCTTTAGAGATGTATTTAATATTTCCAGAGATACAACCTAAAATTCTGTTTGTTCTACCACTACCAACAGCACACTGCTTGGATGGCTTAAGATACTCATTAACCATTACACCAAAATCCTTTTTCATTCATAACACAGGTTATTCTCATCCAAATTATACTTATAATTCCAATTATGATAATCCACATGCAATATCTTACATTTATCTTAATTTAAACCCATTTACCATTTATTTGCCCAACTCATTAAATGACCTTAATCATTATACAAAGGAGCAACATTCACTTCTCAGCAGTCAACACTTAAAATCTTTATCGTCAGCAAATTTAAGTAATTTATTGACTTTTCCTTCATCTCTGTTATTAATGTAAATGAAAAAAGCAGTGGTCTCATGACTGAGCCCTTAGGTACACCACTTGCAACATTAATCCAGTTTGACTAATCTTCATTTCTAACAACCCTCTGGTTTCTTCCATTAAGTCACTCTTCTATCCTGTTAGTTAACTTAATACCACTCCTATAGAAAAATGTTTTACAAGCCTTTTATGTGGCACTTTGTCAAAAGCTTTCTGAAAATTCAAGTCACCAAATCTACATATCAAGTAACATAAGTAATATAAGGCAGGATTCTTCCTTAGTAAATCCATGTTAACTATCTAATAAAATTCTCAATTTTTTGAATAATTTTGCAAAAAGTATCTTTTACCAGACTTTCCAAAACTTTCTCACAACTGATATAAGACTAATAGGTTTCTAACTACTGGTACATGGTACAACCTCTGTTACCTCTCTTGAAGATAGGAGTGACATAAGCTAACTTCCAATCTGTTGGATTTTGTCCACTATTAAAGGATTTGCAAGAAGTTGTGGCAAGTGGCTCACATATCCAATCCTTGACCTCTTTTAAAATGCTCAAGAAAATATTATTTGGCCCAGGAACTTTCTTGTTTTTTAAACTTCTAAGTTTTATTTTACTAAGCTCAGAAGCTATGCAGTTGTCTTGTTTAATCTTGTTTTCAACTATCAGTTTTTCAAGATAAGAAATACTGCCTAAATCTTCATTAATAAAGGCTCAACGAGCAGAACTTAATAACCTAACCATTTCTTAAGTATCAGATACAAGCTTTCCTTTGTCATCTCTCAAGGATCCTATCTCCATTCTAACATTTTGTTTACCCCTAATGTACTTAAAAAATGCTTCCTGTTAATATTTGTGTTTTCAGTCAAATTGTTTCATACATCCTTCTGGATATTCTAACTTCATGTTTGACCAACTTTCTTGATCTTCTGTAATCTTCTATAATACTAGTAAATTTAAATATCTTACATTTGTGATGTGTTTTTATAGTTTTATTTCCCATACCCTTTGTGACCCAACTTGTTTTTTGATGTTTTTTTAATTGCAGCTATCCTTTTATTTTTGTAAGGAATATATTTCTTGAAGACAATTTTTTTTTTAATTTTATACATGTGCTCATTGTCTCCAAGTAACTCAGCTGCACAATTCACAACAGAAAGTTCTTGTTTGAAATCACAACATTTTTTCTGATTTCCATATGCAGCAAAACATCAAACCTAGTACAGCAATGATCAATGTTCCAAGGTGCTCCCCAGTTTCCATCCTCTCAACTATTTCTGTATTAGAAGTTAACAATATATCTAAAATAGCATTATTTCTTGTAGGTTCCTTTGTTAATTGATGAACAAATCCATGTTAAAAGGTTTCTAGAAACCTTTCTCCTTCATTATCAACTCATTAACACCTCTATTTAACTATGTTACAGTGATTCCCATCGTATCAAAATCTTCTATTTTTACATTGCCATAAAGTCATCCATTTTATTTCTTGTGGTTTTAACATTACAATAGTACCAATTATGCCTGTTCTTATAACTACTTTATACTGATTTTCTCTACATCTCAGCTTTGTTTTATGTAGTTTATTTGCCTTCACTACTATCTAGTCCTAGTTTAAAACTTCCTGTACAACTGCATTAATAGTTCTTGTGAACATGCCAGACTGTGTTCTACAAAAGTTTAAACCATCATTTCCAGGTAGTTTTCTCCTCTGAACTAATCCCATAAGTCCAACCAGCTAATCTGCTCATCCTTATGTATTAATTTCAACTTAGCATTTAGCTTATATGACCTACTTAAACTTTCTTCCTCATAATTATTTCTTGGCAGTATCTCTAACACAATTAATTTATGGTTTTTATCAACCTCTTCCACTTCTTATTAGCTCCTCTGACTTGCTCTTTCATATATCATTAGCCCCTATATGCCTTACAAAGAGTGCATCATTGCCAGTCTCCATTATTATATCTCATGGTCTGTCAATTATGTGTTCCACCTGTACCCCAAAGTATCATAACCTTAAATCTTTTCTCCCTATACATTACACAGGTTATTCTTTCTACATGCTGTGTCAAGGAATCAACTTTAACTATAACATTTTTATATTCATAATACTTATTCTTCTCTGTTCCTTTTGCTTTCCCTTCTTCCAGTAGTTCCTCATCTACATAAGTCAAGGGCTGAAATCTGTTACTCAGTAGAATAGTGTCTTTACAATTAAGTTCTTTACTTTTATCTCTAATATTACTCTTTCTAACTTCTTGAATATCATTGTTAATCTTAGTTGATACTTCCTTTGGTCTTAACAGCTAAAGCTCCTCCTGAAGTTCTGCTGTCATTTCTAACAGTTAATACTTCTCTTTATCTATTTCATCAACTTTAATCAGAATAGCTTCCAATTTGTTCTCCAACTTGCAAACTACATATAAATTGAACATCCTCACTATTAACTTCCTTAAAAGTACATTTTCAGAGTTCCCAAATAAATCCAATTTGTTGCACCTATCACATCTAACAAATTGGGAATGCTTTACCTCTCAAGTAGAGTTGACTATTGTATTATTTGTTAAACACTCGATACTATTAAGTACCAGTAGCCTGTTGTTAACACTGTTAAGCCTAAGTTTGACAATTAACAAAGCATGCTATCTGCTGATACTATAGCTATTTCTTGATCTCCAAAGTTTCCACTCTTTGCCTATCAAGACATTGAGAATGCTTGCTCCAGTCTCATACTCCATTTGAATGCCTTGGGCACATTCTAATTTGCAAGTTTCTCCACCAACATCAGTGAATTTTTTGTCTAGTGTACCTAGTATATGATCACTTTAAACATATCAGTTTTATTGGGTTAATTGTACACTTGTGACTGTCTTGAGTTTCATCTGAAACCTATCAACATTCCCATTAGCAAGTTGAGGATAAGTTTGGGATTTTGCTCACAGATACCACAGTCAGATTGTCTTCTTCTGTTCTTTCTTTGCTTTACTGGCTGGTTTCTTGTTGGGATTCATTGGGTACAGATACTTTGTTAGAAAAAGCTTGTTTACCTTTTTGTGCCCTTATGGAGTTATGGGAATCTTTTTTTTCTTCACCCTGTGTTATTTGCTGGAGTTCCTGAGACATTAGAATCCCAAATTGTTACTGCTTATTTATGTTTTTATTATCTTTGGCATCTCATCTTTCTGGCTCTGATTTGAAAGTATTAACCTGTAGTATTTCCTGACTCCCTCCTTCAATTCCCAGATCTGTTTTTCCCATAATAGAGTTCATCCATATTCTTTATGATCTTTGTCTCAGATAAATCAATTACAGTGACATTGGTGACTATCCCTTGGGCAGAATAACAGTAGGAGCATGATTATATGGCTTTCACCAGGGATTCATGGTCACTCCATGTTTTGGCTTCAGGGCTGGTCATTCAATTTACATGACATCCACTATTGTCTGCTCAATCTGTTGTGTTTTCACCTCTAACAGATTCCTGGTGAGTAGAACTTCATTCCCAGGCCATAAGAGAGTTGTTAGTGAAAAGGTAGTAGAGAGAGTTGATCCCACTCTTTTAGGACTTTATTCTTGTCAATTTGTGGTATCCAACAAAACAGGAAATTGGTGTCCAATCATCAATTTCTCTTGACTTAACCAAATTTTAGATCCTCCTTGTTTCACAGTGGAATCTTTTCTCACCCAACAATGGTGGCATTTTGCACCAGGATTCTGGATGGCAGAGTTCATTGTTACTGACACTTATCTCCATACCCCCATAGCAGAATCTTCCTGAAGGTTTAATAAATTCATGCACAAGAGTCAGGTGCTACAGTTTTTGTCTCTTTCATTTGTACCTTATGTTCTCTGCAGAATTGTTCAAGGTTTTTCTCATCACCTGCATTCTGTGGGCCTCTGTGCACATCACTATTTGGATAACTGGCTCCTTCCCATCAACTAGAAGAAGAACAACATTGCCAGATCCTCCTTTCATAAGTTACAAAAGTGAACTTTCTTATCAGATTGGAGTAATCTATTTTGTTACTGATGAAATATCTCATCCATTTGAATGTTTTTCAATACTCATTTAAGTTATTCCCAACCAACCCCTCTCAGGCTTCAAGTCATAGAAAGAACTATCAGGCTTTTACTTCTGTCTCCTTTTCCTACTGTGACAACAGTTCTCTCTCTTTGGGGGATATGAACATCTCTTAAGCCTTTCATTTCTTTGGGACAAGCACATGTAAGGTTCTTTCAGTGGTTACTGCATAACCTATGGATCATGCATTTTGAGCCTGTCTAATTACTCAGGAGCCAACATCATTGATCGTGAATGGTGGCTGGATCAGAGCAACACTACTATTGGGGTACTCATTCCATCATCTCATCCTGAGATCCATTTGTATGTAGATGCATCTCTTCAGGAATGGGGGGTTTATCTTTAAGGTAAAGAGTTCCAGGGTACTTGGATAGAATACATTCTTGAACTTCTTGCAGCACATCAGACAATGATTTGAGGTTTGTCTCTCTTAAGGGGGGGAAAAATGTCATGATACATTCTGACAGTTCTACAGTTGTATCTCAGAATTCTTGTTAAGAAGGCAGACATTTTCAAGACCTTTGTTTCATACCTTAATCTTTTCTACTGGGCTCATTCCTAGCATATCAGTCCTTTAACATGTCATATTCCAGGAGTAATGGATTTAATTGCTACATCACAAGGTTTTTCATTGGATTTGCTTTCACTTCGGTCTCCAAGGATTGATGTCTGTGCAACTTACTGAAATTTCCAACTGCAGTTGTTTTGATCTCCATATCTTATCTTCAAGTACTGGCAGTAGATGCATTCAGTCAGTTCTGGACAGGTTAAGATTTTTTGCCCTTCCCCAAATTTAGTTATTGCCCCAGGTTCTGACTGGTTCATTCTACTCCCTATTGAGTTCTTGTGGTTGCACCTTATTGGATAACTTAGGTGTGGTTTCTGCTTCTTCAGTTACGTACAGAAGTGTTCATCTCTACCTCTTCCATATTGAAATTTGCTGCTGAGAAAATCTTGATCAGACATTCTCCATTCAGATGTCTGGAAACTCAATTTTCATGTTTGGAAATTATGCAATCCTTTTCCTGTCATAAGGGTTTAAGTTCTGAGGAATCTTTATACTTAACTAGATCTCTGTGTCAGCCAACTACAAGCATTTATCAACAGAAATGTTATATTTATCAGTTGTGTATTAAAAGGAATTTAAAATCTCTTCATCCAAAAATATTTATCCCATTTTCTATCTTGGGTATTTGAGGAGGGTCTTGCTTCATCTACAGTGGCTTTATGTAAGACATCCTTATCCACTATTGTTAGGTATTCTAAATATTGGATGGTTTTTGAATCCCCAGTTCTATTAGGTCTACTAAAATCATTTTGCATTCTTTGGCCCAAACAACCTTTTCAATTATCGAATTGGGGTTTAACAGTTCTACATGTGTTGTCTCATCATCTTTTTGAACTTTTAGCTTTTCCTACTGTGACAACTATAACTTACAAGAATAGTAAATTTTAGTTTTTGTTCTAATTAGCCTATGGATGTCATCTATTAGAGTTGTTTGCAATTTACGTGCATAGAACTCATTATCATTCTACATTTGCCTTGTTTTAACCTAAGTCTTTTCATCCCAGGACTCTAGCAACCAGGGAAGGGGAAAGATCCTTCTCACCAATCCAATTGCTATCCATTTCTCACCTTTATGGTTGCTTCAGTCTTAATTGCTTATTATGTTCCCTTAGGGCCCTCAAGTGTTATGTATCTTTTACTAACTTAATTTGAGGTGCTAGGAACTGATTGTTCATCCATTGCAATCCTTCTATTTCCTTTGACTTATCTCCTATTTTCCTCCCAAAGTAGCTTTACAAATTTATTCACTTGATCTACAACGGATTATTGTTACAGGAGAAGAATGTTTGGTGTATCACATCTTGCCAGATTTGTCATATCTCTGTCATTAGCCACCCAATTAACTTGCTGTCTGGAAGACATTGCATGGGTTGGTATGTGGACTACTTTTAATACTTTCCTATTTCCTTACTTACATGATCTGGCAATTTACTTCTCAGAAGGTTTCTGACTACCCCCTATAGCTATTGTAATCATATCTGTTAGACTTAAGCCAGAGGTGAGTATTTTCCTTAGCCATATACACTTTTATTTCAAGGTTTCTTTAATTTTTCACTAGATCCCACTCTATTTCAACTAGCAACTACTTTTACTATAACTACTACAGGTTACAACAGGCTTGGTTGAAATGAGGTGTTCAAAAAAAAGCAATCTATGTGCCTACTGGATGGTATTACTTTATTATAGACTGTCACTCACAGATGATCACAAGTAAAGCTAAAGGGGGATCCTGCCCATTCTGGTTGATCTTCAGGTTAAATAAATCAGGATTGATTTGCTTTTAAAAATGTAGGAAACTTGGTACACCTCCTGTAGAAATTCTACAGTACTGTTCCTAAGTACTGTTTCCCTATTACTAATAGAGCTTGGGAGTCTTTACCACCCTTTATTTTTAGTTGCTGGAGTGACAGATAGAGGATTTTTCTCCACAGTGTTCATTTGTGTTCCTCCACTCTTGGAGAGAGGGTGAAGTTGGGGGCCCTCCAACTAGGGTTCCTGGATGTTTTTTCCAAATGTCAGTATGAGTGGCACCAGCTTCTGTGAGAGCTTACTTGTAATTCCAGTCCAGATTTGACCTGAAGCTATCCAGTTGGGAAGTGCATGACCCTTGTCATTAATCAATGTCAGTTTGGTATATTGTCATTGAAGGTGGTTCACTATCTCATAATCCTCAGGTCCTTCTTAGGTCCTTGGGTGAGCACAAGTTCCATGTTCTCTCTGTAATTCAAGGAGCAAGTGGGAAATCTCCTTCTTCACAAAGTTGGAGAGTGAGGATGAATTATCATAATTCCAGACCAGGTGAGTTCTGTTCCTTTGGTTAAGTACAACATACATGATTTTGTAATTTCAAGAGTGTTTGTTAAAATAGGTGATACTTACTTTCTTATTGTGATTCTGGTAGTGTGAAATGTATCACTCTGTAGCTACAGGTTGGGATTCAATCAAAATATATATAGATAGATAGATATATTGTATTCCAATAGCCTTAAGCACCACAGTGGTACATAGGTATCATAACTATTTATTTCAACTCCAAGTTTTGAAACCTCAGCTATCTGGTTGGGGGTGACATACACTGATGATTACTCATATTTTGTTCTACCTTTTATATGGGAATTCATCCAGATGAAGAATGTACCTCATTTGGATGTAATACAGTTTTCCCACTCATGTACCAATTTTTCTCATGTTACAGTCCTTTTCTATATAGATGCTTTCTGTATGGATCATGCCTACATGAGCTCCTCCACCTTCTCATTGTGGGATTCTAATCAGATGTTAAATATGTTCTGAAAGTGAACATTTTCTTAAACTGAATGATACTTACTTCTGCTGACAAAGATCTTTTCAAAACTCCCCACTAAAATTCATTTTGCATCTCATAAAAGTGATTGCAATATCAGGATGAGATGCTTATATACAGTACCTGGATAAAGGGTGATTTGAAGTTGGTGGAGAAATTTGCAAATTAGAGTTTACCTAAGGCATTTAAATGGGGTATATAAAACTAGAACAAGCATTTTCAATGCTTGTATGGGCAGAGTGGAAACCCTGGAGATCAAGAAATAGCTATAGTGTCAACAGTGGTAAGTATTATTGGAAATACATTTTCCATTCAGGAAAATATTAACATTTGTATCATGTAACTTTCTAACCTCAACATTGTTTCTGAGGTGGAAATATCTTTATTTATCCTGAAAACATTAAAATCAGTTATGTAATTTTCATATTGAATTTTTGTAAAGTATAGTTTATGTAAAACTGTACTTGGCTTCATTACAGTTTATAATAGAAGACTGATTTTGTATAATTAGCACATGATCACACTATCATTATATTATTATACTTCATCTTCATGATGTCATAGAGACCAACTGATCTTGGAAATGAGCTACTCTATTGTATATTCAAAAAAGGGCAGCACTGTTCTGTATTTGTCATCATTTTTCATCAATATTTTCAGTAAAATGTTAAATCCTCATATCCATCTGGACTATGTCAGTGTAAGTTATGAGGGTTTCTTAGGTTTTTTACTTAATATAAAGGAAATTAATTCATTATATAAATATTTGTAGACTTCAACAGGGTTTTTAATGTGGTTAACATGCCTGGAATGTAACTTCAATTGAGGGATACCATTGCTGTAAAAATATGCTTTGTACTTTTGGTGCAATAAGAATGTCAGTTAAATCCTACTATTCTGTCAAATAAAAGTAAACCTGAAGTTGGTGGTTAGTGCTGTTGAGTAGATACCTTTTTTCTAGCCAATCAGTCACAAATGAAGACTGACTATTCACAGATAGCCCTCTGTTTATCTGTACATTGACATTTTAAAACAAACAGTAGGTTTCTTTTTGTTTGAATTTCACACAAAGTTATACAAGGTCTAGCTGTCTTCCCTCTAGTCTTAAAGTTTTAAAAGAAAGGCAGCTAGTCATCATCATCCACCACCAACTCTTGGGCTGCTCTTTTACCAACGAATAGTGGGATTCACCGTAACATTATAATGCCCCCACGGGTGAAAGGGCGAGTAAGTTTGGTGTGACGGGGATTTGAACCGTTGACCCTTGGATTACAAGTTGAGTGAATTACCCACCTGGTCATGCTGGGCCACAAACACAAGGATTTTGTGTATCTATCCTGTCATGGTTAAAGTAATGTTATCATCATTCTAAGTTTTTCTAGCTTTTAAGAATGTATGCAATAAATAGGGTAATTTTATTTATTTATCACCAATTAAATAGGCATCTTTGTAGCTTTTGAGTTTTGTTACTTTTCAAATAGTTACAAGCTAGTTTGTTTCAGGTACTATCTCCAAATATGGTAGTAATTGGATAAAAAGAGGTCATTATAATGGATGTAACATTTTAGAGAAAAATTTATGAAATGAATTTATAATAATATTTTATAAGGACAGTTGAATAAAGATGCTGTTTCCATTTGATAGCTTTGGATGCTACACTTATAATGAATAAGCTAAACAAATGTTTGAAAAAAGATGTTTAAATCAACTATTATGATGCAACACCAACTTAGGAAATATTTAATAAAAAATGCTTCATATAAGAAATATATCAGCTCCAATAATGTTTTAAATATAATAAAAAGTTAACATAGTTATCAACAGATTTGTAAATATTAACATTTCAGGATTTCTTTGAAAATGAAAACTTGTATCAGGTGAATGCTGTAATTCAGAAAGCATATTATATACAGCAGAACACACCACCAGAACTGACACCAAAGTCTATTATTTCAGCTGACGTACTGCCTTTACAAAAAGGAAGTTATTTAAGGATATTTAATCCCAAAAGAAGTCTATCTTTTCAGGTTTGAACAGTTACTTATATAACTGGTTTTTGTAGGAAAGTTGTGAATTTAGGTGTATTTAACTATGAGTTGTTTACACAACATAGATGCATGGTAAAAGGATTGATTCCTTATTCGTTGTTTAATAATAGATGTAAGTACAATTTCTTTTCACATTATTACAGAATAAATTAGTTATACTGATCTGGGTTTCCTTGTTCTTTAAAAATTGTACAGTCACTATGATTTTGTGTTAGTTTTCAACATAAGTTTTACATAATTGTTAAGATTTCTTTATTTCAAATGAAAATTATTGAGCAACAAGTTTTATTCTCATACAGTTTGTCACATCTTCTCACATAAATAGCAGACTTTGGATCAGTTGGCTTTGACCTACTATCCGTCTGCATGTCTGTTTCTCAATTTTTAATAGTTAGAACCGATTTTACCCATGTGAAGATATAGCCTCTTTTCATCCTGTTTGTTTATCCATGTCCCATTTTGCTACCTTTGTCTTACTGTATGAAATCTGCTGTTGTACGTATCTACCATTGATTTTCTTTCTGAAGTTGTTCATAAAGATTCTGTAGGTTTTCCTCGGATGGGCTTGTTGGCATGTTTCTATTCTTTGGCTCTAGCCTTATACATTTAGTTTCTCTGTTGTTGGGGTCTCTTGGGGAGAGACACAGTCTTGTTCTAATTTTTTATACTGCCTGTTTATGCTCTGTGACTTGCATATTGCCCTATTTCTACATAAATTCATTTTTAGTAATAATTCTAAAACTGGAATCCAGTATGGAGTCAGTGTGACAACAAACTACCCTTTCTTCTTTGGTGGATTGTTTGTCACATACTGAATTTAGACATGCTATTATTACTGTTTCATGTCCAACTCATTCTCAGCCTTTATTTGTTCCTACCTCCAGAGGTTCCTCATCTTGTTTTTTTATAGTTTGATGCAGATGGACTCACCATCAACATTACTAGTTGGTGTTTGTGGTGCAGTGGGGACTGACTTGACCAATTTTGTTCCTCTTTGGCAAATGTTTGCCACAAATTAGTGGGTTATTTCATTATTATCCAAGGGACTTGTCATCCATTTTTCTTTCCCCTCCTCCATTATTCTTGATACCTGTTTTCTTTCCAGTGCCTCATTATCATACCACCAGTCAACATCTGTATGAGCCAGTACAAGATCGTCTCTTTCAGCAGACCATCATACACATTAATCATCTTTCTCCAAGTTCTTATTTCAGGCTGTCTGTGATGCTTGAGACTGCTGGCCTGTTATTGATTTGTCCCACCTCAATTAATTTTTGGTTCTACCTTAATTTACTATGGAATCTTTTCTCACTCTCATGTGGCATTTTTCTCTTTGTTTGTGAATGACAAAGATGGAATTTGTAAATGCTTTCCTGTACATCCCAATGTCTCATCAGTCAAGACACTATCTTTGGTTTCTTCATCACAGGGTAATTTATAAATTTCATACCCAAACCATTATTTTTCTAGCAGTTATGTCTTCAATGAGGTACTCCTAACTTAGATGCACTTGCTACATCCCTCAGTACCAATTACATCTATTTTTGTCTCTGGTTACTTATTCATTTGGTCTAGCTGTCAGTGTGTTTAATCAGAATTGGATTAAAAATATCTGTATGTTTACCCTCCAATTCTTCTTATTCACAGGGTGATCTCAATCATCCACACCACTTTGTTTGATTGATCCATATTAGCTGACAATAATGGTTTCTGCACCTGTTACATCAGATTTCCTCTCTGTTACATCTTCCTCTTACTCCACTCCTTCTAAATCAGCCTCAGTCACTGGCTTTTCATCTAGCCCTTCATATCCTCCATATCTACAGCAAGTTTTTTTTTTTTATCCAATTCCTCTTGAGAAAATCCAGTTTGTCCCACCAACTTTGTTCCATTCACTCTTTCCCTAGGGATGTTTATTAACATAAATGTTTTCAACTGTTGATCGTTGCATCTGGAGTTTTTCCACTCTATCCACTGTTCCACTTATGAACTTCCTCACTTGGCTGCTTGATCAGATGTTTTCTTCTAACTCCTTGATCATTGGTTCTCAGGCTGCCTTATTTTACACTCTTTATTCATCCAAGTACTATAAAGTTTTTACATCTCCAACTCTTTCCATCTTGTTGGTTCTTTCTGGATCAAGATGGTAATGTGTTTTTCAATGACCCATGTTTGAACCTCACACTTGATTTTTACTCACCTTCTTAAGACTTATTTTCTTCTTCTATTAGCTTGTGGACTTTGTTAGTTATATTTATTTACTATTGATGTTTTACATCTATACCATTCCACTAATATTTTCCTTTATCTGGATTGATCATTTCTTCCAAAAACTTTAGCAGCTTAGAAGGATAATTACTACTTCTCACCCTGTGGTATGGATTCTGGTATGTGGTGAGGGGACCTCCCAGAGAGAAGGTTCTGTACTTTCAATTTACCTCCTCTGGGATCTAAACATCCACCCATGAGTTTGCCATGCGTGGTGATCCACGAAAGTGAGGAAAGGATCCTGGTGGTTGAGGGGTCCAACCCTAACACACACCACTTTGGCCTTGAATTCCTGTAGACGGACAGCCTTAGGGTGGCCCCTCTTGGGTCAGTCGGCTGATCCACTTGGGCTAGGATCAACCGAGTGCCATTGTTGGATGTTTTCTCAACAGGTATTGTGGACACTATCTGATGCTGGTGTTTTGGTATATTGCTCATGAAACCCTGCCATTGCTACAGTGTTCTTGTAAGGCTACATAGTGGATGGGGTTAGCGGGTATCAAAATATTCTTTCTTTATTTTGAATCCCCCAGATAAAAATATTAAATAAAATAGTGAAAAACTGTCCATAGGAAAACGACCATGTCTTAAAGATTCTGAGCAGCAATCTTCAACCTCTGTAACACCTGTACCTCATTTTCTTATACTACATTTTCTTACAGACAAACCTTTAGGGGAAATGTTTTTGTTTTCTTTTATTCAGAAGGGACTAGAGGGACTTACTGGCTCTCCTGAGTCACTAGCTGATGCCCGGAGCATCACCAGTACTTTCCGTGAAAGCCTTTGCCGGGTATATAGCACTTCTGTTTTATCCTCCATCTTCTTTCAGGCTGATTGTCTCTATGCCTATAATTGCCCCTTTTGCACTGGTGGAACTTAAACTGCCAGACCTTCATTGGTCTGGCAGTACGTCAGTTAGACCTGATGATATACACTACGAGATGCTGCACTATCTTTCTTCTGCTTTTCTTGCTATTCTTCTAGTAGCTTATAATTGGATCTGGCAGGAAAATGTTTTTCCTGATGCATGGTGCCCTACCTATTTCTAAGCCTGGGAAGGATCCCATATTTCCTTCAAACTAACATCCAGTTGCTTTGACAAGCTGTCTCTGTGAGACCTAGGAGAAGATTGCTAATGCTTGTCTTGTTTGTAGACACAGTGTGTAGGTCCTGATGACAGCAGCGCTTCAACACAGGCTACCTGATTTGACATGAAACATCAATCAAAGAAGCCTATCTAAAACGACAACATCCTGCATCATTATTCTTTGACCTTGAGAAAGCTTATACTACATGGAGGGATGGCATATTGTGAGACCTCCACTTATGTGGGTCACATGGCAATTTACCCATTTTTGTTTAAAATATTTTAGTGGGTAGGTAATTCCAAGTTTGTGTGGGTTTGACACTTTCCTGTTCTTTCCTACAGGAACTTGGAGTCCTTTTGGGCTGTGTTTTGAATGCCACTCTTTTCAGTATAAAGATTAATGCCATCACTTAACAACTCCCTCTTACTGTTGCAAATGGGTTCTATATTGACGACTTTCACATCTCATGAGGTATGTTTTGAGTGGCAGCTACAGACTGTCCTCAATTGTTTACTGAAGTGGACCACAGCAAGCTGTTTTAACTTTTCATTCTCTAAAACCATTTCCATGCACTTTTGCTTATTTTTGATGGTAAGCTGACCTTTATACCACATATCAAGCAGCTACAAGTCAAATGTATAAGAGCGCTGAACATCCTCCATGTCTTCTCTTCCACCACTTGGGAAACAGATCAATGTTCTATGCTAAAAATATATCGTGCTCTTATTCAGTCAAAACTAGACTATGGGTCTCTGGTCTATGGCTCTGTCATGACCTCAGACTTGAAGATGATTGACCCCATTCATCATCAGAGACCTCAGCTCTGCACTTCCCCAGTCAAGAGCTTGTATGCAGTCTCATGAACCTCCTCTACACCTCTGCTGTTTGTAACTTTCTTTACTGTATGGTTCCAAACTTCAATTCTTGCCACAGCATCCTATCTGGGGTTACTTTTCCTTCCTCAGTGGGCCATGCTTTTTCAGAACAGACGATCTACTGTTGTTTCTTTTAGCCTTCATATCCAGGTGCAGTTGGATGAATTGGGTTTGTCCTTGGATAACATTGCTGTATCTACTGGTCAGCTCAACCTACCATGGCTTATTACCATCTCTAAATGTGACCTTTCTTTATGTAATCTGAGAAAAGTAGACACTCCTGATTGGAAATACTGTCTGTTATTTGCTGAACATCTTTTGAACCATCCCTTCATTTTCATTTATATGGATGGTTTGAAATCAGATGACTCAGTGGGCTCTCTCATGGTTTGTTCTGGTTCGGTGGTTGTGCACAGAATCCCCTCTACAGTTTCTGTATTCACTGCCGAACTGTATGCCATTTCTTTGCTCTAGATCACATAGCAAGTAAGCAGTACTCAAACTGTACTGTTTATACTGACTCACTTAGTTCACTACTGGGCCTGGAATTTGCTTCACATTACTTCTTACCATGTTCTTGCTGATGTTCCAAACTGACTGGCCCATTTTTCTTTAACATCTACTTCTATCCAGCTCTTCTGGATACCAGGCCACATTGGTATTTGCAGGAACAAGCTCCCCAAACCTGCAACTGAGTTTGTCTGCTCCTGTGCAATCACTGCTGTGCCTCTTCCATACATGGACTGTCGTCCTGTATTCAAGGCTTGGCTCTATGCCATTTGGCAGCTGACTCAGAGTGAGTAACATCAAAACAAGCTTATCCAGATAAAACCCTCTATTGTACTTTGGCCTTCTTATTTCCATAAGGATCAGAAAGAGGAATTTGTTCTTACTAGACAATGCTTTGGTCACAGTTTAACTCATCGTTTTCTCATCTGGGAATGATGTACCAATGTGTCTGTGTAACATTCAGATCACAATAGCTCACATGTTACTTTCATTCCATCATTACGACTCTCAATGACATGTCTAAAATAGACATTGTCATTGTCTATTTTAGACATGTTTTTACCCAAGGTTTATTCCTACCTTTAGACAGTATCACTGGTAATGGTGATACTATCCACCTTGCATGTTTTTAGTTTTTTTACAGACCATTGGCCTTTTTAACAGTATTTAAGTTTTTAATTTATAAGTTAGACCTTGTTTTTTAACATGATTCCTTTTTATGAATTAAAATAAAATTAGTTCAATACAAAATTAGAAAATGGCCATGACATCAAATAACTCAAAACCAGGACTGGATAGGCTAACTTCAGGTGATTAACACTGATGTTTGAACTTACTTGTTAATCATCCTGGCAAGTTATAATAATTAAAATTATGCTATAGAAAGCATTTTAAAACTTTGTATTATTTTACTTTCTTTCTTACTGCTGTAAACTAGGTTTAAAATTTTGATTTAATGCTATTTAAGTTTTTAATTCAAAAATTAAATTTTATCTTGATTCCTTTTTATGAATATTAATAATTCTACTTTTAAATTTGTGTATCTGTCATTTGGTGCAGATAGCCTAGTTGCATTGCTCCATAAAACACCAAACCAACTACTTTTCACCAATTTTCCACTCTTTCGTTTCTCACCTGCATCCCAAGTTGGATCTGTATAGGTTACTATGTCCTTACTGTGCTTTGTTGTTATATTGTTTGTATGACTTCCTTCTGTGTTACCCATTTTCACATATTTATTTCTCTGCAGACATCAGGTGTGTGTGACCTTTCTCCTTCAACCCTGACCATTTCAGTTTGGATTTTAATTTTTTTGCTTTGTCCTATCAGGCACATTATATTTTCTCTAGTTTCTCATGTCTGTTGTCTCCTGGATGATATTCTTCAATTGGACATGTGGACCACCCCACATATATTCATTTCACACTGTCTGCATCAGATTACTTTGTCTTCAACTTGTAATAATCATATTTCACTTGTTACCGTTCTTCAGGTATTAGTGAGACTGTGACTGAGTAAGTTATCTTTTATCACTTCTCTTTCATAGGTTTTTACTTTTTTTTTCATTTCTGTCTAGATCACACTCTGTGACAAGATTCCCTCCTGTTTGCTGAACGTGAGGTGAAGACAGTATGACCCTGTTTCCTATGTGGATGTCACTTTGTGGTTACTGTATTGTAGTTGACTTTTAAACAGTATGATTCTCATCCTACCCCCACATGGAAGTCAGTTTCAAGTGGCCTGGGTTTTGCATGCAGTTGACTCGTGTATGGTCTGTTGTGTTTTAGCCACTGTATGCGTAGGGGTATATCCTTTTACTTTCACCCATATTCCAGTACTATATGGGATTGAGATATGTTATATGGTGGTTTAGTTGCCTATTCCACCATTATTTTCCCTGTAACTGTGTGCTCCTTCATTTTTTCCACCCATGTCTGCATTGCCTCATTCCACACCTGGCGAAAAATATACCTGGTACCGATGTTGATGCAAGTCACCCACATATAATTCTATACTGTGAAGATCTATTATTTTAGGTGGTTTTTTTGGATACTTTTGAGAAATGCTTCTTTGTTTTTCCCTCCACTTATTCAATGTGGGAATCTAGATATTTATGTGAGAAGAGGTAATGTACCAGAATGGAAGATGTGATTTTTCTATACTGAAAATATATTTGTGATAATTACCTACCTCTTCACACACTTCCCATCCTTCCTCTCCACTGAAAGCCAGTTCTTCCATTCTCTGTCAAAACTCGAAATTATAGTTTGATAGAATTGAATAGTGGGAGTCACATCCATCAAGAGTGTGTCAACCTCTTATTGGTGGATGGTTATTGCATGATGATTTATATGAGAGACACATTTGAATCAGATGATTGTAAAGAATGTGGGAGCTCAATGCTTGTGGCATGCCAAAAAAGTTGTTATATATAGAACGCAGCACTGAATGAGGATAGCTATTTATGTGAGAGGAGGTATGTAAAGGAAATAAATTTTCAGTTTAGGAAAAATTATAACTTTAATTTACTACTATACTGTAAATGTAAATTAAACATGTATCTTCAAATACAGTGGAATATAAACACCTTTTTATTTTTGTTTTTCAAAGGAAAGATCCTGAGACACCATTTTACCTATTGGATATTATATACAACGATGAATAATAGTTTGTTATTGTAGCATATAGAAGTTTTGCAATGTTTGTAACTTTGGATTTGTACAATAAAATTTGTTTCATTATTTACCAACACAAACATTTGTTAATATAAAATTTATATAGGTGTAATTATAGTGTCAGATCCTTTAGCTTTACCAACTTACCCTAACTAATGTCTCAACTAATTGTTTAAACATGTAGTTTTATAACCAAGACAGAAACAAACTGGTTTTTGATAACCATGGTTGCCACAGAATGACTCATCCATTTTATATCTTTTTGCTTAACAGTGAACAACAATAAGTTAAAAATTTTTTTTAAAATCAGAACATCAAAATAAACAGTGAAGAGAGATATACTTTGTAACTAACTTAACTGTATGTAATTTCGTATGCCTTACATGAACTTTATTGATGTGTCATCAAATTAAGAAGTACATAAATATTAATATGCTGTTATAATACATAACTTAAGCTTTCATCCAGTATGTTTTGATATAAAAATTGTGATGCAATTAACCTTGGTTTCTCTTTTTAATCCATTAGTCACAACAGATGAAACAAACTGCAATAAAGAAAGTAAAAATTAACAAATGTAATATAAGAGGAAGAATGCTGAAGACAGATAAAAAAAAGTTGACTCACTAAATGATGGAATCACACTAAATGAACCTCATTTCTCAAGCTCTCTCTCCCCAATCATAAAAAAGTGTCACCATGCACAATATTATTACAACAACAAAAAGTGACTAAAAATAATGTACCTGTCTCACTAGGAGAGTGAAAAATGACTGCTGTCATGACCTCCGATTTCAAAGATTAATCACATCTGTGCAAAGGAAGTTGATTTAAAGCTCTGCCTCTGAACTTAATTAAATTCCACAGGGTACCCCAAACATTGATAAGTTTCTGCTTCCTGGTTTAAAAGATCTTGTATTTCTGGTCATTTGATAAAATAGTTCCTTATCACAAACATGTTGTTTATTCACAATGCTGCTCTGTTGTATATAATCAATTACATGAACATCAACCATCCCAAGAGGTTGTTCCAATATAATATTGATGTAATTAGCATGGATAATTTCATTTATAACAGTTTACACTGTTGCATCAATGCTCTACAGAATTACAGCACCCAATCTAGTAGAACAGTTTTCTCATCCTCCCTAATGTCTTCTTAACATGAATGCCCAGTTGTAGGAAAGTTGTGGAGATGGTGGGGGGTGCTTCTGATTACTTTAAATACGAAAGTATCAACTGAGGCTGTGAATCCTGTCCTCTTGTATTTTTCCTCTATGCCCAGAATATCTGTGTTTGGTCTATATTGATTCTGTCCCTGCTATAGAGGACATTTTACATTATTTCTGATTGATTGAATAATCATTTTAAGACTTATAATTTGCCTGAGCATCATGCAGTTGAATGTTGAACAAATTTCATTATCACCATTTGTGTATTTCTTATCATGGGTCTGCTGTGCTGGACTTTAAGTTAGTTGTCTTTTATTAGTTTTGTATTATCCTCTTTTTACAATGTTTACATTCTTGGATAATGCAAAGTCTCCAGGGTAATTATCAGTATTGTCAATGTTTCCTCTTGCCAGCAATAATACAAGCATCTTAATTAACTCTGTGAAAACAGCTGGGTCATAGTTTGCATGCCACTACCTTTAAATGAATTTTGTTCAAATTTTAACTAAACAACCTTTATTATAAATATTTATCAATAAACTTGTCATCAAAACATAATAGAAAATTTGAAATATAAATGATCTAAAATTTCTAATTTGAAAAAAGAAATATTTAAATTCTTATTATTCACTTCTCTGAGTCATGTGATGTGTCTGTGCTTTGAATTCCCCATTTTAGATTTTCTTTCTACCTTTGTATGGATTTCAGAGTATCCTATTAACTAGAAATACATACAATCTTATCCCAATGTACTGTGGAGCAGCTGAAAATATGGGATAATGAGGAATCATGGATTCCAAGTGATAAATGCAGAATTGTGGAACACTGGATTGTAAAAAATAAGTTCACACAGGACTAAATTGATAAACCCAGAATTACTGAACAACTTAACACCAAATAACTACCAGAACATGCAAGTTATACTAGAAGCTTCAAGAAACCAATTTGTAAATGAAAATTGTGAACTGATTCATCAAAACACTTTGTGGAACTGTTGAAAATACAAGACTACAAAACACAAAATTGCTGCACTGTTTCATAAAAATATTTTGTGCATCAGTAGAAAGTATATAACTAAATCTCATGGTGATAAACACATAACTAGTAGATAGCACACATAAAACCTTTTTGAAAAGTTAATATCCTTTTTTTTTATTTTATGGGGATTAACTCAAAACACAGAAATATTGGGCAGCTTCATATCAAACATCTTAAGAAATAAGGTAAAATATGAAATGAATGTAATTTTTATTGATATAAACCGATCAACTTGGATTTACTGTAATTTTTGTATAATATACTCTCTGGAATGCCTTAACATTTAAAATAACATTTAAAATATCAGGCACATCTTTTGTCTGATAAGTTCATATGAATCATATTGTGGGATGACAAAAATTATCTAAATTGAACTTATAAGTGGGGAATCATTGAACAAGTTCATATAAAAGCTCTTTTAGAAAGTTGATAACATGAAGTTACTAAAATTCATGCAGAGATTAACTGATGAACATAAAACTACTAAACAGCTTCATATAAAAAACCTTGTGAAACAGCTGAAAATATTTAATTAAATGAAATCATATAAGACAGAAATTAATGTAGAGTTACTGTAACTTATTGTACAGTTTTACATAAAACACCTCATGGAGCAGTTAAATCTGTGGAATAGCTAGAGTTCTCATCGATAACACATTAAGTGCAGGAAAACTGAAAAGTTTCAGATAAAACTCTTTGTGGATCTGTCAAAAATATGAAATAACAGGAAATCTAAGGAAGATCAACTAATAATGAAATTGATAGAAGCCTTAAAGCAAAAAGCTCCTATATTTAAAAATTAAAACTTTACGTAGAATTTGCAAGGGAACCAATTAATGAACAGTATTACTAGACAGCTTCATTGAAAATATTAAGCAAATAATGGTAATGACTATGAACTGATTAACGTACCTAATTATTGAACATCTCTTCTTAAAATCCATTGTGGAAGAATGAAGAGTGAAAAACTTGAATTTACATAGGCCCAACTGATAAATACGTAACTACTGGGCAACTTCACATAAAACACCTTGTGGAATATGTAAAGAATAGTATAAGTGATATTCTCAAAAGATCGTTTGATAAGTGCAGATTATTGGTAACTTTCAGGTGAAGTGTGTGTTTTCTTTTAGCAAAGTCACAAAGGCTATCTGCTCAGCCCACCGAGGGGAATCGAACCCCTGATTTTAGCGTTATAAATCCGGAGACATACCGCTGTACTAGCGGGGGGCATTCAGGTGAAGGACCTTGTAGAACAATGGATTCTAAAGATTGCTGGTATAGATATTAAAACTAATTAAAGTAAAGAACAACATTTCAATCTTCTTGGGGCACCTTCAGGTTAACCTTGTGGTGCAGTTCAAAATTTTAAATTACTGGTAGTTTTATGGAGATCAACTGATTGCCACAGAAGTGTTGGATAGCATCGCATAAAATACCATTTGGAACAGTTTAAAGATCTGGAATTCGACAAAGTAATAAATACAAAACTACATGGCTGCTCTGCATAAAACTCCTTATGGAACAATTGAAAATGCAAAGTAGATGGAAGTGTCACAGCAACTTGTCCCCCACTGGTACAGTGGCAAGTCTTAGGATTTACAACGCTAAAATCAGGGGTTTGATTCCCCTTAGTGGACTCAGCAGATAGCCCAATATGGCTTTGCTATAATAAAACACATACAGCAACTAACTGATAACATAGAATTATTGGACAGGTCACAAAAGATACCTCGTGGAATTGACAATAATTTACAATAACGACTTCTTATCGGGACCAACTTGTAAACATGGAACTACTAAACAGCTTCATGTAAAACACTTCTGAAGCAATTAATGGGATGTTAAGATAAACTTGTATGTACAGTTGTAGGAGTATATAGGCTTTTAAGATGTTATTCATTTAAAAAAGACGCAAAGGTAATGCATAAGAATGATGTATGTGTCATCGTATATGCTACAGTCAATTATTGGCTCATGAGTGATCTTAGTTAATGTTGTAACGTTACCTATTAGCCTGTTTATTAAGTAAGAGGACTATTAATTAAAACATCATATAATCAAATAACTGATGAGGAAACCTAACCAGAGGTCTGAAGACTTCTAAGAGCAAAGATAAGTAATTTTAGTAATATTTCTCTATTCATTCTACTCTAGAAGTTATTGTTCAAGTGTATGTGTTAGATTAAATTTGTTTATCATATTGCGTGTCTATCAAGTGTGAGTTTTTTTTTTAGCTGAAAGATCACATGCCATGAATGAAAGGTTGATTACCGCTTCAACAATCATGAAAAGTGCTGCTTACTGGAATGTTCAACAAAAATCGCAATATTTTCGTCTTAACGTGAGATCGCTGACAACAAAAAAATACCGGCATAAGTTTCTTTTGTTTGTTCAACATTTTCTGTTAAAACAACGCAGCACGTTTGTCTTTGGTAATTTTCCTAATGTGATATTCTTATGTTTCCTTCCCTTTCATTTCTTACATTTTACTGCTACTTGTTTTTCGATATTTACACATTATGCTTTTCCTCTGCTTTAAAATTACGTGAATCACTAAGAGAAGAAATATGGTATATTCCTATCTATTTTTAGGTTTAAGACTAGCTATTTGAGAATATTAGCTTTTCTACTACATTAAAATAATGTGTGGATAAATAATTGTCAAAGTATAAAAATGATTGAGGAAAAGCGAATTTACTAGACATATATGATTGTGTATGTGTCACTGCTACTTTTCTTGGTCTGTTGTACCTTAGTATTTTTTTAACTTGCAAGGAATATTTATCTTGTGAGATGAGACAGGATTGAATTTGCTTAATAACTGTAATTTCACTTTGGATTTGCTGTGTATCTCTAAGAATAGAATGGAATTTGAAGGACATTTCTATATTCATGTAAAGGCTTTGATGCGATTTTTGAGGAGTAAACCTTTGTTAAATTAAGATTATCATGTAGGTCTAGTTCGTAATGATGAGGGAGGTTAATCAGGATAACTACAAAATGCATCTGAATTTAGCTAAACTGGCTGGAAAACCAACAAACCAGGCGTAGTGTATAAAGAACAATCTTTATTTGTGTTGGAAGCGGAAAAACTATGCAATAAAAGTAATGCATATTTGTGTAGAACACAGGACTGTTACCTTCTGCAAGTTCAGTAAATCAATTAGCAACTTCCTTTTCAGGATATTTTCCTATTGGTCTACTCACATCAGTAAAATTGTCGCAGTATTTCTTAGAACAAAAATTGTAGTGTCACAGATTGGGAGTAACCTTGAACATTCAGAAAATAAATAATAATAACTATTTGTACATGTTAAAATTCTCATTAAAGGATTATTTTGAAAGACCTAAACAGTGCCCATGTTAAAATTGAGGACTGTTTCTAACATCTTTTAGCTTCAACTGTTGCACAATAGAAATGACAAAAACTGTTCAAAGAAGCCCGAGTGACGGTATTTTTTGTTTATTATAATAGCATGTATAAAGTGTTCTTTTATATTTATCTCGAGTATAAAGGCCGTTTTTTTCTTAACTTTCATAAAAATAGTCATTATTTCTCGTAGAAACTTTGATAGTTCTTAACTTCGCAAAATAGTTAAACAGCTTCAATTTTTTCCAAGAATGTCCCTCAATGGCTTAGAGGTAAGTCTGAGAGCTCGTACCGCAAAAACATAACAGGTACCTCATTGAACTTAACAAACAAACAAAAATATTCCAAAAGACATTATGTGGTAACAATTTTAGGTTATTTTTACATTTTATGTCTCGCTATGTTTTTGCTTATTTTAAAATGTTGTAAATAGCTCATTACTTCAAAAATCATGAAAGATTTGTAGTTCCTGTAAAAAAAAAGGTACTTTTCCTTTTTTTATGAGAAACGATGGTGTTTATGGCTTCTTCGTACGAAACCTTAGCGTGTGTAAAAATAGGTGTACTTTTGAAATTCTTTGTTATTAGGAAATGTTTACTTCTTTTTATAAATAGACTTTTACCTACTGTAAGTAATAAGATAGCCTTTTCCCTTTTAAAAATATTCAATATTTTTGTTAGTTTTTAAGATTTCTTCATTGATATTATCTTCAATCAAAGGTAAAAGTGATTTTCTTCCATTTTAACTTGGCTTTTTAGCCATTTGATGTAATTATTAGTTTTTTAGTTAAATAGTGAAACAAGCAATATGAAATCCTTGCGTTCCCATTTTTCCTAGTTTTCGTATTTATGTATGCTTATATTTTTGTTGACTCTATACCGTTTGTTTAAAAAAATTAATTTATTACTCAAATTATAGACACCACTCCTATATCGTTTGGATCTTTTATTTGTCTTTGGCGCAGCACTACAACAGGCATTTTTCAAACTGTCAGAATCAGTGGAAATCGCAGAAAATGCATGAAATTTTAGCGGAAGCAGAAAATTCATCTCCACAAAGGAAAAGTCAGACGAAATTCTAAAAACTAATTTATGTCGACTCTTCATGTGAGATAAGTGACGTCAATAGTGTTAGGTTGCATGGTTATAAATATCACTGGAAGCATGACTGAATAACCTGAGTTTCACTTTGATTGGAAATCTGAAAAGAAAAATTATATATGCTCAGTTAATATCATTCGGGTCTCAATAATGAAATTTTGGCACTTTGTTCTAGAAAAGTAATTTGATACTTAAATAATATTTTGTATACATTTTAAACAAAAAAAGTATGAGGAGTGGAAGCAATTCTACATATCAAAACCACATTCTTAATTAACAAAAACTCGTGCTCTATTGAGAGTTATCACTTTAGCAGTAACCATGAAATATAAAGTTAATACAAAACAAGTAAGGGTTATGACATATAGGTAGCGAGAGACATACACAACCCACACATTTTCTAGTTGAACTGGAGTATAGAAACGTGCGGAATACAAACAACAGATAGCACTGCAAAATGACCGTGAAATGCAATATTTGTCATTATTTCATCTTAATAACACATCAGTACGAATGTAAGTCACATCAAGCGTTCTATGTACCCCTCGTTCATTTCAAAACCAGACTTCAGGCGAAATAAGACATGATAATAGCAGTATAAAACATACCTTCACCGACGGGCATTGCCTAATATTGAGCGATTCTTTGGTCATGTGTTAGAATTGAATAGTATTAACGATCGATTAGTTTAGGCCTGATAAATTGCATTTAATTCTAATTACCAACGATGTCAATTGATAATCAAATGAGGTATTAAGGCTGCGATCTAGCGCTACCTATGATCCTTTTTTCGTAACAGTGTTCTGTTGGTTTTTCAGGTGTACTAAGTAGCAAAACGGTAGGTTCTATAGTTTTTCCACTACCTATATTTATATACAATTTGTTTTGTGCCAGCTCTATTATTCTGCAATGGTTAAAAAGTATATATATGCAGGAAACATGAAAGTACCACTTCACTCTGAAGGTTTGTTCTTTCCTTTTCATAAAAATCCTATCCTAATGTAGAAGTGTAAACTATAATATTTTGAACATATTACCTTAAAGAGTATTAATAATAACATGATCAAAATATGCTAAATTTTAAGTTACACTTTTTTTGCAATACAACTTTATCTCCCAGTGAGATACTTCTTAGTTTCGAGTTTTTACTTTATTATGACTGCAGCAATCAAATAAGTAGAATGGTTAGTTGGACGAAAAACAAATGCATTTAAAATATTGCTACACTGGCAAGATAATTTAGACAAGAAACATTACTGTAACCTGCCAAGAAAAAGTAATGTCCATGTTGTAATAGTGAACTGGGAGGGAAGACTTGGCTGTACATTTTAGGTTAAACATAATTTATAATTTATTTCACTATCGGTACATACTGAAACATATTAAATATTATTTATTTTCTTTCTTCTAGATAAACAAAGAAACTTACTATGTAAGCTGAAACTCACGCAAACAGCTCATAAACTCCAGATGACATGGCAGAGTAACTGATATTTACGGGAATTTGCTAGAGGACTTAACAGTGGCATGCTACAGTGATAAACAAAGCAAAATTAGTGTTTTTAATAAAGTATCACTTATCCCATTAATAAATAACATTTTTGAGAAGTATTTTAACCATGCCATTTTTGTGTTTCTAAACTTCAGTACTTTTACTTTTGGTTAAAATTAGGTTATATATTTAGTAAATCAGAATTATTCTAGGATATAAGAGTATCACGTTTTTCTACTTCCTGTTATTAATGTAGGATTAAAAGTTCTTATATTTGCAGATTTTTGCAATTTCCCTAGAATGTCTTACTCAAGAACAGCAGTAAATCTTCGAATTTGCAACACTAAAAGCAGTGGTTCTATTCCCCTCGGTGGACACAGCAATTAACGCGATAAAGTTTTGCTAGAAGAAAACAAAATTCCACATAATATGTTAGCCAAAATAGTTAAATTAGGGTTGCCTATACTACCTATTGTTCTGTCAAGTAGTGCACTCTTAGAAAATTGTGGCCCGGCATAGCCAAGCGTGTTAAGGCGTGCGACTCGTAATCTGAGGGTCGCGGGTTCGCATCCCCATCGCGCCAAATATGCTCGCCCTTCCAGCCGTGGGGGCGTTATAATGTGACGGTTAATCTCACTATTCGTTGGTAAAAGAGTAGCCCAAGAGTTGGCGGTGGGTGGTGATGACTAGTTGCCTTCCCTCTAGTCTTACACTGCTAAATTAGGGACGGCTAGCACAGAAAGCCATGGAGTAGCTTTGTGCGAAATTCAAAACAAAAAAAGACTCTTAGAAAAATTAATTTCTCATGAAAGTACCAGTTTTTTCATCGCGAGGAAGTATAAGAGAACATTGAATAAAGACTTACGTAATCCATGCCACGCTTCAAGTTGTTAACTTCTACTTGCAGGGTCTGACATTTGCGCTGAGAAGAAGCTAAAAGTTCGTTAGCTTCCTGTAGATGCCGATTAACTTCATCGTAATGCGATTCAAGCTCCTAGTTGAAAAATTAATATACAAATAGAAGAATTAGTTATTAGTAATATAGATAGATAGATAGATAAATCTATAAAAAAGATAACTGCATTTCTTACTGCTAATCGTTTGGCTTGTTTCTTGATTACTTTCTGCTGCTCCTCGTTATGTTTCATCGCTTCGTCTAGCAGCATTCCAACCTCGGTAATCTCGCTTTGCATCTTGTTTTTCATCTCTTTGACATCAGTGTGTACACGCGTTTCAGCATCTTTAACACGTTGAGTCAATTGCTCCACTTGTGTTTCTAATTCGCGGCTGAAAATAAAATGTTTTATTTAATGCTTAAATCATCGTAAATGTGAGTTAGATGTGTTTAAAATGAATGTATGCGAAGGAAACTCGAATAATTAGGCAAGTCTGTGTACAAAATGGTAAATCAAATCTTTAAACACCAAGCCAAGACTAAATATAGATAGTTAAAATGATTTAAATTAAAGACCAGTAAGTCAAATTTGATAAGCATGTCTCTCAAAAATTGTATCACTCAACTTATCATGTGTTTCGCTGCCTTCTTAAATTCATACAAGTCTGAAAATCAGAAATGTTTAAATTTTTGTCGATAGAAAAGTTGCTAATTGTTATTAATTATAAGGTAGGAATTTAAGCTATTACTCTATCGTTATGTTTATTGTTCTTTGCAATAAACAAGTTAGTAACATCAATAACTTATCACAAAAACAAGTGTATTTTAAGCTATTCTGTTTTAACCGAAACTCATCTGATGATATTTTTAAAATTAACTGTTTATTTTGTAAAATAATCTCTAAAGCAAACTAAGCATACTTCGTACGTTGTTTCTAAACACCCTAATTTTTCAATCCCGATATAGAAAAGCTTAGAAAGATGCAATGTCAGCAAACTGTCTGCTTTATTTGGGACGTAGCCAGCTTATATACTTGATAAAAATAGGGCGATCTCTAATTTGTTCTATACAGTAGTAGAGAAATAATATTTTCAATCCAGATCCTATTCAAGAAAATTCATTCAGTACATAATTAACTTTGGTGTATGAAAACATCAAATGAAAGTAAACACGGGATGCGAAAACCCTCACTCTATAAATATACTGGAGCGTCTAAGTGTTCTTAGAAAACAAAACAGCAGAAACATTCTTAGTGTTAGCTTAGTTTAGAAAATTGGCAACTACTGGTTTATATTCTTAAATTATATCACTGATTTTCTTTCACTGAGAAACTAGAGTTAAGTATTTTGTTGGATTTTTTTTAAACAAATAAATATTCATGCTGACACGTACATGTGTTCTTTTAGATAGTTCATCCTTCTGCTACATTGTTTGTTTCATCAAACTACACACACAAATGTCCAGCAGTAACAAAGATCAATACATTCCATTAATACAATTTAAATTTTTTACATTGTTCTATAAAATGTCATTCTACTATCTTTGCAGATCGTATACTAATGTATTCTATCACGAGTGGTGTTAACAAATTAGTTAATAACAAAAGTGCATTATAAAATTCCCAACTTTTTGTCTACTAAAATACAGGATACTGTAAATATAACAAACATGGACGAGTATCCCTCTTTAAATCAATAAAATTATGTGTACAGAGGAGATATTTTAGATGTCTTGATTAGATTACCGTGGTAAAAATCCTTAGGATTGGTAATTTAATTACTTTGTATTTTAGAACTTCTGAGGTAATTTTATTCCTAATAAATGAACTTCAGTTATTTAGTTCCTTCTTGAAGGTGTCTTTTTAAATGTGATAGAGTTTGGTTTTATAGTTTAATTTATTTAGTACAGATACATAGCGCATGTTGAGTTTCAGTTTAAATACTAGGTTACTGTTAAAAACATTACATACTTCAATTTTCTAGGTTAAAATACCAGGATAGTGTTTACACAAGCAATACATCTTGTGATTTTCTGAGTTTTAATTATTCAGAGTATTATTTGAGTAAAGTGTAATTGTTAGAATTCTTAAAGTAATTTACAGGTAATTAAAAATATATAATTACTAGTTTAGTCAACACCAAGAGGTGTTAAGTTTCTTAATTACGTGCTGTTCAAACAAATAACAGTTATTACTTTTCTTTTTATCCATTTCTCTAATTATTTTCAAATAAACCAGTTTTAACCTTTCCTAGATCAATTAATAGGTCTATCATGTTTTAGTATTTCTGGTTTACGTTGTGAGGTGCTAGTTACATTAGAGACGAATGTTATACTATTTAATTCTCATCTAACTATCAATATTTTTATAAGAGTTAGTCGTTGGAACTTTCTAGGATAATTGCTGTACGTGCTGCTTTGGTAATTCAATAGTACATCTAGCTCACAGTTACTCAGTCTCCTGAGTTAAACTGCATGTTAAGTCTAAAATAAGGAAAATACTTTGTGTCGAAATAAAATGTAAAAGTAGTTGACTGTGATACTTGTGACTATCACGTTATAGAGACGATGAAGGGGTAAAACAAACTGTATTTTAATGGAAATATAAGGTAAAACAAGCTGTATTTTAATGGAAAGATAAGGTAAAACAAGCTGTATTTTAATGGAAAGATAAGGTAAAACAAGCTGTATTTTAATGGAAAGATAGGGTAAAACAAACTGTATTTTAATGGAAAGATAAGGTAAAACAAGCTGTATTTCAATGGAATGGAAAGATAAAAGAAAGATAAAAAACAAACTGTATTTTAATGGAAAGATAAGGTAAAACAAACTGTATTTTAATGGAAAGATAAGGTTAAAACAAGCTGTATTTTAATGGAAAGATAAGTATTTTAATGGAAAGATAAGGTAAAACAAGCTGTATTTTAATGGAAAGATAAGGTAAAACAAACTGTATTTTAATGGAAAGATAAGGTAAAACAAGCTGTATTTTAATGGAAAGATAAGGTAAAACAAGCTGTATTTTAATGGAAAGATAAGGTAAAACAAGCTGTATTTTAATGGAAAGATAAGGTAAAACAAGCTGTATTTTAATGGAAAGATAAGGTAAAACAAGCTGTATTTTAATGGAAAGATAAGGTAAAACAAACTGTATTTTAATGGAAAGATAAGGTAAAACAAACTGTATTTTAATGGAAAGATAAGGTAAAACAAGCTGTATTTTAATGGAAAGATAAGGTAAAACAAGCTGTATTTTAATGGAAAGATAAGGTAAAACAAGCTGTAAATGGAAAGAAAGGTAAAACTGTATTTTAATGGAAAGATAAGGTAAAACAAACAAATAGAAAGATAAGGTAAAACTGTATTTTAATGGAAAGATAAGGTAAAACAAGCTGTATTTTAATGGAAAGATAATGGAAAGATAAAATAAAACAAACTGTATTTTAATGGAAAGATAAGGTAAAACAAACTGTATTTTAATTTTAATGGAAAGATAAGGTAAAACAAGCTGTATTTTAATGGAAAGATAAGGTAAAACAAACTGTATTTTAATGGATAAGATATTTTAATAGAAAGATAAAAAAAAGCTGTATTTTAATGGAAAGATAAGGTAAAACAAGCTGTATTTTAATGGAAAGATAATGTAAAATTTAATGGAAAGATAAGTTAAAACAAGCTGTATTTTAATGGAAAGATAAGGTAAAACAAACTGTATTTTAATGGATAAGGTAAAACAAGCTGTATTTTAATGGAAAGATAAGGTTAAAACAAGCTGTATTTTAATGGAAGATAAGGTAAAACAAGCTGTATTTTAATGGAAAGATAAGGTAAAACAAACTGTATTTTAATGGAAAGATAAGGTAAAACAAGCTGTATTTTAATGGAAAGATAAGGTAAAACAAACTGTATTTTAATGGAAAGATAAGGTAAAACAAGCTGTATTTTAATGGAAAGATAAGGTAAAACAAGCTGTATTTTAATGGAAAGATAAGGTAAAACAAACTGTATTTTAATGGAAAGATAAGGTAAAACAAGCTGTATTTTAATGGAAAGATAAGGTAAAACAAGCTGTATTTTAATGGAAAGATAAAACAAGCTGTATTTTAATGGAAAGATAAGTAAAACAAACTGTATTTTAATGGAAAGATAAGGTAAAACAAGCTGTATTTTAATGGAAAGATAAAAACAAACTGGTAAAACAAGCTGTATTTTAATGGAAAGATAAGGTAAAACAAGCTGTATTTTAATGGAAAGATAAGGTAAAACAAGCTGTATTTTAATGGAAAGATAAAGTAAAACAAGCTGTATTTTAATGGAAAGATAAAATAAAACAAGCTGTATTTTAATGGAAAGATAAGGTAAAACAAGCTGTATTTTAATGGAAAGATAAAATTAAAACAAGCTGTATTTTAATGGAAAGATAAGGTAAAACAAGCTGTATTTTAATGGAAAGATAAAAAACAAGCTGTATTTTAATGGAAAGATAAGGTAAAACAAGCTGTATTTTAATGGAAAGATAAGATAAAACAAGCTGTATTTTAATGGAAAGATAAAGATAAAACAAGCTGTATTTTAATGGAAAGATAAGGTAAAACAAGCTGTATTTTAATGGAAAGATAAGGTAAAACAAGCTGTATTTTAATGGAAAGATAAAACAAGCTGTTAAAACAAGCTGTATTTTAATGGAAAGATAAAAACAAACTGTAAAACAAGCTGTATTTTAATGGAAAGATAAGGTAAAACAAACTGTATTTTAATGGAAAGATAAGGTAAAACAAACTGTATTTTAATGGAAAGATAAGGTAAAACAAGCTGTATTTTAATGGAAAGATAAGGTAAAACAAGCTGTATTTTAATGGAAAGATAAGGTAAAACAAGCTGTATTTTAATGGAAAGATAAAGTAAAACAAGCTGTATAAAACAAACTGTATTTTAATGGAAAGATAAGGTAAAACAAGCTGTATTTTAATGGAAAGATAAGGTAAAACAAGCTGTATTTTAATGGAAAGATAAGGTAAAACAAGCTGTATTTTAATGGAAAGATAAAAAACAAGCTGTATTTTAATGGAAAGATAAGGTAAAACAAGCTGTATTTTAATGGAAAGATAAGGTAAAACAAGCTGTATTTTAATGGAAAGATAAGGTAAAACAAGCTGTATTTTAATGGAAAGATAAGGTAAAACAAGCTGTATTTTAATGGAAAGATAAGGTAAAACAAGCTGTATTTTAATGGAAAGATAAAGGTAAAACAAGCTGTATTTTAATGGAAAGATAAGATAAAACAAGGTATTTTAATGGAAAGATAAGGTAAAACAAGCTGTATTTTAATGGAAAGATAAGGTAAAACAAGCTGTATTTTAATGGAAAGATAAAATAAAACAAGCTGTATTTTAATGGAAAGATAAGGTAAAACAAGCTGTATTTTAATGGAAAGATAAAACAAGCTGTATTTTAATGGAAAGATAAAACAAGCTGTATTTTAATGGAAAGATAAGGTAAAACAAGCTGTATTTTAATGGAAAGATAAGGTAAAACAAACTGTATTTTAATGGAAAGATAAGGTAAAACAAGCTGTATTTTAATGGAAAGAAAGGTAAAACAAACTGTATTTTAATGGAAAGATAAGATAAAACAAGCTGTATTTTAATGGAAAGATAAGGTAAAACAAGCTGTATTTTAATGGAAAGATAAAGATAAAACAAACTGTATTTTAATGGAAAGATAAGGTAAAACAAGCTGTATTTTAATGGAAAGATAAGGTAAAACAAACTGTATTTTAATGGAAAGATAAGATAAAACAAACTGTATTTTAATGGAAAGATAAAAAACAAGCTGTATTTTAATGGAAAGATAAGGTAAAACAAGCTTTAATGGAAAGATAAGGTAAAACAAACTGTATTTTAATGGAAAGATAATGGAAAGATAAAAAACAAACTGTATTTTAATGGAAAGATAAGGTAAAACAAGCTGTATTTTAATGGAAAGATAAGGTAAAACAAACTGTATTTTAATGGAAAGATAAGGTAAAACAAGCTGTATTTTAATGGAAAGATAAGGTAAAACAAACTGTATTTTAATGGAAAGATAAAAATTAAAACAAGCTGTATTTTAATGGAAAGATAAGGTAAAACAAGCTGTATTTTAATGGAAAGATAGGGTAAAACAAACTGTATTTTAATGGAAAGATAAAAAACAAGCTGTATTTTAATGGAAAGATAAGGTAAAACAAGCTGTATTTTAATGGAAAGATAAGGTAAAACAAGCTGTATTTTAATGGAAAGATAAGATAAAACAAGCTGTATTTTAATGGAAAGATAATGTAAAACAAACTGTATTTTAATGGAAAGATAAGGTAAAACAAGCTGTATTTTAATGGAAAGATAAGGTAAAACAAGCTGTATTTTAATGGAAAGATAAGATAAAACAAGCTGTATTTTAATGGAAAGATAAAACATTTTAATGGAAAGATAAGGTAAAACAAGCTGTATTTTAATGGAAAGATAAGGTAAAACAAGCTGTATTTTAATGGAAAGATAAAGTAAAACAAGCTGTATTTTAATGGAAAGATAAGGTAAAACAAGCTGTATTTTAATGGAAAGATAAGGTAAACAAGCTGTATTTTAATGGAAAGATAAGGTAAAACAAGCTGTATTTTAATGGAAAGATAAAACAAGCTGTATTTTAATGGAAAGATAAGGTAAAACAAGCTGTATTTTAATGGAAAGATAAATAAAACAAGCTGTATTTTAATGGAAAAAGATAAAGATAAAACAAGCTGTATTTTAATGGAAAGATAAGGTAAAACAAGCTGTATTTTAATGGAAAGATAAGGTAAAACAAACTGTATTTTAATGGAAAGATAAGGTAAAACAAACTGTATTTTAATGGAAAGATAAAGTAAAACAAGCTGTATTTTAATGGAAAGATAAAATAAAACAAACTGTATTTTAATGGAAAGATAAGTAAAACAAACTGTATTTTAATGGAAAGATAAGGATAAAACAAAATGGAAAGATAAGGTAAAACAAACTGTATTTTAATGGAAAGATAAGATAAAACAAACTGTATTTTAATGGAAAGATAAGGTAAAACAAGCTGTATTTTAATGGAAATAAGGTAAAACAAGCTGTATTTTAATGGAAAGATAAAACAAAACAAGCTGTATTTTAATGGAAAGATAAGATGTATTTTAATGGAAAGATAAAGATAAAACAAGCTGTATTTTAATGGAAAGATAAAGGTAAAACAATGGAAAGATAAAGTAAAACAAACTGTGGAAAGATAAGGTAAAACAAGCTGTATTTTAATGGAAAGATAAGGTAAAACAAACTTTTAATGGAAAGATAAGGTAAAACAAGCTGTATTTTAATGGAAAGATAAGGTAAAACAAGCTGTATTTTAATGGAAAGATAAAACAAACTGTATTTTAATGGAAAGATAAAACAACAAGCTGTATTTTAATGGAAAGATAAGGTAAAACAAACTGTATTTTAATGGAAAGATAAGGTAAAACAAACTGTATTTTAATGGAAAGATAAGGTAAAACAAACTGTATTTTAATGGAAAGAAAACAAACTGTATTTTAATGGAAAGATAAGGTAAAACAAGCTGTATTTTAATGGAAAGATAAGTTAAAACAAACTGTATTTTAATGGAAAGATAAGGTAAAACAAACTGTATTTTAATGGAAAGTATTTTAATGGAAAGATAAGATAAAACAAACTGTATTTTAATGGAAAGATAAGATAAAACAAGCTGTATTTTAATGGAAAGATAAAGGTAAAACAAGCTGTATTTTAATGGAAAGATAAGATAAAACAAGCTGTATTTTAATGGAAAGATAAGATAAAACAAACTGTTTTTAATGGAAAGATAAGATAAAACAAACTGTATTTTAATGGAAAGATAAGGTAAAACAAGCTGTATTTTAATGGAAAGATAAAACAAGCTGTAAAACAAGCTGTATTTTAATGGAAAGATAAGATAAATTTAATGGAAAGATAAAGGTAAAACAAGCTGTATTTTAATGGAAAGATAAAACAAACTGTATTTTAATGGAAAGATAAGGTAAAACAAACTGTATTTTAATGGAAAGATAAGATTAAAACAAGCTGTATTTTAATGGAAAGATAAGGTAAAACAAGCTGTATTTTAATGGAAAGATAAGGTAAAACAAGCTGTATTTTAATGGAAAGATAAGGTAAAACAAGCTGTATTTTAATGGAAAGATAAGGTAAAACAAACTGTATTTTAATGGAAAGATAAGGTAAAACAAACTGTATTTTAATGGAAAGATAAGGTATAATTTAATGGAAAGATAAAGTAAAACAAGCTGTATTTTAATGGAAAGATAAGGTAACACAAGCTGTATTTTAATGGAAAGATAAGGTAAAACAAACTGTATTTTAATGGAAAGATAATGGTATTTTAATGATAATGGAAAGATAAAAACAAGCTGTATTTTAATGGAAAGATAAGGTAAATGGAAAGATAAGGTAAAACAAGCTGTATTTTAATGGAAAGATAAGGTAAAACAAACTGTATTTTAATGGAAAGATAAGGTAAAACAAGCTGTATTTTAATGGAAAGATAAGGTAAAACAAGCTGTATTTTAATGGAAAGATAAAAACAAACTGTATTTTAATGGATAAAAAACAAACTGTATTTTAATGGAAAGATAAGGTAAAACAAGCTGTAAAAAGATAAGGTAAAAACAAGCTGTATTTTAATGGAAAGATAAAGGTAAAACAAAGATGTATTTTAATGGAAAGATAAGGTAAAACAAGCTGTATTTTAATGGAAAGATAATGGAAAGATAAAAAACAAGCTGTATTTTAATGGAAAGATAAGGTAAAACAAGCTGTATTTTGGAATGATAAGAAAGATAAAGTTATTTTAATGGAAAGATAAGGTAAAACAAGCTGTATTTTAATGGAAAGATAAGGTAAAACAAGCTGTATTTTAATGGAAAGATAAGGTAAAACAAGCTGTATTTTAATGGAAAGATAAAGATAAAACAAACTGTATTTTAATGGAAAGATAAGGTAAAACAAGCTGTATTTTAATGGAAAGATAAAAAAAACAAGCTGTATTTTAATGGAAAGATAAAGTAAAACAAGCTGTATTTTAATGGAAAGATAAAGGTAAAACAAGCTGTATTTTAATGGAAAGATAAAAAACAAGCTGTATTTTAATGGAAAGATAAGGTAAAACAAACTGTATTTTAATGGAAAGATAAGGTAAAAACAAACTGTATTTTAATGGAAAGATAAAGGTAAAACAAACTGTATTTTAATGGAAAGATAAAGGTAAAACAAGCTGTATTTTAATGGAAAGATAAAGGTAAAACAAACTGTATTTTAATGGAAAGATAAGATAAAACAAGCTGTATTTTAATGGAAAGATAAAACAAGATTTTAAAACAAGCTGTATTTTAATGGAAAGATAAGGTAAAACAAACTGTATTTTAATGGAAAGATAAAGGAAAGATAAGGTAAAACAAGCTGTATTTTAATGGAAAGATAAGGTAAAACAAACTGTATTTTAATGGAAAGATAAATGGAAAGATAACAAACTGTATTTTAATGGAAAGATAAGGTAAAACAAGCTGTATTTTAATGGAAAGATAAGGTAAAACAAGCTGTATTTTAATGGAAACATAAGGTAAAACAAGCTGTATTTTAATGGAAAGATAAGGTAAAAAACAAGCTGTATTTTAATGGAAAGATAAGGTAAAACAAGCTGTATTTTAATGGAAAGATAAGGTAAAACAAGCTGTATTTTAATGGAAAGATAAGGTAAAACAAGCTGTATTTTAATGGAAAGATAAGGTAAAACAAACTGTATTTTAATGGAAAGATAAGGTAAAACAAACTGTATTTTAATGGAAAGATAAATTAAAACAAACTGTATTTTAATGGAAAGATAAAAAAGTAAAACAAGCTGTATTTTAATGGAAAGATAAAAGTAAAACAAGCTGTATTTTAATGGAAAGATAAAGTAAAACAAGCTGTATTTTAATGGAAAGATAAGGTAAAACAAGCTGTATTTTAATGGAAAGATAAGGTAAAATTTAATGGAAAGATAAAGGTAAAACAAGCTGTATTTTAATGGAAAGATAAGGAAAGATAAGGTAAAACAAACTGTATTTTAATGGAAAGATAAGGTAAAACAAGGTAAAACAAAACAAGCTGTATTTTAATGGAAAGATAAGGTTAAAACAAGCTGTATTTTAATGGAAAGATAATGGAAAGATAAAACAAGCTGTATTTTAATGGAAAACAAACTGTATAATGGAAAGATAAGGTAAAACAAACTGTATTTTAATGGAAAGATAAGGTAAAACAAACTGTATTTTAATGGAAAGATAAGGTAAAACAAACTGTATTTTAATGGAAAGATAAGGTAAAACAAGCTGTATTTTAATGGAAAGATAAGGTAAAACAAGCTGTATTTTAATGGAAAGATAAGGTAAAACAAACTGTATTTTAATGGAAAGATAAGGTAAAACAAGCTGTATTTTAATGGAAAGATAAAGGTAAGCTGTAAAATGGAAACTAAAACAAGTATTTTAATGGAAAGATAAGGTAAAACAAGCTGTATTTTAATGGAAAGATAAACAAGATAAGATAAAACAAGCTGTATTTTAATGGAAAGATAAGGGAAACAAACTGTATTTTAATGGAAAGATAAGGTAAAACAAGCTGTATTTTAATGGAAAACAAACTGATTTTAATGGAAAGATAAGGTAAAACAAGCTGTATTTTAATGGAAAGATAAAGTAAAACAAGCTGTATTTTAATGGAAAGATAAGGTAAAACAAACTGTATTTTAATGGAAAGATAAAAAGGTAAAACAAGCTGTATTTTAATGGAAAGATAAGGTAAAACAAAGAAAAGATAAGGTAAAACAAGCTGTATTTTAACAAAGATAAGTAAAACAAGCTTAATGGAAAGATAAGCTGTAAAACAAACTGTATTTTAATGGAAAGAGATAAGGTATAAAACAAGCTGTATTTTAATGGAAAGATAAGGTAAAACAAGCTGTATTTTAATGGAAAGATAAAAAAACAAACTGTATTTTAATGGAAAGATAAGGTAAAACAAACTGTATTTTAATGGAAAGATAAGCTGTAAAAAGGTAAAACAAGCTGTATTTTAATGGAAAGATAAATGGAAAGATAAGGTAAAACAAACTGTATTTTAATGGAAAGATAAAGGTTAAAACAAGCTGTATTTTAATGGAAAGATAAGGTAAAACAAGCTGTATTTTAATGGAAAGATAAGGTAAAACAAGCTGTATTTTAATGGAAAGATAAGGTAAAACAAGCTGTATTTTAATGGAAAGATAATGGAAAACAAGCTGTATTTTAATGATAAGAAAAGGTAAAATTTAATGGAAAGATAAGGAGTAAAACAAGCTGTATTTTAATGGAAAGATAAGGTAAAACAAGCTGTATTTTAATGGAAAGATAAGCTAAAACAAGCTGTATTTTAATGGAAAGATAAGGTAAAACAAGCTGTATTTTAATGGAAAGATAATGGAAAGATAAGGTAAAACAAGCTGTAAAAGATAAGGTAAAACAAGCTGTATTTTAATGGAAAGATAAGGTAAAACAAACTGTATTTTAATGGAAAGATAAGATAAAACAAGCTGTATTTTAATGGAAAGATAAGGTAAAACAAGCTGTATTTTAATGGAAAGATAAGGTAAAACAAACTGTATTTTAATGGAAAGATAAGGTAAAACAAGCTGTATTTTAATGGAAAGATAAGGTTGTATTTTAATGGAAAGGTAAAACAAGCTGTATTTTAATGGAAAGATAAAAAAAAAATTTTAAAAGATGGAAAACAAGATAATGGAAAGATAAAACAAACTTTTTTAATGGAAAGATAAGGTAAAACAAGCTGTATTTTAATGGAAAGATAAGGTAAAACAAGCTGTATTTTAATGGAAAGATAAGGTAAAACAAGCTGTATTTTAATGGAAAGATAAGGTAAAACAAGCTGTATTTTAATGGAAAGATAAGGAAAGATAAAACACAAGCTGTATTTTAATGGAAAGATAAGGTAAAACAAACTGTATTTTAATGGAAAGATAAGGTAAAACAAACTGTATTTTAATGGAAAGATAAGGTAAAACAAGCTGTATTTTGGAATGGAAATGATAAGGTAAAACAAACTGTATTTTAATGGAAAGATAAGGTAAAACAAGCTGTATTTTAATGGAAAGATAAGGTAAAACAAGCTGTATTTTAATGGAAAGATAAGGTAAAACAAACTGTATTTTAATGGAAAGATAAGGTAAAACAAGCTGTATTTTAATGGAAAGATAAGATAAATGGAAAGATAAGGTAAAACAAGCTGTAAAAAGATAAGGTAAAACAAGCTGTATTTTAATGGAAAGATAAGGTAAAACAAACTGTATTTTAATGGAAAGATAAGGTAAAACAAGCTGTATTTTAATGGAAAGATAAGGTAAAACAAGCTGTATTTTAATGGAAAGATAAGGTAAAACAAGCTGTATTTTAATGGAAAGATAAGGTAAAACAAGCTGTATTTTAAAAAATAAGGTAAAACAAACTGTATTTTAATGGAAAGATAAGGTAAAACAAGCTGTATTTTAATGGAAAGATAAGGTAAAACAAAATGGAAAGATAAGGTAAAACTGTATTTTAATGGAAAGATAAGGTAAAACAAAAAACTGTATTTTAATGGAAAGATAAGGTAAAACAAGCTGTATTTTAATGGAAAGATAAGGTAAAACAAGCTGTATTTTAATGGAAAGATAAGGTAAAACAAGCTGTATTTTAATGGAAAGATAAGGTAAAATTTAATGGAAAGATAAGGTAAAATTTAATGGAATGATAAGGTAAAATTTAATGGAAAGATAAGGTAAAACAAGCTGTATTTTAATGGAAAGATAAGGTAAAACAAGCTGTATTTTAATGGAAAGATAAGGTAAAACAAACTGTATTTTAATGGAAAGATAAGGTAAAACAAACTGTATTTTAATGGAAAGATAAGGTAAAACAAGCTGTATTTTAATGGAAAGATAAGGTAAAACAAGCTGTATTTTAATGGAAAGATAAAAAAACAAGCTGTATTTTAAAACAAGCTGTATTTTAATGGAAAGATAAAGGTAAAACAAGCTGTATTTTAATGGAAAGATAAGGTAAAACAAACTGTATTTTAATGGAAAGATAAAATAAAACAAACTGTATTTTAATGGAAAGATAAGGTAAAACAAACTGTATTTTAATGGAAAGATAAGGTAAAACAAACTGTATTTTAATGGAAAGATAAAGTAAAACAAGCTGTATTTTAATGGAAAGATAAGGTAAAACAAACTGTATTTTAATGGAAAGATAAAAGTAAAACAAGCTGTATTTTAATGGAAAGATAAAAAAACAAACTGTATTTTAATGGAAAGATAAGGTAAAAAACAAGCTGTATTTTAATGGAAAGATAAAGTAAAACAAGCTGTATTTTAATGGAAAGATAAGGTAAAACAAGCTGTATTTTAATGGAAAGATAAGGTAAAAGATAAAGTAAAACAAGCTGTATTTTAATGGAAAGATAAGGTAACACAAGCTGTATTTTAATGGAAAGATAAGGTAAAATTTAATGGAAAGATAAGGTAAAACAAGCTGTATTTTAATGGAAAGATAAGGTAAAATTTAATGGAAAGATAAAGTAAAACAAGCTGTATTTTAATGGAAAGATAAGGTAAAACAAGCTGTATTTTAATGGAAAGATAAGGTAAAATTTAATGGAAAGATAAAGTAAAACAAGCTGTATTTTAATGGAAAGATAAGGTAAAACAAGCTGTATTTTAATGGAAAGATAAGGTAAAACAAACTGTATTTTAATGGAAAGATAAGGTAAAACAAACTGTATTTTAATGGAAAGATAAGGTAAAACAAACTGTATTTTAATGGAAAGATAAGGTAAAACAAGCTGTATTTTAATGGAAAGATAAGGTAAAACAAGCTGTATTTTAATGGAAAGATAAGGTAAAACAAACTGTATTTTAATGGAAAGATAAGGTAAAACAAACTGTATTTTAATGGAAAGATAAGGTAAAACAAACTGTATTTTAATGGAAAGATAAGGTAAAACAAACTGTATTTTAATGGAAAGATAAGGTAAAACAAACTGTATTTTAATGGAAAGATAAGGTAAAACAAACTGTATTTTAATGGAAAGATAAGGTAAAACAAGCTGTATTTTAATGGAAAGATAAGGTAAAACAAACTGTATTTTAATGGAAAGATAAGGTAAAACAATGGAAAGATGTATTTTAATGGAAAGATAAAAAATAAAACAAGCTGTATTTTAATGGAAAGATAAGGTAAAACAAACTGTATTTTAATGGAAAGATAAGGTAAAACAAGCTGTATTTTAATGGAAAGATAAGGTAAAACAAACTGTATTTTAATGGAAAGATAAGGTAAAACAAGCTGTATTTTAATGGAAAGATAAGGTAAAATTTAATGGAAAGATAAATTTTAAATTTAATGGAAAGATAAGGTAAAACAAGCTGTATTTTAATGGAAAGATAAGGTAAAATTTAATGGAAAGATAAAGTAAAACAAGCTGTATTTTAATGGAAAGATAAGGTAACACAAGCTGTATTTTAATGGAAAGATAAGGTAAAATTTAATGGAAAGATAAGGTAAAATTTAATGGAAAGATAAGGTAAAACAAGCTGTATTTTAATGGAAAGATAAGGTAAAACAAACTGTATTTTAATGGAAAGATAAGGTAAAACAAACTGTATTTTAATGGAAAGATAAGGTAAAACAAGCTGTATTTTAATGGAAAGATAAGGTAAAACAAGCTGTATTTTAATGGAAAGATAAGGTAAAACAAGCTGTATTTTAATGGAAAGATAAGGTAAAACAAACTGTATTTTAATGGAAAGATAAGGTAAAACAAACTGTATTTTAATGGAAAGATAAAAAACAAGCTGTATTTTAATGGAAAGATAAGGTAAAACAAACTGTATTTTAATGGAAAGATAAGGTAAAACAAACTGTATTTTAATGGAAAGATAAGGTAAAACAAGCTGTATTTTAATGGAAAGATAAGGTAAAACAAGCTGTATTTTAATGGAAAGATAATGTAAAATTTTTTAATGGAATAAGGAAAGATAAAACAAACTGTATTTTAATGGAAAGATAAATGAAAAGGTAAAACAAACTGTATTTTAATGGAAAGATAAGGCTATTTTAAAAAGAAACTGTATTTTAATGGAAAGATAAGGTAAAACAAGCTGTATTTTAATGGAAAGATAAGGTAAAACAAACTGTATTTTAATGAATGATAAGGTAGATAATGGAAAGATAAAAACAAGCTGTATTTTAATGGAAAGATAAGGTAAAACAAACTGTATTTTAATGAAAAGATAAGGTAAAACAAACTGTATTTTAATGGAAAGATAAGGTAAAACAAGCTGTATTTTAATGGAAAGATAAGGTAAAACAAACTGTATTTTAATGGAAAGATAAGGTAAAACAAGCTGTATTTTAATGGAAAGATAAAAATTTAATGGAAAGATAAAACAAGCTGTATTTTAATGGAAAGATAAGGTAAAACAAGCTGTATTTTAATGGAAAGATAAGGTAAAACAAGCTGTAAATGGAAAGATAAGGTAAAACAAAGTGTATTTTAATGGAAAGATAAGGTAAAACAAACTGTATTTTAATGGAAAGATAAGGTAAAACAAGCTGTATTTTAATGGAAAGATAAGGTAAAACAAGCTGTATTTTAATGGAAAGATAAGGTAAAACAAACTGTATTTTAATGGAAAGATAAGGTAAAACAAACTGTATTTTAATGGAAAGATAAGGTAAAACAAGCTGTATTTTAATGGAAAGATAAGGTAAAACAAACTGTATTTTAATGGAAAGATAAGGTAAAACAAACTGGGAAAGATAAAACAAGCTGTATTTTAATGGAAAGATAAGGTAAAACAAACTGTATTTTAATGGAAAGATAAGGTAAAACAAGCTGTATTTTAATGGAAAGATAAGGTAAAACAAGCTTAATATTTTTTGTAAATTGAATTTAAAAAAAGATGTATAAGAGCAGCAGGCACAGACATAAAGTGAAACGAGAACGGAACTTCCATAGCAGAAGTAAATCTCTCAAAAGTCGAAGCTAATCTGATAGTGTCAAAACTACACTCACAAGTCACAATACATGTTCTCTTTGCAACCGATCAATAAAAGAAAGGAACCGAAATGTGGATTTAGCTCTGTTCCATCTGACTATTGTAAGGTGGCATCCCTCCAAACACAAGATCAGTTGGGAGACAATGCAACTGTTCCGAGAAAAGTTTTAACAACATTTTTCACCCTGGGTTGAATTTCGAAACCCGACTGCTGACTCACCGAGGAGCTCGGATTTAAAATTTTGCAATTTAGAAAACGTTAAGAATTTTGTAACTAGGAAGTAAATACTATAGAATGTATCACGTGGTATTTAACTACTAAAATACAGGCCCCCCTTGTCGTGAACTTGATTCTGAAGCCAACGTTAGTTTGTAATTAATACCGATTAAGTTGCGATTTGAACAGATCGTAAGAAAATTACACTATACTTTACGTTGCCAGTTCCAATGGATTTTTTGCACGCTGTAATGATATTAACTACATTACGTTGCTGAAATGTCATTTAAATTTTGTTTTAAATATTAATTTTATTTTTAGCACAACAGCATTACATGGTAACGAGTTAACCAAAACGACCCCTAAACAAACCACAAGATACATGATGAAACTCCTTAAATAACACATACAGCTAGCTAAACAAATAACATTTAACCAAATAAACTAAAACGCGTTTAAAGTCAAAAGTGGACTAAAATGAAAAGCTATAATGTAAGTGGAATAAAATACAAAATACATCAGTAAATGAAAACCTTTACAGTGAAATACAAAATAATATAAAGTGAGAACTTGGAACATTTACAAAATCTACAACACAAATCATTTAACACACTTTAAAATGAAAATCAAATAAAGCAACTTTTTACAAATTAAAAGAAGCTCATAACTCAGATTCTAAATGATGAATAAAGCGAAACAAGTACACAAAAATAAAGATGAAATGAAAAGGTTCAGAAAAATTGTTAAAATACGTACAATGCGGTGAAACTTTTAATAAAGTAAAATATTGATCACGAAAACAAAAAGAATAATATAAAAATTATGGAATAAAAACAACACACAATTATTAACTTAAACTACAATCGCTGTAAGAGCAAGATCATATATTAAAGTTACATTCGAAGTAAAGATGGTTGATTGACTGATTATTTGGCATTAAGCACAAAGTTATACAGTGGGCTATCTGTGTTCTGCCCATGGGTATCAAATCTTGGTTTCTAGCGATGTAAGTCCGCAGACATATTGCTGTGCTACTGGGGGGCAAGTGAAACACGGCCTTTTAAACATATAAACGATAGATATAACATTCTTTAAAACACAGTTTAAGTAATTTTTAAATATGTAACAAAAGAGCAAACCCTTTATAATGTAAAATACAAATTACAGATCTTTAAAATAAAACTCTTTTATAAAACTACTGTGGAACTGGATAACACTCTTTAGCCAACTTAATTACAAATAAAAGCTTTAAACATGAAATTCAGGTTACTATGCACAATGCACATGTAGAAAAAATATTAAGTGCACAAACAGAATCAAAAATAACTTTAAAATATATATACTATCAGTGTTACCCGCGCGCGTTCACACATATACATACATGTATATACATTTTTAGAGAAATCAAAGAAAAATAAAGATAAAATGAAACTAGTGAGACATTATATACACATGCACAGCACAAAAACAAGAAATGAGAGAGAGATTTACAGCTAAGACCTCCCACAGCTATGCCCTCAGTAGCACAGCGGTATTATTGCGGACTAACAACACTAGAAACAAGGTTTTGATACGCGAGGTGGGCATAGCACAGATAGCCCATTGTGTATCTTTACTTTTAAGTACAAACAAACAAATTTAGCTTGAGACTGAAAAAATCGCCATCGAAGACACCATTTCTTTTCTTGGATTACTTTTGAAGTGTGGACTACCTTTTATAAATCAGGGAATGCACTTCAGGTCTGGTGACGGTCTTCTACTAACGTCACTCCCTTTCCAATCGGCGATTTTCTATCCATAGAGCAAATTTCGACGCTGTCGCACCTTCACTGTGTGTAGCTGTCAGTAGTTGCGCCAGTGTCTCTCTGCTTTCGGATTTTACTCCTTAATAATGATAGTTGGGGCTCTGCTGGTAACTTCTAAAATCAGTTATTTCGATAGTGTTAAAGTGGTAGTGGTTATCAGTGGAGGCTCAAAACGTGTGTGGAACACGACAACAACAGTACTCTATTGGGGTTCACAGACTAAACGTATCTTGCCAAATTGTCCTTCTTGAAAGATTTTCAACGGTTCTGAGGTAGTCTCTTTGTTTGATATCTTATTGAACTGCTTTTTTGGTGCTTTAAAGTCGTGATTATTCCAAATATGTGCCTAAATTTTACTTTTAAAGTGTTGCTTTTCCTGGCATTCTTCAGACACGAAAGCAGAATACTTCAAGGTCTTGTGTCTTTCAATGGCTGCTCTTTGGTGGAACTATCTGGAATAGTTAATGTAACGTCACGTTATTCAGGTGCTAAAGGTTATTGTGAAGACACAGACTTCTTTGTAACAGCTTTAGATTGATCAGGAAGGTCAGTATTCGATCTACCATTCGTCTCCTTGAACTTCTTGTTCTTAACCTTATCCTACAAGAGATGTAATGATTTTGGAGATAGTGACCAAGAGAGAATACTCGTGTATATTGATATGGGAATTGCAAACGAATCTGTGTCCAAAAACTTAATTGTAAGCGTAGTCTTCAAATCCTAGAGTTCACACTAGGGTCTAACATATTTTCCACAATAACAGACAAGAGCACATTTAAGCCTGAAGTTTCAAAATGAGTCAACTAAAAGTTTCAGACGTCTAAGCTGCACAAAAGTCAGAATGAGAATGAATTTTTTGACAGGTAATCTTTGCTAAATTCAGTATTTGCAAAATAATGATGTAATCACTGGTCAACGTATCTTGAGAGAAATCAACAATGCAAGTATCAATTTGAGGTGATAACTGGTGAAATCCAAGTACCAATTACACCTTGACATTTTTCAGGTTATCAATGCAAGTTTCCAGATTTTAATTATATTACAGTAAAGTACATTTTCCAGTAGCTATTGCAGTGACATTCCATACTGTTCTTAAAATAAAACTACACTACTTGGATGTATGCAGACAGTTAAGCGCTATTTTTCCTGCAGGTGAATTACCTAGTTTTCATATATCATGAAGATAGCACTCAACAGAATGACATAAGAAATCGGTAACAAAACAAACGATGATTATAGAGCCATTACAAAGAGACCACAGTTGCATCACTGCAGCAAAAGTTCAATTGCATAAAGTATATGGGGAATAAAGAATCATTTACACTGATGCCTTGCCTGTAGGCGACTACAAAAGCTCCTGACCATTGTCTTAACCATTAGGACGCGGCAGTGACCAGTGCTCAATATTACTACATTGCTTGGACATCTGTACATGTGTAATATAAATGAAAAGTCAGAGCTTTGAATTAGGGTAAACTCTACTCATTTTGTTACACAACCTTGAGAGAAAATATGTTTTTAAACTCTTATTAAAATTTGTTTGTTTGTAGTTAAGCACAAACCTACACAACGGGATATCTGTGCTCTGCCCATGACGGGTGTCGAAACTCGGTTGCTAGTGATGTAAGTCCGCAGACATGCTGCTGTGCTACTGGGAATCTAACTAAAAAAAAAGAAAACCAGATAATTTTGCCTGCTTTCTTATGTAATAGACTGCAATAGACGAAGTCTGTTTTTCCGAGTTGATTTTAAACTATACAAGTAAGATAACAGACCTACAAATAGTAAAGTTTCTTACTATTTCTAAAACTATATGTTTGTATGGGGCCCGGGATGGCCAGGTGGGTTAAGGCGTGCGACTCGTAATCCGAGGGTCGCGAGTTCGCATCCCCGTCGCACCAAACATGCTCGCCTTTTCAGCCGTGGGAGCGTATAATGTGACGGTCAATCCCACTCTTCGTTGGTAAAAGAGTAGCTCAAGAGTTGGCGGTGGGTTATGATGACTAGCCAGTGCAGATAGCTCTCGTGTAGCTTTACGCGAAATTCAAAAACTAAACAATAGTACTGAAATTTCTTTCAGTAATAGTAATTCAGTAATTTTCTTCGGAAATAAGCATGTCTCCTGATGTGAATGTTTTTCAATTAATGTGAATTTGGACCATATGAAACTATACATAGCTTTGTATATGTCCGATATATACACACAGATTCTGCTTAGAAGGTTCAATATAACAGTTAAACAGCGGCAGTGTTAAGCGCTATTCATTGCATTGATAAGACTAAACATCATAATACAGCCTTGTCATTCACTACTTATAAATATTCCTATTGTGAAAAATGAAGTTCTCCATTTGTGTACACTTTAAGATATGTTAATCATACTTAATTTTGGCAATTTTTTTATTATTACTTGTTCCAGTATTTTGTAATCGTCTACCATATTCAATAAATAGTAAATTTATCTGATTTGATCACAGTTTTATTTCTTTGGCGAACATAATAAAGAAACACTAATGCTTAACAACATTGTACCTAAATAAAATATAATTTATATATTTAAAAGTAAAAATACCGTAAATTTAAACAAAGAAACAAACATCAACAATATAACTTTATCAAGCTTTAAGCAATCGGTTACCAATCACGAGACTTCTTTACTTCCAACTATATATTAATACATATCTTTCTGCATCGTAAATTATATTTTATGATTTAAAAAATCTTTTTCAAACATGCTTTACTTGTTATAGTGTGCATGTTCACTTATTAACAATTTTCGTTTTTATCCATTCAGCCCATATCTAAACTGTATAAGTTTATCCATCTCATATCAAGTTAACTGATATCTACTCATTGAAGAAAATTTCTGCAGCTCTCCGATATAATTTAACAGACAAATGATTTCATAATACACAACGAAAGAAATTGATAGTTTATAGAAATTGTAAAAGAAACCGTCTTATATCTAAATATTTACTTTGTCAACAAATAATAGTCTAATTTTTACTCTGTCCAATCCTACTTAAACTTTCTTTATACCTGTTTTCAAAGTTGTGTTTTGTTACTAAATGATTAAAACACTTGATATAGCACCATAGCAAAGTTTCAAGAAGGATGGTAGAAAAACTAGTGGAAACTCTTTAAAAATCTAGAAATATATAATATATTCTCAGTGAAAACGAAAGCTATTCTTTTAGAATGTGCAGAAAAAATTATAAAAAAATCTACAAATAGGCTGTTTTGTTTATAGGCAAAACCCTTTGTATCTGTGCAGAAATAAAAAATATTAAGTTTTTTACGAATTACACTAAATAAATTTCAGTGCATGACAAAATATCCTTTTTAAAATTGTTTAAACACTTATAATTAACATATAAAATACCTTAAAACTCTGTGGTGAAAATATATAAAAAGGTAAATGAAATCTTGTATTCAGGTATAACAATTTTGGAGTAAGTTTTTTTCATTCTCTTCTGATGTGCATAAAAATGTATGTATCATACACGAAATGTAGTACAAAACCTGCAAGAATCTGAAAACACTATGATTAATAGCATTTCGCAGACTTCCTCCTTCAAATTTTCAGAAGATTGCTACTACTAAGGGTACTGAACTTCTTTTGATGAAGATAAATATATTACATTCTGACATTTTCAAAGAACAAATAGTTATATAATAATAAACTTTGTCACCCTAAAAACATTAACAATAACATATTTAAAAAAGGAATAAGTTCAGTTATAGTATTACATCATGTGTAAGTTAGTAGAATACTTCTTTCCTTGTTGAAATTACAATTATTTTTCAAAGCGTGCATCAGTATATGGTATTCGAGAAACAATACTGACGTTCGTAATAAAGAAATAAGAAAGTTTGCTAGATAAAGCACCTATGTTAGAAACAGTTACTGAAAACAAATAAGATCAAGGATATTTTAAGGAAGGGATCTACAAGTTTATTATGAGCAACTCAAATGTGTTATGATCCAATAATTTCAAAACTTATATATTTTTATTTCTATTAATGTTTTGATACAAAAATAGTTTAAGACAAACATTTCAAATTTTTTTAGTTGCAGTTAACTAGTAATAATTATATTTCATAAATTTTTCTCCGCAAGAGGACCGAAAGCTGCCTTGCAGGGTCACTTGTTTTAACTATCTCACCGTTATACAGTAGCGTATTGACTGTCAGTCACTAAAGTGCCTATACACTAAAATGACGTCAATCACATAAGGGATGCTTAACGTTTCAATTTGTACTATCGTGACGTAAGTAAAACGTGCACGTTCCACGATTCACGACAATAATTATGGACTCTGTAGGCTACAACTTCACGAACTTGAAAAGCTAGAATTAAGAAAAAATTACTACTCTAAGTTTGGTTTTATTTATTCTTGAAACACTTTGGGGATCTTGCGAAAGTACATTTAATATACTTTAGTAAACGTAAACGTAAAGTATGTTTTCTTTTTTCTATGTCATCACTTACACATCCATAGCACTTAATTTTCGCATAGTTTGGAGACCTTCAATTTACTAAAGTTTGAGAGCACACGCACACATACGCATTGTTAGTGTAGCTGGAAAAACATAAGACGCGAAAATTTACTACAGCGACGTTTAACTCACTTTCATATCACAGTATTCGTTTAGAAATATTCAGGTACTGATTGAGACCATAACTGTGTTGACTTTAGAAAAAAACTTTTAAAAATAGACCAATCAAGCAAAAGCACTGGCAACTAATATTTTTTATATACTGTTGGGTTTTTTGGTTTTTTTATTTCTGAAGAAAATAAACAGGGTATGGAAACCCTAGATCTGTACTTATTTATACAGCATTAAATACGTTATTAATTTCTCAAATCGATAGAAGGAGGTTTCGATTTCCTTGGAATACGACCCTTGATCTGTGTTTAATTATACAACATTCAATAACCGTTATTAACCTCTGAAAGTGGATCGAAAGGGGTTTCAATTCTATTGGAACACGCCCCTAAATCCACGCTTACTTACTCATCATTATCATATATATATTGATTTCTAAAAATAACAGTAATAAACTAGATGGAAAGGTTGGGGTTTAACCCCTTGAACCACACTCATAAATATGTGCCTGTTTCTGCAACGTTAACTAATAGTGAACAATTTCTGAAAAAAAAAAAAGTGTATGGAATTCGCCCCCTTGGATTTCTCTGTTAGATTCGCGCCTGTTTATAATACATTAAAGAAAACAGTTATGTAATTATGAATTAGAAATGTAACACAGTGAAAGGTGAAAAAAAAACGATATAGTAAAATATTTTATTTAATACGTAAACAGAGAATTTATGGAGGGTGTTACCAGTTGGTTGCCTTGTCCCTAGACCACAGTTCATAACTGGTGGCAATGGCAGATAGTGTTAGTAGTTTTGCAATAACTATCTCTCCACCTGGCTGTTATATAACTTTGTGTTTAACAACAAACAAATATGACAGTAATATTTCGATTACTTGAATATTCGGAATACTCGAAAACCCTAATTTTGATTAGTTGATTATATTCGTGACAATTAATTTAACCATGATATCGATTAATCTGTTGTTTGAATAACATAAAGTAGTAATAAATGTACGAAACAACTAATTTCAAGACCTTGATTATTTCATTAAAAATAAAGTTATTTGTAATTTCGATTAACGGGTTGTTGGAATAATGTTAATAATCGGAAATTAATTTCGATTAGTTGATTTTATGTGACATTTATTGATTAATTTATAAGATATTAATCGATGTAATTGCTCCTTATACATGTGTGTGTGTGCTTTCTTATAGCAAAGCCACATCGGGCTATCTGCTGAGTCCACCGAGGGGAATCGAACCCCTGATTTTAGCGTTGTAAATCTGTAGACTTACCGCTGTAACAGCGGGGAACTACTCATACATAATCAATTAAAATGGCCAGCTCTACCCCTGTTACACGTGTTATGTGGTGTTTCGATTCCTTACGATGTCAGAACTTTTGGAACTGCAAGCTGCACAATAGATCAAGCATCTCACTTGTGTGGGTTTTAGTGATGGCATAACACTCCCTCCCATACCTCAAACAATTGAAAGAGGTTACTTGTTTCCATACCATCTTTATTCATGTGTGATAGTTTTAAGTTTCACGTAGTTGTGTAACAAGTAAACCATGTCGTGTTTCTTCTCTCAGTTGTTTTTCCTTTATATTTAATGCCCATTCAACAATGAAATTTTCACTACATTATGGTTGAAAATTTGGTCTTTATGATTGTATTCAGAATTCTGATATTTTACACATTTGACTAATTCTCACCTGCTGGCACGGTTGTATGTCTGCAGACTTATACCACTAGAAACCGGGTTTCGATACTTGTAGTGAACAGAGCACAGATAGCCATTTGTGTTGCTTTGTGTTTAGGCCTGGCATGGCCAAGCGCGTAAGGCGTGCGACTCGTAACCCTAGGGTCGCGGGTTCGCGCCCGCGTCGCGCTAAACATGCTCACCCTCCCAGCCGTGGGGGCGTATTATGTGACGGTCAATCCCACTTTCCGTTGGTAAAAGAGTAGCCCAAGAGTTGGCGGTGGGTGGTGATGACTAGCTGCCTTCCCTCTAGTCTTACACTGCTAAATTAGGGACGGCTAGCACAGATAGCCTTTGTGTAGCTTTGTGCGAAATTCCAAAACAAAAAATGCTTTGTGTTTAATATCCAATTGGCAAGAAAGTATACATGCTAGTAGCTCCTTTTACAGTATTTTATATCAAACACTGAGAGTAGAAAAGAAATGTTTTGAGATGGATGAAATATCAACCTCTTTTGATTCTTCATAACCATTTGCTTGATCATACACAGCTGGTAACAACAGTTTTGTGTCATTTATCTTTAAAGGTTCATGTTAGTGACCATTATTCAGCAATGAAATGACTTTACTAATGCAGAAAAATTCCAATCAGCCTGAATGGTGGTGTAAGATAAAATTGTACTATTGCAGTGTTGTGATCCAAAATGCGATTGTACCCTTTTGTTCTCAAAAAAAAAAAATCATTATCCATTTTACTAATACGTAACCTTCCTTATTAATAAACTCACGACCATACACATAGTGGCAAAAGTGCTTAACAAATAACACTATTGCAGATAGTTATTTCTCTATTGTACAATAAAAATTCTTATAGGGCGTGAGTTATAGCTCGTACACGTGATAAAACATACAACACTATTTTGTACTTTATAAGATCACTGCTCCGGTTCTGCTGCCACAGCCATTTCCATTTAGGAATTGTCTCCAGCCTCATTCTGTTATTCAAAGATTTGATGTTATACCACAAATCCCTTGTAATTATGCGAAGCTATCACATCACTCTTAAGTAAATTAACCCTTTCATGACTGGCCATTAAGTAGACTTGCCAGAGTAAGGTCGTATACTTGCACTATAGTGGACTGAAGAAGGTTACAGAGAGCATTTTGGCAATTTCGTTACTTTCATACAGTCTCCAATAAGAATTTTATAAAAAATGAATTTTTGAATTGACAAATTTCCTACGGATTATGTATAACTTTCGTTATCCTTTTCTTACATAAATTAACAGGTACCTAACCATTCCGCATCTTAAAGTTACTGTTTTACTCAATTGGAGAATAACTTATGCTGAGTCGGTGTGGTCGTAATCAATGTACAAATCACATAATTAACATGGTCAATCCAGAAAACAAATAATTTTATTCACCGTAGACTTACGTACTTCAAAACAAGCCTAAGCATTTAGCTTCTTACATTTATTATTATATTCAACTTCACCAAAAATTATGCTATGTCAATCATTTTAACTTCACTTCTTTTGTGGTATTTGTATCTGTATATATCATATCATACAATCGCTATACAATGTCACATCCTCCAATCGAGATGAGTTAAGAGAATTTAATATACAACTTGAGGAAATTCAGAAATAACATGTACAGTTTTAAACCATGCTGGTGTGATAAACACTTTAATTTGTGTCAGAGTGTGTAATGTTAGGATAAAGAAAGTTATTTATATTTTACGATGACTGTATTAAATGTATATAATTTGTACTAAGGGAACTACCATATCGTGGTAAACGACTGGCTCAGTATGACTTTCGTGCTGTTCAATATAATATAAAGTTGAGTGTGACAGGTTAATTCTTAGGCCTTATTATATACGTCTAGAATGAAGAAATATTATTTATATTGTATATTGAACATGTTAATTATGTGATGTATGTTGAGTCAACAACTACACTATGGAGACCACTGACTCAATATTAACTGATATTATTATGTTACAGGTAAATAAAATGATAACTCTGAGAGATGGAATACTCAGTTTGTGTTAGATTATGTGAAGCACGGATAAAAAAGTTATGCATAATCTGTAACTGTCATTTTAATTTATAAAATCAATTTTCATAACATAGTTATTAAAGATTGTATAAAAGTCGCAAAATTTACATGGTATATACATGTAGTTAAAAATAAATTGTAGTAACCACAAACTTTAAAAACTGCTGTATGCAATTTGTTGAAAGAAAACCCTATACTTATATGCTCATGTGTTAAGTGTTCTGACTCTTTATAAAATCGTTTAAATTGCAAGAAATTCCAACAGATCTGACGAGTTGTGAGAAGTATAAGTTATAGCATATTCTATTTGGAATGTTTGTGCTGAAAATAGGAAACTTATAACTTTGTTTTATTATAAACCTTGGAGGGAAATGTTTGGTTGATAATACTAATTCTTAAATCACGGTAGTTTACCTAACGTTATTTTATTGACTGTGCAAAGACAGTTTGTTAGTTTTAGTAATGTTATCTCGCCAAATTATCTGCATACTCTACTGTTTTGTAAAACGTCATTGTAGTGTTTCTCTAGAAGTTATATAACGTATCGATATTCAAGTTCAAAAAAGAAAAGAGAAAAAGTTGCTTGCGTACTGAAGTTACCAGCCATTGATTTGCCCCCTATTTGGTTAAAGATGTATGCAAACCAAATAGTACAACTACAAAGAAATTATTAGTTGTATGAAATCGTTTTGTGAAAAGTAGTGATAGTTTTATAATTAATGTTATGAAATAATCATTCAGACTCTCTACATAAATATCTACCTACGTTGTTAAAAGTCTATTGATGGCAAAAGTAAATTTTCACTAATTTCATGTAAAATAATCTTGGTATAAAGGTTGCTGAAATTAAATGTTTTTAGCTGTGAAATAATTTGACTTTTGTTTGCATTCCGTGGATTGTTTTATAGTTATGAGTGGATTAATACCTGCTCTTTTTCTATAATACTACAATATTTCTTTGATGTACTTAAACATTTATTTATTAGTATTGATATTTTTATGGCTTTTTTGGCTTCAGCTATATAATAACTTGTTAATTACATTTTTTAAATATTTGTATTAATTGTATATTGTGTTGAAATTTTATTATGGTGTTGTATAATGTTCTTCGCATCGATTTCAACATACGCATAAACAGAATTGCCTGAATAACGTTTGTAACTGAGTTCTTTACAAAATTTAATAATATATAACTTTTTAGAAATAGGAGCAGAAATATTGGCTTCTTCATCTGCTGGTGTTGTGTCATGTTTTATCATGTAAATACTTTAAAAATTCTTTAGTATACGGTTGAAGAATCTCTGTGAAAGTACTAGGTGTATTTTTGAAAAAAAGAAAACAATTATTCCATCACTGGTTACGATTTTACCCGTTCAAACCATTCTTATAATTTATTATAATTTTTAATGCAGATTTTATATTAGTCATTTAAATTATTGCATCAAGATAATTCTGGTACGTTTGCAGATAATTTTGAGATATTAGCGAAATCAAAAGCATTAAATCTTCATTTTATATAATGTCAATGTTTCCAGTAATTACGTGTTGAGCATGTGTATAATTGTTACTCACAAAACAAGTTGTAGTATTTGCTGAGCACTGCCAAAAGTACATGGATAAAAATTCGGAACAAGGATGGTGAAACTTTATAGAATAAGGAAACACGAAAGTTTTGAAAGAAGCAACTCAACTGTACAGAACCACTCAAGACAACAGCATAGAAATCCACAGAGACTTTCTGGATAGGCATTTAGGTTGTGTCGATTCGTAGAAGGCCTTAATCCACGAACATTACGCTTCTGTAAAAGTTAGATTTGACAAAATAATGAATAAGTAAAATGGCAATGAAAACAACAAGAACTTGTGATTGTCATACATAACTGATAAAAAACCTCTTCTGAACTTCTTTTGCAGAACAGTTTAAAGCCAAACCTTTAGAGTGGTAATCCAGAAGCTCATAACCTCCAGTGAAAAATATGAGAGCGAGTTTTTTATCATTGCTATAAACTGTTCAAAAAGTAACATCACCGTAATTTAAAAGTACTACCGTTGGGTCAGAGATTGTTCATGTATTTCAGTATCGATACTGAAAGATGGTGTAGACACTGTACTGTATGTACTGTCCGAAACGAAATCTGTGTTAATTAAAGACGTCTTGGAGAGTTTTAGGCTTTATAAAGCAGAGAATAATTCATGATATTGCCAGACCCCTTCTTGAAATAGTGTAGGGCAATCAACACGTGCTAGTCATGATTAATTAATTTGCGAAATTGGTTGTTGCTTGCTCTCTCACCGACACTTCAGTATAATCTATGGCTAATAAATTCACTAAACAGTAGATATCTCACTTTGGTGCAAATGAGACTTAAATAAATTAATGAGTGAATTTTAATTGTTGTGCACTATATGTAGTGAAGGAAAACTCACTTCATAACATTTCCAGTCTAATTCATTGGTTGTGTGATATAAATTGTTAATCAGTTGTTTGAGTTGTTTATCATTAGTCTCATTTTAGCCATGCGTGAACATAACATAATAAAAATAATAATTTGTTAATTTCTCATATTAATTTCTATCTAGCTAATTTTAACATAGATAAAAATAGCTCTGGTCATTCATACATAACCACAGAAGTCAGGAGGTTACAGTTATCAGTGTACCTTGTCACCAATTGGTAAGTGGTAATATGATAATAATTGTAGTTTTGGCTTTATTGCTTTTATTTTTTCTGTGTCCAGAAGAATATAAAGATAAATATGTAAGTAGATGCACAAATACTATTGCTCACCAATATGTCAGAGATGAGTTGACACTATATAAACATGAGAAAGGTCTTGCAGCTGCAGGAGAAAATGACTATATCCCTCATATTTATAACCCAAGTGGCTTTTTTATAGCTAGCGTGTGAAGAGATATAATTCACCTTAAGGTTTAATTCTTTCACTTCAATAACGTTCAAAAGGTTTTCTAACGTTGTTGGTAACACTGTTTTAAAATTGTAACATTGTAATGAGCTTTTATTAGGTAATAGCTATTATTATTGTTTGTGGAACTTTTATTGAAACTTGACCTTCTGAGTTTTTGTAAATTCCAAATAATAATTAGTGCCAAATGTTAGAGAACTTTGATTGTGATCATTTCACATTGAATGTCTACTTTGATTTGTACATGTCAGTTCGAGAATGTGTACTGCTGTTGACACTGCTAGTACCAGAATCTTGAAATTGGTTCTTAAAATGTAAAACAAGCAGAGCTACATGCTTATTCTATGCAAGAGGAAATAGGAAGCAAAACATTAGCTGTAGGAAACAGAAGAAACGGTACAAACAAATTGTCTGGCTTTGTGGAGGTCCTTCTTGGCTGAACCATCTTTATTATGTAAACGGGACGTTCAGCTTCCAAAAACTTATAAATTTCTAAAAAATGCTAAAAGGTGATAAAAGTTGATCAATACATGAGTAATAGAAATTTAGATGCCTACAGTGCACGATGATGTATTGATAAAATGTAAGTAGCTGTGTGACCTTACGTATTTTAGGTTATCTATCATCTACGGAAATATTGAATACGAGTCTCAAGAAGTTATAGTTTCACTGTATAGGTGAAACTATAGTTATTTACGAAACGCATACAGTTATTCAGTTGTTGATCTCTAATTTATTTCATCACGTATAATTAGTTTTACGTACTCTGAGACATTTCGTTCATTGTCTTGAAACGGAATTTCCGTTGTACATTTATTTTAGTGCCTACGATTGTTTCTGTATAGTTTTATTTTCTGCATGTGACGTATATTCTTGGATGTATATTGCGCAAGTCCCGCTTGTTCTCTAAATTTGAAGAACGTTCTTGAAAGTAAGAATCAACAATATTTGTTTACGAAAACGCACCAGAATATTGTTGAAGCGTCGAGGAAATCGTGTGACTCTTATAAAATGCAGATAGCCAAGAGACGGAGAAGAATATTATTGGACAGCTACAGTATGTAATGTTCAACTTCATTAAATTACTTCGGGCATTGTTGTTTATATAAGGAAATTAAATATTTTCTTCGGTAAGACGTAAACTTCTAACCGGTGTGAGACTAGCCAAGAAAGATGTCGTTAGTTTAAGTGAGGTGCAAAAAATATCAATTCAAAATTAATTTGCTTGTTGTCCACTTGGATCGTCAGTAAAATATTCAGTTCTAGATTGAATATAACATTCACTGTTGTCTGTAAATATGTAAATCTGTTCTATATAAACCAGCATTTGTAATAACTATTAGTAATAACCGTTATTATAAACTCTATTGTTTTTATGTTTGTATATTAAAATATATTTGTGTCAAAAAGAAAATTGTGTATATCAATCTTGTTGGCAAATAACAAAAATTTAATACAGATTAACATTTTATCAATCTGTAGTATCAAATTCAAATTTATGGTTATATGAAATAGTAATACGTACGTCAACACACGTAACATGATAAATCGGAAACGCATCCGAAATAAATCATATGTAACAGCCTTTCATGAGAAAGTAAGAATTGAATTTACATTTTATCTAAAAAATTAATTAAGATCATACAGTAATAGTTATTCCTAAATTTGTATCCATATGTATGTTGCTATTCTTAGTTTAGATGAAAACTGAGTTACCGTAAACAAAATAAAGAAATATCGCTAGTCACTGTTAGGTGTTTTAGGTGTCTTTTTTTTCTTTAATGGTGCTTATTATGAGCCAAGTGTGTTAGCGTTTGCCATATAAATGAATAAATCGTTGCATATTATTAATACGCTAATAACGAAGCTCACGTGTAAATACCGATTTACGTTTTAAGCTTAACAAAACCCAAAGATACACTAAGCTAATGAACAAACAGATAATTGCACTGTAGCTAAAAATCAATATCAGATATCGTAATAAGACTGGAACCACTGTATGAGCAAAGTAAAGTGACATAAGTTCTTTATATAATCTTTCTCAGGAGAACCTGTTCAATATTCACATGTTACAATGACAAAATTAGCAAAAGTAAATAACGCACTTCCAAATTCATCATGTCTGTGCTGTAAAACTTCGTAAAATAACAAAATGCAATATTCAATAAGTGTTCATTGTTGCAAGAAACTAAACACCCTACCATATCAAAACTGCAAGAAAGGCATTAACCAATTGAAATTAATTATTTCACTTAAATTTTTACATAAAGATTAAATTTGATTATTATGCAACAAAGATAAAATATCAAAACCATTAATTAGGTCAGCTAGTCGTAATTGTAACGCGAGGAGATAATTAATGGTTAAGAAGAGAGTCCACATTTGGATTATAGGAATATAACAACATTCTTGTGACAAAGTAGAGGTTTACTATCTCTCACTGTTAGGATACTGATTTAACTACACAGGGGTGGGTACGATCTAGCGTTTATTGTGCTCTGAATATGAATGCTAGGGTTCGTGTTTTACATTCTGCTGTACCACATACACGTTTCATACTTTAAGACCGTGAGTCGCTATAAGTGTGACGGTCAAACCCAACTATTTGAGTAGCCAAAGGGTTATTGCAGGTAATGATGACTGGTAGTTTTTGTTGTTTGTTTGTTTTTGTCTCTCAGTTCAAAATTAGGAACGAGTATGCGAAGACAGCCCTAAAAACAAACTAATCAACGAATAACAATAACGCAAGCTGCATAACAACTCACCAGTTTTTGAATTCAAACATTCAACTGAAATGCCGTTTATTTACATGCAAACATAACGTGTAATATAAATATATCTACGAAGTTTAACTAAACATATGTATCAAGGAAAGAAATTTACATACAGAAATGTCTCTCTCTCTCTGTACATATACATATATCAGGTCATCCCATAAGTAATGTCCGAAAATTTAATACAGGAAGTTCATCATCATTTCTGTCTTTCTAGAAAGCTTTAATGACTGAAATATGTAGTAGAACGTGTATAAAATGTTCAGACAAATAAAATAAAATAACCTAACTCCACTTTTTCAGATGATTAATCAAATAAACCCTTATGAAGATGGATGTGTCTGAGGAGCACATTAGGCATATAATGCTTTACGAGTTTAAAAGGGGAACAAATTACACGAAACACTCAATGTGTTTATGATGAGGAGTCTCTCAATGAAAGAATATGTCGAAGGTGGCTTCAGAAGCTTAGATAAGGTGACTACACCTTAAGTGATGCGCCACGTTCAGGTCGTTCTGTTGAGTTTAATGATGACTTGCTGCTGAATGCACTTTATGAAGATTGTGCTGTAACAGTTGAAGAACTAACACAGAAGCTTAATTCAATTCATTCAACAGTTCACCGTCATCTGCAACAGCTTGGAAAAGTGTCAAAACTTGGAAAATGGGTCCCCCATGATTTGACAGAAGCCAATCTTAAAGCAAGAGTAGTCATTTGTACTTCTCTGCGCTCTTGTGAACGTATCTTAGCTTTTTGGACAGGTTAGTCACTGGAGATGAAAAATGGATATATTATAAAAATGTTAAGTGCTCCATACAATGGCTCCGCGCAGATAAACTAGTTAAAGCACAGCCCAAAATGGACCTCCACTCTAGGAAAGTCTTGTTAAACGTTTGGTGGGATATTGTTGGTGTGATCCACTTTGAGTTGCTGCCACTCAATGTAACGATTACATCAGACTTCTATTGTCAACAGTTAGAGTGCTTGAATGTTGCACTGAAAGAAGAGGCCTGCTTTGATCAGTCATAAAGGTGTTGTATTACATCAAGATAATGCACGATCCCATACAGTAAGGATCACATCTGCAAAGATTAAAGAGCTAAACTGGGAAAAACTTCCACATCCTCCTTATTCTCCAGACCTTGAACCATCTGATTGTCATCTATTCCGAAGATTGCAGAACTACCTTGATGAAATGGAGCTTGGAACACATGAAGATGTGAAAACTACCTTCTCTACATTCTTTTCCTCCAAACCCCAAGCATTTTATAGAAGTGGCATTCAGAAGCTCGTGAATTGTTAGCAGGAAGTAATTCACAATAATGGAACATACATTGTTGATTAAATAACATTAAAAACATTTGAAATCATTTCGCTTTTTTTAAAACCTAAAATCGTGCATTACTTAAGTAATGATCTAATATATACGTAATCCGTTTTATACCGCAATATGCATTACTGAAAGTTATAACAGAATAAACATTCACCAAGCTTTGTATTGTGTTGTAAGTTGTAAAAAAAATTCTGCGAGATAATAATCATCAAAATAAACTTCATAAACTAAAATATTTGACAAGTTGAACTAACTAAAAATAAACTTACCTACATTTCATCCACATTTGTTAAGTTTAATTTAACGAAATAATTTAAACACATTAAACAAATATAAATATACCCGTAAACATAAACTATTACGAAAGTGTATGGCCATGTGGTTAAGGCACTCGACTTGTAATCGGAGGGTTGCAGGTTGAAATCCCCGTCACACCAAACAGGCTCACCTTTTCAGTCGTGGGGGCGTTATAATGTTACAATCAATCCCACTATTCGTTGGTAAAAAGAGTAGCCCCAAGAGTTGTTGGTGGGTGGTGATGACTAGCTGCCTTCCCTCTAGTCTTATACTGCTAAATTAAGCTCTGCTCGTGGAGCTCTGTGCAAAATTAAAAAAAAAAAGTGTATATGCTAAGCCACCCATCGAACAACTTATTGTCGGTGTTATATATTTAATACATACTACATTTTAAGTATTCTCAATTAGTCTATCCCGTCAGTACGTAGCTTATAGAAAATATATTACACTTAGCGTGTGAGTTTAAGCATGACAAATGCATTTAATATTGTTTAGAAAACTGCTTAGCTGAACAGAAACACAATAGGTAATTGGACATACTGCGAAACATTTTTTCGTCATAGGTTGAGTCTGTAATCGTGGCTTGACATTACATTCGAGTACGTGAACCATACAAAATCGATATAAAACAGAGTCCAGAAGTTAGAGATAAAATTAAACCTGTGTTTACAGACCTCTGTTATACTTAACCTTCAACTTACAAACTAGCTTCACTACATTAGCCAAATCACAAAGGTGATGGATGACTGCGTTTTCTTGCCGTTCCTTAACTCCCTAATTTCGAAATTTAACTTTTGAGCTTGGCATACGAACGTTGTTACTTTTGTCACTTATAAAGATGTATATTATTGTAGACTTCACGGTCAATGAATTAAATTTGTGATGTATCTCTCTGTTTAAACAATGCAGGGTTAAATTTAATTCTTGCTGTTCAAGTTCCGTGTATACTCATCTATATTTACGATCGGGATTAAACTACTTTGTATAAATTATCGTTAGAACTATGAGTCCAGTCGAGTCTCGCTGAGTAGGTATTTGGGAAGTGATGTTAAATACCCAGGAGGGTCAGGTACATTAGACCTCTTCCTCCCTCCCGAACGTTGATAGCGTCTGTCGTTTAGGGATTTGTTTTATTATAGCTTTGGGCCAGAGTAAAAGTATAACACCATACTCAGGCCCATTTCAGGGCACAGTCCATGCATGGACGCACAAGAAAAGGTTGTTTTTTTTTTCCTTTAAACAATTTTTTTAAATTTTAATATATTTTCTGTATTTTTTTTTTTTTGATTTTCATTTTGATTTTTTTTTATTTATATATATATATATATATATATATATATTTTTTTCTCCTTTTCCTTCTTATGTAGCTTTTCTCCATGAAGAAAATGCTACTACTACTAGTAGTAACAATAAAATTAAAATCACTGATGTTTATAGCTGAAAAAGAACTAAAAGCCAAACTAACTCCTACTAAAGATACTACTGTAAGAACTAGAAAAAAAAAAAAACTTGTTAAGGATATTTTACTTTCAACGATAGTGTAGCTAAGCCTATGGAAATAGATAACAATAAGCCAATAACTAGAAGTTTAAGTATCTCAAACCCCACCATGGATATTCCACAACACACACATTCAGAACAAGACGAAGTGACGAAGGCTTCACGCTTGTGCAGACTCGTAGTCAGAAAAAACAACTTAAACAAAAGTCAACAATCCCGACACACGTACACAACTCGCACCGAAATTACTGAAGCACGCCATTGTAATCCAAGGAGTCCCTGGTAGCTTCAAACAACCACAACTAGCAAAAGAAATATACAGGTGCAAACCAACGACAACGATTATTAACATTAAGCGTCTGCCTAGAGGCGGTGTTCTGGTTCAAGGAAAGGAACCCGTTGACTTGAACAGTTTATTGAAAGCTTGGCCTTCAGACGCATTTAAAACAGGACATATTACAATCCACTTACCTGGAGCTAAACCAACACCTAAATTATTTGTGATACGGGGTGTGCATTATTCAATAGACACAGAAGACATAAAGGATGCGTTAAGTACACTAAACATAAAACATATTTCAGTGGACAGAATAATCTGAAACATCACTAAAAAACCCAATAATCTAATCAAAGTAGTCATAGATAATAGCCAGAACATAACACAGTTAATTAATAATGGTATCACTATGTGGTACCAAAGGTACACGGTTGAACAAACAAAAACACCAGCAGTGGTTGTCACACAGTGTTACCAATGCCAAAGGTTTGGACATGTAGCAGCAGCATGTCAAGCACATGCGCGTTGTGTGGGTTGTGGGGAAAATCACCACATTTCACAATGCACTAAACAAAACCCCAAACCCAAACGCTGCAATTGTGGGGAGGAACATACGGCTAACTATAAAGGATGCCAAAAATATAAATCCATTAAAACACATTTGTATGAAATTAAAAATCCCAACACGAACAAGCCGCCACCACCACGAACAATTAACGAACCCATACCTACCATTAAAGCACCACAAAACACAACTACACAAAAAACACTTATGCTGCAGTGGTCAAAACTTCATCATTCCGACAGGAAAAACCATCACCATGTGAAGACGAATCACCCAAACCACCTCAAGACGCACAACAAACCACGCCAACAACGATTGAAACCACACTGACATCTGCCATAACTTCCACCTTCTCGGAAATAATGGCAGAATATACAAACCCTACGAATACCAACAGTCTCACAGACATAATAGTTAAAATCATATCGAAAAACATACATAAATTCCTGCCGCAAATTTTAACCTCCATCATAAACTCCACTAAACATGGATAATTTTACAGTACTACACATCAATATCCAGGGTGCTCTTGCTTCCAAGAAACATGAGATTGAAGATACAACAAACTCCATAAAACCAGATGTTATTATAATTAGTGAAACTCTCCTCTATAACTACCATCGGTTCAAATTAAACGGTTACTCCATTATTAGGCATGACAGAAAGGATAATAGAGATCCAAACAGAGGTATTTTATTATGGTACAGGACTGAACTTATAGTTCAGGAACTTAGCATTCCTCCCCGTAACGAATCTATAGTCATCAATATAAAAACGCATAATCATACTGACGTTACTGTGGCGAGCATCTACTGCTCGCCTAGTACAGTCTAAGAGGCAAATCTTTTGCATTCATTGTATAATAGCAATCCTAATCTAATCATTACAGGCGATCTAAATAGTAAACATATAGCATTCAACTGTCGAAGTACAAACGCAAATGGCAATATACTTTTTCAATTTCTGGATGAATCTAACATGATTTTATTAAATGATGCAACACCGACACATATCTCGTACGCACACGGCACCAGTGAAATACTGGACCTATGCCTGTGTTCGTCTAATATGAGTCGCAAATTCGTAAACTTTCATGTTGGTCACGATTTGGACAGTGACCACCTCCCAGTTTGGTGTATCTTCAATCTCACCCCCCACTCAAACAAAATTAAAGTTAAAGATCAACTGAATTACAACAAAGCTAATTGGCCAGTTTTTCAAACTATCTTAAATCAAATCTTACCTCCCGAAGTACTACATATTGCCGCGGACGCATCAGATATAGATGCATACTGTCATATCATCTCTGAGTGTCTAAAACATGCAGCCAACAACTCTATACCGAAACAAAAACACTTCACAACAACTCACTCATGGCAACCACACAAAGACATAATACACTTAATAAAAGACAGACGTATACTCCGCAGACAGTACATACAAAATCGCAACCCCACACTTAAAACACAGATCAACACTATAAGGAATAAGATACGACATTTAATCCGACAACAAAAACAAGAAAACTGGGGCACCTTCTGTTCAGAACTAAATCACAAAACTGATCCAAAACAATTTTGGACACACTTAAAAAAATTTACGATACAGGAACAACAAACACAGTATATCCACCACTTGAACTGGATGGAGAAACAGCGTACACTAACATAGAAAAAGCTGAGTTATTAAAAAAACACCTGGAAAACACGTTCAAGACACATCATGAACAGATACTTCTACAATACAGTTAATAACTTTATTGATCACAACAAAAGCATTTACACACCTATATTTCCAGTCAACACTATTATACACCAAGAGAAAACAAAAGACTAGAGCACTCATCAACTGATTAAAGATATCACTTTAACGGAAGTCGTAACTGTTATTAACAACACAAAAAAACAAAGCCTCTGGAGAAGATGGTATTCAAGCTATCCTCCTAAAACACGGCACTCAGATATTATATGAACACCTAACAGCTTTATTTAATCTATCATTATCAGCTGGATATATCCCCGTTTCTTGGAAGGAAGCAATAATATTAATTTTCCAGAAAGAAGGAAAGCCAGCGAATAAACCAAACAACTACCGCCCAATTAGCTTAACCAGTTGTATTGGCAAAGTATTAGAGAGGATAATTAGTAATCGTCTCTCAGTATACTTAGAAGAAAATTCAAAATTACCAGAAATTGAAAACGGATTTCGAAAATACCGCCAAACTTCAGACCACCTGATTCGACTTACAGAATCAATTACTGACAGCTTTAACAAAAACGAATGCACTGTAGGTTGCTTTCTCGATATTGATAAAGCTATTGACACAGTGTGGCACAATAGTTTGCGTCATAGATTACATGAAATGGCTTTACCCCAGGAAACTATTCGTTGGCTGTCCAACTTTCTGGAAAACCGAAAGTGCAAAGTAAATGTGAATGAGGCCCACTCAGGGTCCTTTTCACCCGAAGCAGAGTCCCGCAGGGAGGGGTTGTTAGCCCTATATTATTTATCATGTATGTGAGTAATATGCCTCTGTGGACCTAAATTTAGGTTATGCATCACAGTTTGCTGACGATGTAGCAGTCTGGAAAAGTGCCCCCACTCCTTCAATTGCAGCAACGAACCTACAACCAGTTCTAAATAACATCGAAGAATACTGCCATAAATACAGAATTAAAATCGATATTCCGAAAACCCAAGTGATATTATTCAGCAGACTCAATAAGCTGAAAAAAAGATCCACCAAAGCTCTACATGAATGGATTACTTTTACTGACTGCTGCTTCTGCTAAATTTCTTGGTCTAACGTACGATTCAAAATTAACGTGGTTACCGCATATTAAAAATATACTGAAACGAATCTGGAAAAGAGCAAACTATGTAAGAAGTCTTTCAGGTAAAAACCAAGGAACATCACCAGACAACATAGAACTATGAAGTAATTTACTTGTGCATATTTCATAGTGATGAAGAAAGTAACATAATGAGTATCTCCCAACCCCTGGATTAAGGCATTGGCTTACCGGGCTGAAGCCCAGGGCCTCACACTAATTAGGAGGCCTCAAGCTACGGCTATAAATATATTACACGTAGAGGTTCTGTCTTGAGGGGGCCTCTGTAAGTTGAAAAGCCTAGGGCCAATAAAACCCTTATTCCGGCCTTGGTATCTCCCACACTTCACATTCCAGCCAATGATTAAAGCTAAGTGAATTAATACTCGTTCAGAACCAAGCAAGGCCGTAACAGGAAATGGCATGATATAAATAGTACAACTGTGTTCTCACTGAAATGACGCACCTGTTACAAATGTTGAACGTCATACTTTTTTTTCTCAGTTTTGTTTTTTTATGAGGTGTGCTTTCTATATTACAATATGAGCAACAAAATAACAAGAACACATATAAATTATACATATTGTTTCTTTTCTTCTTTTATGATTTTCTTGTCCCAAAAAACTAGCTTCACACTTTGGGACTGTGGGTTTACTATGACTGTAGCGGTCAATCCTCAATGGGTGGTGGATGTTGTTATACAGCTGCCTTCCCTCTAGTCTATAAGTTCAGAATTAGGAACTGCTATGAGCAGAAAGTCCTTTTTGCAGACTTGTTTAGATATTCTTAAACAAATAAACATGCATGATGTATAGCATCCTGTGAACTTACGTCACTGTCTTTTGTCTAGCATATAAATAATGTCTAAAGCATTTTTCATAGGAGTTCTGGTTGAGAAAGAAGCATATTAGCGTTAAGAGTCCTATGTACGTTAAATAAATTAGTGTTTCCATTTTAAGCAAAACGATTGTTTGTTAAATGCAATAAACCTAACTGTTTTTCATTTGCAATTTAACTGTCATCGCGGAAATTTGATCTCAGAACGAACACTCATCATAATATATGTATATGTGTGTGTATTTGTTTCTGTCACAAGAGAATATTATAAAACCAAATGCATACACAAGCTATTCAATCGACTCTCGAGAAATGATAACTTTTAACACAAAACATTTATTTTTATGTCTGTTTGGATTTTGGATACCATTTCCCAAATAAAATCAAGTTTTTAAACAATAATTAGGCTTAGGTGATCGTATAAACTTTCAATAACGGCAACGATTTGCACTCGATCGTTACAATTTTACCATAAGTACTTAAAATCATTGATAATCATTATAAATAACTGTTAGAATTTTAAGTATCAAGATTAGCCATTACTTCTTAATAAAAGATCAATAACAAGATCTTACTTGTGTTGTTCCGTAGGCCAAAAAATGTTATTTTTGTTACCCGAATTTTGATGTGCATACGCCACACTCCATTCTCATTAATCTCTATCAACAACAACAAAGCTATTTTCATCCGTACTTTATTGTGTAAAATATAGTTCTCATAAATCTATTATAAGTAACACAATACTTAATATTTTTCTTCTAGATGTTGCTATATCATAAGTCTTCATCACAAACAGCATATTATGCTAAAGTTGCAAAAACATTTTACGATATATAACGCTTCTATTGTACCAGTGTATTATTCTCGTTAAAAATACGTTGTTCTGTCATGCTATTTCACAATTGCCTATTACTATTCTTCTCCTATACCTCGTACAGAAATTCCCTAAACCTACATCATCAATACTATCCTTTATTTTCGTTAACTAAATATGTTCATCTCACTGATTCTCTCGTATAAAATATTTAAAGTTAACAGTGGATATTGTTTTATTTACCCATATATTATCCTTTCACTTTATTGAGTATTTAACACAAACAACATCTTTATTGTGCTCTAAGTACGTCTTATAAATAAGAAAGTATTGTTTAACCCATAATCCACTTCTCATCCTTTACTTGTGTAAAATGTGAGTAACAAGTTTTATTTAATTTTACGCAAGTGTGCAGAAACTACCCACCCATTTTATATAAGGTAGAATTGTAGGCAATTCTTATCATAAGGAAGCCTTGATACAGTGATATTAAATTTGTTTAGAGGATTTTGGTGTGTGTTTTAATTAATGTAGCAACGTATCAATGCATTTGTTTACTCTTTGATAGAGAATAGTTATATATAAAAAAGAATCACAGCATTAGCTAGTAAATATTAAAAAGAATCACAGCATTAGTTAGTAAATATTAAAAAGAATCACAGCATTAGCTAGTAAATATTACACTTCAGATATAGAAAACTGCACGTTTTGGCCACTTTATTTTTCTCGTGTTTGTAAGAGTGTGTCTGTACTCTCCTGTTCTATGGTATAAATGCGACATTTTTATTATAAAGATAAATTTCACATGAACCTAGAATCCATGTTAAAGTATCTCCAGATGTTTTTTTTTTTTTAAATGATAAGAAATGAAAGATTTTGTAAAAAATGAAAGGAAACGAGAACGGTTCTATAGAAACAAAAAAGCTATGTGTAAATTGTCTCTAAACAAGTCAGAAAGTCATATTTTACAATAGTGTGCCAACAGACTTGGCCATAAAATACATTTTTAGTTTATCACACAGTTTTCTTAATGAAAGTTTATAAATACTTATAACATTACATACCACCTGTCCGTCCATTGGCTAGAACTTGTTGTTAGGTTAGAAACCGGTTCGTGAAGGGTGAGGGTATTAAGGGTGTCCGCAAGATTACGCTCTAGACTTGCAAGTTCTTGATGCTTTCTCCTCCTCCTCCTGTAAGCTTTGGACAGATCAGCTTCCTCTTCAGTGTCATATCCTCTATGGTACGAGGAGGGAGGAACAGAGTGAAGATAGGAAGTAGGGAACTCATCGGCTACAGATCTGGAACGAAAGGTGTCGAAGTCGCCAAATGATCGAGCTCTCCGTAGGTCGTACGAGTCAGGTTCGGACGCTCTATTGTGAAAGGCATGATGACGGTTGCTCGAACTTGCATCAAAGTCCACACGTGGAGAGCGACCTCTAATGGCTGAGGTGGAAGTGTCGACGGGGGCATTCAATCCTACTCCCAGAATTGATGACCTAAATGAAGAGAATCCTGTGTCCAGTCGGTCAGACGGCAGACGAGTTCTTGATACTGAATTGGAATAGCGTTTCTCTATGTCTTCTAGGGTACCAGAATACAGGCCAGTCCCGTATTGATAATTACGGTTGTACATCTGTGTGAGGGGTCGTCGCCAAAATCCTTTAGGAGCCATTATTGAAACTGACGTTTAGTTTTTCTCTTTTTTTCACGTTTGTCAAATCCTAGAGACAATCTTCTATATTAATCTAATCTGATCCGATACACGAACTTCTACCGGTCCTGGAGCCTGCTCTCTCCTCGATTAAGACGAAACCACCTCTCAGAAGCTTCTGGATTTTCTGTATGTTCAGCGATCTTTGTAACAAGCCCAGAATGCTCTCGGCTCTCTTTTTTAACTTTTTCTCTACTTCAATCAGCTAACCACGTAACATTAGAATACATTCCACGCGCCAAACGCAAGTGGCGTTCTACGTTATTTTTAGAAGCATAGGCTCATTTGGTGACGTCCTTGTGCTTACAGTATTTTAAAGCAGGATTTGCTCTACCAGAAACATTAGGCATAACTTTAAGACTTGTGCAAATAAATTGATGTTCTCTTTTTAAGCAAAACTACTATGTGTTAAACGCAATAAACTTAATAGTACTTATATTACCTTTAAGTGGAAAATTCAATTTAAAATTATAATACAAAATATATCAAATTGTGTTTCTCTGTTGTTGTTTTTAATACGCCTATCATTCTAGAAATCTGATCTCAGAACGAAAACTAATTATCACAATATATGTATATCTGTGTATATTTAGGTTTTATTTTGTCACAAGAGAATATTATAAAAACAAATGCATACACAACCTACTCAATCGATTTTTGTGAAACGATAACTTTTAACACGAAACGCATACACGTTTAAGTAAACCACTATTTTTCTGTTTATTCGGATCTGTATACCGTTTCTCAAAAAAATGAAGTTTATAATTAATAATTAGTGATCGTATAAACTTTTACTAAAGGCAACGAGTGGTACCCAATCGTTAAATTTTACCATAAATACTTAATGTCGTTTTCTCTGTTCGATACTATGCAATTTTAGTTCACATGCTTTATTGGCTCTACAACAAAAGTGTACAAATATTGTTGTAGCTCTACATATCCAGGTGGTTAGGATGATCAACTCGTAATCTGAGGATCGCAGATTTGAATCCCGGTCACACCAAATATGATCGCCTTTTCAGTTGTGAGACATACTAATGTAACGGCTAATTCTACTATTCGCTGGTAAAAGAGTAGCCCAAGAGTTGGCGGTGGATGGTGATGACTAGCTGCCTTCCCTCTAGTCTTACACTGCTAAAGTGGGGACGGATAGCCCTCATGTAGTTTTACGCGGAATTCCAAGTAAACAAATATTTTTACTGCACTTTCAGTAAAAGGAAAAAAAGTTTGTACGAATCAGTTTGTACATGTATGTGTGTGTATTTTCATGTAGCAAAACCACATCGGGTTATCTGCTGAGTCCACCGAGGGTTTTACATGTAAAACAGTCTTTAAGACAGGAAGGTTTAACATATAAAACATACCTTTTAAAGTTGAATTAAAATATTTAGAATAGACAACTACAAGACGAAGAATAAAATAAAACCGAAATTCTTTTTATATTTACCCTTTATTACAATGAAAATGGGAGTGCATTTGGTAGTCTGTTGGACATATACTGCTAGCCGAAATCTTAAGGCCAATAAACATAAAGAAAAAATATGCATTTTGCGTTGTTAGACTCACCCACTTATTTGAGCAGAGCTTCGAGAGATGAAAATAAAAATAAAAAACGTTTTTAGCATTTAATAGGGAAAATGTGAACACTATGAAATTAGCCTAAATACTAGCTGGTTTTGCCCAGCATGGTGTTTAAAACCATGCCAAAAAGAAGTATATAAAATGCCCAACGAGAGATCTCAGTAGTGACTTGCACGGCCGTCATTGCGAATAACTGTAAACATTCGCTTTGGCATGGTAGATATGAGCGTTTGCAGAAAGCTGCTGGAATGTTATTCCAAGTGGTTAAAATGGCTTCACGAAGATCATGCACTGTTTGGATTTGACGTTTATTTCTATAGACTTCCCTTGCCATCCACCCACAAACATTTTCAATGGGGTTCAGTTCGGGCGAACATGCTGGATGGTCCAAAAGAATCACGTTATTCGCCATGAAAAAGTCCTTTGTCCTGCAGGCATTGTGGATTGCAGCATTGTCCTGCTGAAAGATCCAGTCATTTTCACACAAGCAAGGGCCCACTGTGTCGTGTAGAAAATATCTCCGGTGGGGTATCCTTATTGTGCCAGTAACGTTGGAAGCCACCTGGAACAGCCAGGTTAAATTTTTTCTCATCAGAGAACAAAATCTTCGTCCACTTTTCTACGTCCCATGTTTGGTGCTTCTCAGTAAAGTTTAACCGAGTTGTTTCGTGGTGTGAAAGGAGACGTGACCTTTGTTGACGTTTACGGTTTTTAAAGCCTTTCTCTCGTAGATGCCGTCTTATTGTTCTTGAGCTGCATTCTGCGTCCGTAAGGGCCTTAATATAGTTCGACGATCGGCTATTGTCTTGCCGGACAACCCGTCGAATCCTCCTGCTCAACGCCGGCGAATGTTTGTTGGGCCGACCACTTGAAATTTTCGTTCCGAATCCCTCAGGGTCTTTAAAAAATTTGCAACAGCGGTTTTACTACGCCCAATCTCACCAGCGATGTTACGTTGAGAGAGACCTTGCTTTTGCAGCTCGACAGTTCTGCCACGTTCAAACTGTCAATTTTTTAATCTTTGCCATGTTTTTACCTAATGTAACACAGGAGATGTCAGCTAATGCTTGAACACAAATGACTAAATTTCGTTACGTGTTTACCGATTAACGCTTCGTTTCAGTATGGTCTTAAACTTTTAACCAGCTAATATTTAGTCTAATTTAATAACGTTCACATTTTCCCAATTAAATGCTAAAAAAGTTGTTTTTTTTTATTTTCCCTTTTCTTATTTTCATCTTTCGAAGCTCAACTCAAATAAGTGGGTGAGTCTAACAACGTAAAATGCATATTTTAATTTTTATGTTCATTGGCCTTAAGATTTTGGTCAGCAGTGTATTTTTTGAAATTGTTTAAACACAGTTTTAAGGTTTTGCAACCTTGTTTGTTTGTTTTGAATTTTGCGCAAAGCTACTCGAGAGCTATATGCGCTAGCCGTCCCTAATTTAGCAGTATAAGTCTAGAGGAAGGCAGCTAGTCATCACCACCCAACGCCAACTCTTGGGCTATGAATAGTGGGATTGACCGTCACTTTACACGGCTGAAAGGGCGAGCATGTTTGACCAGGATGCAGCATGTATTGCGACTATATATATGTTGGGTTAAATGTTGAAGATCACGTAAGTAAAAGTTAGATAATGTTAAAACAAACAAAAAAACAAATAAATATTATGTGAAATTATCATGGTATAGCTACTAATAGTAATTTTTTTGTAAATATTGCTACAAGTGCATATATTACTGATGATAAACTGAGTCAGCAACATATGAAAATATTACAAAAATATTATTGAATATTTCATAGAATTATTAATTATTGATATTTCATGTATATATCACTACAAATGTATATATTAATGGTTAATACTGAGTCAGTAACGAGTACGAAACGATTACAAAATTATTATAAATATTTTTAATTTAATTATCTTTCACGAAGTTTGTTTATATAAGTGTATTTTGTAAAATAAAAACAATCCTCGCATTTCTTGTGTTATAACACCTGTTGAGCTAAGAACTATCATTCCCTCATCAGTCACTCTGACTTTCACTGTAAACAGCAGAAAGTCTAATCACTATGACTTCTCAAGCACGTGATGAGATTAGTCTATACAACGTTTTTCATTTTAGTCAGTGTACAGAAATCTGAGAGACAAAATAATGTGCAACATTAATTAAGCAAATGAGGCCATTAACTGAAATATTCATGCCTGTTTGATAACACGTACAAAAAATTAACTCATTTTTCGAAAATTTAAAATATTTTAGGACTATATTTCTACTTAACTGGCTTTCATGCTCTGTTCTCTGTTCCTATAATCTCCAATATCAAGTGTAATGAATATTGAATAGATACTTCTTCTAATAATAAATGTGAGTTCGAAAATAATTCGATATGAAGTTCGAGAAATGAGCGACTTTACTTTTAAACATCTGTTACATCAATGTTAGAGCAACTGTTCGAGCTTGAATGTTTCTTCACGTGTTTTAGAATTTTGCGCAAATCTACAAAAGGTTTACTTGAACATTGCCATTCCAAACTTTTGTCAGTAGACCAGAGCGACTCAACAGCCCACCCCCCAACTCTTAGGTTACTGTTACCTGATTAGGAGATAACGTCACTCATAACAACCCAGCAAAGGTCACAAAATGAAGCACGAACTTTTAGATATATTTTCGAGAACATTAACCACTAGGCCTTGTGCTGCCATTACAGATGTAATGTTTCTATTTCTTCACTATGTTTTATCATTCCGTATGGCAAGGTATTAAAACACTCAAAACATGAAGTAAAAGAAATAACTTTAAAACATTTAATTGTGTCCTTTACAGTCCTTTTATTTAATGTAGTAGGTTCGTTTTATACACATTGTGTATTTCCATGAACCTATAATAACATACTATACGACAAGCTCGAAAATTAGGATGGAAATATTGAATGTATAATGACACAACCTAAAGTTAAGTTTTAAAATATACTTTCTGCTAAATTGATGTGACATGTTTAGTCCTGTTAGCTCATAAACTGTGGGATGTTTAAACTGGATAAAAATACGTACATATATATAAAATCAAGCATGGATCTCCAGAGGGTAGAACACACAATCCAAATGTGGCTGTATTTAGAATAACCTTTTTAATTATACTTTATTTTAATCACTATAATTCTAGTATTGATATTATAAACAACCTGTTCTGATACAAAGAGAATTATGTCATACTAAGTGATTCATTAAACTTGTTTTAACTTGCATTGTATTTTACTCCTATACATTTATATATATATTTATGATATTAAAATAATCGTAAAACAGGTATTTCTGTTCCAGTCATTATAGCACACCACTAAAAATCAGATTTCGATGCTCGTGGTAGATTCAATATAAACAGCTTATTTCGTAGCTTTGCATTTAACAACAAACAAATATTGCAGTACGACGCCCTATGGATCAGTGGTAAGTCTGAAAGCTTATCACACTAAATATTGGATTTAGATACACATGGCGGGCAAAAATACAAATAATCTATTGTGTAGTTAAAGGGACAAATAAACAGCACAGAAAATTAGCTTCTTATCGAACTAAGACAGCACTTCTTTAGTGCTGCTTTTATTAAGAATTGTTTGAAGTTCATGTCCGACAAAGGCCCAGCATGGCCAGGTTGTTAAGGCATTCAACTTGTAATCTGAGGTTCGAGGATTCGAATCCCCGTTACCCCAAACATGCTCGCTCTTTCAGCCGTGGGGGTGATATAATGTGATAGTCTATCTCACTAGTTTTTAGTAAAAGAGTAGCCCAAGAGTTGGCGGTAGGTGGTGATGACCAGCTGCCTTCCCTCTAGTTTTACATTGCTAAATTATGGACGGCTAGTGCAGATAGCCCTCGTGTAGCTTTGCGCGAAATTCAAAACAAACCAAACCGATAATGTGTAACTAGTGACATAGTTGAAAGAAAAGAATTAATTGTAGTGTTGAGTTTTTAAAGTATCGACTGTTCTATACTTTTTATGTGTTTCGCGTATACTAACAGTTTTATTTGCTAACAGCTAAAGTAGAATGGCTTCTGTATAATATTATTTCAGCAAACCTCGTTCTGTACCAACAGACACTGCCAACTCACTGCAATTTCACGCTCTCACGTGACATTTAAAAATTGATTGTGCATTTTATATTAGTGTGTAAACAGCACTCACACTCGATAAACACAGCGAAAGTTAGATGACAGAATATTGATAGTATTTTGTTAACTGCACATAAAAAGAGTTAGGCTTTTTTGATTAATAACATATGCCTCTCCAGTTGCTAATGGATAAAGCTATTTTAAAACTTTAGACGACTTCTCAATCTGTAAATATTCTCGAAAAAAAAGTTGCGTTAAACTTGTCTGAGTCATGGTATTCTGTAAACCTGTGAAGAGAGATGTTATCATCAGTTCTTAAGTTTTTGGTAATATTTTTATTGATTAAGACTATTTTTTTAATTTGTTTAGCGTTTTTGATGAACATTTCTTTCTTTTTTCATGGATTCACTATTGAGTATTCTGTATTATTAACTGCAGAGTAAATAAATGTCTTATCTCAGTATCATAATAACTGGTGTTCAAGAAGAAATTTTTTTAAATGGTTCTAACCGTTTGAGATAATTCAACGTTATATTTTTGTTTTGTAAAGTTGGCATCAGGTTTTTGATCCATAGGTTCTGGAAGGTTTTAGATCACATGTGGCCGTTATTTTAGCAGTAATTAGTTTTACTGACGGTAAAGTGAATTTTAGGTTCATGCCGAGAACTTTCGAAACAATTTTCAGTTTACTTGGTTACCTTTTTACATCTTCAGTTCTCTGAGTAGTGTTGGATCAATTTTATTCCTAAACAATACTATAAAATATGTAAACAATAAAACTTTTATCGGGTTTTAAATTAGACTAGTATAATGTAAAAGCTATCAATTTCATTTTTCCATGTAGCATAGAATGTTCACTATAATGTAGACCACCACCACACCTCTTCCTCCATCGAAAAAGTCACTTCTAGGTCCCAATTTATGCATATTATACAATTCCTATACTGCCTTTGTCGGTACTAATGAAGAAATCAAACATCTTGACTCCATCACAAGTCCAAAATAGGCTAAAATTAATCAATTTACTTTTGTTTTTGACTGATTGATACATTATTTGATTATATTGTAACGAACGTTTTAGGCCAAATGCTTGCCGAACATGTTTACGAGTTTATCCATAACTAATAATTTAACAAAAACTGTTGAACTGCGTTAGGTGCACAAGGTCAAAAGCATGAGAAAGAGAGAGAATCAAAAATGATTTGTCGTACTCTTATAGTTTGTAATTAACCACAAAGCAACAAAACGGGCTATTTGTGCTATGTCTACCACGAAAATCCGTATTCTAAAGTTGTAAGTCTACAGACATACCGCCGTGCCACAGGGGGCTACTTTTATGGCAACTTCAAACCACAAGGCATGAATTAAATTTCTCTGACTTTTGTCTTCCTTTCTTGTACTTTTACTGAATAAAAGATTGATTCACGTGAAGTTATGCATATTTTAGTATGTATCCATATTTTTATTGAATTATTTCTATCTAAACTATTTATTTTCTCTACCATTATTGAACCACAGTATAATACAAGAACAACAGATAGTTGGGCTCTTTCTAGCTAATTTGTTATAATAAAATACGGATACTACAGCCTAGCTTTTACTTATGGAAATCTTAACCTTGACCATTTTATAGCCTTAAGTAAACAACAACTCTCGAGGGATGTCATACGATAAATTTTGGGCGGTACTTGATCAACGAGCGACAAGAATGCCATAGTTAAGAGCAACTAATGTATACAAAAATATACCACTGTACAAAAGTGTTAAGGCGAGAGAATATTTTGTCATTTTTTCCATTTTATAGTGCTAATTCTTCCATGTCAGTATAGAATGTAAATTTCAGTACTAGTAATACTTCTCTGCTCCCTGTTGACAATTGAATGAGCCAGGGTGAGAATACTTATCATACTTAAGAATTCCCATATACTTGTACCAAGGGCATGTCATAAGCAGAAGCTTGAATGAACATACTGATCAAATTTAAAGTCTGAAATAATTGTCATGGTACCTCATGAAGTGTCCTAATTACAGGGTGTTCGGAAAGTCACTGTGCAGCTTTGTAATACAATGGTATTAGGTATAATACAGAGTGTTCGGAAAGTCACTGTGCAGCTTTGGTAATCATATTTTATTCAGTATACTTCAAGCCAGCAACTGATAGCGATGTTTAGAAACAAAATAAGAAGGATCCAGGCCTGTATTGATGCCTTCACTTTCAACATTGTTTATAATTGTCATTCATATTTACCTCCTGTATTCTATATTGAAACATGTCTGTCAATAAATATACAAGTGCACAGTGACTTTCCGAACACCCTGTATATAGAAAGAAGCTAGCATATGAGTACCGGTATATGCTAGAATAAGTAAATTTAATAGTACAATACAAGTAAACCTTCATAAAAACAATTTTAACATTATACATCAAGTTTTGTTGTCATGCCACGGTCCAGAAACATAGAAAATTGTCAGTAAAGCTGAGAGTTTGCATAAAAGCTTTACGTGATGCTGGTTGGGGTCTCCCACAAATTGTTGTAGACTTGAAACATTGTCAAGTACATTTTAGTCAAGTGAGACCGAGACAGGTGAATGTAAAAATAAGGAAATAAGAGACAGATCACCTAAACTCGATTATACTGATGTTAAGTATCTTCGTTTAGGCAGGCTTTGGGAGAAGGAAGACTGACTCTGACCTCAAACATAACGTAAATGACCATATACCAAATGACAGAAATGTATCCAGATCTACAGTATCAAAAAGATTCAACGAGAATGGAATATTTGGTCGTGTATCAGTTTAAAACCTTTTACTTCGATCTCCAGGCTCCCCGCTAGTACAGCGGTATGTCTCCAAATTTACAACACTAAAATCAGGGGTTCGATTCCCCTCGGTGGGCTGAGCAGATAGCCCTATGTGGCTTTGCTATAAGAAAAACACACACAAAACACACGATCTCCAGATATTGTTAAGAGACTAAAATTTGCTATAAAGTATAAAACTGGAGAGTTATGATAAGAAAAGGGTGTTATGGACAGATGAGACCACGTTAGAAATATATGGTTCAAAGCAAAAGAAAGGTAAAACATACTTACCTCAATGCATAGCACCTACCATGAAGCATGGGGGAGGTAATGAGATGGTTTTGGACATTTTTCTGCTGAGGCAGTAGGTAACATTTACAAAATAGATGGACTAATGGACCAGCACAAGTACCATCAGATACTGATACATGATGGTATACCCAGTTTATGGTAAAGAATTCTACTAGCAAGAAGATAGTGAACTCAGATACTCATCCAACCTATATAGAAATTGCTTAGATAAGAATGAAGCTGCTGAAGACATTTAAATGATGCAATAACTCCCCCAGAGACACGATCTCAACTCAGTTGAGCAGATGTGGGATTTGATAGATCAAAAACTTCACAAATCAAAAGTTACTTCCAAAGAAAATTTATGAGAAGTTAATATAAAAAAGTGAATGAAAATAGCTGACGTTAAATGATTAAGAAAAAAATGAGAAATGTCAGCAGTTATCCTTCACTTAAGCACCAATCTCAATCCAGACGAAGGTCTGTTACCATTGAATTGAACAATCGATGCTCACTCATACCCTCTATAGGGAATTAACTAAATCATCAACAAAGAATAATAGTAATCAATTTGTTTTATCATTTGTAATCTTCTTTATTCCAAACAAAACCTTTGAGCTATTCGAAAGAAAACCACAAGTTACAAACTCATGTACCAATAAATAATAAATATAAGTAAGCATTTAAAATGCAACATCTGAACACTTTCCAGAAAACAACAACAACAAAGAAACAAACTACAGACAATTTTTCAAAACATTAAATCGAAAGCTAGGCCTAAACATGAACGAAATAATTGAAAACATATACAGTCTAACCGTAAATTAATGCATAACATGTAAAATGATATAATTAACCTAACATTAAAATCCCATAGCATGAGAGATCACTTAATATAAAAGTTAATATCCTAACAAGTGGATGACCCTCATTGAGTCAAGTGGTGCATATATACACAAGTAGAAAAATGATAAACTTCCGTCTTGCAGGCATACGAAAAATATTTAAGTAAAACTATCGGGAAACGACACAACATCCAACACAATGCAAATGTTCCGATTCATTGCAGATCTCTATAACATAATAAATTAATGAGAAATAAATTCTCACACATAGGATAAAGCATAGGAACCATCTTGAAATAAAAAAAGTGTCCGTCACAGTTAACAAGTTCAAATTTCTTAGCATAGTTAATTACCATCAAAAGATGCTCCATGGGTGATTGATTATGAAAATATACGTTGATATGTTTATCATCATTTGGATGTGATTTTCAGTTTGGTTGAACCCTCGATCGTTATGGAGAGATTGGAAGAGTTATCAAACACTTACGACGGCATTCAAAGGATGTTATCTTAGTGGGGGTAACCAGATGAGCAGAGATCAAAGGATGCCATCTGAGGGTTATATAGTTATTACGTAATGTGCAAATTATGTTGATAGTTGAGGATTACAAAATTGTTACACAATATAGAAATTAAGCCAACAACTGTGGGTAACATAACTGTTATGTAGTAGGCACTAGAAGAGATGAAGTCTACGAAGTGGCACAAGAAGGTGCATTTGGTATGATAAAGGCACAGACAATTCAAGAGCAAACCACCAAAAGGAGATGTAGATCAATCTGTTATCAACTTTACAATGATCATCAGTCTTAAAATTAATATTTTGTAGGGGTTACAAAACATCGTTTTCACAATTATTACCGTTTTGCTTTATAGCTAAAACATTAAAATTATTTTAATCTCTAGTGATTACCAACTACGTTATTTTCTCTTATATTTAATTACGTATATTTTACAAAGACAGATGGTATTTCTGTAGGCGAATGGTCTTACTAAGTATAATGTTTCTATAGGTGAATGATGCTACTAAGGATAATGTTACCATAATTTGTAGAATGGTCGATTAATGAATACCATTTTACTCTATTTGCATAACTTTTATACCTACCTGTTCTGAAAAGGACAGGTTTTTCTTGATAACAGTTGTAAATATTATGCAGTTAACATCATCAAATGTTATTTTACACTATACTTTAGATACAATCCTACCTTTTCACTTTATGAATATGTACCATGAGTTTCACTTTATGGATTAAATGCATATTTATGCATATTTTTAACAAATAAGATTCTTATTATTACCACAACATATATAATGATAAAATATAACCAAATAATTATATATGATAATTACCAGTTCCTATTAAACATCCAATACTTAATTGGTCTTGCTTGTATTCTAATAACCTCCACAAGAAGATGTCGCCTGTTGTTGATGAAGTTATTTATATAATACACTGTGTTTTCATCCCAGCTTGTCACTATAAGATGCCACAACTTGTTTAATATTGTGGTTAACAATTTTCTGACTCATTTCTACCCAACAATTTTCGGTGGGATTACAATCTGAAAACGTTTCAGGTCATAGCAATCTTGTAACATCTTCATGGTCGAGGTAATCCTATACAGTATGTCCACTGTGGCCAGTGGCATTATCATGCTGGAACACAAAGTTATTAACAAACCTTGCACTAGCATCTGGCATAAATATCATCTCCATATGACGCCTGTAGGAAGCGCCATTGAAATCTTCCAGATAATATGAACAGCAGTTTTTTCACTATAATGGGTAGCTGCCTAAACATATACTGCACTGCCTCCTGTGATGAAGGCAATATTTTCTTATCTGTTCTTCAGGCAAGTAATTTTATCATAAGCTTTAAGAAGCCAGAGAAAGAATCATCTAAGGAAAATGACATGTCGACAGAATCCTAACTGTAAGTTGACATTGTAATGGATTCACTGTTATAAATTTATTTTAATATCTATGTTTGTTTCAGTTTGATGTATGTAACGTATATTGTTGGATATGTATTGCGCAAGTCTCTTTGTTGTCTAAATTTGTAGAAAATTCTCGAGAGTAAGAATGAATAATATATGTTTCACGAAAACACTAGTGTATCTTTAAATGTTGTTGAACGTTTGAGAATCTCGCCTAATAAGCATAAAAGCTAGCTATTGCAAGACACGCAAGCCAGGAGACAGAAATAAGATATTGTTGGTCAGCTACAGTTAGTACACTATAAGCCTCGGAAACTATAATTGTGATTAAAGTTTATTAATCTGGAAACTATATAAGTTAATTAGGAACATTTATAGATTACAAACATTACAAACTTTAGTAAATTAACTTCAGACGTTAGTATTTATACGAAGCCATTGCATAGCTTCATCAGAAAAAACTTACGTGTGAAGAATACAGTCGGCTAGCTTTTATACCAATTAGGTGAGATTCTCGAACGTTCAACAATGCTTGAAAATTTACTTCATTTGACTGAAAGAGATAGTGTGACAGCAGTTAGTACAATCTTTAAATGCCTTTCTGTGCATGTCACGAAGTCAAATTACAGTCAATTAAACCAATTTACCATCAATTATTTTAATAACATAGCATTATCAAATATATTATAATTCAATGTTTATGTTATCCAAGTTATTTTTCTGTTGCAGAAGAAATCTCTGAAACAAATAAATAGAACTGGAGTTTATTGTCATCTGGTATATGTGAAGTTAAGGTAGCTTAGATTTAATTGCTGATGGCACTGTTAGGGTTTGTCCCAGTACCTTTATGACAATCTAGACGAGCTTCCACGAGTACAAAGTTTAAGTCTAAACTTTAGTTTTATTTTATAGAGGCTGACTCATTCTGAAAATTAACTTATTACTTTTTTTGATAAGCGTCACGCCTACATTTCAAAATAATTTATTGCTAAGCAACAGTTTTCTAGACTTGAATGGCATAGCTATATCCACGAATAAGAATAGACTTCTTGCTCAATCTTTTCAATCTAGAAGGAAATATAAATGATAAATTATTTTTAAAATAAAATGATAACTGCACTTATGCATTTTTGAGATCAGTGTCTCTAGCAAATGACTACTTTTTAGTTTGATAGACACGCAAATTACCTTTGGGTTTCACATTTATATTTTAGTTTACGTTTTGTATTTTAAAGTCCATATTTAAAAGGTTTAATAATTTTTACAAAATATACAAAGCATCGCTTTACTCTATACTGCTTACATTACCAGGCACTTTTGAAACAATTTTGCCAGATACTAAAATATCTCTGTCATTCATATCTTTCCAACATCTATGGATACTCTTTGATGTGTTGACATTAATAATCATTGATAAAAAAACAGGAAAGGAAAATTAAACATTCAAATTAAAGTATTAGTGAAATGATCTAAAGAAGATATTTGAAGACTATTTTATGAAGGTAAGTACATATTTCAATTCCTTGATTTTAAACATTTCATTGCATTGCAATTAATGATAACAGCTAGAGTTAGTGAAATAGTGCAGAAATTGAAAATATAAGCATTTACCTTAAAAACTTGCAATATTCTTTAAGAATATTCTCGATATTATTATACAAATGAAATACAAAAGCTGTAAGATAATAAATATTATTTTTGTACACAACATGAAAATCTCTTTACTGATGAACGATTCAGAGTTCAAATAATTACATTGAAAATATTTTCTTTTATTATAAATAATAGAAAAAACAAAACTAAGTATTTTATTTTTCTGAAACTATAAATATTTATCAAATCTCAAACAATTTCATTTTCTAGTTTTTTTTTTGAAATGAAATATGACAACCGCGAACGTTAGGTCACTAAAATGTAAGGATCTCGTTGTTGTTGGTTGGAACTAAGCACAAAGCTACTCAATGGGTTATCTGTGTTCTGCACGTCACGGGTATCGCAACCCAGTTTTTAGCGTTATAAGTCCGCAGACATACCGCTGAGCCACTGGGGGATATAACGTAGTAGTCATAAAGTTAATATTGGATTTCAGACAATCTTTCTTGTAAAATATCTTTGTTTGTCTAGTCTCCTATTCACTACTCTAGATGCCCTGGAACGAATGTAATCATGTCATTCCTATTGTAAAATGTTGCAAAATATCTTTTGACCTTGATGCATTAACCTAATCAAAACATGATCACCTCGAGCAGTAGGTTTTTATTTATGTCTAGCAATGGAATTGCCTGAACAATTTTTACTGAATAAACTAGGTGTACCCTACTGTTCTGGCAATGTCCATTTGCTTTATACCTTTTCTGACAGTCCAACAATTTGACTCTCTATAACTTCTGGCACACGATGAAGCATAACTTTACATCAAGTGTAGAGAACAAGTATTAATTTGTTGTGAAAAGATATTATTCCAAAAGCACATTCTGTTATACAAAACAGGTGTTATGTTTTAACAGAAAAATGCTCAAAACAACTTATACAGACCAGAATAACAACTTGTACAAGTTTGTCTGACCATATGCTACTTTTTCATGTTACTACTGGGTATTTACTCAATAACTACTTCATGCATGTAGAAAATGTCATTAGAATAAAACAATAATAAAATCATTTGTTCAAGACTGTCTACTCTTATACTATTCCTCTACCCATGTAACTACGATTTTTAGTCGCTCTATTGTGTATAACAGTAAAGTAGTTCTTGACAAAATTTTCATTTTATATATTTTGAAAGCTACTTTATAGTTCTCACGTACGTGTTACATGTGTTTTACGAAGACTAACAGTGCTTCAATGAGTGAATGGTGTTATTATTATAAGGTTTTACTTAGGAAATTGTTACTTAGGCATACAGTGTTTCTGTAGTTCTTTAGGATATTGTTTGTTTACTTGTTTGTTGAATTTCGCAAAAAGCTACACGAGGGCTATCTGCATTAGACGTCCATAATTCATCAGTGTATGGCTAGAGGAAAGACAGCTAGCCATCGCCACCCACCGTCGACTCTTGTGCTACTTTTTTGCTAGAGAATAGTGGAATAGAGTGTCATATTATATCGCCATCACGGCTGGAAGGGCGAGCATATTTGGTGTGACAGGGATTCAAACCAGCGACCCTCTGATTATGAATCGAGCGCCTTACTACTTGGTTATGCCAGGCCCCTGTAGGATTTTAACATGTCTGCTGTTTTGCTTTTTACAAACAAACTGTTATGTAACATTGTTACATATATCAATCTTTGTCACACTATCAATTTTAACAAGACAAATATTATGCCCAATAATTTACTTTACATACTTTTACAATTATCCGTCACTTTATGTATAAAATATTCCACTAATTATTTAGTTATACGGTTTTGTTTCTGTATTTAACTCGAATGACATACTTATTACATATTCTGACATCTTATGTGTAGAACACTTAATGTTATTGCTAATTCGCTTGTTTTATAGTTTGCATTTCTATAATTAATGTATTGTATAACATATATTCACCATGAAATCTCATGTTTAGCTTTATAAGTTAATGTATGTATTTATTTCACTAAAGTTTAGATTTTAAATATCTATATAACTATTGTGGAAATATTAGTTTTACCTTTCTGTGGAAAATTCTTTACATATCTTGTTTCTTGTGGATTAAAACTTTAGGCATAATATTGAATAATTTCTATTAAAACACATTCGTACAGATGTAAACAACACAGTACAGATATATAAATAAACTTTCTTCTGCAATAGATATTGAAAGAAAACTTCTGCCTGAGGTCACTTTTTCGCCTGTCTGTCTGACCTGACTTAATACAATCTATATGATCTAGAATCAAGTCCGCTGGTAGTCTAAATGTTTATCGTAAGATGGATTACTGAATGTACTACAGAAGTTTCATGGTCAAGCAACCAGTTGCTTTTTAAAACTGGTACAATATAAGTCAATAACATTGAAAATAAACGCCAAGACGTTTTCTAATTAGAATGTTTTGTAAGACACACATCCATATATGTATGTGTATATATATTTCTTTATCTTTTTCAACTTTCAAAATCATTTGATAACAATAAGACTTATTAGTTCACCAATATACAATTTCACATATAAATGAATTTAGTTCATAAAGTGTGCAGTTCTTGTATTTCAACTTTATAAATTATACTTTACAACAAAAAGCATTTCGTATACACTAGTCAGTTATAACAGATCGTTTATCATTTGAACTTCGCGTTCTTCATTACTTTCATACGTTTTATACACAGAACTCCCTTAAATGCATTATTTAACTCACGGTTTTGTGAAAGTTAGTTTGATTACATTAGAACTTAACTTTTTTAAAGTCTAATTTTATTATTTCTGATCCTATGTTATGTTCCTTGATGATCATATTTTGATGTTTCAGAGTCAGAAAATGAAATTTTTTCATAATTTTGAAAATAAATATAGATTTCTAAACAATGTTAAGGGTAAATTATATTATTGTTTCACTTAGAAATTATACAAATCATCACTTACAAATCAGTGTTGCTACATATCAGATGAAATATAATAGACATAATATTTAAATATCACGTGACAGTAGAACACGTTGATTCTTAAATTGAGGTAATTCAAAACCATATAACCAATGATTGAAACTTAATCTTTAGTTGACCAACTATCTTTCACAATATGCTGCAAGCAGTCAAATCTGGTTCACTGGTCTTTGTATAAATTACAGTCATATCAGTCTACAAATCAGTTTGAGCACAATAATAATTCAGTTATGGTATCTTATAGTTCTTCTAGCAATAATTACGCGAGCAACTATTATCTGTTCTACGCATATTCTCGCACTAAATGAAACAAGTAGTGCTACAAAAACTATTTTGATATTGATAAATGTACAAGAAATGCGTTCCTGCAGTTTGGCAGAATTTACTTCCTTCCGCAGTCTCTAACTGTTGAAGCTCTGAACACTATAAGCTGCTTTCATATCATCTACAAAATGAAATTGATTAATATGATTTTCTATACTTGTAAAAAAAATAAATGATTACATTTACTTCTTTCTTTTAGAGACACCCAATGATGAAAGGACTAATAACATACAAACTTTCCAAGGTGTCAAACGTACATCTAACGAGGAAGGCGTAAATTATTAATGCTTGTACGAATTTATATATTTGCATATCTAACAGTGCAAGTTGCTTTCATATTGTTTACATGATTATATTAACTAATATGTTTTGTCAATACACGTGTACAGATACTTATTATTTTTCTATCTTTTACAGGTATCTGTTAAACGTCCTTGCATGTATGACTCAGGACTTAAATGCTTTTCCAATGTTCCAGAAGGACTTTGTGGAATAGAATAATTAACAAAACTTGAACGTAATCTAAACATTCAAATAGACATATTTTTTTCAGACAAGTTGAACCGTGTAACATATAAAGGTCGTCATTCCCTGAACGATTTTTCTGTAGCATCATGATAATCATTTTGACATTATCACACCAATGAAGGGTTTCCTTAGGGTAGTTTTATTGATTTGGTTGCGACAAGAAATTAACATTTAAATACACATTATTATTCAGGCTATTGTAATATTTGTTACGGTAACGAATCTACAAAAGGTCAACCCATATTTTGCGCTGATTGTAACAGAATTTGTGGATCGACAGAGAAACAAAGGATATCTTCATGTGAAAAGTTTTACCAGCTTAAGAAAATGTTTTGTTATTATTTATAGAAAGAAACATTTGCCAGATCTTTATCATTGTTTTGAAATAAGATGCGTAGGATGAAAATCATTTGTTTTAAATATCCATTCATGTTTTCTCCAAAATAAAGATATCAAAAATTCATCTAATAAATTCGTAGGACTTCATGGTGGATGGGATCATTCACTATTGATACCCCAAATCTAAATAAAAATAAAATATTAAAATACAAATCATCAGTAAACGGCCACGTCTTGAAGACTCTGAATAACAGTCTCCGCCTTCTTCTACACGTGTTCCTCAATTCCTCATACTGCAACCGTTATCAGAAAAATATTTAGGGCAAATGTCTCCCATTTTTATTCAGAAGGGATTATAGGGGCTTGCTAGCTCTCCAAAGTTAGTCAAGAAGATACATTCTGGAGATATTTTGGTGGAAACATCCACCCCAAAACACAGTGAACTTCTCGTCAATTCGAAGACTATTGAGAATATACCCATCGAAGTTACTTCCCATGCTACTTTGAATTCCTCACAAGGAGTTATTGTTGAAAGCGATTTGAAGAATATACCAAATTAAGAGATCTTCGATGATTTCTCTACCCAAGGAATTTCTTCAGTGAAGAATATCTCCACTTAGAACAACAGAATTATTTTGCTCAACAATGTTTTAATTTTGAACATGTTGCTGTCACGACGGGTTATCTGAACTATAAGGTACGGCCATATATTCCCAATCCTTTCAGGTGTTTCCAGTGTCAGCATCATGTTATGGTTCTTTCACGTGTGCTTGTAGTGGTGGCAAAGACCATGACTCCTACGAGTGTGAACTAGACTCTCACTGTGTTAATTGTAGTAGCTCCCATCCTACTTACTTTTTCCTTGCCCTAGGTGGATGAAGGAGAAAGAGATACAGCATTTAACAATGATTAACAAAATTTATTACCTTGAGACTTGGAACTTATTGTCAACAACTCCATATCGGATATATGCTATTACACTAAATTCCACTGCTGATGTGGGAGGGAAGACAGATCTCTCCTTGCTTCCAACAAAGTAATTCTCAACTCATGTAAGGAACCTTTTTTCTTCTGTGGATAAGTGGTTTCACAAATCCACATCTACTCCTCTTTCTGTTACCACCATTCCTTCCAGTGGCTTTGGGTTTTGGCATCTGCTCAGATATACCTTCTTTGGCTCCGAGATGTAAAATGACTATATATATTCGTTCACACTCTCAGTCGTTGGAATCTACATCTGCTGACAAAGACCTGCTCACTCGACCAAGGGCAAAATCCATGGAGATCGATAGACCTCTTTTTAATAAAGAAAACCGACGTGATCGGAAATTGAAGGGTTTTCCACACATTCCTCCTCCACATATATAAAAATGGATACTTTGATAAAGTGGAACTGTTGAGGTTTCCATTATAATCTGGATGACATTAAGGCCTTGATTTATTCCTATCATTTTGTATGTCTTTCCTTAAAGGAAACATTTCTGAAACCTGCTGATACATTTACATTTCAGCCGTTTTTGTTCAAATGACAGGTTGTGTGATGGACGAGTACATAGAGAGATAACAATGCTTGTCAAACAGCAAGTGCCTACCTTGTCCTTGCCATTCGATACACGCTTTGAGGACATCCGTGTTTCCTTTGGTTGTGCAATTCTTGAGAGACTTATAATCACCCAGACCTTGATACTCATACTGGCTCTCTTTTTAATCCTGGAATACTTTAATGAACACAATTCCCTCTGGGTGGTGCTGATATTGATGATATTTTGGACCACAATATTTCTTTCTTCAATACTGGTTCTTATACTTATTTTCGTGCACCTACTGACCAATTGCATGAAAATAAGTATAAGAACAAGTACTACAATTGATTTTTCTTTCTGTTACCCCTCACTTTTCTAGAAGGGATGACAGTAACCCACGGGACAGTGGTAATTTTCATATCATCTTGAGGGAGAATGGCCATGGTCGATATCGCCCAATCAGCAGGTCTCGATGGAAGTTGGACCACACCAACTGACCCTCTTTCACTGCTCTTTTATAACTTGATCTTGCCGTTGTCTGTCTGCCACTGTGTGGTAGCAGTGACTAACTATGTCATCCAGGCAGCTTCTCAATCTATTCCTATGGCATCAATATGTTTTCAATAGCATCTTCGTCTATAGTGGAATCTTTCCTGCAAGAAGAAGTAGGGGTTTCAAAATGGGCTTAGGATACCTGTAACGGTATCCCACTGTTTCTAACTACATTGTTTTCAAGTTAACCCGTGCCTATACATGTCAGATTAGACAGCAAAGCCAAAAGGAAGCTTGGATTAACTTCACAACCAGCATCTACTCGTATTCTACTTCCAGTACCAAAATCATCTGGGAAAAAGATTCAGAAGATCAGTAGGAAGTATACTTCCCAACCCCTTTCCATCTTGCTATCCAATGGCCTGAAGGTTGCTTACGTCCAGAGCACCACCAATACTATCAGCAAGAGTTCTTGTGCATATAGCACTTCTGTTTATTTTCCTACCGTTTTGGCAATCGCCTCTTACTTATCAGGCTTGCTCTTCATCAGTCTCACAGTACAATGAACAGACCTGATGATGTTCACTATGAGGCGCTGCACTATCTCTCTCCTGCCTATATTACTAGATAGTTTTTAATTTTATCTGGCATGAGAATGTTTTTCCTGATACATGGCACTGGACCATTATCCTCTCTTTCTTAGATTCTTTCTAACTATCATCAAATAGCTTAGACTAGCTATCTCTGTAAGATTTTAGAGAGAGTGGCCAATGCTCGTCTTATTTGATTCCTGGAATCAAACAACCTCCTCATGTTCACCCATTGTGGGTTCCATTAACACCACAAATATTGTTTCCGTGTTCTTTGAATTTGAGAAAGTTTATGACTGTACATGAAGGTATAAAAGTTTGCAGGACCTCCACTTCTACACGTTACATGGCCATTTATGTATTTTCATTCAGAAATGCTTACTGGACGAACAATTTCAAGTTTGTGTGAGCTAGACACTTTCCCATTCTTTTACACAAGCACTTGGAGTCTTGAATGTCACACTTTTCAGTATCAAGGTTACTGCCATTACTACTCAATGTCCTCCTGCTGTTGCAAATTGGCTCTATGGCGACAACTGCCATATCTTATGTCGGTCGTCAAACATTATGTCTATTTAGTGGCAGCTTCAGACTACTCTCAGTTGCTTGTTCAAGTGAACCACAATAAAGAATATTGTCTTTTCTTTTTCTAAAACTACTTACATGCACATTTGCTCCCTGATCTCTTGCTCTGTCTCCGTAATGTTGTTCTTCTCATGGTCCCTGAGATAAAGTTCTTTGGACTTATTTTTAGCCGTAAGCTGACCTTCATTCTTCATATCAAGCAGTCATCCGTCAAGTGTGTGAGGGCACTGAACATCTTCCATGTCCTCTCTTCCACCTCTTTGAGAATTGATCAATGTTCTCTGCTCATGATCTATTGTCCCCTCACTCACTCTAAACTGGACTACGAGTATCTGGTCTATGGTTTTGCCAAGACCTCAACCTTGAGGATGATGGATCTCATCACCTCCTGGGGTTTTTGGCTTTCTGCACTTCTCCAGTCCAGAGTATGTACACTGAGTCCCACAAACCCCTTTTCACGTTCTCCATTTGCAACTTTTTTGCAATATGCCATTCAACTTCGATCCTTTCTACAGTATTCCACCTGGTGTTGTGTCTTCCTTCCTCATCGAGCTAAGATCTTTCAGAATAGACGATTCGTCATTTTCCCCTTTGGCCTTCGTATCCAGGTGCTACTGGCTGAGTTGGGTTGTCATAAGATGATGTTGCTCTCTCCACTGATCACCCCATTCCACCATGGCTTATTACTATTCCTACCTGTAACGTTTTCGTGAGTCATCTGAGGAATTGAGATACTCCTGATTGAAAGAACCATCTTCTCTTTGCCAAACATTTTTCAAACCATTCTTCCATTCCAATTTATACAAATGATTTAAAATAAAGTGACTCTGGGATCTGTCACGGTTTAGTGTGACTTGGTGGTTGCTTAGAGGATCCCCTCTACAGTTTTTGTGTATACTGCCCAGTTGTGTGTCATTCCTCTTGCCCTGGATCACATACAAGCTATGCAGTATGCCAGTTGTAGTATATACACTGACTCTCTTGGCTCTCTACTGGCTCTGGAATCACTTAGTATTAGTTATTACCCTGTCATCGTCGATATCCTAAAACGACTGGCTCATTTTTCTTTATATTCTATTTCTATCCAGTTTTTCTGGATACCTGGTCACGTCAGTATCTGCGAGAATAAGCTTTCTGATAATGCGGCTCTAATACTATCACAGCTATATATATCCCACATATGGACTTCTGTTCTCTACTGAAGGCTCGGCTTCGCGTCAGTTGACGGTCAATTTGAAATGAGCAACATCATAACAAACGTTTTCAGATCAAACCTTATGTTGTTCTTTGACTGTCTTGTTTCCGTAAGGATAAGAAGGAAAAAGTTGTCATAACTAGGCTATGCATTGGTCAGAGTTTTTAACTCATTAATTTCTTTTATTTGGGACTGATCCACCAATGTTTGGCCTTTGTGACACTCAAATCACAATAGCCCACGTTTTACTGTTGTGCCATCGTTATGACCGTAAGTGTTGATATCATTTTCGACATGTCTTTTCTGAAAGTTTATCTCTGACGTTGGAGTGTCATTGGCTCTGTCCAACTTCCTTGTGTTTTAACTTTTTATGGGTCACTGTCCTTGGTAGTTCCATTTAGATCTTTTATCTGAATTTTGGACATTATTTTAGTTTGATTTATTTTTTACCTTTTATAATACTTAATTTTTGGACCCGTTTCTAAACAAAGAAGAAGCTCAGAACCAGCCTCGATATGTTAAACAGATAACAATATATAATAAAAAGAAGAAAGATATCTTGTACAAACTCGCTAACACCGATAGATGAGGATAATCGATTTCAAACTTTTTTTGGCAAATAACCATGACCCTCTACCACTCGGAAAGTCCTGTTACTGTACAAAGTTTGAGCTTGACTAATTTTTTCTCCCTCTCATGAGAAATATGATTAATTAGGGTAAGTGGACCAAATATTGACCTTTGTTTTAGTGCTTGACAGAGGATGAATCGAAGTATTTTTCTATATCAGGTTCAGGAGAAAAATATTTCGATTCTGTGGAATCATATCTTCATGTAAAGGCACGGATAATCAAATCAGATGACACTAGCATAAATAAAAATGACAAAGCTAATTCTGTTACTCTCCGTTTCATTCTTCATCCTCTATTTTCTCAAGCGGATCTACATTTGAATGACAAACTCACTTTTTTCGTTTCAAAATATTTATCTGCGTAGGACCTAGGTAACAACTTTACCGAACTATAATGGAGAAGCTAAGAAAAGCCATTTTACATTGCTAATGTTATCAAAAGACATGGATGATAGTTTGATTATTTCAGTTTTAATGATGATGAAAATGATGGTATTAGACAGATACATAGATACAAGTGATAGTCAAACAGTCGATATAACCAGTCGTCTACATTCAGATATCGTTTTGCAAAACAGATTCTTGTCTAATGGTGTAATTTGAAAACTATGGAATGTACAAAATAAAGATTAATTTTGTATTATTTCAAATAATGAATCAGAATTTACATTCGTACTACAAAATCTTTCTATTTTCGTTAGAAAAGCTAATATCAGACCATCAGCTGTTCTGTTACGTGTTAAAGCGTTTTAAAAAGGAAAAGCTAAATATTCTCTGAAATATAGTGTGCAAATCCTTTCCAATTTCTCATGGAAACCTACAAGCATCTATTGATAAAGCGTTTTAAGTCAACTACCTGAGCGTCTTATTATCTATGCTATATTGATAACATGCATTTAACAAATTTTGAAAAACAAAACAGTACTGTATTAAGTGTCCAGAAGGGGGTTCAGATCCAGGGCCCATGGTCGTTATGGTAGCCCATTAGTAATTTTATTCTATGTAAGGTTACATGGGATGTACGGTCTACAAAAATGATTATCCCCTTGGCCCACACAACCTTAAATATGCCAAAGCATAAAACCCAGAGCATTTCAAATATTACAGTATCAATTTTGTGGCAATCATTTTGGATGGAAAACAAATTCTTACTCGACTTTTACCACCAGAATTTTATGCTGAAATGTATATACGAAACTTTGAAACATTATTTAGTGCAATGGGAAGGCAGTTTTAAGATCAAGGAAGTTAGAGTACGATAAATACTCCAGAGAACATACATATTTTGTCAATGATCCGACACCCGACCTTCCTGCTAGAGATTCCCAGTTTAAGTTTGCGAAACAGGGAAATTTACGAATTAAAACTCATTTAAGTGGTGTCTTACTCAACATTATAAATGTTCTTCCTATGCAGATTCCCAGTCAATTTTAGAAATTAATCAATCTAGAAACATAATAATTGATATCCAAGAAGTTATGAACACTCTAGAAATGTATTTGATACCCACACAAGATAAGTTTGGAGGAGTGTTTACAGAAAAACAACTGTATATCGCCAATGAGGATATCACTTATAAATCTGATAGCCACTGGATCTGTATTTACTTTAGTCAAGATGAGAAAGGAGAATATTTTGACTCATTTAGGCATGTCTTCTCAACATTAGAAAATTAATCATGAAGAACTGTCGAACGTAAACATGCAACGTAAAAGTAATGATGTTGTTGTTGTTTTGAATTAACCACAAAGCTATACAATGAGCTATCTGTGCTCTGCCCACCATGGGTATCGAAACCCGGATTTTAGCGTTGTAAGTCCGCAGACGTACCACTGACTCACTGGGGGCCAAAAAGTAATGAAAGAACCGTATTCGTCTCTGTGTGAACAATGTTGTGAAGTTAATGCTTATTGTCATTGTTAATATTTGTCGAAACGAAAGCTTATTTAAGTTGGTATTCTACAGAAATAATAATACGTTTGTTCATGATTTTATTGGAAAAAGTTTTAATGTAAATAGGTCCTTAATAACCTTGTCTTTTTGTGTAGATCAGATTGTAAAAATAAGTTTCAAAATAAAATATTTTGTCAAAATGTTTTTACTGTTATGCTAAACCAGTATAAAATACAAATAATAATGTTACATGTAATTATTGTTTTGTTTGTTTTTTTAATTTTGCGCATAGCTACACGAAGGCTATCTGCGATGACCGTCCCTAATTTAGAAGTGTAAGACCAAAGGGAAGGTAGCTAGTCATCACCACCCACTGCCAACTTTTGTGCTACTCTTTTTATTAACTTGCTTGTGTTTTGTACAGTCTCAATATATCATAGTTATTACATTTTGTATCGTAAGAGCACATTTTCTAAGTTTATTCTTGAGTTCAAAACTAGTTATTATTTTCTCTTACCTTATTTTTTGATTAAATGATGGGATTATTGTTGTTTTTCGTTGCATTTCTTTCTTTCTTTATGATAATGTAATTTAATTACGCCTCTAATTTTCCACTAACCTTTTTTACTTTCTATTGATTTTTGATGTTGTATACAACTGCTACACTACAAAAAAAGTGTCCTTCAGTGGCACATCTGCGGATTGAGAAAACGTATTTTCATTTGGCTTCTGTTTAGGCTTGTGCTTTAGATGTGTTTTTACGCGAGTTGCGAACTTGTATTTTTTTTTAGTGTAGAGGTTGTCAGGCGTAGTTAGTTATGTCCTGTACTGTTACAGTTCTATAGATGTAATGAAGATAACTGTGTTCGTTTCATATTAATCGAGGCAAGGTTATACTAGCTGTTTTTTACTCAGTTTTTTTGCTGATCCCATTTCTTTTATTGTATCTAGTCTCGGGAGCTATGAGGTTACATTTATTTTAACCGAAGTCATTGAGCTTGAGGTAGATTCTGAATTGATTATTCATGGCGAAAACTATGTGGTTCAAGGTGTGGCCAATTATACGTTAACTATTTCATTTGTTGGTGTACCTGAATACGTTACTGATGACAGCCTTATTTTCAAGTTAAATGACTTTGAGCATGACGTTAATAGTGCTATCGTGTGAAACACGAACAGGGTGTTTATGAAGGTATTAATATTTGTCTTTTACTGATTCCCATACATTCTTGTCTCATGTGATCAAAGTGTTGGACCCTTTGGGTAAAAGCTCTTTATTAAAACATGACCATCAACGACGTGTGTGTAATTTGTGTCTCGCTGAGGATCATCTGTACAAGGATTGTTCTCAGCTAATTTGTTATCAGCATGATCACGTTGCTCGACGTTGGTGGAGACTTGCGGAAGAGTCTTATGTTGTAGGGGTGTACCATAGGAACGTGGAAGTGGACGATGAAGCTGGTGATATTAATGGACCTGCTGCCACTGATGCTGGGTTAATTTAACTATGCTCTTCGTCTACTGAACGTGATGAAGAACGCCCTAAGGAGGTTCAGGAACAACCTGGAAGTTTGCATACTGATTGTGTTCCTACATTCTATGGGGAAGAGAGCATAAGATTGATCGGCCTCTCGATTGCTGCACAATGTTAAGCATGACATCTCTACCCCTCCCCCCACGGAGTTGAAAATACGTTGAAGTGGTTAGTAAGGAAATGGAATCTTCACCTAGCAGACAGAAACGATGTTTGGAGCTTCTTTATACTTGCCGGTATAAGACTCTCTGATAGACTAAATTTCAAACATAATTATATTTACTTATGCTTTTTACATTTAAAATAGAGGTGGTGAACACTAATAGGTTGAGGGTGCTTGGAAAATTGAGAAAATATTTAACATATTTTAGGTCACGTTGTTCTACAATTTGTTTTCAAGAAACTTTTTTTTATTACAAATGACCATTTTCAATTAGTTAGCAAGAAAAATTACAATGACCAAACTTGTTAACCATTTTTAATTGGTTTGGTCAGGGTCGTTTTTCTTTCTAATGCAGGAAGAGGTAGATGGGAATGGCAGTGTTTGTTTATCACTGTTTTTTAGTTTTTATTATGCCAATCCGTTGTAATTAACTGTGCAATTAGTAAATTTTTATTTGTATTATTTAATATGTATGCTTTTTCAAATACGTCTGAGCAAATTGGGTTTAGTAATGCTTTAATTACACTTTTTTTCAACAGATAAATTTTTGTGGTAATAAAGGATTTTAATTGTGTTACTGATATTCATTAGATAAATAAATCTCTGGTAGAATATTATCGCGATGCTAGTCATTACAGTTTTAATACCTTGCTAAGTACTTTCTCTTTGTCAGATGTGTTTAGATTTATTTATGGTTTTCCACGTAGGTTTACTTGACGGAAGTTTATTAAAGAATCGTTAGTTCAATCTCAAATTGATAAAATTCTGGTTAGTCCTAATGTATTGGCTTTTTGGGAGAATTTTGACAGGTCTTGGTTTCCCCACATAGATCATGCTCTCTTGACGGTTGGTTTACAATTTAATAGTGTTCCTCGGCGTCCTAGATTTTGGCACTTTAGTAATCGTTTGTTGACGCATTTTGAATATATTGAAACGGTTATTCGCCTAATAGAACGAAGTCGAGGTTGGCCTATTTATCTTCAAAACATTTCTTAGTGGTATGTGAGGTTGCAAAATATTATCAAACAACGTGCTCTAGTTTGTGGTGTTCGCCGGGCTCGTGCTAATAATGCACGCCTGGTATATTTAAAGAAGGCTACAGAGCACGAGCACACTCTGATTTCATCCTATTATTTTAGGTCCTATAAAAAAAAAAAAAAACTATGATGTGGAGGCTGAGTTGTAGTAATTAGATGCACAAAGAACAGAAAGTATAGCATTAAGGTCTCATATGAGGTGTTTTGGTTTGAAGAGTTTGAATGTTCGAACAAATACTTCCCATGCAATTAACTGGCTCGGGCCAGGAAATTGGAAATACAGCATGTTTTCATTCTAGAGATTGTGTTAGTTTCTAATTCTAAAGATGTTGGGGCTGTTCTTTACGACTATTATTCTGCCCTTTATAGTTCCTAGGGTGTAGAAAATTCGGCTTTGATAGAAGTATGGTCTTGTGTATACGCCAGGTTGAGCGACTCTGATTATCTTGTGTGTGATGCTGGCATCAGTATAGATGAAGTTAGGAATGCTTTGCATCATCTAAAAAAAAACACAGCTCCAGGGAAAGATGGGTTCGCCATAGAATTTTACAGGTTTCTTTCCTTCTTTGTCTGGTGATTTTATGTGGGTTTTTCAGTATGTATTCTTACGAAGTGTCTTATTTGATAGTATAAAAAGTGGCGCATTTATTTTGCTTCCCAAGGGAGGAGACAGGAGATTACCAGAGAATTATCGTTCGCCAACGCTTCTGATTTGTGGCTAGACTGTCTCGTGTTATAGATAATATCATTTCAAAGGACCAGACTAAGTGTATTCCGGGTAGAGACTTAGTTGGAGTGCCTCTCATTTTGAAGTTGTTGATGGACTTCTCAACCGAACCCAATAGAAGGGATTTTGCTCAAGATTAGTCGAATAAACGTCTTTGATTGTGTTGAACATTGCTACTTGTTCTCGTTTCTTAAGCGATGTGGGTTTGGGAATATCTTCCTCAAGCGGATCACTATCTGTTATTCTGGAGTTTCTAATACTGTAAAATATAATGTGCCGCTAGAGGGTGTGGAAGCTGTTCTATTTTAACTCGCAGAGATTGGTTTGGTTTGGTTTATACGTTTTTGTTTTTTAATTCAGCGCAAAGCTACTCGAGAGCTATCTGCGCTAGCCGTCTTTAAATTAGCTGTGTAAAACTAAAGAGAAGGTAGTTAGGCATCACCATCCACTGCAACTCTTGAGCTATTCTTTTACCAACGAATAGTGGGATTGCCCGTCACTTTATAACGCCCCCACGGCTCAAAGGGCGAGCATGTTTGGTGTGACGGGGATCCGAACTCTCTACAATCAGATCACTAGTCGAATACCTTAACCACCTGGTCATGCCGGGCTCTCGCAGAGATATGTGATGCTTTAACGAAAATAACGACCAACTGCAAGTGGTGAATGTGATTCACACATTATTGAGATTACGATATTTTAGTTTTTTTATTTCTTGTCATACGGTACGATCTTTTAATAAATATAAGTGCTACTAGTAAACTATGGCAAAATAGTAATATGTAGTTAGGTAGCATTGTAAAGCATATTAACTTTTTTTTTAATTAATTGGTGAATATAGATCAATTGTTTTTGAGTCGACCCTTTCAAGCACAAATGATCTGAGGAAAATTTAGATATTGAAAAAAGAATTTAAAAAATTACGACAGCAAACAGAGAAAAAATATTAATTAATTATGGTTGTGAGGATAAATGTATTAATGATTCTAAAGAAGTGCGCGAGATCCGTTACTTTTGTGTTATCGTTGATAAGATGTGTTTAAGTACTGAAACACGAATAGACTTAAAAATACGCAGACACTTTTGAATTTTCACATAACATTAGGCAACTTCACACTGTTACAACAGCAGATTTTTTGCAACGCTGCACAGATTTTATGCGCAAACTCAGCTTCAAGGGCTCTTGCGTCATCAATGAATCAAGAAACATACGAGGAGCTTGAAGTGCTTTTTATACCCTATAATATTACATCAACTGTGCTTTGAAATTTTCATAGAAAATAACTTACGTGATCTACCCAAATATATATAACACTTAGCATAGTCCTAACTATTCCAGTTACGTAGCTTCGGCAGAAAGTTTCTTTCGTCTTAAGCTTATCAAAACTTGCTTCCTTTCTCAAGTAAGACTATACTTGTTGGCAATGTTACTTATATATATAAAAAAAGATGTAACAAAGTATCTAATTTTTTCTTATCTGATGTAAGATTTCAGTGCGCAAAAGAATAAAAAAATATTGTTCTAAAATAATGTCGCATTAAAATTTGTATATATTTTATTTATTGGCATATGCAATGAAATTTGTATTCATTCCATATTTGTTTTAAGTGTCGATATACGAGTTGCATAAATTATCTTTTTAAATAAATAAGTTGCATAAACAGTATTTTGTAATAATTTTTAGGAACTAAATTGGTGGATGACAGTTTTTCTTCAAATATCAGTCAAATGTAGCTACTCGCAGTATTGCAAAATTTAGACTAGCAACTTCCATGACCAAAATTGCTTATATAGGGAGCCAAGGATGCTCTGTATGCCACCTTTGCGTAGCACCCCGCAAACTGTACATCCAGCCCTGCTTTTTATTTAGTCTATTACAGATTGTAAAGCAGATATGTGTAAAACCAGAAATTTAAATATAAAGTTTGTCTGCAGACGTGTCTATGCTCATAAGCCTTTCAATAAAACTTAGAATTCATCACACATCGTATCTGTTAAAAGTTTATCCAAAATATTATTGTTGTTAACTCTAGTCGTTTCATGAGTTGTAACATGACCTTCTCCAGAATTAATTAAGGAAAACGAGATAGGTCATAATGGTTTAATGAGTCTGTCAGTCAAGTAATGAGTAATCAGTACATGGTTTAATCAGTTTGGCTGTCACTTTTTGCCATTTAGTTAACTACTTCAATGTTGTGAGTATTTAGTTTGTAGTTTTAAAGAATTATATAGAATGAAAACTTAACAAGCAAATGGAATTCATGTTAAACGTAGTTGGTTTGTAAAGTTATGCATATTGATAAAAACTGGTTATTAATTTAGCAAATAAAATTTAATAGAAATAAATTATAGTCCAAATTCAACCTCAAGATAACATATACTTGAAACGAAGTTGGTAAATTAGAGAAAATTATATGAAATGGCAGAAAGAATATCAAGAAAAAAAAGTATAGAAAGGAAAGAAGATTAAGAAGAAAGAAACAGAAAATTTACCAATCGGGGGAAAAAAAAACATTAACAGCGCCCTCTTCAAAACCTTTGTTGTTGCCATGTTACTTTAGTCACAAGAAAAAAGTTAAGGCCTGTTTTTCAAAAACCGATAAAATCTTGTCCCGCAGTCGACAAACGGTGCTTCAGGAGGTAAATCTACAATATCAAATTCTCGACAATCGACAAAATCCTAAGAAAAAGAAAGGATAATGAAGTAAAGGTTCATCTTTTCATTTAACATGTTATGTAGATATGATGAGCTTCGTTAACATAATATTACCAGAGTAATTTTTGGACACTTTGAGATATTTATTTTTAATGATTTTAGTGTTATATAAGAATTGTTATTTCACTTTATTTGATATATTTGTGAAATATATACATACCATGTTGTACTTTAATTATTCGAAATTCTGTAAATCGTTTGACATAAAAGCGTCAACTAAATGAATTAACTGTAACAAAAGCTATTATTTTTGAGTATTATAAGCCTACTTTCGTCCCAAGCAACTTTCAAAAATATACAGTTTTTATTTAAAGCAAAGTACATAATATTCAGAGTTTAACAATCAAACACACCCCGCTGGGACAGCGGTAAGACTCCGGATTTACAACGCTAAAATCAAAGATTCGGTTCCCTTCGGTGGACATAGCAGACAGCCCGAGGTGGCTTTGCCATAAGGAAACGCACACACACACACACACACATACTCAAACATCACGCGAGGATATCGGAATACAAATTATCAATAGTTGGAGGAGCTTTAAAAAGGTTAAGCACATAATGTTTTATTTTTATGTGTAGTACATTTATCTTAGAGATGGCATAGATGTCTTTATGTACATGTATTTCGAGTTTAGCTAGTCGTATGGCTTCTCATAAAGCTCGATCGATAGTCAACAAATTTTGAAGTTTGCGTTTGGTTTTGAGAACGAAATAACGAATACTCTTCCTTCCATACGTTTTAGTTACCTTGTGTAACTTTCACAGGTACCTCTGGCACATCGTTTTTTACCATTTCCTACCACTAAAATGTAGAAGTAGACCATTAGAACACTCAGGGTGGTTTGACATTAGATGGCTAGACCATTGCACAGTGGGTAAACGATTAAAATGTACAATTAATTTTTAAGAAAGCATCAAACGCATCATCTCGTTGGGCAATTGCCTGATATCCCGAAAAGCCAATCCACACAAGAGAACACCACAGGACTATGTGAATATGGCATTTGTTTGCCTGAGATTATTGCAATAGGTACTGTAACTAAGCGCGGGTGAACGCATGGTTAGTGATGAACTATAACTGACAAAAATTTAATCTGGTTTGTGACTGGCAATTGAGAATGAAAATAATAGGAATTTAAGAGAAGATTTACAAAGATACATCAGGTTTACAAAATAATTACAAATAAAATTAAAGACATACAAAAGTACTAATACTAATACGATGGTAGAGATATGAACATGTTTAGAACATACTAATTATTTCTTACCGCAAATTCCCGACTATTCGACAGTGTAATGCCTACATGTGTTTCCAGTTGCAGAGTTGGTATACCTTGAATATGTAGCTTTGAGGTGACTATTCTATACGAATAAAATATATAACAAAGAGACGAAAAAATCAAAATTAATCTTTCCACCACGGTTCCTTGTCATCTGCTCGTAGTAGATAATGTCTGTAATTATAGCAGCCAAATATTTTGTTTCTTGTATTATACAAGATCCAGACGCTGATGTCAAACTAGCAAGCAAGGAAAATCAGTTAAGGATTAGAAGTTGAGTGCTTAAAACCACAATGTATCAACTCCCACTGCCTTTCGGAGTCTGCAACCAGTTGTGGAAAATCAAATATTCTTAATGCTTAAATACAACCTAAAAGTTGAAATAACTCGCACTGCACTGATTTCCTACAGTGTAAAACTACAAACCTCCATCCTTTTAATGAGATGTGCAAAAAGACAAAAATTTTCTCATAGAAGAAACAGACCACTCTATATTTTTAAGGCTTTCAATCTGCACCCTTTCATTTAATAATTACAAACATATTAAACAGAACTAAAACCCTTACTTCAATAGGAGGAAAACAGGCAACTATGAACTACTAGGGTTTATATATACACATACATACATACACATATTATATATACACACACAGGTTTTATTACGCAATGCAAATTAAATATATATGATAATGCACAAAAGGATATATAAATATTTTATAAACATGTATGTAATTATTCATTTGTTGTTAGGTTTAGCTTAACTGACTGGAATTGTGGCATTCTTTTGAATATCTACATTTTTCTTAGATTTCTGTTTTTTCTTTATCGTAGAAAGTTGTTGATGTTCATTGTTTCCAAAAGGAGTAGGAGTGACACTTCGTGATTGATCAGAAACCGAATTTGAACGTGTTTTAATGTCCAACATTGTAGGTGATTTTAACTTGGAGGACGAACGTTTTTTCTTCGTTTTCTTTTTGCCTTTCTGTTTTGAAATAATGATCTCTCGCTTTTCATTAGGTCTAGATGATTCAGCACTAACTTTGTCTTTTCTTTTTCCTTTTTGCTTTGCCGGTATGAAAAGACTCTCAGTTAAGGCCAGCAAATCTGGAATATCCGATGATTCTTGACTTTCTTCTTCCCGAGCTTCACGTTCGTAAAAACTGTAAGAAAATTCTTGCAGGGTTTCCTGTTCTTTTTCTTCTTCCGATTCATCAGTATTGTGTTTATTTCTGTTACCAGAAGAACAAGATTTTACGTTCAGAAGAGACCTTCTAGGTTTTATTGACCGAAAACGTCCGGCTGTACCCACGTTTCTTTTAGATATAACATTTCTATCTGTTAACATTGTTTTTACACTAAGTTTATCCAGTTCTATAAACCTACAAGAAAATAAAATCAATATATGTATTAGTTTGATCAAAGGATAAAGATCGTCATGTCATTAAAGTAACAACAACAGCTGTCATTTTACTTGGTTCAACTTTTACTTTTTTACTTTTCTCAAATTTCATACTTCAAAATTTTTTGCTCTTTAAATGTGAAAGTCAACTCTCGTTATTTGTAATTTTTAAGTCCGCAAACTTGTACTTAAAAATAGTGAACTGAGAGAGGATTCCCACACCCCGCACACGTGTCGTGCCAGACGACCAGAAGGCACGGACAAGGTAACGAGAAGAAAAGGAAAAATGGTCCCTCCGAGAGGCAAAATGGGTCTCTTGCAAAAAATATGGCATCCATTGCAAAGCGGTTGAACAGGGAGAACACATAGAATTGCTTAACAATGCTACGCATCCCCTGGATGTTCAAAGTAAAGCAAGAAAAACCCATCAACCAATCACAGGGGAGAAATCACTGACATTGCTGCTTCGACTGAGTAGACGGAGACAGGGAGCGTACGGCCTCTTGAGGCTACCCGACCCCACTCCCTCCTCGCAGCAGCGGCCGCCGACATCCGACCACCGCTGCTGCACAACAAGGACATCCGGACCAAAGTCCAGTAACAAAACGGGGCTGCAAGGCCCCCGTACCACCCCACTGTTCTCATTCAGTCCAGAGAGACAGGGAAGACTGGGGAAGTCCAAATAACAGGCAAACGAGCTGGGTGACGGCAGCTCGTCCAGTGTCGAAGTCGGCGCCTTTACGGCCTCGGGGGCCAGAACATCCATCAATCCCAGAGCCAGTACCGAGGATCCCTCGGAATCCCCAGCCGTTACCGCGCCAGCAAGGAAAGATAGGGGCTCCACGGAGTCCCCATCAACCCCTGCCGACCCATCCCAAACAGGGGGCACGACCCTCCACAGAGGGACCCACCCCAACACTTACAGGGGTAGCAGGATCGTGGGTGCCCACACAGCCCCTGAACCCCTACAGGGACCCCATCCAAACCAGGGCCTGAAGGACGGGCCTCCTCCTCAGAGCCCCCCATACCCGAACGACACCCAAAGCACCACCCTCCACCCTAGAGGATGCAGCCTCCATGAACTGGGCGGGCAAGACGTAGGCCCCTTAGGGGACCGGACTCTCCCTTCTCGGACACGGCAGCCGCTGGGACAGGCACCCCCTCGGGTACCCCACCCACAGCCGCCGTGGACGACGCGGGAGGAGGAGCTGCATAACTTGCCACACGCCTCAGGCATCGCGATAGCGTGTGACCACCACTACAAATATCACAAGAGACAGTACACGAACTGTCCTCATGTCCGTATGCCAGACATATTCCACACCGTGGTGTCTGGCACTCAGTTAATAGGAGTCTTTCGAGGCCATAGCAGCGACACAGCCGTCGCATACCCGGGTAATGACACATTATCCGGAAACCGTTCACCGACAAGAAGTTCGGACTCGGCGTCATCGTATCCATACAGATTCGCCGATTCCCGGTGCACACATTCGGGCGCGTCTGGTGCGCCTCTTGTTCAATTTTTCTCACCGTCCCATACGCCGACAATACGTCCTTGACGACGTCGTGGAACAACTCGAACGGGGTCGACCGGAGAGTCACCCACTTAATGTTGGGACCGGCCGACTCCACAGTCACACGCTGGTCATCTTAGGGGAAGTCTCCTCGGTCCAGCAGGAATTGGGCGTGAGTGGCTGACGCCAGCGTCGCCACAAAACTCCCATTACCAAAATGTTGCATACAATCAACGTGGCTACTCCCGACAGCGAGAGAAAGGCTTTAAAAACCGTAAATGTCTACAAAGGTCACGCCTCCTTTCACACCACGAAACAACTCGGTTAAACTTTACTGAGAAGCACCAAACATGGGACGTAGAAAAGTGGACGAAGATTTTGTTCTCTGATGAGAAAAAATTTAACCTGGCTGTTCCAGGTGGCTTCCAACGTTACTGGCACAATAAGGATACCCCACCGGAGATATTTTCTACACGACACAGTGGGCCCTCGCTTGTGTGAAAATGACTGGATCTTTCAGCAGAACAACGCTGCAATCCACAATTCCCGCAGAACAAAGGACTTTCTCATGGCGAATAACGTGATTCTTTTGGACCATCCAGCATGTTCGCCCGAACGGAACCCCATTGAAAATGTTTGTGGATGGATGGCAAGGGAAGTCTATAGAAATAAACGTCAAATCCAAACAGTGCATGATCTTCGTGAAGCCATTTTAACCACTTGGAATAACATTCCAGCCAGCTTTCTACAAACGCTCATATCTACCATGCCAAAGCGAATGTTTACAGTTATTCGCAATGACGGCCGTGCAAGTCACTACTGAGATCTCTCGTTGGGCATTTTATATACTTCTTTTTGGCATGGTTTTAAACACCATGCTGGGCAAAACCAGCTAGTATTTAGGCTAATTTCATAGTGTTCACATTTTCCCTATTAAATGCTAAAAAAGTTTGTTTTTTTCCTTTTTTTATTTTCATCATTTGAAGCTCTACTCAAATAAGTGGTTAAGTCTGACAATGCAAAATGCATATATTTTTTTTTATGTTCATTGGCCTTAAGATTTTGGCCAGCAGTGTATGTTGGTTACATTTATAGTAAGTAATTATTAAATATAAAAGTAAAATATATAGCGCAAGAACTCATATCCATAATTGTGAAAATAAAATGTGCCACTTAAAATATCCAAATACAAAGAACAAACACAAATATTTCAATTTAGAAACAGTCTTTTTTAATGTAAACAGCCTCACAAACGTGAAATAAAACTTTATAATTAAGTTTAGTACCATTCACCAAATCAGGTTGAAAATATTTAACTTAAGGCTGTTCATATACTATACTATACACTTACACACTCCTCACACAAGGCTTTGGAATTACCATTCACATACCATGCTAATAATACGCATACTGTAAACATATATCATTCCCTCAGTTTCAACAACTACAACAGCATGACAATTAGGTTTAACAACGTGTACGAGTTCCTCATGTTTGAATCACATATTGTAATTTATGTGACACATATCATCTTGATTTCATGTATGCATTAACATTCTTCTAGAAATGTATTCTAAAAATCCTAAAGGAAGAAAGCACAAGCAGTTGTCTCTACAACGTGTTCCAAATGCGCTTGGTTGGGTTAAAGCCAAATATGCGTGTTGGCCTGTCCATATTTTCGGTAAGATAGAGTTTATTTCCATTCCTTCAAAATAAGGTTTTCCGCACTATTTCATTAAGATAAAAAGATTAATCAAGTTCATCTTCAGTTGGTTTCATAATGACACGAAATTTGGTCTTATCCCACGTATACTTGGAAGGGGAATTTTTTTTCGAAATAGTAGCAATCCGGTTTTCTAATAAACACACGATTGATCCGTATTTAAAGACATGCTTTTTACGTTGTTACTGCGGTTACCTTTAAACTCTCATATGTCATACGGCATATAAGCATACAATGAAATAAGTTGTGAAATATTCAGATAATTATACATCCATCTAATTTATTGTGCTCATGTTAGTAAGTACTTTCAGTTCTTATGATCAAAGAAAGATAGTGCCTGCTCTTCTAGCAGTTACTATCCAGAAAACCTTAAATGCCATCCAATTATTTTAACGTTGTTTGTCGGCTAAACTTAGTTCCGCAACAAATAAGTGTCAGAAAATCCTTGCAGTCATTCTCACAAATAAGACTATGCAAATATTTTTATTTTGAGCAATACCACATGTTCCTTGGAAATAAATAAAGTGTAAGCCTCACTTGGCAGTTAAGATATTACATTTTCAAGTATTTGTTTTGTTTAGGAGACAAACTATTTGAAAGTGGACAAAAAATTCAGAATAATTTTGTAAATTTCAATTTTTATCCTCATAAGCATAACTTTATTGCTGTATATATATATATATATATGAAGTTAAAATATATCATTAAAATTTACCAGCCTTATGATAAACACACTGAAAACAAATACATCTCAAAATCTTCAGTCCATAACTTATTTAAATTAAAGATTCTGAAACAGAAACAAGCTACACATTTTGACAAGACGAATTATTTTTTGCTCCGCTATTATTACAGTACAATCTGTGATAATTCCACTTTAAAATTAACAATATAACTGTTGGTTATCACACTTATAACTATAGCTTTACATAATCGTCTCTCTTTGGTCAAAGTTCACACAGGCTAGTTTGATTACTTTAGAAAACAACTGACAAGATAAATTCTTCTTCTCTACTCTGTTATTGCAATACAAAATTTGGTAATTTCACATTAGAAATCGACATTATACGCTATTTATGGTTAAACTCACTTAACTAACTTTCTATCTCACTGTTTCAAGTTAATACACTTCCAAAATGCAGTTCGAGTTAGAAAAAATAAGTTAGTTTTTCTATAATAACAAGTGATATAGGTCTGATAACAGAATAATTGTGCATTTCTTTAATGCTCACTAAAAATTAGGAAAATGCGAAGGAATGGGATAGCAAAACCTTCAGAGAATGGTTAGAGGTCTCTATTAGTAATTATGAGGAAGAATGACAGACAGCCAAGATTCTGTATGATCTTTAGATTGGTGAGTACAGAATGTGCCAATGTCCCTACTTTTGCATTAATAGTCGATTACACCTGTTAGTTTATTACATTGCATATATAATTTCCAGCTACTGGAAAATAACTCGACAATAACTGTAGATCCAAGACTTCTTTCATATAGAGCATATGAATTCTGCCTAATGACATGTAAAACTTGCTACATTAAAAAGACCAATGAAGTTTAAGCTGATAGAAAGATGAGATTTTAGTATTTTTGAATGCCCATTCCAGGACACTCATAAAAGCTCTGAATAATATTTTAGCACATTAAAAAAGAAAATTATAAATTAAATTTAGGAATATGTGCATAGCATGTGCTTAGAACTGGGATTTCTGAGTAAGAGTAATTAAGAGATTGGTGTGTGCGACAACTTATCCTGTGAATAATTATACCAGTGAAAACTGGTTTTAGCGAGAAACTAAACATGTCATACTATTGACAAGTTCGTAGACAGTTTTTCCAACATGGACACATCAATGTTTGCACTTATTAACATAAATTATGTATGAACTTTGGGAGAACATACAGAAATAGACAGCAAGCATTTCAATCATTGACTCTTGCTTTGGTCAAAAGTTCAAAGATTCCATTCATACTGGATACAGGTGTTAGATATTACAAGATTGGAGAGGAACTGCTATAAACACAGGATTATGTGGACTTGTATTTTATATGTGAATCATAAATTTACACTTCCTGAATGGCAATAATGTATAACAAAGATGATCAGTTTGTAAATGTGGTATTTGATAAACATTACCACAAATGATTGTAGCTGTACCTCATTATACCTTTACTCGAGAAACCATGGTCATAATAAACAACATATTTGTGAAACGTACCATTATCTTTGTTTTCTTCAATTGTGTATCGTAGGAAATTTACCCCTCCTCTTGATCACCTATCACTGAAATAGACAATGAACTTCAAAAATCCAGAAATTATAATTGCACATTGGATAATGTTGCTACAAGTCTGCAACTTCATGTACAACATTAGCCAGCTTAGAAATGGTGATAAATTAGCAACTAAATTTTAAAAGCATGACCATTTAATGAATTTGGAGATTCTGAATGTCATAATGAGGTCAAAGCCATTTAAAAAACGCTTCTATGGATGAATACCACATGTTACTGCTCTAGAACTTTGGGAAACAGCAGAAAGATTGAAACATAGCATGAGAAATAGTATATAGTACGATGAAGCACAATTACCATAAATTGGTGATTACTGTGTGATGCGCAAAACCTTTGGAAGTATCAGTAGTAAGTTACAAATGTACAGTTGTGTACTGTACTATCTTTGTAAGTCACTCAAACATGGTAATCATCTTTTGATGCAGCTACTATCCTCAAACACAGGATGTTCTTTGGGTTTTGTGTAATTCAAGAATTAGAATACATCAGGGAATGATACAACATAAACAGGTTTTTGGCTACCTTTGTGCATAGTTATTGAAAGATGATGTAGAACAGTACAACTGTAGGTTTCCTTTTGTAAAAAATTGCTCTTAATATAAATGGTCCTTTGTCTGAAACATTATTGCTGCATGTGATCAATTACTTTACCAAATAACATAGAAAATATCTATTGGTCAGTACTTCAGCGCATTTCATTACTGATGTTTTGTTTGAGCACATAGATCAAGAAGCTGAATCATTCCATTAAAATTACAAATGCTTATGTGAACGAAAAATTGAATTATTCTTTAATCTTTATGCATGACACAAATACGTGTCAAGTGAAAAAAGATAGGAACACTAGTCAACGTACAATGGAAGTTTCATAAAGACGATCGCCCGAATAAAGAAAATGAAAAAGTTAGAGCAAACACAAGTTGATTGAGATGCATTTCAATCTGCAATATAAGAAGCAGAAAGCAATAATTTGTCTCATCTATATTAGACAGATGCAATCGCAGCAAAGGGAAAGGATACAAATGTTTATATTAATGACATTGACAACAGGAAATGAGCCATATAAAACACGACTATCAGAAGAAAGCTGTTATGTCTGACGAAGCTTCAAAGAATGTCTATAGTACAATCTGTTAATAATATTCAATGCAAACTTTTAGTAAGTATTAAAACATATAATAAAATGATGTATGATATATACAAATAATAAAATGTTAAAAGAGAAGTTGATGGTAAATTTAATATGATTTATTACCTTTGCCACTGAAGTTGATGGAGATCATGTTTTTACCCGTGTATATGTCTGTTAGCAAGATTTTGCGAAAATGACCGAGTCGATTTGGATGAAAGTTGTTATACATTTGGACTATGATGCAACTTAAAAGTATCTAGTTTTTGCAGAGGCAAGGTCACAGTAAAGATGTGAAAATGCAGCAAAATATCTATCTCTTAACATTGGGATTGATTTTTCATAGCATGTTTGCTTTATAGCTCAGTCAAAAATAAGATTCTGATTAAACTTGGTAGACATATGAAGAATATTATTCCTCATTGTCTTGCCTTAGATAGTCCGTATCCATTGATAACGACAGATATATGAACACATTTTCATATTTGCTGAGTCCTGAATATGATCAGCACTTATTGTATGAGGTATGTGCTATGTGCTATTTTAAATGTCCCTCTAGTTAAAGAATTAATAGTTTTGTTCAGAGAAATTTTTGGGGTTTTAGTTAAATTATCTAAATTTAATTATGTTTGATATTTATTTTACGTATTACTTTAATTGATAATCTGTTTATGTAGTGTCCAATTCAACGAGTTTTGCTGAAAGTTAAATAAACAAACAGTTTCTTACTCAGAACGAAAAATATGATGTTTTTCAAGGTAATTGATGAACTGTAGACGTGGATGAATATATTAATATTTCAATTGTTATTTGTATCTCAGTATCCGAGTCAATTCTTTATTCTAGCTTTTAACTTCCTCGAGTTGATGGCTTGCATTCTAACCTGTGACTGCCTAAACTGGATTTAAATAAATTCATTTGTAACTGGTGTTAAAGTCAAACCCCAAATGACTAGCCTTCCATTACACAGCCAAGTCCAACAACAGCAACCTGCAGGATTGAGTGCTGAGCAAGGTGAAAATAGTATATAATATTTAGTCAAATGATGTCTTAATTGATTATACAAAGCAGCTTGTTAAGCTTATTAAACCTGAGCAAATTGACTGTTTGAGTGCCTACTATATATTTAAATGTATACTGTAAACATAAACTGCTGATTAGTAATTTTTCTAATGCTCTTTATCTGCAAATAAGAAATACAGCCCCAGTGAGCCTTCAGTATGATATTCTACCCAACCCCAATACAAATATACTGCACTGTCCAAAGGAATTTGTGGAGTGTCTGTGTTCACAATGGTTTATTAACGTGAAAAACTAATAAAATAGTTATATGCCAAAATTGATATCATGACAAAACAGCAGCAAAACAAAATTCAATCCTGGTAAATGTATATGGCTATAGTGTACAACTGTAGTAGCAGGAAACTTGCATCTATCTGGATTAATCTTTCTATGTGACAGCTTAACAAAATGTTTTGGGCTTCAGCAACCCTGTAACGCGAGTAAGTTTATCTAAACACTGTAAAACTGAAGTTCTATGTCTCTACGTGCTGTCGAGAAATGGTTTCTCAAGCAAATAGCACTGACTGGACATGTTTACTCTTATGGCAAGAATACTGTATTGTGCAATCTCGATTGAACTAATGAGCATATATATATTTACAGGTATGATGTATCTGACATTTCATGAGGAATTATACAACGAAATGCTAGTAGTGAAGTGATATGACAGCTGTGATGATCAAGTGAAACGCCACTGTTCGGCTGGGTTTAACTACTCACACTGCGTTCATGGTTTGTTATGGATCAACATTTAAGTAGCTACAGAATCTGAAATCAAAAACGTTTTGAATTTTATTTTGTGAGCTACTGGTAGGATGTCTATAGGAGATTGTGTAATAACTACTTTACTCTGTAAAGGAATTCCAAGCATTACAATACCGGATGTTGAATGAAGTTTGGTACTGCAATGTCATTGTGAGGACTTGCAATACTCAATAAATCTATCAAGTAGGGAATATAACGCAATACCCACTATATCACTAAATAATTGTAATAAGTACAGTTTAGATCGTCATCTCAACTTCATTATTCTACAGACTTAATACTTACGTACTAATACACTACAATGTACAGGTATAAAAGGTCCCAACTAGTTACCTACACTAACTAGTTTACTACCAACCACCACCCATTAAATCCACTGTAACTACCAATTTTCATACTCTAAACAAGCCTTTATATGCGATAAGGTGTTTATCCACATAAAAGTATTGACAAGTTGTTTAAATTACCTTATTAACAACTAAATATACTTATCGAACCTTCAGTAAAATTTCCTTAAATTTTTACTTTTGTATATTTATTGAATACATTCTTATATTTATCACAGAATATTTTAACAATTTTATTTAGTTTCTCTATTAAATATATTAATAATTAACTTTTGCATAAATAATTAAACATTAATAATTTTACAAAATTTGAATAATTGTGAAGGTATAATGATTATATCAGAGGAGTATGGTACATTACTATTAAAATAGGATAAACCATATATCAAGTATAACACTAACACAAATTTTGTTCCTGGATAGTATGTGCAATTTTTTAATTGCTTATGTTGTAAAAGTACAAAAAATGGACATTATTCCCTTCACACCTTTGCTTTTGTGATCTGAATAATGAAATTAGAAAGTAGCCTATTTTCTATGTAAAAACGGGCTATTCTGCACATTTTCATTAACATAAGGTCTGAATAAAACAACTTATGAATCAAAATTTACATGCATTTATACTAAAGTTATACATAAATGTTTAGAAGCGAGTGGTTTTCCGAGATTGGCGACTGTAATGTAAATCACTTCCATGTATTAGCCCCCAAATATAGTCTCCCATCATGTATTCATTGTACGCTCCTTGGTCACAAAAGCAAAAATTTGAAGAGAAAAATATGTCTTTTCCATTTACTTTAGGCATAAACAATTGGGAAATAACACTTTCTGTCCAGGAACAAGAAAAAGTAAAAATTTTGTTACATAATGTAATTTGTCTACTGGGCTACTAATTAGTGCCTTACCACCATAATCGGGACTGGAATGACAACTTCAGGAAATAAGTTTATCCTACTTACCCCCATGATGTTAAAAAAAACACGTAGATTCAAGAAGTCTTGATAGGAATGAAATAGAAGCCTTGTAACCAGAGCGTTTTCAAAAGGTGGAAGACCCAGCAAGGTAGGTGGTTAAGGCACTCGACTCGTAATCAGAGTCTTCGAATCCCCGTCACACCAAACATGCTCGCCCTTTCAGCCATGAGGGAATTATCGTTATAATGTGACGGTCAATCCCACTATTCATTGGTAAAAGAGTAGCCCAAGAGTTGGCGGTGGGCGGTGATGACTATCTGCCTTCCCTCTAGTCATACACTGCTAAATTAGGGACGGCTAGCACAGATAGCTTCGTGTAGCTTTGCGCAAAATTCGTAACAAACCATTAGCATTCAAAAGGTGGACCTTTCTTCTCCAAGGGCAAACAGGGGCAACTTATGGATTTACATCGCTAAAATAAATCAGGGATTCGACTCCCCTCGGTGGACTCAGCGGATAGCCAGATGTGGCTTTGCTATAAGAAAACACACACGTAATTGAACAAGTGATATATATAGAGGGAGTTTAGTGACATCATGAAGGTCATTTGGTCTTCCAGGAAATATTTATTTCTGTATGTAATATTGTAAGAGTCTCATTTCCCGCACAATATAGTCGATGGCGACAGTGTATGTGAAGAGGTGTTAGGAATATTTTAATTTAAAAATGGTTAAATATATGTATATCTAAAACTATGCTTAGGTGTTTAAGTAAAATAAAGATGACACCTGGAGACTGACTGAAAAAGATATGTCATACTAATCAATTTATAAAACAGGTATGAAAAATTATATTAAACAGTTAAAGAAATAGTAAGTTTTGGGAAATTAGGCTTTAATATTACATTAAAAAATAAGCAGAAAATAAAATTCATTGATGTCGAGAAAACCTACTTGTAGAGAAAAATATATGTAAAAACAGCTCGTTTGGGTTGAGAATTTTTTTTACGTAGAGAAGCGAACAACGTTTCGACTTTCTTCGATGATCATGTTTCTGACAGAGATGAAACTAATGAACGGAGATCACCAATCCAATATCTGAATTAATTCCAAAAGACTGAAGTGTTTAGATTAGCAATCCAAATAAGCTTATTTTATTTCTCCATCTGCTTTAGTTTTGGATCCTGTTTCATTGCCGATGAGAGTAACATCGTTAATGGAATGAGAAGGTTAGTTAAAGTATTGAGCAACAGGGAGATATTTTTTCGGTGTTAATAGAAGATTTATGGTTTTTGTAACGTTCTCTGAGGGTTTTTTGTGTATGTCCTACATATCGATGATTGCATTTTTACAATGTATAAGATATATAGTTTTTCGTTTTTCTCGCAAGTGATTTCTTTACATATCTTCTAGTTTCATTGATTGTGCTTATCGGAAAATTAGTCAGTAGTTTTTATGAACTTGCAGATTTGACAACGGGCTTTATTGCATGGACGACAACCAGTTTTTGGTGGGATGTAATCCACTTTTTTTAAAGAAAAAAGAATTTCTTTTAGAGTTCTGCTTTTTAGGAAAGAGACAACTGGAACTTTCAAAAATGTCTCTTCAAGGTGATCGTTGGGCTGTAGGAAATGAAAATGTTTTTATTTTGTTTTCAGAATTTGTGAAACATTTTTGAATTTAAACTGATAAGTAATAATAAGAGGAATTATATTTGAAAGTTTACTATTACTCTGATGTAGGATGTTTTTCCGCTGAGTATTGTTAGCCTTTTCAACCTGTCTGTCGATTTCAGCATCTTTATATCCTCTTTGTAACATGGTTTGTTTCAGATCCTTTGTGTGCTTTGTGTAGTCTATTTCATCCGAGTATATATTCTTTATTCTAAGAGCTTGAGTATAGGTGATATTTCGTTTAGTGTGAGAGAGGTGACAGTTTTTATAGTGAAGGACAATAAGGAATACTATTCTATATCTGTCCATCACGTTTCATACATTTTACCATATTCGACTAAGTTACAGAGCAAACATTGTGTGAAAAATTGATCCACAATATAACAAAGTTTTTTTTTTGTATTTTTGTAACCTTGCTCTGACCTTGACCATTCAAAAATTAATTACTTCTTAGTTGGGTTATAGTCCAGATCCACTCAGCGGTTCGAGAGAAATCTAGCCGACAAATAAAATATCCACCATCTCCTTCGGTAGCGGAGGTAAAAATATATATCTTTTTGTTATATGTCATCTTCAACATTGCTTATGTTTATGATAACCTTAATTTTGGCATCAATATTTTTCTCCTTAACTTATTCCTAGTCAGTAAAACTAAATTTGTCTTTAACTGTTCAAAACATATCTGATAATTTCATTCCTATCAGTATTAATGCATCCCCCCCCCTTTGCATATATATATACATATTATTTTTAATTCTATTCGTTATTTACATTCTTTCTGATTTACGCATATACTTTGCATACACAGTTCAGAGGTTACTTTAAGATTTCCTTTCATTTTTTTTAAATCATTGTTCTATATCTTATCCTTCCTTTACTAATTTATGTAAAGTAAAGTATCACCTTTATATGTTCTAACATCCAAAATCAATGGAAGACTTGTACAATGAAACCAACCAGCAAGCACTACCATAAATTATTTCAATGAAGATTATAGAAATAAATTTCACAATATAGACGTTTTTTGTCTCTCTATATTATCGTTCAAGAAGAAAGGTTTTACACTGGCGTTCGGTTTAAAATAATTTTCTGTGATAAACCTAAATGTGAAATGTTATCAAAATTTATCTAACTTCGAATTTAAATTTTTAGTGCAGCTAATTTCATGCAAAAATCGCAAAATTTGGAAGTATATTGCAAAGACTTTATAACAACTCAAATGTAAAAAACTTTGAAGTTAATTAATAAGTGAATAAAGCGATTCGGATATTTTTTTAAATATAAATAAATGAAACATGACAGCAAAGGCTTTTGTATGTTTGTTTCAGATATTTGCACAAAGCTACACAAGAACCATCTACCATCCATAATTTTGAATTGGAAGACTATAGGAAAAGGCAGCTAATTAAAGAACCCATTTGAGTTGTTGGACTACTCTAATCGAATCGTTAATCGTAAAACACCCACGATTCCAAAGGACAGAGCGCGATTTACTTTCTATGGTAACCGGACGTGAACCAGGGGCCTTTAGATCCGCAATTGAGCACGTTAATTGGCGCAACATCAAATGATCTGAAGGTTTTACGTTATGAAATTTAAAACTTTTGAAAAATGAAAATGTAAAGGGTTAGCCTGTTGAAATTTACAAGATTATCCGAAGTGTTGTAGTATCTTAGAAGAGAGCAATACAAAAGAACACAATTTAAAAATCTGAAAAATGCAGGTGCATTTCCAGTTAAGACAAGATTATCTTATGGAATAAGTTATCATACGCAGGTCGTAGAGGTTGTCACTCTACAAAAATTTGCAGAAGGAAGCTATGATATCGTGAAAAAAAATAAATGGTGGTTTTACTATTTTTTCTTGAAATAGATATCCATCTGAGAATAGCAGAAGTAATATTATCATCATTCATCTAGTAACAGTAAAATGTCATATAGTCAGTCAATAAATAAATGCTCAAGTTATATCAAGGCCTCCAACATCATAAACAAGATGCAATGACAATACCGTCCATGTACTTGTATGCCATGTCGAAGTTACTCATATGCTAACATCAAAAAACCATGTCAATATCACTTAAACGTAAAAGGTAAAATTTCATAATATAATTACTCTAACAAAAAATAAAAGTTATTAAGTGGTTTCTCACCTACTAAAAGCATCCTCGTCAATTTTTGATTGGGGTCGAGATAAGGTCAACATCCTCCAATCAATATCCACTTGACTTAAATCCCTGATCTTAATGTTTTGCATAGTCGATGGAACGGGGTCAATAAATTGGTAATGTCCTAATGCTGCAATAGAAGAAGACCTTATCTGATAAAGACCAAGAATGTCCTGCTCGGACAGTTGCTCAGGTCGAAGTCGGAGCTCGGGAAGCTTCCATAAAGCACTGTTTAAATCTTCTTTTGAGCGAATCTTCAGTTTGCTGAAATCCAAGAAATTCAGCGACACTTGCTGGGGTACTTCTTCTTCGTCGAGTCGTAAAAACGCCATCTGTCTTTTAAGTCAACATATAAACCGAACAAACTTGAAGTGCGATGCACTTTTTTCAGTATGTCATATCAAAAACTTTCTAAGGATATACAAAAGAAAGACATCACGTTATTTTAAAGAGTGGTGTTTCTCCAAGTTTACAATATCTATTTTTCACACATGATTAACGTGAAATACGACATTCAATATCCAAACCGTTACAGCGACTTTAACAAAAGAAATGAGGCATTAAATGTAAAGCTGAAATGCATAGTTAGTAAAGTACAAATCATTCAGAATTGTTTGTTTGTTTTTGAATTCCACGCAAAGCTACACAAGGGCTAGTCTTATACTGCTAAATTAGGGACGGTTAGTGTAGCTAGCCCTTGTGTAGCTTTGGCAGCTAGTCATCACCACCCATCGCCAACTCTTTGGCTACTCTTTTACCAACAAATAGTGGGATTTACTGTCGCATTATAATGCCCCACGACTGAAAGGACAAGCATGTTTGCTGTGACTGGGATTTGAACCCGCGATCCTCAGATTACGTGTGGAGCACCTTAACCACCTGGCCATGCCAAATCCTTTTCAGAATTGTTTTGAAGGAAGAATTGAAAGGTGAGCGACATTTACTATGAATATTAGACGGCAATAAAATAACTGGGACCACTTTCTTTAAATAAATAAAAAGCGATGCACATTTTTAGTCTGATTTTCTATCATATAAACTACTTCCTGACTTATATTTTACATCTATCTAATGATGTGTAGTCTAACGTACTGTATTTATTTTGGCATCAGTAACTAGGGTTATTAATTTTTTGTCCTATAGGAAAGGGTAAAATCTGTACCTCAAAGTACATTCTAGATTTACAGTTTACCATTTTACAAGACACCTTGAAAGTTTACTTTAGAATAGTTCCTGGCAAAGAATATCATGTCATACGTATCTGTTAACTTCTGCTGCAGACTTTGCCTTACGATAATCCACTCATAATAATCCTGTATAAATGAAAAATATATCGTTTGTTAGTTTGAGGTTAGCGGAATGCTTGCGAATTGGCGATACGTTTTAGCAAGCGTAACTGGGGCTTGAGACGTCTGCAGACGAACTATATTTTCTTTTATTTAAGAGAGAGAAACACAAACATTAACACTGAAAACAGAATGCAAGTCCAAAAGATTTAGTTTATGTTAAATAGTTGCCCAGCTGACTGACCAGCTATAGGTGCTATATGTCATACATTTCTGCCTATACAAAGTCATTCTAATATTGTGAATACAATGCTGCGTATGTTATTTACATTACACTGGCACTAAAACATTTCTCTCTTGTATATAGAGTATACTTATTATCAATATTTTCTTTCTATAAATACATATTTCATGTATTTTCTATCCTTAAATATATCATATGCTTTCCTTTTTAACAAATGTTTGTACTAGTTGACCACAGATATCCATTCTGTTATCGCAAGTAACACGTTTAATGTACAGGGTGGCCCGTAAGTCCCTACCTATCCATATGCTATTATGTTATATTCAATTACGCATGTATTATAAATTTGTTTCTTTTTTTTCAGAGAAATATGGCCGATGTAAGCCCATTTACACTTGAAGAGCGTATTGTGACAAGTACGCATATTATGCAGCGCGAATGAGAGACAGCACACAGATACACTGGATACAAAAGATATATGGATGGGTTGGGACTTACGGGCCACCTTGTATTTGACTACATATTTCTTGAAGTTGCGTATCTTCTACGTTCCCATATTTAACGTCTTCTTTATTCGTACCTATACATATATTTTCTGATCTTGCATATTTTTGCATTTATCTTCCACACTTCATTATTACACAGGTACCTCACTACCATGTTCTATCCATTAGCATTTCCAGATTTAATACACTTCTCCCTTTTCTTTCATGTAATTTGTAATATTATATAACTTTCTTGATCATAAGTTTAAAATATTTCCTATATTTTTCGATTTTATAATACTTCTCTACTTATCGTAGGTATATATTTTGACTTTTCTTTTGTGTCCTTTAATCTATCTCTCCTGTCTTCACATTTAATATCTCTACCTAATTCATCTTTTGTTTCAACGTGTTATTTCTTGAATTTGTCATGCTCGCACATGAACATAAATACATATTTATATATAAATCATCCGAGAATCACGCACCTTTGGTAAACATATTGAGATACTTCTGCCATTTAACAGACGTATGTCCTGTAAGAAGTATTGTAAGGTATTTCTTCCGCTTCTAATAGTTAACCGCTCCTTTTAATTCCTAACCATAATATTCTCACTGTGAAGGGTATGTTTAAGTCTTTCCTATTAGCTGTATGAAGGTATCTTCTCTGTCAACGGGAGTAAAAATCCCTTCTACGTTCTTACGTACCCCTTCTGACTCTTACTTTAAGGCATTCCCTTTTGTTGTTGTTTTTTTTTTATGTAACAGAGTACGTTACATTAAACCGATTTTGGATCTTCACCATGTTGCTACAGTCCAAGTTACCAAATCCGTAGCTTCCATTGCAAAAAAACAACCTCAGCCATAGGGTTCGTGTCAAAAGCACACACCTATCTCCCAAGCAGCTTTCCATAATCTGTCTGATGTAAAAATGCAATGGTTTTTCCAGCACTTATTCCAACAGTCCGATTGTAGATAAATCCATATAGGCTGCATTCGACGACTTTACACGAATGTTTACATATGAACAAACATGAACACTCATATCATTCTTCAGATGCCTAAAGTAAAAGATGGTTGAATGCACATGTCGTAGAATTTACGTACACGTGACTTATGTCGCTTTTCCAAACGGAGATCCTTCTTGATTACGTTGTGTATTGTTGTCTGATGTTACGTATTATTTTATTCTGGACGAATCTACGATTTATTATATTACGTATGTTAACGTACTACTATCTCAAATAACCAGAATTTTGAATTTCAACTTATTAGTTATTTAAATGTTAATATGTATTTAATTTATTTTATTTGCCAACAAGATTGATACTCCATTTTCATGAACAGAAATATAGTTTAATATACAAACATAAAAAATACAATTTACAATAACAGTTGTTACAAATGATTGTTTATATACAACCATTTTATAAACTTACATATCATGCCGAGTCTTATACCTAATCTAGAACTAAATATTTTATCCACAATCCAGGTTCTCGACGAGCAAATTAATATTGAGTTGCTATTGTTGCACCTCGCTTGAGCAAACGACGTCTTTCTTGATTAGCCTCCTACTGGTTAGAAGTTCTCTCCTTCCAAAAATATTCAATGTTCTCGTAGAAATAACAACGTCCGAAGTAATTCACTGAAGTTGAACGGTTTGTAATGTTCGAAATCTGTAACGTATCTGGTCAAATTCTGCAGTTTTTCGATTGATATAAATTAAATTACAGTTTTAGATTACTAGGCCAAAAGCACACTGACAGTGGCTGTCTAATAACATTGGCGTGTCACTTTTATACAAATCACGTGAGTCTGTAGAACCTTCGAAGTTCGATTGGCAACAATGATCTAGCGCGTTTTCTGAAACGAGTGTTGTTGCTTCTCATGTTCAAGAATTCCCTACAAGTTTCGAGAATAGGCGGGACTTGTGCAATACACAGTCAAGAATATATGCAACATGCAAAATAAAAACAAAAAATCATACAGAAATAAGTTTAGGCGCTACAACAAACTTATAACAGTAAATCTGTTACACTGAGCACATGACTTCTCGTGGAATATCACGTTTAAAAGAAAGCTGCTCTGTGTTTACCAGGAATGGGGTAAAACTTGTTGTAGGTCTCTTTCTGGATGGTTCTGGTGTTCTAAATCGATTCGTATTTGTTTTCTAAAGTCATTATATACAAAAGATACCTTCGTTTAGGATATTCTGAATATCCAAACTAAAATCTTTATGATCAAGGTGTAAATACTATGAATTAGTAAGAGTTGTTAACCATTAATCCCAAAAGCTAACACTTTTCTATGGTATAAGGCTATTTAATTGCTACTTATTATGTCGATCATTCTTCTTATATATGTCTGTGCCTTCCCGAAATACTTTTCGTTTGCAATTTTTTTCACGTTATATATATATATATATTTATTATATAGTTATATATGTTTTATTATATAGCGTACCGAGTCTAATATTATATAATTATTTTAATATCGATATTTCTTTAGTTGAATATATACTCTTCAAAACAAGAAACGCAAAAGGGATATTTTTGTTATTTTAAAGAGAAATATATGTAATAACGTTACAAGCTCAGAGTATGTGATGTTACACGTGTTAAGGCACTGATTTTCAGACCAAATGACAATAAAAGTTGTGCACTTTGAAAACGGAGGAAAACATCGGATTTTTGCCAAAACGCATGCGTGTCCAATAAATTTGTTTGAGAGATCTGCATGTTCTGCAAGTGCAACATGTGCAAAATCCCTATAAAAGTGACGGGTTCTCGGTTTCCATAGCGCAGTGTTAAGCCACCGACACGCAATACAGTTACGCCAAGACTGACTGAAGCACAACGCAACAACGCCATTGGTCGCTTGGAAGCAGGCGAATCTCGATCAGATGTTGCCAGACCTGTGAATGTCCACCCAAGCACCATCACAAGGCTATGGAATCGTCACCAACAACATGGATCAACTCGTGACCGTCCACGATCTGGCAGACCACGTGTGACCACGCCCGCACAAGATCGCAACATCCGGTTACGTCACCTTCGGGATAGGACCACCACTGCGACGTCTACTGTCTCAACCATACGAGGGCTGCGTTGGATTTCCGATCAGACCGTACGCAACCGTCTACGAGATGCAGGAATCCGGCCTCGACGTCCAGTCAGAGGCGTCATCCTCACCCAGCAACATCGTCAAGCACGGCTGCAGTGGACTCGGTCACATCGGGTATGGCCTCATCGACGATGGAGGCATGTTTGGTTCAGCGATGAATCACGTTTTATGCTTCGTAGGCAGGATGGAAGGACCCGTGTTTATCGTCGTCGAGGTGAACGTTTTGCAGCAAACTGTGTGCAGGATGTTGACAGATTTGGTGGTGGCAGCGTCATGATGTGGGCTGCCATCGTCTACAATGCCAAAACAGACCTTTTGCACATTCGAGGGAATCTTACGGCTCAACGATACGTCGACGAGATTCTTAGGCCCCATGTGCAACCCATCATGGTGAAAGTCAACGACGTTTTTCAACATGACAACGCCCGTTTGCGTTTCTTTTTTTGAAGAGTATATTTTAGACATCAATGTAACTTATAATGCTAAGCGTATGTTGCGAAAGTTCCTTCTGTTTTCTAACTATGTAGAAAGTTTCTCGAACGTAAGAATCAACAATGTACTGTACGTGCATGTGAAATACTATTGTTTGTCATTATTATTGTCAACTGAACTTTCAGGAATCTCGCCTTAAAGTTTATAAAACGATACAGTTAGTATACTATGAACTTCGGAAGTTAAAACTGTAAGAATCAACAATATACTGTGCGTGTGTGAAATACTAATGATTACCAGTATTGTTGGGCCAAGTGAATTTTCGAGAACTTCCCCTAAAGATTATTCGAACCTAAGTATTTGTACAAAAGACATTGTACGACTTCAGCGGGGAAAACGTTACGCGTGCCTGTGAAGCAGCTAGCTAGCCGTCAAGCGAAATGTTCAAGTGCATCAACATATTATTTCGCTCTCCGTGAAGCGTCAATAAAAGATTCAGTTTCAAATCAGATAGTAGACTGAGTATCGTTTGTAAAGCCCGGCATGGCCAGGTGGATTAAAGCGTTCGATTCGTAAATTGAGGGTCGCGGGTTCGAATCCTCATTACACCAAAAATGCTCGCCCTTTCAGTCGTGGGAGCATTATGATGTGATAGTCAATCCCATTGTTCGTTGGTAAAAGAGTAGCCTAAGAATTGGTGGTGGGTAGTGATGACTAGCTTCCTTCCCTCTATTCTTACACTGCTAAATTAAGGAACGGCTAGAGCAGATAGCCCTCGTGTAGCTTCGCGCCAAATTCGAAACAAACTAAACCATACACCGAAAAATACGGTAAGTGCACATATGGTATCTGTAATTAGCGACACTTACGTCAATTACACCTGCGAACACACACAAGTATGAAGTATAACTAGTAAAATACAACTATTAGATCCACCAGACTACAATCCGGTGCGCTCAGCAGATAGCCTAATGTGGTTTTGCTATATTAAAAACACTTTATATGTTTGAACGCAATGATCGAAATGTTATAGTCAGAAAAAAAATAAAAACATAAACTAGAAATTAGTTTAACTGTATACAACTCTTTTATGAATATGTCTTAGTTAAATTAGGGACGGCTAGAGCAGAGAGCCATCGGATTGCGAGTCGAGTGCCTTATCCACCTAGCCATGCCGGGCCTTTTCGGTGTATAAGACGCACCCCTGTTTTCAAGGCAATCTTCAGGGAAAAAAAATATTTTTCACAGTCATCATTTATTTATTTGTTCAACAACAGCATAACCTTTTTATTATTCTTTAGAATACTTCAAAAGTAGTGTCCATAATAAAATAAAATATGGATGTTTCATACATTTACATCAAAACGTCGTTCGTTTATTATGAAAATTTCCAAAATCTTCTTTTGCATCACTGAAAACAAGTTCTGAAAGTTCACTCTCACTTGTCTTCAAACAAAATCATCTTTGGTGTCATTCAGGCAATTGCTCACATCATATTTTTTTTTAAATACCTTTATTACAGTTTTCACACTTTAGAGAAGAAAAAAAAGGTTTGGTACTTTTAAACATTAAGGAAAAAAATGCTTACTCGCCATAGGGAGGCTTAAAATTTCTGCCCTGCGATGTATAGGATTATACACAGTAGGTAAAAAATTTGAGACCCCCCCCCCTTTTCTTTTCTTTTTTTTTGCGAAAAAGAAAGTGCGTCTTATACACCGAAAAATACGGTATATACAATCCTGGAACGCATACTTGTAGGTAATAGGTCTTTAGATCGGAGTATATTTTGTATTTTGAAAGGTGATTTAAATGTCAATTGTGGTTGAACTTAAGGATAAAACATTATTCTTATTCTTAAAATTTGCGATTTCAGTGTGAAACTTTTCTTAACTAAGAAAGGAACGATTAGATTTAATGAGTATTTATCAACAGTGTATGGTTTCTTTGTTTCCAGACATGCCGCTGTGCCAATGGTGGGTGCAATAATTACTATATATTTTAACTGCAAGTCCGTAAATTATCAGCGACAAATTTCAAAGGTATTATATGTATATATATATTTTTTTTTTGTTTTAATGAAGGCTCCAGTAGGTTATCCAAAACTTTAGACAGTCACCGTATATTCTTATTTGAAGTAAGAATTATAAAGCTACAAGAGATTACTCTGTATATTATAAACATCACACGTCATCGTACAAATAGCACAAATACAGCTTCATAATATTGTTAATATGCTGTGTCAGCATGAGATTAATACAAGCACAGCTTCACAAGATTGAAAATATGTCGTGTCAGCATGACAACAGTATAGACACAGCTTCACAGGAATGCACACATATTGTGTGAGAAAGGAAATATTACAAATACAATTTTACAAGATTGTGAATATGTCCTGTATACGTGAAAATAGTACAAACACGGCTTCACAGGATTTTAAGCATGGATATATTACAAATAAAGTATCACAGAATTGTAAACGTGTTACGTGAGCATGGAAATAGTATAAATACAACATCACAGGATAGTAATGATGTCGTGTCAGCCTAAGAATGTTGCGGTTATGGGTTGACATGAATTGTTAATATGTCGTGTCGACAAGGGGACGTAACGTTTACTACTTCATAGAAAGTTTTTTCTGACGCCAGATAGTAACTGTGAATATATATTAACATAGTTACAAGGAGAGAAGTGTTTGTTTTTTACTTTATCAGAAACAGTTCAAGAAAAATGACTTAATCACGACGTATAAAAGCATGTATATTCTTTTAGAAAGAAGTAATTACATTATATATTTTACAGAAAGTAGCAGCCCGTCTCTAAGAGTTCACATCACATGTGTATTCTATCACTACAAGTTTTAATGTTACAGAACAACTGGTTTTCAATTCAACAGATAAGCAATTAACGCAAAACCTTTTAAGTTCGAAATATTCGCGAGTTTGTTCCTATTTACATCACAGAACATTTAGGTATTTCATTTAAAAAAAAGAATTATTTACAACGATATTGTTTATAAATGAATTTTATACCATTTTCTAAAATTACAGGCTTGATATTTTTACTGAAAAATGTCCTAAGCTTGGAGAGATTATCTATAATTATTTTGCTTGTACTATGGCGTAATTTCCCACCTTTATAAATACCTCAACTGGATTTATCTTAAATAAATATAAATCTATAATTCAGACTATTGGGGTTTAAACCTTCTGTATTTCTACACACAATGTTTGTTCATTACAGTCAGTTTATTAATATAAGTTGTCATTGTATCATACAATATTGTTAGTTTATCTTATCTATATTTAAGAAGTTGTCATAAAACGTACAGCCAAATAAAATTGTCCTACCTGGCACTGAAATACTCAGATGGAAAGCAGCCTGTGGTTTCTCTAAATGAGATTCCTATCTACTCATAACGGCAAATCGATTAATCGGTGCGTAGCAAGACTTTCTTCGGACAGACTATTGGCGTGGTTCGCACGCGGTCATTCTGTAATAAGTTTTATTTTTATCTCATACAAAATAAAAGTCTTGTTCGATCGATATGCATAGGGTGTGTCCAGAACAGTGTGAAATTGTGCGTGTCCAAACCTCTTCCATTGCGCAGTCTATAACCTCACACGACGTGAAAGTCAAAACAGTGAGTGACGCATATTACTGAAAAAAAATGTAATTTTGTATTCAGTATAACGTACCAACTTAACATAATATATATTGAATGATAGTTTCTAGGACAACTACAGAGATATATAAATATCACATAATGGCATATTGGATATTATCACGAGATTCATTATCTACATCTTTAATACAACATACATAACATTTCTGCAAAAATATATGCAGAAAAATAAAGTTTGCAAAGAAACAACGATCATCTTACATCAGGAAAAGTGTATGTGATTGTTAAAGTTATGCTATATCAACTTAATGAAGTTGATATTAAACGCTGTATTTTAGCAAATTACAAGGACTTTTTTGAGGTAAACTTTGTATCTTTACTACCTTTTAAGTGTCCAACACTTAATTTTTCTCGTCTCGTAGCTGAACGGTTTATAAAATGCTCAAAACATTACGGCAGTTATAAGGCATATAACCTCACTCAACTTTCTCAATACGTTTACGTGGGAAGACTCAAATTTTCTTAATTACTATGCCAAGGTCTAAAGGTTTGTGTATATAATAACATTGATAATGCAGAAAGCAAATCTTTGAAATTTATTTTAGGTTTTATGTTGGAGTTATAAAAAACCGAATAGGGCATTATACATTTAATCCTGGTTATTCCACATAACAAAATCTTACCCTAAAACTTGCTAGTAGAAGATAGTGATCTGAAACCAATTTTATAATTTTTTCTCTAACTTTTCCAACTATTATCAAGCTCAAATGTAAAGGTTCTTGAAGTTTTGTATTATTTCGTACTACACGATATTTGAAGAATTAAAAGCTCATTTTAATTTCACTTGTATAAAAGATTGTCAAATATAAACGGTATTTTGTACAACGTAGATGTTATAAATATTTTATTTTTTATATGCGTTTAGCCTAAGCAGTTTTTAGTTGTTAGTATATAATATGGTAAAGAAATTAATTAATAATTTGTCTTAGATACTAAATTATGTATTTAAGTGACCACACAATTTGTTTTTGATGTGGAGACGTTATTATATCACAGTCAATCCAACTATTCGTTGGTAAAAGAGTAGCCCACAAGTTGGCGGTGGAATGTGATGACTAGCTGCCTTCCCTCTAGTCTTACACTGCTAAATTAGGAACGGCTGGAGCAGATAGCCCTCGCGTAGTTTTGCGCGAAATTCAAAAAACAAACTGAATTGGGAACGGCTAGCGCAGATGGCTCTCGTGTAGCTTTTCTCAAAACTCAAAAACAAAGTAGGCTTTCTCCATGTTTTATATTTTTATGGATCTGGGTGTAGTAGGAGAACCTTTTAATGTTTTATTGGTCTATGGAAGTAACCCCTTACTTGTGTAGCTTTGCGCGAAATTAAAAAACAAACAAACAAAAAAATACTAGAATAGCCTATATAAAGGACCAAGCTTGCCCTGCATGCCATATTCAAATAAGCCCCCGCAAACCCTAGATTCGGAACTGTTTTGGGCATTGATTTGTAACAAAGATGTCACGTTCCAATGTGAAATGACATGCCATGAGAAAATATTTATATATTTATACTCTAATTTTGAATATTTCATTTTGAATATCTTCAATGAAAACTTAGTTAAAATTTGGATTCATTGTGCGTTTAAAATACGATAGTATGCACAAAAATTTGTTTGTGTAACATGTTTAATATTTAAATGATTGATAAAATGCTTCGTGAATAAAATAAGAGAAATCTGTATAATATCATTCCAAGTGTAGTGCTCTTTTCTTTTTAATTTATTTTAATAGTATATATTAGTTAGTTATTATGAGTCAAGTAAGATCACTCATAGGATATATCCACAAGTACACTTATGGTCCGTTTTCAAATTTACTTGTCTCCTACAATCTTTTTTTTTTTTTAGGATCATTGACCATATTTTATGTTACAGTCGTCCTTAGTTTGCAGATTTACTTACCCTTGCTTCCAGGAGGGTTAAATTGGCTCTATGTAAAGAAAACTAATAACGTGGATAACAGAACACACTGATATCAGATCACCTACCAAATCTAGTGTAGTTAAACATATCCAAGGTGATTGTAAAGTTGTCACGTTCAGCTTGTTTACGATCGTAACTACGGTCATTGATGAAAGAACACTTCATGTAAAAGTCTTCTGATTCACAAACTAAGGCCTGAGATCAAAGTCGTTCAGATGTCAGATTTAGATATTCCAAGATGGGTGTAGCCATTATAAGTAATGTCACTGGAAAGCAAATTAATATCGATGTATTTGGGACACCAGGCTATCCAGAAAGACATATGCAGCAAGTTGTACCTCATCTATGGTAAGTAAAGGAACATTTTGTGATAAGTGTAAATCCACAACCACAAAGGACAGAGAGAAAACCACTTTATGCCCTAGACAACAGTATATGAGAAGAGACACTTCATTTGTATACAATTTACATTTATGACATATTAGTTTAACTGTAGCATATAATAAGTAGTTGGAGAATGAAATGATTATCCATGTTATACCACATAAATACAGATTGGTCAAGTTGCTGTTTGCAGCGCCTAAAAATTTCTGTGTGAATGGATTGTTAAAAGAAGCTCTTGACATCGTAAGCTAAAGGGATTATTAAATGCCGCAAAAAGAACGATATGTGCTTTGAACACAGAAGCTTGAAGATAGAGCTGTTTGTAATAGAAACTGTACTGCAGGGCCATTGTAAAGATATGTGGTCATCAAATCGAATACAACTAGACACTACAAAATGGATTATAATGACATAATGAATGTTCTAGATTATTTTAGTGTAATAAACCCAACATACAGTGCTATGCAAAAGTGTTAGGACAAAAGAATATTTTGTCATTTTTTCCATTTTATAGAACTAATTCTTCCGTACTATTACAAAATGTAAATTTGAACACTAAGGTAATACTTCAGTGATAACTTATTGCAGTTGCATATCATTCTTTAGAATTTCCATATACTTGTACCAAGGGCACATCATAAGGATTCACTTGAATGAACATACCGATAAAATGTAGATAATTGTCAGTAGAGCAGAGTTTGCATAAAAGCTTAACGTGATGTTGGTTGGACTCTTCGATAATTTGTTGTAGACTTGTAATGCTCCGTACACACTGTCAAGGACACCCTAGATCGTGAGACCAAAAAAGGTAAATTTGAAAATAGAAAAAGAAGAAGAAATCTAAATACAATAATATCGATGTTAAGTAGCTTTGTTTATGCAGAGTTTGGGACAGAAAGAAGACTGCCACTAACCTCAAACATGACATAATGGACCCAGTACTAAATGGAAGAAAACTGTCCATATCTACAAGATCAAGAAGAGTCAACGAGAATGAAATATTTGGTGGTGTAGCTGTTTTAAAAATTTTATCACGATTTCTAAACCTTGTCAAAAGACTGAAATTTTCAAAAAATTGATGATAGGAAAAGAATGTTATGAATGGATGAGTCCAAGTTTGAAATATATGGTTCGAATTGTAGGTTTATTTTCGGCGGAAGAAAGGTGACAGAATGTAAAGCACCTACCATAAACATTAGAAGATGACATGTAATGGTTTGGGAGTGTTTTTCTACAAAAGTGGCAGGAGATGTTTGGAAAATTGATGGAACAATGAACCAGCACAAGTACAATCAAATATTGTTCTGTTATAGTATATCTAGTGGCTTGAAAACTATTGGTAAAGGATTCTACTACCAAGAAGATACTGACCCCAAACACTCGATCAACACTATTTAGAGAAGAAAGAAGTTGCTGGATTCGTTCAAATGATGCAAGGGTCTTCACAGGGTCTCTATCTTAACCCCACTGAACAGATCTGGGATTTCATAGTTCAAAAACTTGACAAATCAAACTTTACTTCCAAAGAAACTTTATGGGAATGTATTAGATATATTGGAATTAAAATTACAAAGGACATTTTGATTTAATATATGTTGCAACACTGCCTGAAAGACTGTCTGCAGTTATAAAATATTAACTGTCTGCTGAACTCAAGCACTTTCACCGAATTCCTGTTGCACTAAATCATATTAAATGATGTCAATAAATAACCACTTCTACAAATATCGTTTATAATAAAAATATGCTGCGTGTAATCTGTGTAATTAATTTTAATTCTGTACAGAAGTAATGCTAATTTTTAATAATTTGAATATGATGCGTAAAATTCATACTATCTTTCCTATTGATGTAATCTGTTTAAGGATTTTGTAATTTACTTGTACAAATATAAGATGTTCTTCTAAAGATTAAAATTAAATTAAACAGGTCTATGACTTAAGTTGCTAAATTTACAACACACGATCAGTTTGGACAGTTTCATTTCCGATAACACTACCCAAAGCTAAAGGAATTCTAATCAATGGTGGAGTGACATGAAAAAGTAAAGTGTGGGCAACTGTAACTAGAACGTGAAATGGCTCACACGTTAGCAAATTTATATCTTGAAGGAGAAATCAGTGCATTAGAAACAAACCAGTGCAGATCTTTGTTAGGACAACTTCCAGTTACTGTACAAATTATATTGTCAGTCACTGAATATTAGTTTAATCTGGATAAGCTTGTGTTATTGTTCATACCAGTTCCTCTTCCAATTGACACAAAGCCACACCATGAAGACTAGAATTGAAATCCATACATGGAATAGGTACAAGGTTCATTTTACCAGTGGGGACTCATTTGACGACAGTGTTACCAAGCTCATTCCCTCAAATGTTGACAGAGTCAAGAATCCAACAAATTTGGATGAATAACAATGAGAAAGAAATGGGCCACTCATTTCTAGGTATCCAAACGAACAAGTATTAAGAAATTCTGGATCATTTATAGAACTGGGCAAGTAAATATTAATAGTGAAATCAATGTGCATTTTGCTTCTATACCATCTTTATAATCCATGAGAACTAAGGTTCATATAACATAAAAAACAAATAAAATCTATAGAAGATATCATGTGAACAGCAACAATGTTACAGCTAACAATGATAGAGCTAGAGCCATTCTTACAGATGAATGGACGATATTGGAAAATATATCAGGGTTTTGGAAATGGTACTTACAGTTGCAAAAACACTATGATTAATTACTGCATTAATTCAGTCTTTAACATATGTCAGGTTAATAATGGTTAGATGAAGCTCTAAGAAAATAGTAAGGAAGGGTCATTTGTCCACCTTCAACTTTCACCATGTCACACACTCTTGTTTGGCATCAATTATCCAGTCTTCACTGGAAGGTTGTAAAAATAATCACTATCTCACGTATCATTATAAACATTCCAATAAAAAAAGGAGGAAAAATATGAACAAATTGAAAAACCACTGAAAATAATAGATTGACTTGGAGGATGGAGATGGGAATACTCTACAGTACTGCATACAAAAATATTGTGATCTGAGAAAACATGCTCCAGAGATCATCCTCTCCATCAATATACCATAACCATAGAATAGGTTATGTTTAGTTAACTCTCTCGTGAACTATCATACTACCTGTCTCTTCTAATTAAAGAATTCATCTGAATGGTAATATAATCATCAGTTTCTAGGTATATCTAATATAAAGAGAGGCACACAAAAACAGGAATAAAGGATTATATTATTGTTCGAAAATTTTGACAGTTCTGTTGTGTTTGTGTTATGGAAATCCAGGTGGTGAGAATTTGTGGCTTCCCCTAAAGACAAATTTCTTTCTTCTTCAATGGTATATCTCTTGATCTCCAATAATCGTAACCAGGATGGAAGGAAAATATGTACATCATATAGATAACGTTTCAATGAGTAAGTGTAAGAACAAACAATGGTTTTGCACTTTGGAACTTGTACAATATATATTTCTATATTTAAGTTTTAATTTCAAAAGAAAACATTTAAATAAATTATTGATCTTTACTTCACTGTCACGTAATGCATGTTATTTGAATTCCTCCTTTTAAATAGCGGCCCGGCATGATCAAGTGGTTAGGATGCTCGACTCGTAATAATGAAGGTCGCGGGTTCGAACTCGCATCGCACCAAAAATGCTTGCCGTTTCAGCCGTGGCGGCGTTATTATGTTACGGTCAATCCAACTTTTCATCGGTAAAAAAGTAGCCAAAGAATTGACAGTTTGTGGTAATGACTAGCTACCTTCCCTCTCGTCTTACACTGCAAAATTGAGGACAGCTAGCACTTATGTAGTTTTGCGCAAAATTAAAAAAACAAACATCCTTTTAAATGCTATAACTTCAATAATATTGCTTTTGTATCATTTTGTCTAATAAAAATACAAATGATGTACAATGAAAAGTAAGAATATAAAATCTGAATCACACAACTTCTTAATTTGTTGAAATACCAGTAAATCTCTTAAGCTCACCATAAGTATATCATTTACTACAAGTTTTTAGCCCACTGTAATTCATGTCTTCATTAAACATATCATCACAGTAATCTCTTATTTGTTGTCAGGGGTCATTCAAGTAGGTTTTATTGTCTTTTTGAATAAATGCCATCTACTTTTATCATCGTTGGTGCTTTGATTAGTTTCATTACATTCTGGGGGATGGTAAATTTATAAGAGGGATTGATCTGTGGAGTATTGAGTCTCAGCCTTTCTTCCTTCAATACTGAAGATTATACCAATTTTTATGTTCAAAGTCATTTACTGATATTGACCTGTCTAGTAGTGAACACTTTTCTATCAATTTCAAAAATAGTAGCTGCAATCAATACATATTGATTCATGTGCTATTGAAGAAGCTGAAAAATCCAACTGAACCTCCTTCTCAACTCTCTTGCAGCTTGATTCTAACATCTGTTATTAGCTGAGTGGAAGCAGAAACAGATTATAATGTCCAGATGACTAGTCTTCTTTCCCCACTATCTTGAAGCTTGACCCTACCTTTATCAACCTAATATATGTTAATAACTGTCACATGGCCCTTCTTCTCTGTCCTTGAAGCTTGACCCTAGCATCATTATTCTAACACCTCTTAAATACTGAATAGAAGTGACTAACCATGTTGTACTGAGTGTCATACTTACTATTTGAAAAATCTCAATACATTGTCTGTGCATGCTCATTTGTGTTTCACAGTGAGAGCTTGAAAAAATCAACTGGACTTCTTTAATACTTTTTATGAAACTTGATCCTGCTATTGTTAACCTAAATTTGTTAATGAATGGTGGAAATAATGATGAGCCATATTTTCCTAGTTGTTGTGCTTATACAAAATATTGATGCATTTTCAATGTTCATCAAGACACTACTTTAGTGAACAGTTTCAAAAAAGCTCGAAATTTTAAATCACTTAAATTCATCCGCATGCTTTTCTAGGTGTTTTTTTTTCCTGTATACTTGCACCACACCTGTCAAATTTCGTGAATATTTAGTAAACTACAGTTCTAGCATATATGGCCACAGAGTTTTCAGTATATGTGTACTGGATCAACACACGTGCATAGAATTAAATAAAGATGAGTTGAAATAAAGATAATTACACACAGACCAAATAGCTACTAAAGCAAGGTGTTTCTGAGTGACAAAATCACTTAAAATGAAAACATCAGATTGGTGTTGGGATTCAGTGATGTAAACCTAAAAACTATAACATTACTGAACTAGTATATACGTTTTTTTCCAAATGGAAACTTACTTAACAGCTGAAACACATTTACTGTAAAGTTAAACAAAAATATACTATTGAAAGATGTAAGGAGATCAATGTCTTGGAGAGTTCAGTCTTAATGGGGTTGCTTCTGTAAGTATATTCCAAATAGCTTTTGCCTCATTTGCAAGAGATGTTAACTGTCCTATGGTCCTGATGTTTCAACCAGCAAATTCCCAGGTTTTAATCTCTCTTCTACTTTAGAGAGCCAGTAAGCTCCACTAATACCTTTGAAAATGAAAAAACAGCTCATAAAGTGGATTTTCTGATATGGTATGCAAAATCAGAAGTTGAAATATAGAATCTGTAGATGATAGAGACTGTTTAAAGTCACAGATAATGAGGTTTTCTTGTTATTTGTGTTTGTTTGTCGATCATTTCTGAGAAAAAGATAAAATTTTCAATGTTCACTGGCCCAACTCACCATAAAGTCTCGTAATTGGGACTATTATACTGTGAGAAAGTTAAAACATCATAATAATAATTATTACTACAGATTTGTAGCTACTATAACCAAACAGCAGTGGCAGTCTATATAACCTATTGAAAATATCTGATATTAGCATTTAGTTAAAAACAGAACTGATTAACTCTGAGAGAGCCACCTTCATGCCTCCTATATACAAACATTCAATGAGTGTATTACATTGTTGAAGGCACTGCTTAACTGTCAGGATCAACCCCTTTTTTTCTTCACAGTCACCATACATGATCAAGATGGTGTGGTGTCAATGCCTGAATCCCAGTGATGTTAAGTTGTAAAAGCAGAATCTTCCTGAGAGGTCTCTTTGTCAAGATAAAAATTCCGAGTCAGGGGTTCACGTATGATTTCTTAGTATCATGAATATATATCTCTGTAATACTTTCAGTGTTGAATAGAAAAAAAAGGTTCATTCAGCTTATGAAGATTGGCATTGAGAAATGAAAGGTTCCAGACTCAGAATGATTAATTCTCTAAAATATTTTATACAAATTATTCTCAATTGTAAAATGTGTCTAAATACTCTAACAATCAAGGCAACTAACAATGTTTTATATTATCTTCTAACAAAAGCTCTCAGTTTGCTCTTAAGGTACTTCTTATCAAGAGATTCACCACTGGAGCAATCAATCAACTATCTACAAATTAGAAAACATGTTGAAAATCAAAATATTATGTATATATCAAATAAATAAACCAAACTTTCCAACACTTAATGGAAAAATTGCTACTTTTTCATAACTATAAAAAAACTTAAAAGTCTTAATTGAAATAAGAGAGCATACACTTTTACAATAATTTATAGCATCTACTTTTCAATTTTTACTTAAGTCTTTCAGGTGGTATTAAAATGCACTTGGTCTTACAATGACAGTAACAAATTTAGCACATTCATTTGTTCTTCAAGTTACTTCATGTCTCTCCGAGCTGGTCAAGGCTAAAATTAGATTCAAATTCTTAAAAATCTTGCATTCTATTAGACTGCAGACTGCCATTATTGTTTTTTTAAACAAATACCAGGAGGCAATTGTTCCAAGACTGTGCATGTGATGCATGGTATAAAAGAATAGTAACAAATATGTGCATGCAAAAAAATCAAGTTAAACTATAACAGTTTTTAATATTTTTCAAATCCAAAAGAAATAGTATATACATTCATTACCATGCAAAAGTGTTAGAACAAAGTAAAAAAAAAAAGGCTATTTTCATGTGTGATTTGTTATGAGTACTTGAACACTCACAGAACAAACATATCTGAAGCTTTATACTGTCAATTTTAGTAAACACTGTTAAGAAAAACAAATGATGACTGTTTAATTAAATAATAACAATATATATGTGTTACAAGGTTGTTTATTTCTATTATTAATGTCTTTTATTCACTAATATGCACTACAAAATTAAACAATAAATCCTTCTTTGCCTAATCTTTATTGTTTTCATAAAAAGCAATAGTCAGATGAATCTCTAATCTTTCCTTTTATTACTGAAGATATGTAAATATTTTTTATCATCTTTATTGATTTAAAAACAATTTTGAACAATTCATGAAATATCTATAGAGAGTAGAGTAAAAACAGTAGTATTTCATTCAATGTTGTACACCAATAACATCTTTCACTTGATTTTTTAAGATATAGTATGTATGAATAGTTGTAATAATATCTTCCTATGTGAAGTTTACCATAGCACAATATGTTCACTAACTGGTACCTTAACTATGAAAGATAGAAACCACTTTGTTCAAGAAAAAAATTGATATTTGAATTCATTTTTCTTTTAAATCTCAAGCATCTATGAATTGCTGTATGTGTTGTTTGACAGTTTTAACAGTCCAGGACGAGCTTAATTGTTTGCTTGATTGGCAGAATACCTTATAGTAGTTTAAACAAATAAAACTCTAAAATAAGCTAGCATACTCCACATCCAGAAATGTTAAGTTTTTATACCTTTATATATTTTTTTGTTTCACTTTGAAAACTATGTACTAGTACAATATACTAACACACACATTTCAGTTGTTTTCTTCTCGTTGAATATAAACATAGAATCTCCTTAATGAAAATAACAAATGTGGTTTACCAATTTGTTTGTCCTTGTACTAAAATCATCACAAAATGTGTGCAGACATAAGCAAGAAAGCATGGAGATATAAAAATGTCTACAATAGATCAAGTACTCTAGAACATGCTTGTTCATCCAAACTTTTCAAAAATATTCAATAAGGACAATGTCTAATGAAGATTATGTAGAGAAATGTATTTTGGTCAGTGATTAGCAGAGGTTGTACCTTAAGTTAGCTCAATCTATAAACTGCTGCTTGTAATACATGAAAAATATTGATCTAATTATGGTAAAATACAATTTGGTTTGTGTACAAATAACTGTTGTTGTTTTATTCAATCACTGATGCTGTTTGTTTTCCTCTACTGTCTATGTTTAACATTACTGTCTACAAAACATTTATGGAGAATAATAATTAATAAGTGTCTATAAAAAATTAGTGTTGACGAGTATCACAAAACCTTAACATAATAAAAAGAATGTCAGGCAAATTGTGATGGTACTATTTACTTTAGTCACTTTACCCACAAAATAATAAGATATTTTACATGTATATCTTCATAACTAGGTACACAATCTGTACATTACCAGACTACAAAGTATATCATGCACTCATTTAGCTTCCACTTATTACCATATCAAACTTCTATCTATAGCCTTAAATAAGAATTGTTTATTCATGTTCAGATCCACATCTATTATTAATGACTATGTTCTTTATCCAAGTAAAAGCTCAGTCCACAGTATCCACAAGAATGGTTTCCTGGTTGATCCTGAGAGCAAGAAAATATAAACAGTCAAAAAAATGTTTCAAAAGTATGTATGAATAAAGACAAACACAAACACACATTGTAAATCATACACCATTGAGTAAAACATTGTAAATAATGTTTATCATGTATATTAAGCTGCAATTAAACAATCTAACTTGCTCAACAACTGTTTCTTTTTCACCACAAACTAAATTGTAAATTTTTCATTGCTAAATTATCATTATAATTTAATTTATAACTGAGAATGTTTCAAAAGGTCTTGATACATATGATACAAAAAGTGTTGATATCACCTTTGTAGTTATCATCACTCAGGCAACAACTTCACATAATCAGTTAACTAGCAATATTTGTTCCTGTGAAACTTAAGGAATTTCATGCATCTGGAACTTACTCACTTTTGATAACATAAAATATCACATTATTATCTAGCTTTGTACGTAACTACAGAATCTGAAGGTATAAGCATCTGTGAATACATGTATAATCTGTATTGTGGTAACTATTCTTTGTTTGGCTGATACCTCTGAGCATAAGTACAAAACTTAAACTGTGTGTGTGTGTAGAAAGAGAATGATGTGTTTTGTTTTACAACAAGGACTTACAGAAGAAAGCCAAATGTAGTAATTAAATATATAAATTTACAGGGAGAACTTTTTTTTTTCCTGATCCTTAGTCACTTGTTGACAAACAGGCTTACCCAATTTCACAGAATATATATTGTGAAAAGGGAATGTAGATACCTGCCTGTATTGAAGCAGCAATTATTTTCCTTGTACAAATAAAATAAAATAAAATATTTTTAATCTTCATTAAGATCAAATATGTTTAAAGTAGCTCACATCTGGTTTAAACAAATACAGTTACGACAGAAATTGTTCTTACCCCTGCGTCATGAGTAGTTTTTTCCTTATAACTTAAAAAGTATCATGATTAAGATAATGAAAGTATAGTATACTATAAATATTAAAGAGAAAAATAATACAAATGGTAGTGATTACTATCCTATTATGTTGAGAAAGAATGACTACTGTAAATGCATACTGGCTCATGTACTATCTAGGAAAATTGAGAAAGCCAACTAGTCTTACTTCTCCACTGTTTTGAAGCATGGTACTACCATCATTAACCTAACATCTGATAGTGATAGAGCTGAAGCAGTAACTGATAATGATATCAAGGCAACTGACCTTACATTCCCATATTTCTTGAAGTTTGATCCCACAGTTATAAACATAACACTGAGCCATTAACAAGTTTTTGTACTTATTATTTTCAAAATCTCAATATATCTTCCATGCATTCTAACTCGTATGCCACAAAGAAAGCTGAGAAAACCAACTGACCTTTCCCCCACTCATATGTAAAGCTTGATTCTGCTATTGTTAACTGAACATCTGTTCATTACTAAGTGGACAAAATAAGTTATATGCAAAACCTTAAAATGTTTTTCATGGAATCCTTCTCCTCAATAGGTTGCAAGCACAAATCCCTGAAAGCTGTTTTAAATCCTCAATATTTGAAATAATCAGTTGCATGTAGTTCCACTAAGCAAAAATTGCACCTTGATTCCTAAGGCCTTTATGGCAGCTAAAACTAACTTACTGAATCTTCTAAATTGGTTTTTATTCCACACATGAAGCAGTGTGAAGTCAAATGTACAAGCTCAATGTAAAATGTTCAAGAACAATGAATACCTTCAAGGCCTTTTTTTCCTTCTCGTGTGTTTCTGGTCTATGTTACTGCCCGAAAATCTAAATTTAAGATGCTGGTCACTATACATCATTAAAGGCCTCAGCTCTGCAGAGAGGCTTCCTTACTTCCATCCAAAAGTCATTTGTATAAAAAGTCCTATGAACCTCCAGTAAACACATTCAACATTTGCAACTGTCTTTGCAGTATGCTGCAAAGTTCCAATTACTCCCAAGGTTTCCAGTCCAAAAACATACATTTTGCTTTAGTAGAGTATTCTTTTGGTAAACATATTGTTAACTATCCCTAACATTTGCCACTGTATCTGTAAAACTTTTATTGTAATAGGCCTATTACTGGCTAACATTGTTGAAGCTGATGATTAACCCATCCTTCTACAACTGTTTACCATCTCTTATTGTGATATCTTTTTTTTAGTCATAATACTCCTGACTAGAAGTGTTGGACCTTTCTATTGAACATTTACAGAAACATTTTTACATACTGTGTTCTATGTTAGGTTCAAAATCTGGTGCCCTTGTATTCTCTGCTGAACTGTACATAGCATAAACAAAAAAAAAAACTGAGCAATACATTAACTGCATTATTTATATCTACTTACTTCTTTGAAGACTGAAAATAACTTAAAAGTCTTTTTAAACCCTATTATCTTGGATAATCAGAAATTGCTTGCCCTATTTCTCTACCAATCTTTATTCACTCAATTTACCTGTATTCCTGGCCATGATGATATCTAAGGGAGTGAGCTAGTTGACATGCAGCCAAGTCAGCCTCTCCTTGCCACAATGAACTTTTCTGTATCTCATTTATGAATTTTAAACCTATGTTTAGAACAAGGTTTCATGCCAATTGACAATTGACTTGGGGTAAACAACTGCTAAATATATCATTGGCCTTTTCACTCCTACTTAACTTTTAACCTTTTACTTAGAAGAGAAAGAAAAGGTTAAGACACTATAGTTTTTCATTTTACACACTCATTTCACTCCCTATTTTAATGTAAAATTATATAGACAGCAACAACTGGTTTTTACTAAAATACTCTGACACAATAACTGTCATATTTAATTATCACATCCTGTACTTTACGTTTGAATTTTGTTCTGTTAATGTTTTCTTATTTCTGATAAGCTTGATGGTATTTTGTAAAATATATGTGTGTGCGTGTAACTCCAAAAACCAGGGCACATTATATGATGACCCACCTTATGATTTGTGCTTCAATGCTAGATGTTTGTATATGGTGTTTGGTATCTTCTATCATGAATTTACATTTAATTGTATTTCATATAAAAGTTGGGTATGCTGCATAACATTTGTGCTGTCCTTCCTTATGAAAAATTCTCTTCTTTAATTTTTACTTTTCTAAATAATTACTATTAATGAACATTGTGTGGTGCTGTATTAATTTATGCACATGCTAATCTCATTTACATACCTACATATATCATTACTATTTTATTTTCTGAAACATGTGGGCACTAGTTATCTATCATGTTTCACATATTCAGCCTGGCTAGCTGTTTATTTTTTTTTTATTCTGTCTTCAAATGTCATTAAATGTGATAGTAAGCAATGCCTCACCTGTTCTTTTCATAGTTCTTTTTATCCAATTACTGATAACTATTCCTCATGCAAATTAAAAAATGTAATTTTATTTATTAACAAGTATATATGTCACGTGTAATATATATGGGACAAATTTCGAATTCTCTACATGTTTGCATGTATCTCCATAGATCTCAAAGTAAAAATAAGGTGGTAAATATGGTTGAATTAGAACATCTCAAAATTCATCCTTTTATTTTAATAGTAATTGCAATTTTAGAAATCATTAATAGAGATATAAATAGATCAGAAAAAAAATTACATTCTTAAATATAAAATTTTATATCCTTATGGTCTGAACTGATATTATAATGGATAGCTTTATGTAATAGTAATTGTGTTAGGTTGTTCTTTTAATTTAAATAGTAATTAGCAAGAAATGTAAAAAAAGGAAATTAGAGAAAAAGGTAAAAAGTAAAATTAAACGAGTTGATTTGATCAATTTCTTACATTCTTACTAACATTCATGGTTATTTCTATATGACTGTATATATATATATATAAACACACACGCACACACATATAAAAACACTTTACTTGAAACTCAACTGTCTCTAAATAATCGTGTTAAACACAATTTCCAAAATTATAAAATTTAGGTTTAAGGCAAATAATTTAAATGATAACCAAAGAATTGCCAATAAAAAAAATTGTGATATATAATACTTAATACTAAACAAACAATTATTAATGATTTATAAATTTCTAAAATTTTGCATGTTTCTGCATGCAACACAAAATATTTTTCCTTTAAAATATTTAAAACCAATTAGCAGTTGTTGTTTAAGGCCCATAAAGTAGGTAAATAAATACAAAGAATTATATAAGGACTTTTCTCTGTTAAAATACTTTTATTGTAAGTTTTCTGCCTTCTTACTGAGAGAAAAGTCCATTTATAGTTTGACAAACCTGTTATCAGTTTTAAATATGAAATTCCAACAGGACCACTTATACTTAATTATACAGACCTTGTAAATAATTTAGTTATTGCTATTATGAAGAATTTCCCATGTAAGGATGACTCAAATTCTTTAACAATTTTTTTTTCATAAGCATATTATTATTGAAATTTGAATATAACTAAAGACAATACTTCAATAAAACCCAAAGAAAAAGGCATTAAATACAGAATAGTTACCAAATGTACGAAACTAGATATTCTAAATTCCATAAAGGAAGAGTAGATAATTATATTTCAAAACTTAATTCTACATATTATCCTCCAACTAGTTTTTAGAGTAGAAATATGTTATTCAATAGAACTTCAAAAACATTAGCTTTCATTAACTTAACAAAATAGTAATATACTACTTATTAATAAAACCAATTGTAATTTCAGCTTTATCTGTAAACATCATTCTGCCCAAATTATAACTAATGAGCTAGATACTACAGACTTTTAAATTGTAGAATAAATCTAAATATATCATTAAAAAACTTGAAAGCTATAAAAAGTTGATATTTAAACAAATCCATATACAGAATTACTATATTTATATTCAATACCAAATTATATAAACCTCCCTTCCCCCCCCCCCCCCTAACTTGGTGAACACTATACTGGAACAACCAACAGTTTTATTAAGAAAATTAGTAAGTCAGTTATTTGTTAAATTAAAACAAAATACAAGTAATAACATGATTTTTTGATAATTCAATATAATGAATGTGTCTTAAAAACTTTAGAAAATTTAAATAAAATGCTATTAACAGAAATTCATACATATGATTTTACTATGCTTATGTCTATACTACTTAATGATTTGGTAATAGTAATAAATTTGTTAATATATGAACTTATAGATCCACTCATAAAAATATAAAAAACAAATGTTTTAATTTTCCTATACTGAAAATTTATTTCTCACAGGTGCAAGAGAAACAAAGAAGCATCCTTTGAAAACATCTGCAGTACACTCCTGAAGAGTAGATCCTTGTAGTAAAAGATCATACATGAAAGACCACATCCAAGTGGAAGAGAATTATGATGTGATAAGGATCAGAACCATGCAATATTTACTGTACTCAATCCCATAAAACATAAAAGTGAGTAGTATGATGAAAACAATGGGCCTCTAGATGTAGAATAGGAAGGGTACAATATATTGTACACGACAAGAATCATGGTAATCTGCAAGTATCTCCATCATGATCCACAACATGGACAGAGTAGTAAAAATGTTAATAAGTGAGGGAATGAAGATCTACAATACATGTGCAAGGACTTGTGCTAATTTTTTCAGGTCTAAATCCAAAACCCAACTACTGAGAACCAACATCCACAAGAAGGTAGGATCAAGGAGGTGAACTGCAGTTTAAATGGCTCACTCCAATGTTACATAGTGGAGGATATCTCATAATCCACACCAGTATAACTAACACCACCACTTTACTCTCAACTGAGAGGTCTTATAATTACACACAAATACACTTCATTAATGTTCCACAGTCCACCACTTCATTCAGGGAGAAAGCATGGTGGAAAGTCCACAGGATTGTTTGTTTTTGAATTTTGCACAAAGCTACTTGAGGGCTATCTATGCTAGCCGTCCCTAATTTAGCAGTGTAAGACTACAGGGAAGGCAGCTAGTCTTCACCACCCACCACCAATTCTCGGGCTACTCTTTTACCAACGAATAGTGGGATTGACCATCACATACAACACCTGAGACAGTGCACTCGGTGACAACAAAACCATAACAATTTATTCAGTGTAAGACATGGGCAGGAATGAGCAGCTATTCCCACTCTACTTTACCCATCTAGTCCATGACTAAATACAGTCTTGGAGGGGCAAACTAATGAAGCAAACATAACATAAGGATAAACCTACAGGAAATCTTGTAGAACAACTCATCTCAGCAATGTGCAGAAAAAGAGAAACAATACAGAAAAGGAGAAAGAAGCAGTACACATAAAATCACTGGGGATATGGTCAGCTGTCAACACATATAGAGAAACAGGAAAGGATGAAAATTAAGACAAACCCAAAGTGAAAGCTCAGATAACAGGAAACTGTACTGAATGCATGGTCCTGATGGAAACGTGTTTAAAAACATCGATCCAGAAAGAGACTAGAATGTGAGGTATGTAACAAGAAAAACATATCCGACATATACAACTACCAGAGCTGACTGTGTAAGAAGTACATGAGTATGTTAAGACCACTGCCATTTGGAAGGAGCCAATCAAAGGTAGATATCCAGTAAATGGTGTTCTTCAAATCCTCCAAAATGTGGAAGTCTGGTAAAGCACAGATTGCTCCACAAGACATATGGAACTGGATACATGTTCAAAAGTAAAAACATAAAATTGGTACCAAATTACATGATTAAAAAACCCAAGATAAAAACCTTTACCATGGGCATTTGCAGCCATGCAAAAACAGCCTAGCTATATGTTAAAGACTACACATTAAAATGGGAAAAGTTAAAAACTGATTGATAATATCTCAGAAAGAAACTAAAGATCAACCAAAATAAAATTAAATATATTATTACAGAAGCCCCAAATGACACTAAACATACAAGAATAATCCCAAAAATAGACTGGTGGAGAAAAAACTGTTTGTATGTCTCTATTAGCAGTAGATGGTAAACAAAACAGCAGTGTTCCACCCTATGTGATTCCAAAAGTGAAGGAGCTCTGTGTAAAGGGATGTAAATGAGAATGGCAAACACCCCAATATGGAAGGATATCCCACAAAAATCCCTAAATATAAGTGGAATGCTGAAGAAACTATGTAGAAGATAAAATTGATAGGATTATCCCAGATACAAATGAGAAAAAAATCAAGAAGTAAAATACTTAAATTAAAGCCTGTATGAGATGAAATGTGCAAGCACACACTCTCAAAAGACAGACAAAAAAGATCATTGTGAAACAATGTCAAAAGAAGGAAATATAGTGTGAAGCATATCTAAAAAACTAAAACTGAAACAGTCTCGTCAAATTCTGCAGTAAAGGCGTGGAATGTAATCCACAATAAATCTTGGATTGTAGGAAAATAAGTTCAGCCATTATAGAAGAAATGCAAATAACTTGGCAGCAGATAGGGTGGATTCCAGCCTCCAGAGGGGCTTCAGAAACAAAATAAATGGTAAGAAGTACAAGTTAAACAGAATGAATGTAAGAAATATAAACTATGAAGAAAGATAAAAATGAAACAGTCAATAAATTGTATATGGAAATCTAGGCGTGTAATGTTGTGTTGAAGAAAAGATATTTAATCTAATTATTAATTAACCAGTAAACAAGAACATGAGTGAAGAAAAATAAAAATTTATTAAACCTCATTGAACAAGATATTTAACACAATTATAAATTACCCCAGAAGGAGAATAGCAGGTAAACTGAAATTAATAAACATTTGTTAAGCCTAATCAACTAGTACAGCATAAAGAATATCAGTTAACACTAAAATAAAATATTAAACTAACAATAAATATGTGCAATATTGGAAGAAGTTTGTATGAACCTTGGTTCAAGGGTTCCACACAAACCTAGTGAAGAGGAAGAAGGATAAAAGGTTAATAGGAACAAAAATGACATAAATGTGACTGTATAAAATTAAGTACGTGTAGTAATAACAACAAATATAGGAGATGCAATGTATAGAAGAAAAACAATATAGTTAAACTAATGATTGATATACTAGCAAGATGAATTACAAGTAATCCTAAAATAACAAATACCACGTTAAGCCAAAGCAAATGATAAGAATAAATATATAACTAAGACTAATTGCTAACCTGAACCAGAATATGAGTATTAACCAGTCTAACAAAGTTTATGTTATAGAATCCAAATAACTATAAATAATAATATTAAAAGTAAAATTATTCAAAAACCATAATGGTATAATGTCTTATTTCTCCAAAGTCAATGTACTGTATGTCAAAATGTGTGGGCCTCAACTTGATGCAAGGCCTGACAAAGATCATTAGATGATCAATCACTCGATGAACAAAAGTAAAAAACTCTTTCCATGAAGTACCAATACCTGAAGCCTGCGTAAATGTACTGCTAGAATGTATATCCTCTGAAGTGGTAACACGGGAGTCATGATACAAAATGAGTAACCAAACACAACTGTGTTGGCATGAACAAATAAAAAGTATTTGCAATGAAGTAATAAGTTCTATAACAGGGTAGAAATAGAAAATAATTCCACTTCTGAATAACTCAGAAAGTTACAAATAATACTACTGTATAAAAAAAAGTCAACTTATTGAGAGAAATTAACACAAAGATACAGAAAAAAAATGAACACTTGAAGAGAGCACAAACTAAATGTTACAACACAAACACTGCCAAATGAAAAGTGACAGTTTGGTTTAATTGAATAGAAATAGGCACATACACATGTGTTACATTTTTATTGCTGGAGGGTTGTCACCTGATGATTTGCAAGAAAGACCCATTTGAATCAGTGGGAGCTTCAAGGGTAGTGGAATGCAAAAGAAATTTTGCACATACAGAGCAGCACTAAATGAAACTAACAATTTATGTGAACAGAAGTAATGTTTAATTTAGGAAGCTTAGTGCTTATAAGATTAAAAGCATTTTTAGTTTGTGCATACATAACAACTATATTTACTTTGATGAGTATATTTATTTACAAATAATAGGTATACCAATGGATAGTAATTATTCAACCTGGTTACCAATTTATACCTTCACTATAACGAAAATAAATCATTAATTTTCAAACTCAGAGTTATTTTTCTTAACATACAGACGTATTAAAAATTTGATTAGTATTAACCCAGAAATAAGTAATTACACAAATAACATATATCCTGCAGTACTAAAGACTGATAACACTGCTACATCAAATATTGAAGTACATTATTTAGATTTAAACAAGATAATTAATAATCATTCTAAAATTAATATTTATGACAAAAGAAATAAGTTTACATTTTACATTTTTGTATAATTTGAAGTACATTATTTAGATTTAAACAATAAGATAATTAATAACCATTCTAATATTAATATTTATGACAAAAGAAATGACTTTACATTTCACATTTTTGTATAATTTGAAGTACATTATTTAGATTTAAACAATGAGATGATTAACAATCATTCTAAAATTAATATTTATGACAAAAGAAATGACTTTACATTTCACATTTTTGTATAATTTGTAATAATGTACAATTTTTAATATTTAATATTAATATATCAGTCTATAAAGTGATTTGATTTTTAAAGGGTTCAAGAACAAAACTTTAACCATATTATGATAGGTAATGGGTTAAAAGCCATGTCATCACATTTGTTGACTTGCATTCAAAATTTCATTGAAATATTATTTTATGAATTTATGTCAATAACTTTAGTATTCAATTACAGACTATAATTAACATTCTAGTATTATATACAATAGTTAAATTTTTAATTTAAAAGTATATATTAGAAGGACACACTCAATTAATTCCAGATTTTTTATGCCACTTGGTATGTTGAATGGAGCATTGGCTCAAATTATATGTTTACGATGTCAAAATACAAAATCTATATTTCTGTATGACTTTGGAACTCAAATAATTGACATTTAACAGCTAGAATATAGAGTAATAGCCTCCTATCTTTTCTATATGCTGAAACATTACTCATGTTCTAAAACATACACAATGGCCACTCTCACTTCTTCCCATTTTTGGAAACACTCCCTTACACACACGTACTTTTACTTATGTTATGTGAATAACTAACTGAAAGCTCAAAATGTCCATCTAGTGGCTTTTTCAGCCATTTTAAAATGTAATGACACCAACTCATTCTTTCCATCCAAGATTTTAAGCTGGTAAGATTTGTTTTCAGCTCAAGATTTCAGACCTAAATACAGTTTAGTTAGTACGTTTGACAAATTATAGTGGAATTTTATGGTACTGATGTAACAATTTATGATTTTTGGTTATTTTAAATGTATATATAAAACCTAAAAGTTATTTCATTTCACAACCTACATGTGTGAAATTTGATAGGACTAGCAATCTATGACAAGTAGCAAACAAGCACAAAGTTTGTAACTAAAAGAGATAATATTTTGCTATACTTTTATTTACTGTTCTGTGTTTTAAGAAAAATAACTTCAAGGGTTTATTTGTAAATAGTAATAATGTATTATAAATAAAATGTGACTGTACTTTTCACATAAACACAGCCAAAGCAGATCACTTTGTAAAGTTTTATATTCTTAGATATGGTAACAAGAATGCACATATGCCTTTTCAATGTACTGTTAACCATGTATAACTGGAAGGTCAGTACAATAAAAATAATGAATGTATAAAGTTCAAAGATTTAAGCTATTTATACAAATATGTTTTTTGTGTCAATCTATAGTCATTCTTGAACAAAAAAACAAGCACAGTTCATATTTCCAAGTTTTTTTATGGTGACTATGTGAATGGTCAACTTGGTAGACCCCATGTAGTTAGGGTGGAGAAAATAACAGACAGAATATAAAGTTTTATTGGAAACAAATGTTTGAAATGTATTTAAAGATGAAGAATAATTTTTTATTCATAATATGAAAAATCCCTTCTCATTCAAACTAGTAATGAAATGGACTCAATATTGTCACAAACAAATCTTTCGTAAAAATGAATTCACCAACAGAAACTACTTTGTGTACAAAACACTTCAAACATCTGCTAAAAGTCTACCAAGTTTTGTGAACATACACGTAGCACATCAAAAGTTATAGTATAAATACTTCACTCATGTACATTATACTTGGCCAGGAGAAAAAGGGTTAAAATATAAATGGAAAACATAAATACAACTGTAATGTTTAGCAAACTGATACATACAAGGGAAGAGACACTTGCCAAGAACCAAGTGCACCTCATGAAAACAATGAACCAATCTTCTTTTGTATTTCATGCAACAAATCTATACGTGGTGGAGGTTTCTTCAGTATCTAACTGAAAGTGTAAAGTCTCCTGTTTTTATTGTTTGTAAGCATGCCATTCAACTTCAAACACAGCTTTGACTTTGCACATGGGGATGGTTGACCTTAAACTTAGAAATGCTAGAATGTGAAACCTTCATCAAAAAATTCTTGGCATAGGATTAAATCACTATTTTCAAATTTGTATAAATATTTTTTTACATTTATTATAAAATAATTTAAATATTTAATTAAATGATAATATAACATTCTCAATAAAAAATCATTTCTAAAATTTATCATAGGGGAAGTAACGGTAATTATTGGGCATTGTATATCTTTCCTATATTAGACCTTCTACTGCATGGATCACTTCAGGGCTAATGAAAATTCACATAGTAGCATGGAAGAGGAGAATATGGGAGCTATGCTTATAATACTGGTCGAGCTTGGTACAGTAATACCTTCTCATCTTTGTATTTATATCAAAACATCATTTTGGGGTTGGAATACTTTTGTTTTGTTTCTTTCTTGTAAGCAATCACCTTCCTACATCTGGCTGCATCAGCAAAAGGAGGTAAAGATGTAGGGTGCTGTGGGCTAGAGCATCCACATATGCTTAAAGTTGTAATTTTTCTATACTGAAAATGCATATTTAATTGGTCCACTCACAAGATTAGCTATTCTCCCTCACTGCCACCCTCTGTATGCCAACTTTTTCTTTACTCAATTCCAAAGTCTTCCATTCCACCCCTCTTATTGTAATCAAGTGAATCTAACGTGTTTCATGTAAATCATCATGCATAACCTCTCCACCAATAGAAACATAGTAAACCCACATGAAGAATGTGACTCCCTCTATGTGCCTAAATCACAAAAGAGATAGATTAGAGTATCTGTTTCCACCCTCAACAAGTAAGAAGTTAGGTCACTCTGAATCAATATATTTACCAGCAAAATTACAATTTCATTAAAATTATAAGGCAAATTTTGACTTCTGTAAATTATGTAACACTAATAACAAAACTAAATTGTCATTTACATATCCATTTCTTGTAAAGCCTTCTTAGTGTGAATATTCAGTCTGGTTTTGTTATAAAGTTTATCTCTTGTTAAGTTTTTCAAATACATGAACAAAGAATATGACAGTTCATTTGCATTATATGGTTCATTAAGACTAACCAGGTTAATGTAGACTTTTGGATGGCCTAAAGGACCTCCTCCACCATCGCACCAAGTAACTCGAGAGTCCACAGGTTTAGGAGGAATTTCTTGAATTAGATTAATAGCAAATCTTGTATTAATCTACAAAAAAAAAAAAGAAAATATCTGTAACTGACAGTCTTTGAAAAAGGTCACAAGCCTATTACATGCAAGTTTAACAAAAGAAAAATATACATTTCTATGCATTTATATATGTGTTATTTCATATGTTAATGTAGCTTTAAAACATAAAACTTAAAGTTACATACAAGTAGGCTAAGGATTTCTCAAGTGATACTATACATCTATATATATTACATTCAGTATCTAAACCAAAACATTCTGTATCACTTTAAGTAGTTTCATGTTTCACTTCATTGTGATAGAGCTTGAACTTCTGGTAATCAATAATAAACCATAAGAAATTTTCATAAAATTTACTTGACATTTGAAAAGTACAAAATCAATATCTCTACACCTCTCAAAGACAATTCTGTTTTAAAGTTATTTATTATCAAATCTGACAAGTGTATGTAATCAGTGACACTGTACCACATGAAAAAAATGATGTTTATATGTTTGTTTCACATTACATGCAAGTATTAAATGCAAGCATCACTTCAATACAATCACATTTATTAATTAGTGATAGTAAATAAAACTTCAGCTTCATACCACATGATACACTTTATACAGCGTGGTCACATGTCCATATCACATACGATGTGATAGTAAGAGCATCACATTGTTAGTAGGCAATATTTAGTTCAAGTTGTGTGGTTAAGATTACAAGTTGGAAATATAAAAATATGTAAGAATTACATGCATTTAATGAGAGCTGTGAAACTTTGTACAATATATAATAAATATATCACAATACAATGAAAATTTACACACACACATATTAATTTTAAAATCTAAATACCTTTGCAGGATTCCTAAAGTTATCCAGACAAAATTTAAGGACCAACAGCCAGATTTCAAGAGCCTCAAAAATTTTTGTGTACTTGTTGCATTTCATGGTATTGTAAAATGTATAAAAATACTAATACAAGGTTGTAAACAAAGTACTTTTGAATACAAGCTATTTGGTTACAACCTTTAATAAAAGTAAGATTGATAAAGAACAAACATAATACCTTACCTTTCAATTTCCATTGTGATTTTTTTTTCCCAATTTCTTTTACACAACATAGAATGTGTTATTAGTTTTCACACTTCACTATTAACAAGGAAACAAAGTCAACTTCTCTACAAAGTTATTTTTTATAGTCTTGTTTCATCCTAGATATCATAAGGATTGTGGAAATGTGTGAAAGGTAAGTAACTATCAGGAATACACTTTCAGATAATGAAAAGGTTATCTTATGGAAGATGCCTCACTTCTGCACAAAGAACAGCTAAGTTACCACACTCAAATGATGAAGGGGTTGGAGCAAAAAAGTAAATCTATGTAAGCTTCCTTCAGAAAGTGCCTGAAAGAAAACTCATGGAGTGTGATACCCAGTAGCAACGGGTCCATAGAGGAACACTTGTGGAAGGCCACATCTTGTCATGACCTGGGTATAACTCTTCATCCAGAAGGAAACAGAAGGAAAAAAACAAACAACAAAGAAACTACAGAGAGATGGGTAAGAGTTGATCATGACCAACTGAGCACCTACAAACAAGCAGTCAGCAAAGAATTGTAGTGTGGTTATGACATGAACAGGCTCTATGGCTCACTTCAACTTCACTGGGTAAACTCTCACTGCAGGAGGACAGCACACTAGCCATGTGAGGGGTGATCTGTGCTACATGAACAGTGTCACCACTGCCCTACTTCCCACTAATGCTGTGTAAACTGGTATGGAATTCTCCAAGATCCACTATCCCAGTGGCTAGTAGCTGGTATGTAGCAAGTGTCTCTCACATGCTCTACTAAAAGAAGGGAGTTGAGAAATTTTCATTGAAGAGACATGAAGTCCATGGATTACAACTGAACACTTACCGAAAAGGTCTTTTACTGAAGATATTACAGTGGATGAACAAAAAACCCTACTTTTAAAAACTGACTAGAACAAACTAAATAAATATGCATGACAGTCCATGGAATAGTATAATACGGATAGGACAACCGAGTCTTGTGCATATCACAAAGTTATCTCTAGCACTCTTACAAAACACATCTCAACAATGGGTACTGGTGGAGCCAGAGTAAATGGAGCAAATGCTTTCCATTACCCCTAGTCCAATGCAATTTTTGACATAGACATGTCTTAAGAGGCAACACCAACCAATTTGTGGGATTCAGTAAAGGAAAAAAAAGGCTCTGAAGAAAAGTTACTTCCCTTTTTCAGAATCAATATGTAGTTACATTGAAAAAACCTCAACTAGAAGAAGCTGAAATCCTGCAGCAAATAAAACAAACAGATGGCAAAGATAAAGGAAACCAATGTGAGTTCATTTACATGCCAGACTGAAGGACATCATTCAAGGATTGGTGAAAATGAGAGTAAAACAGATGAAGAAACTGATGTGACAAAATGTACAAAATAAACACCCTCCAGAACAACTGAAAAGTGGGGAAGAAAGATCTTTTCTAGATAGAGACAAAGGTGAGGAGCTGGATACCAGGAATGGGGAAATACAGTGTTGACAGTAGTGATGACATCAATAAGAGACATGTCCAGAGAGCAAATCCAACACAGACAAGTGAGGAGGGGTAGGGGTGGTGGAGTTACTATGCCATGATTAGAACCCTACTTGACTAAGATAGGCAAACATCTACCAAGTTCAGAGCCCCAAGCACATGACTATACATGAGATAAATTCAATGGGAATAAGTCCACAAAGCAGGTTCAAGAAATGGAAGCAAACAGTCATGGGATAAGTATCCCCTTAATGATTTATAGAACTGTAAGAGTTGATCATAACCACAAAAAAGGAGGAGGAAATGAAAAAATGCCAAATGGATAAGAGAATGGCAACAACAAAGAAGTGGTGTGAATTAAGCTAAGATGGTGAAAGATATGTAGCTGTTTAAATACACAAAGTATAAAAGGAGTTGGAAACACAAGAAGAGATTGAAAAAGCAGAAACCAGGGTGTAGCTACTAATCTGGTGTTCTCAAGTGGATCTTGCAATAGGTTGAAACAAATCATATTTCATACCCTAGGTAACATATGAAGTGGAGAGAAGACAGAGTGGTAATCTTGTCCTATCCAGATGGAAAGCATTTATGGCAAAGGTCCAAAGATGAGATACCAGAAACCAAATTGTTAATAGTTTGGAGATCCAATGAGAGACCAACCCACTAATTACAGTTTCAAAATGAGAAGAAATGCAACTGAGCTTTGTGATGCAACATTTATTCTGTTGAGAGAATCTGTATGAACTGAGATAAAGGACCTGCTACTACAAGCATCACCCATGGAACATGGCAAGCTAGATAGGTGATAAGATTAGTCCTGATAATCTAGGTATTAATATAGATAAAAAAGATTGATGACTGAACACCAATCCAATCTCCTGTTTTCATAGGTTTAACAACTAACAGAAATAAAATATCTGAAGACTCAGCCCAGCTTTCTCCAAACTGCCAGACCAAACAGACTTAGATAACCTTACAACTACAGTTACAACAGAAAGTGTTCATACCCTTGCATCATGAGTAGTTTTTCCTCATAGCTTAAAAAGTATCATGATTAGAATAATGAAACTATAGTGTATTATAAATATTATACTAACACACATCTACATAAATTTTTATGTAAATTGAATGACAAATAAACTGTTTATAAACAAATAACCAAACATAGGAGGGGCAGAAAGTGTTTGTGCATCTACTTTAATGGTCAGTTGTGTAGCCTTTCAGGTGAATTACTCAGCGTAATCTCTCCTCATAGCCCTCTGTGATCGTTTGACAGTACTTGACTGGTGCTTTCTTCCATTCTTCTTTAGAGAAGGCCTCCAACTCTTGCAAGTTTGTCGGATGACGCTGATGAACCCTGGTCTTCAACTCATGCCAAACAGTTTCAATTGGATTGAGACTGGGTGACCGAGATGGCCACTCCAGAACACTTGTGTGGTTCCTCTGCAATCAGGATTGCACATATTTTGTTGTGTGCTTAATTTACATAAAAATTTATGTAGATGTGTGTTAGTATAATATTTATAATATATGATACATCTATTAGCCTAATCATGATAGTTTTTAAGTTAGGAGCAAAAAACTACTCAGGATGCAGGGGTACAAACACTTTCTGTCATAACTGTACATTCCAAATCCTGTGATAAACTGTGAAAAATGGAAACCCTATAGGTTTGATGAATAATAGCAGGAAAGATGCAAACTGAATGACTAATTGCAATCCAAGAACCTGCAAAACTTCTGGACTAATTGCATGTTCAGAAATCCTAGAACTACACCCTCCACAGCACCTGAAAGGTTTACAATAACCAATGCTGCTGGAGATCCAACTAACCAGTAAAAACCTTGAAAATAAAGAACATATATTGTGAGTACAAATGAACTGAGGAGCTAAAGTTGGGAAACAATACTCACAAACAGGAGTGGATCTATGACACCCCTGTAGGAGCCAATGAAAGTTGAAACTCACAACAATCAGGAGGAATGCAGAAACTGAAAAGTGAACCAACATGCATGCTAGTAATGGATCAACCTCATTTTCAATAAAACAGGTGATCTTGAGTTTTGAACAAAGAAAAGCAAAAGGACACAAAATGCTGAAGGTGAATTTTGCATCTGTAGACTTACTCTGTGCCATCAGTGTACACAGACATATACATATGTGAACTACAAACTCCACCTTACAATCCCAAAATTAAAGGAGAAGAACATATCTGAAATTCAGAAAAATGCATCCACCTAGTGGTGGTGGGCAAAATCATGAAGTTCCAACAGCATGCCAGATAAAACCTAACTGTCCTTTTATGTAACTGAAAAGGAAACCTTTCAGCATTTACCATAATTTCTAGGTGTGGAAAAAAAATTCCTCCCAGACCTTTCAACCATCAATTAAGTTGCATAAACACTCAAAGAACCAATGAAAGAAAATCAAAGTACGTAAAAAATCCTCAAACTTATCACTGACTATACGGGGGTGAAAGATTAAATCCAACAAACTGGAAGAAGACAGAGGATAAAGAAAATGAAAGGACTTTCCAAAATGTCGAGAACTGCCCTCAAGTGCGGCCTCAGAGCCCCACACAGGATCAACGCAGATCTGAATATGTCTCATTACAAATACCATTTCTGACAGTTATTAAAAAAAAGCAATGAAATAATCTGAATGAGGTGCTTATATACAGTATCAGGCAATATGGTGCATTGCTGTAGGTGGAAAATATCACCAAGAATAACTGAGTGGGGTATAAAAAACCATTGCTTAAATGAGTAAAAAGGAAACCCTGGCAGTTGGTTAATAGCTACAAGTGGGAGTGGAGGTATATATTTTTGGAACAAAGAATTTATATGATTGGAGACTGCTGCAGGCTTAATAAAGATATGATGTTTAGTTCTATGTTTAAAATAACAGTGTATATCTATCAATGTGATGTGTGAAACACAATGTGAATTTGAATACAGAACCAAAATAAACATCAGTAAAATGGCTGATTGTCTATTCATCAATTAATTCCAACTGGAAAGTTGATATGGGCTCATTCAAACTGGTCAAGGTTTTGGCCTCACATTGAATTTGGTAGTTTCCACATAATAATTTCTAATATGTTTTATATATCTTCAGGAAATTTTACAAGCTTTAACTAGTCATTGAGTCACTGGTATACAAAAATTCAAAATTGTTAAGTGAGCATTTTCAATAAAAATTTCTCCATTTATGTATTGAGTTAAAGTGTTAAATGCTCCAAGTGCAAAGTTATTATCATGTTATGATAAAATATACTTTTCTTCATTTCAAAATTTCCATTTGAGTAATCTGAAAACCTCCTAAATAAATTACTTTTTTTTCAGCAAACTTTACATTTTAATTCTGTTTAATCTATCCTAACTCAATATGAAGCAGTCAGTTTGAACAACCATATTACCACAAAAAAAAATGAAAAAAACTCATACTAAATCTAAATTACCATTTTTTTTCTTTTTAGAATGATTCAAGTTCTAACATAGTTTTAAACTCGTAACAATATACATCATTTATATTTAACTTTTTATTATATGTGTTGTCTTTTAAAGCCACATCTAACTCATATTTATACAAGTTGTAAATCATTTGATGTATGTGTAGCTCACATTACTTATTGAATTATATAACTCATGGGCTCCTAGACTGCATGTGTACTTCATGAAAACTTACCATCATCGCCCTATTTTAACTAATCTAACCTCAAAAGATTTCAAGTTTTATATCTTAGTTAGAATCATAATAATGATTAAAGAATATATGTGAGAAACAAGAAATAAAGTACTTACCAGAATTTCTTTTGTTGCTGGTTGTTGACTGCCATTGACTTAACCCGACATTTTTTTATTTTTTATACACTAATGGTACCACTGCACTAAATTATTTTACGTAGTTAAATAATGTACCAGAGAACACAGAATGATAATATATAAAAAGCAAACAATGTCCCATTACTAGCACAAATTTTCTGGCTTTTTAACTATGCTATAAGAGCTGTAAAAAAATCAGCTAAGCTCATCAGTGTTTCCTATGGAAATAAAGTTTAAACTGGAAGCAAAATATACAATTCTCTGTAGAGTAGAAAACACATAATTTGATAAATTACAACCTATGCTTTCTATTGGTTGTAAATAACATACAACAGAGGATCATATTTAAGGAGGACATTCATGCTACTTAGCACTTCTTAACTCAGTCCAAAAATCATAAATATAACAGTATTCCTTAACTCTATAGCTAAAATATTATTTTTAAACCCATTAACCTCATTCTGTGCATGTTACAATTACCTGCAAAACTTAGTTGAATCATTTTAAGACAAGTGTATTTTAAACAAATTAACATTATATGTTATAACTTGAAATTTTATCTCATCTTAGTTTTAATTACTTTGTTTCAAAGGAAATCTTTCAAAAAATACTTAAACTGAAGTTTCATGTCACATGATCCAAGCATTTTAATAAACCTTAACTTCTGCAACAGTTCACTTGTACCCTTACAAGTTAACATTTTCTAAATCTAAAAATGTATTTCAGATAAATATTTATCTACACACTTACAACCATCTTGACCTCCATTTGCTTTCTGGACATTGGTAAACATTTTAAGACCACACAAGTCTTTTATATCCCTATATTTTTTTGTATCATTGCAGCAATGTGTTGATCATGCAACCACCCTCCACCAACCCCACTGCATCCTCTATACCAGTGTAGGTAGCTTCCTCTACCCTTGCAGCACAATACTCATATTTCAGAATTGGCGTATACAACCCTGAAAACACCAGCAAATCAGTGGGATGTATGTGAAAGGTTGGTTAGTTGGTTGATTTAGTGTTTTATGGCACAAAGCAGCTAGGCTATCTGCACCAAACATCCAGTAAAAAGGTAAAAGTATAAAGTAAATTGTAGTAAAATTCATAAAAGGAAATGAAGGTAAAAAAAAAAGTTTAAAAACATAAATAGCATAAAACCAATGTTGACATCTAGTCTATAACGTTAAGAGAGAAACTACAGTAAGAGAAGTTGTAAAGGACATTCTGTAGCATAATGGTAATTATCATAACCCACCAGGAAGACTAACAGGTAAGTACAAGAACCACTGTCAGTCACCTGAAGTTGGCCTTTCCAGTCCTGGTTCTGAGTTATGTGTCATTATGGCCGTTATCAAAAAGTAAAGTAATAAAAGTTTCAAGACGTGTAGCAATATATTAATAACAACTCGCCAGAATGACTAATGGGTAATTCAAACAGCAGCGTTAGTCACCTGATGTTGGCCTTTCCAGTCCTGGTGTAAGCTCTGAACTGGGGAAGTGCAAAAAGCCACAGTGCAGAGCTAAAGTCCTTAAAGGTGAATGGGGTCCAGTATCTTTAAGGCCAAGGTTCTGGCAGAGCCATAGACCAGTGATCCATAGTCAAGTTTCAATCAAAAAAGAGCACGATATATCTTTAGCGTAGAACATCGATCCACTCCCCAAGTAGTGGAAGAGAGGGCACGGAGGATGTTCAGTGCTCTTGTAGATTTGATCTGTTGCTGCTTATTGTGTGGTATAAAGGTCAGCTTACAGTCAAAGATAAGCCTCAAGAATTTAACCTCAGGGACCATAGGCAGCACAACTTCACCGATACAGAGTTCAGGATCAGTGTGAATACCCCCTTGGAAGCAAAAGTGCATCCAAATGGTTTTAGAGAGAGAGAAGTTAAAGCCGTTTGCTGTGGTACACTTCAGTAATAGATTGAGGGCAGTCTGTAGCTGTCGCTCAATAAACCTCCTGTTCGACAACTGACATGAGATGTGAAAGTTGCCAACATAGAGCCCGTTTGCAAGAGTGAGAGGGAGTTGTTCAGTAATGGCATTAATCTTTATACTGAAAAGTGTGACACTCAAAACACAGCCCTGAGGGACTCCATGTTCCTATACAAAAGAATGGGAAAGTGTCGAACCCACATGAACTTGGAATCTCCTGTCCATTAAAAAATTAATAAAATTGGGCAAATGGCCATGTAATACATATATATGGAGGTCTCGCAAAATGCCATACCTCCATGTTGTATCATAAGCCTTCCCAACGTCAAAAAATATTGATACAAGATGTTCTTGTTTTAGAAATGCTTCTGTGATCGACGTTTCAAGTCAAATCAGGTGGTCCACAGAGGAATACTATCGTTGGAACCCACACTGGATGGGCAAGAGGAAGTTGTTTGATTTGAGGAACTAAACAAGACAAACATTAACCATCCTCTCTCAGGTCTTACAGAGACAGCTTGTCAAAGCAATTGGATGATAGTTTGAAGGAATCTTGGGTTCCTTCTCAGGCTTAGAGAAAGGTAGGGCAATCACCTGGCACCAAGCATCAGGAAAAACATTCTCCTGCCAGATCTGGTTAAAAACAATCAGAAGAATAGCAAGAGAAGCACGAGACAGATGGTGCAGAATCTTGTAGTGTATATCATCAGGTCCAACTGATGTACTGCCAGACCAATGAAGGGCCAGTTTGAGTTCCACCAGTGTAAAGGGATGATTATAGTCATAGAGACAATCAGCTCAAAAGGAAAGAGATGATCGCTCTACCCAAGTCTTGATGGCTAAGAAGGTGGAGGCAAAAGCTCTCGCCAAGAATGTGTGTCATGCTCCAGGTATCAGCTAATTTCTGGCCATCAGAGAGCAAGATCGAGAAGGGGATAGAATTATATTGCCCACTGACCTTTCAAATCTTGTCCCATATGACTTTGGAACTGGTGGTAGAATATATGATGGTTACAAACTTAATCCAAGACTCCTTCTGGCTTTTATTTCTTACCCAATGAGCATGTGCACAGGCCTGCTGGAAAAAGATGCAGTGCAAGAGTGTGGGATACTTTTCAAAAGTATCCCAGACCTGTTTTTGAGCCTTCCATGTCATGTGGCAGGCAGGATTCCACCACAGACGAGGATATCATGGAAAACGTGTCAAGGTTTTAGCAATACATTTAGCAGCTGCCTGTATAGTACAGTCAGTTACTGCTCCCACAGGCTGAAGGCTTACAGACGATAGCAGGATAAAGTTATGCAAGAGCAGTGAAATAGGGCCAGTTTGCTTGATCCAGCTTCCACTGGGACACGTGGGTCAGGTGGCATCAACCACAGCCAGTCTCTCTCAAGATTATAGGAAAATTATCACTGCCTTGTGGATTATTGTTTACCCTCCATGAAAAATGGGAAAATAATGAATGGGAGCAAATTGGAAGATCAATAGCAGTGATGGACTGACTAGATACATGAAAATAAGTATAAGAACTGCTATTGAAAAGAGAAAGGTTGTGATCAGAGAGCATCCGCTCTACAGATCGGCCCCTCCCATCAATAATAGCACTTCCCCAGAGGGGATGATGTCCATTAAAATCCCCTAGGATTAAAAAAAGAGACAGCAACTGTTTAATGGGAGCATCAAGGTCTAATTGATCATATGTCTCTCCAGGTAACAGGTAGAGAGAACAAACAGTGATGGTATGACCACAGGAAACACAGATGGCTACGGCTTCCAATGATGTGTTGAGTAGTAAAGACAGCGTGGGCACATGCTGATCAAACAACAATGCTACCCCTTCCATGCACTCGTCCATCACATAGCCTATCATTTCTGTATAAAGAAAACTGCTGAAAGGTGACAGTATCAGCAGGTTTCAGAAATATTTCCTGTAAGGAAAGACAAACAGGATGGTAGGAAGCAATCAGTGTTTTGATGTCATCCAGATGAGAATGTAAACCTTGTCAGTTCCATTGTATCAGGATGGCCATTTTTATTTACATGTAGACGTATTAGATGGAGAACCCTTCTGTTTATGACCACATCTTTTTTCCTTACTCTCCTTATTTGACGGAGGTCTATCAACCTCCATGGATCCTGCCCTGGGACAATTGGGCAGGTCTTTGCTGTTGGAAGGGGATTCCAGTGACTGAGGACATAAATGAATGATTGTTTTGCATCTTGGGGTGGGGGAAGAAGATGTATCCAAGAAAATGCCTGTACCTGGAACCAAAGAATGTGGATCTTGGGGTTTGTTGGAATGTATATAAGGTACAGAGATAGGTGTTAAAGTTGATGCATCAACTTTTTTAACCCTGGAGGTCAAAAGACTTTTCATTTGTTTGGAGAACAAGTCTTTTGGAGGCACAGAGAGATCTGTCTGCACTCCCACTGCAGTTGTGGAATGAAGTGCAACAGCATATGTCCGAGATAAGATGGTGGACAGCAATTTTCGAGCCTCAGGATAAGCAATGTTATGAATCATTTTTGAATGCTGCACCTCTTTTTCTTCCAACCATTTAGGGCAAGAACAAAAGTAGGATGAGTGAGAGCCATTACAATTGATACAATGAGGGTACGTTTCACACTCGTAGGCATCATGGTCCTTGTCACTGCAACGAGCACACATCAAGGAACCTCTACATGACATCTTCGAGTGACCAAACCTTAGACTCTGCAAACATCAAAGAGGGTTTGGAATGTATGGCCGTACTCTGCAATTAAAATAACCTGCCTTTATGGTGGCAGGCAGACGTGGTGACGTAAATGTGAGAATGAGGACATTGGTCGGCACCATAATTTCATCTTTGCAAATGAACATGTGCCTCACTGCAGAAACTCCTTGGGTGGAGAAACCAGCGAGAATCTCCGACTCTGGGATGTTCTTCAAATCCCTCTCAACAATAACTCCTCATGATGAATTCAAAGTAGCATGAGGTGTAACCTCAATAGGTATATCCCCAAGTGCCTCTGAATGCAAGAGGAGTTCACTGTGTTGAGATGTGGATGTTTCCACCAATATGTCACCAGATTGAAGCTTTTATACTGACTTTGGAGAGCCAGCTAATCCCTCTTGTTCCTTCTGAATGAAAAAGGGAGACATTTGCCCGAAAGGTTTGTCTGAAAGTGAATGCAATATGAGAAAATGAGGTACAACAGGTGGTACAAATGATGAGGATTGGTGCTCAGAATCTTCAAGATGTGGTTGTTTAAGTGTAGACTGTTTTTTCACTATTTTATTATGATTTTTAATTAAAGTATCCATAATAATGAGAGGGAATTTCAGTGCTCACTGACCCCACAAACCATGGAGCCCTACGAGGGGACACACTACAATGTCAAACAAGGACACTGCAGCAACGCCAGGATTTTTAATCAAAGTATCCATAATAATGAGAGGGAAATTTCAGTGCTCACTGACCCCACAAACCATGGAGCCCTACGAGGGGACGCACTACAATGTCAAACAAGGACACTGCAGCAACGCCAGGATTTTTAATCAAAGTATCCATAATAATGAGAGGGAAATTTCAGTGCTCACTGACCCCACAAACCATGGAGCCCTACGAGGGGACGCACTACAATGTCAAACAAGGACACTGCAGCAACGCCAGGGTTTCGTGTGCACTATACCCAAACACTAGCATCAGATATAATGCCCACAACACCTGTTGAAAACATCCAACACTAGTATTTGGTTGACCCTAGCCCAAGTAGAACAGCCGACTGACCCAAGGGGGGCCACCCCAAGGCCACCCATCTACAGGAATTCAAGGCCAAAGTGATTTGTTAGGGTTGGACCTCTCAACCACCAGGATCCTCTCTTCCCCTTCACGGGTTGCTAACCACAGCAAACACATGGGTGGATGTTTAGATCCCAGAGGAGGTAAACTGAAAGAACAGAACCTTCCTTGGGAGGTCCCCTCACCACATACACGAATCCACAGTGAGGGGCTATTCTAGTGGATTTCTATAAAAATTTGAAAGGTATGTACATATTTCTATTTGTTAATTTTGAACACTTAATTGCATTGTACGTTGATGATAAAAGATGTAGTTTGTGTAAAATAAGACATATTTACCTCAAAAGTTTCTTCTATTTATTTATAAGGTTCTAAAGATTATACAAATGAAATTTAATCAAAATTAAATGTTCTATTATTCTGAAACTACTTATTTTTAAAAACATTCATAAGAGTTTCTACTTACAATGTAATATACTGTCATCACAAGGTTAAAAATCCCAAGAATGGGCTTTTAAAGAAATATATAAAATACCATAATCAGCACAGCAAATAGAAGGATTTCAGTTACTCTGATCATGTACCAGACTTGTTTTGTAACTGACATGATCTGACAATGCACATGTAAATCCTCTTTTTATTCTTTATTTCTTATAACAGAAATAATTAAAATTTAAACATTATTTCTATTATAAGAAATGAATAATGAAAATTAAAAACAAGAAAATTGTACTTCCATGGGCTTTTTTTTTCTGATGATGACACCTAACTATATTTTTCTTTTTTTTTACACATAATAATAATAACTGCATGAAATTTTTATTTGTTTGAGTAATGCATCAAAGAAACAACGTTAAAATACAAAAAGGTAGACAATGCCTCATAACTATCACAATATTTAGTGATGTCGAGAAAACCCACTTGTAGGGAAATATATATGCAAAAACTGCTCGTTTGGGTTGAGAAAATATTTTACATAGAAGAGCGAACAACGTTTCGACCTTCTTCGGTCATCGTCAGGGTTGTTCACTCTTCTATGTAAAATATTTTCTCAACCCAAACGAGCCGTTTTTGCATATACATATATCACAATATTTCTGAATTTCTGTGTGACAAGAGCCATTACAAATTCAGCTAAGCTAGTTGATGTGTTTCTCAGAGGAATCAAGCTTGTACTGAAGAGTGTATTAACAATTCTCTGTTTAGAAAGCAATGTAATAGAATACATTTAATAGATGAAAACTCTGACTTCCTATTGGTTATAAATAATACAGTACTGAGTGTCAGAGAAAACTATTGGCTATTTCTGGAAAAAAAAATGTGACAGATGGGCAGGCCAAGAGGGATCAGAGTTTCCATTTTACTTCTCTGTAACTAAACAACACTGAATGTTTTAAAAATTATGATTTGTGTAAGTACTAAGAACATTATAATAAGTAATTTACATTAATATTTTTACTTCTTGTTGGGGTAGTAAAAAAATTAGAGAAAAAGGATGCTTGGAAAGAAAATTTCTCAATTCTCACACTAGGCAAAATTCAGGATTTTTTAAAATATTGCCTTATGAAATTAAGAAGTTAAGAAACTTATATAATATTAAAAATTGGATTATTTTTTCATAATTTTTTTGTATACAAAGAAAGTAAAGTACTTTAACTTTTGATAGATTTTGAAATAGCCTCATTCTTAACTGAGCCAAGGAGAAAGTGGAAATGGAGAGAACAGGTGTGTGGAGATGAATAACAGAAATATCTGAAATTTAACTTCAGAGAAAATACCTCAACACAACCAGAATAGCTAGAATCCCACAATGAAATAATGGAAAGACCAGTGCAAAATTAAGATAAGATGAGCCCTCTTCAAAAAGCACCTGTCAAAAAAGCCCAAAGGATATTACACCCTTCAAAAAGGGCTCCATAGGAACACACCTGTGAAAAATCACATCTTGAACAAAGTATATTCTTTGCCCAGAAAGAAACAGAAGGATGATAAAAAGACCCAAAAATGTTACAGTGATAAGCAAAAGTGGGTAAGGTGTAATCACACTGTCTGGTGTGTGTGTGTACTTTGATTCAACTGGATAGACAGAAATTGAGATAGCAAACCTTTTCTGTTGCAAAAGGACACAAGCCATTTGTGAGGTGAATGGCATTCTGCACCATTGCCCTACTTCCCATCTTACTGTGATTTGCATAACAGTGAGAAACTTTGAGATCCACCACCCCAGAAATTAGAAATTGGTAAGTGGCCAGAGTCTCCTGTATTCCACTTGAAGAAAGGGGAAATTCACATTAGGGAGACCTAAAGAAATGTCAGGATCCCTATAAGTCGTCTGCTGGAAAGGTCTTTTAGTGGAAAAAGTGCAGTGAAATAACCAGGTGTTGGGGTAAACACCCTAACAATGGCATTTTTTTGGCCACAAGATTTAAGTCCACATCTTTCAGACACTGAAGATGAAGGAGAACAAATGAAATGGAAAAGAAAAGGAAGAAATCTGAATAACAGATGTATCAGAATCAGACAAAAATGGAAACCAAGGACTGGTGAAGAGAGACAAAAAAGTCTCTAATAGACCAGACTTTAGAGTAGTCACTGACAAGAATTTTCCTTCACTGATAAAGCCATGTCTAGAACAAATCCAATTTTGATTTCAATCCTTTAAGCCATATGCTCAATCTCTTTTTGGATGCACCCTTTTTTTCAAACATTAGGTGTTTATAATTACATATCATGACTTTCTATCAATAGACACCAACAAACCACAAAAAATAAGAAAGTGATACTCAACAGTAACTAACATGAACTTTAGATTTGCAATCCTATTATTCATAACAGACCTATACTTTGCAGAATCCACCAGATTCTTCAAATTATATTGTGGTACTTTTTCTCTCTAAAACAATGTTAATAAGTTCCTTTATGGCAATACCACAAAAACTAGATTAAGTTTTTTTTGTCATCATTCACGTGCACTTGGTATAGCCATGTCAAGCACCATTATTTATACTAACTGCCTAATCTAATATCATGTAATGCTAAATACTCTTTAATTAGGAAAATTTCATAAATTTGGCAAAATTTTGCTTAAAAGTTGGCAATCAATAATAACTATTCAACTATTCTTTTTAAAACTTGAGCTAGAAACTGCTATAAGTGTGTGCAAATATTCTGGACAATATTGAGTGGTTTTTTGTTGAATAACCTTACACAAATGGCTTATATTTAGTATTTATACCAAATATGAGACACAACTGTAGGTTGTAAAGTAAAGGTCTATCAGTATAACAAATTTCTAAATATCCATGAAAATATGTTTTTCTATCAAATAAAGTTTCCACACTTTCGGTACAAAAAGGAAGAAATTCAAACAAAACTGAACATTTTATACCTCCTGTATTTCTTAATGAATTGCCTTGGTATGTAAAGTCAGAGTCCAGTAGAGCAAATTTGCTGAAAATATATGATAGTTTAAATTACAACAGTTCAAGCTATAGAAAATGGAAAATTGCTCATTTATCCATATCTACCAACCCTACTTTATTCCATTACTGTTACAAGAAAGGCACCACTTTTTTATTGTTAGTGTTCTAAAGTTGGGTGATAAATTCAATTAAACATTACTTATCACCTATGAGAATCAATTACTTTGACCAGTATAACATGAAATAGTCAATAAAAATTACAGTTTCTGATTATTAATGCTTTTGAATCAGCTATCCATGTAATCAGTATAATGCCATTACGATTTCTCCTTATTGCTTTTCATTAATTCAAGATTGTTCAACTTAAATAAATTAGTGTTACAAGAAGAAAATAACCAATTAGCTAGAGTTAGCATTTCCAATCATTCCACCTATCCAAGTGCAAAAATAATCAGTTAGTTGAATGCAATCAATTACAGAGCCAAATGATCAATTGACTGCCACATTTAATAATATTTAACTTTAATTAAAAATGTTCCAAGCATGTGGCAAGGAAATATTTTATAACTGAATGTATTTTAGAGCAAAAACAGTTTACAAAACAATTTCAAAATTCACCCTACCAAGAACAAATAAAATTCTTAACTATTTGGTATAATTTGTGTATTTGATTTGTAAAACTTAGAATCTGTCAATGTGAAAATGATTCATGTATCATTGGAAAACAGATTAGAATATTTTGATTGTACCTAATATTATCAGAAATAGTTTAGTTTTACTAATAAAATGATAATTTTACTGTCTCAATAACTCATGAAAAACAAAGAAACATGAAATGAAGAGTATACATTATACACATACTTCATATATTATTATTCATGTTTATACACTTCATTCGTACACAAAATATAATAGCTACAAGTTAACAATAAGTAAAAAGAGTATGTTTTCTTTGAAAAATATAAAAGTATACATTTATATTGGCTGCTACCCTTTCGTGGATATATTTTAATTTGAAATGTATGTTTATTATAAATAATTGTACATATACATTTACACATGTATGAAAGTGTCTTCACACAAAATTTCCATATTTTACATAAAATAACAATCAGTTCAAATAAGTACAATAATCTAAGTGTAGTGCCACAGTTGCAACACCAACTACAAGTAAGTTAGTTTGTAACATAAATCTCGGCACACCTGTTTTGGGCGATCCACAAATCTAACAAGTCGGTAATCTTCTTTACTCCATTCCTATATCAAAATGCAAAAAATACAATAATTATTCTTGAACTAAAAATTATATCTGTGCCAAACAATGCAACAATCTGATTGTATTTTTAGGCTTAGACTAAACATAAGTAATTATATTTATTCTCATTAGTCACCTTTCTTGAATAAGTAAGTTTAAATGAAATACATTTAATACATAATGTCTTCCAATGAAAAGTAACAGCAGAGTAGTTTCAGTTGAAATTAACAAGCTTAAACCGTGCAGAGAATAATTACCAAATCAATTTTCAAATGTTTTAGTAGACAGAACACAGGACTCTAGTTGAGTTGCACAACAAATACTTTGCCAGAAAGTTCTCAGTCGTCCTCACTTTTCTTGAGACTGAATGAATGATGTAATAGTAGTCTACTGACACCTACTTGTTTTTAACTTCTTACTTTTACTTGCAATCAACTAAAATAAAGTAAATGTGAAGTAATCATCAAAGCAGTAATGAATGAAGACAGAGTTATGTATAAAATTGCTTCAATGATGAAACAAACTTTTCATTTTAATTTTGTTTGATTTTACTTAAATTCATTAAAGTTGTATATATAAATGATCAATATGCAATATTTGTGAGAGCACAAGGAAAAGTCATTTGCCTCATATAATTTCCATTTTTTATGCATGTATGAGTCCAATTCTTTACAGTAGGTGTCTGTTACTAGTTGGCAATAAATTTCAACCATAAAGAAACAGTACACAGTACACTTGTTCAAAAATAATATAATAAAACAAGTCAAATTTATATACAAATGTTTGTTGCACAGTCAGTTATCACAGAAGAATCCAAACCTTAAATAATTGTTTTTTTCATCAAATTCTGCATTTGTTCAATTACTTTTGAACACAACAGTAAACATGAATTATTCTATTACTGCAACATAATCAGTGATACTTTCACTTTAAAAATCTCCACTATATGCTCTTTATAGCTAAAATTCACAACCACATAGTCTAAATTAAGCTAGCCATCTAACTGACTTTGTCTTATCATATAACTAACTTGAATTACATTTTTGTACATGTATCTTATGGCCCAACAGAGGCTTAGAATTTCTACTTCCTCACTATCTTTTCCATTTTGTTCATCTTCTGAATCTCTCAAACTGTTACCATCTTGCAATTGGGTCATTCCATATCAAATCATTCAGATTTTGGAAAATTTTCCAGGTGACCCCCTCACAATGCCTTAAAAAAATTCACATGTGCTCATCTACCAGTTTTTCATTATATAGGTGATGAGCACGTGTGAAATTTTTCAAGTCATTCTGTGGGGGTCACCTGCATCCCCCTGGGTTGCTGTATCTTGATTTTCAGAAAGTATTTGACAAGATACCATATAAAAGGCTTGTAAAAAAATTATTTTTATAGGTTTGGAGGATAAATTAGCTAATTGGATAAAAGCAGAAGGTTATTATAAACAGAATTCAGTCAAAATGGATTAATGTTACAAGTGAGATACCTAAGTGCTCAGTCTTAGGATCTCTCCTCTTTTTCATTTACATCAATAACACAAATGAAAAACTGGTCAGTAAATTACTTAACTTACTAGTGATATTAAGATCTTGGGTGTTGCTGCTTTACAAAATAATTTAGATCATTAAATGAATTGAGGATAAAAGTGGCAAATCATTTTTGATTATAATAAATGCAAGGCAATGCTCATGTGGGTCATGATCATTTGAATTATAAATTGGATGGAAATAACCTTGACATTGTTAAGAAAAAAAGAAATGGATCTTGGTATAATGACTGATCATTTTCTTAAACCATCCAAACTGTGTGCAGGTGCTGGTGGTAGGGTAAACATGGTTTTAGGTCGTATCAATAGAAATACTGAATACAAGTCTCAAAGTGGTTATAATTTCATTGTATAGGTCACTGGTTATGCCACATTTGAAGCACTGTGTTCAGTTGTGGGATCTTGACCTTATGAAGGGCATTGAATTGTTGGAAAGGTTCACTGACAAGTTACTAGAATGATGCCTGGGATGAAAGGGTTGCCATATAAGGAGAATTTGATATATTTCAAATTGTTTTTTCTTGAAAAAAGAAGAGTAGAGAGGGAATCTGATTGAGGTGTTTAAGGTTGTAAAGGGAATTGATAGCATGGATGCATCTTCTTTTTTTTTCATACTTAACAGCGAGAATAGTAGAACTAGGGGTTACAAATATAAATTTTGGAAGGGTAGGAGTCATCTTTAGCTAAGGCAGTTATTTTTCTATCAGGATGGTTGATTTTAGAAGGGGTTATGGAAGCACAACATTTAAATGAGTTTAGAAGAAAGCTTGATAACTATATGAATTGCGAGGCATGACTTGTTTTTTTTTAAATATAGTTAGTTTTCATTTATGGGATGGAACAGCCAAGGAAGACCAATAGGTTCATTGTTGTCCCAAAACATTATGTTAACTGAAGAATACAACTTCAGTAGAAATAATTATGAAAAACTCAACACTGAAAAGCAAAAAATTTTTCTAATTATAACTCACAATACCTAAGTAAGTAATTCTTATACTATTTTGCTTCTTATGCTCTCAGACATCTGGCTTCAATTCCCTTTTCTTTTACACTACTAACCAATGAATTTAAGTCACTCTGCTATATCTCAATATCCACAATGAACCTGAATATATTACAAATTACAAACCTCTTTTTTATATACTGTTCATTGCCTTAAACTAAGTTAAGAATTAATGTATTGTCAAAGTTAGGAAGTGTTCCAATTTTAAATTATCATTTCTACTCTGTTTTGTTTTTTCTATTTGTATTCCTTTTTGAGTGAAATGTAACAGTCTATGCAGTTATCACATACTATGAACTAGTTTTTTACATAGTAAGTAAATACATTTTCCACTTCGATTTTTACAAAATGAGAACAGCGGGCTCAGCAGATAGCCTGATGTGGCTTTACTATGCGAAAACACGCACACAAAATGAGTAAATTATAAATATGGTTACAGAACTGCAATACAAGCACTATAAAGTGTTGTTGATGTCAATACAGTTAAAAAAGAAGGAGTGGGGGATAAAATCATTTATTTTATTTCTAACACACGAAAACCCTAGCAGTGCCTTAACTTATAATAATAACTACCGCAATTATTCTCAATAGCTAGGGAAAGTTATATGCAGTCATGAAACGCAATGGACTTTACAAACATAATATTGTTTAGATTCAGAATATAAAAACAGTATTTCAAAAACAGATTAGGTCTCAACGGTAATTGTACTTTTCAGTTTTGTACTTACAGCGTTAGCCTAATTCTATTTTAAGTTTTATTGTTGTATTGTAACTTAAAACTCCAGAAGAAAAAAAAGAGGTAAACAATTGTATATTATTATTTAAAAAAAAAAAACTTACCTGACCAGTGTGAGTTTTCTTTTCTTCTGGTTCCCACTGCTTCTTTTTACCAAAATGAAACACTGTAGAATAACATCTCACCTCTTGAGATTGGAGAAAATTCCCAATCTTCGAGCGAATTAAGAGTCCAAAATGCGCCATTATACGAAGAAAAAAAAACAAACGTAATCGTTGCACTCGTTATTTCACGCTCGAATCTCAGTAAGGTCTAATCAAACAAAAGTGTTACTACTAATTCACTACATATTGTGTCTTAAATTTGGTGACGAGAATAAGCACAAAAACTATCTTATATTTGTAATACTATGTTTCAAAATAATTTTCGAATAAGTTTATATTTTTACAAATGTCACATTTGTCTCCCAAGAAAATATATTGTTTATTAGATTATTTTGGTCACATGTTAACTATATAATATATATATATATATTTACAACAAATAATAAATATAATGCTACATAATAACGTTAATACGAAAGATATTTATATACCACATGTATTGCGGCTATTTCCATTAGCACGTAGCACTAAAAGTAAACATTGGCTAAGGATAGTTCAGTACAATAAAATAACTGTGTGTTATTGTGAAGTGTTTATTTAAGCATTTTTATAGCACAAGACACATATAATGTATATTTTTGTGCAAATTAATTGAAACAAATGGCTATTTTACAATATTTTCAGCATGGCGGCCAGTGTAGGCTCGCTGGACCCGCTGATTAACTTTAATAGTCATTTTTTCACACAGACAGCGTCATTAGCTGTGTTTTGCAGTACGGTCGATCTATTTTTGGGATATATGACGAAATTTTGAGGAATATTACGCCATTCAAAATTGAGTCAGAAGGACAAGGAGACCAGTCAAAAAACAACTTCTTGCCAACTCAATGAAGAAAAAACGGTGTCAATGGGGTCTGAAATAATAAAGAACTGGACGCAAGAACAATGAAGGAAGGTGTTATTTAGTGACGGGACTCATTTCTTCATACAGAGTCAAAGAAGTCTGCATGTTTGCAGACCTCCAGGTGAGAAACTTCGAGAATCTCACATCAATCAGTTCGTAAAACATCCCTTGAAGAAGATGTTTTGGGAATTTTTCAGCGTCAGAGGCGTACATATCGTAAAATGTATGATGCGAGGACCAAAGTACATCGAAGTTTTGCAGAGAAGAGTCGTTCCAGAATTGAAAAAGAGATTTCCAGATGGATCTGGGATTTTTCAACAAGATCTGGCTCCGTGCCACACATCGAAACTTGTGAAGAATTTTATGACTATAACGTGAATAAAGGTGCTGGACTGGCCTGGAAACTCTCCGGACTTAAATCCTATTGAAAATCTTTGGGCGATTTGTAAAGAAAGACTTCGGGGAAAAGACTGTACTACGAAAGATAAGCTAATTGAGGCCATAATTGAGATGTGGTACTGCGATCCAAAAATTAGTAAAGATTGCAGTCAATTCGTGGACTCGATGACAAAGCGGATTAATGATCTTCTGAAAAATAAAGGCGGTCATATCATGTATTAATTTGTGAGTATTTTTTGGATTCTCAGAAATAAAACACAAAAACTTGAAAAAATCGTAATTTTTCGTCTTGTTTCAATTAATTTGCACAAGGGTGTAGATTGTATTGAGAGGCGAGAACAATGTTACATACTTCTACTTAATAAATTAATTAGGCTAACTTATTAGTACCACTGGTAACAGGCACCTCTGAATTACAGTATAATGGCTATAGCCTGTACAGTGGTAGATGGACAAGTGATATACTCCATTTACTACTTCCTTTTATCTCTCCAGTTAAGTATTCATATTTTGCAGCTCAAAATATATTGATGTTACGTCTTTATGATGTTTATGTCTTGAGTATTTTCATAAAATAAAATAAAAACGTGTATGCCAGTTTTGTACGATTTATGCATGCATAATGCATCATAGGTAGTCAAACGTCTAAATTCAATCATATCACCAGCATCTCGACTTTGTTTAAACCAGAACTCTCCAACATCAGACAAATACTTCAAAATAAATTATTATCCCATTAATTTTATAAACAGCAATATAAAAAGTAATCTTGGTAAGCTTTTAACCAATCAAAATCGTGAAGATATTTCCACCGCAAGAAGATGCGACATAATCTTAGTTCTCTCTTACTTGATTAACGATTCTGTATTTATGGGAGACTTCTTCATTCAACTTCTGAGGAGAGTTTCCCACAATTTGCCTTCTGAATTGTTTTTATAGATACATTTGGACCTTGATACCTTTTTTTTTCTGGCAATAATAAAACTGCCAAAATAATGAAGTCATTAACTGTTGGCCCGGCATGACTAGATGGTTAGGGTGCTTGATTCGTAATTGAGGGTCGCGGGTTCGAATTTGCGTCGCACCAAACATGCTTACCCTTTCAGTTGTAGAGGCATTATAACGTTACGGTCAATCCCACTATTCGTTGGTACAAGAGTAGCCCAAGAGTTTTTGGTGGATGATGATGACTAGCTGTTTCTCTTTAGTCTTACACTGCTAAATTAGAGAAGGCTAGCGCAAATTGCCCTCGTGTAACTTTGCGAAAATTTTCAAAACAAACAAACAAACAAACATTAACTGTTTCTCGTGTTCAGAAGGTTACATTGATTTCTTTATTTATAAGACATCTCTCCCCTAGTAGCACAGTGGTGTGTCTCCGGACTCACACTGCTAAAAACCAGGTTTCAATACTCGTGGTAGGTAGAGTACAGTTAGCCCATTTTGTAGCTTTGTGCTTAATTCCAAGCAAACTATCAATAGTTTACGCCTATTAATTAGTAAACACATATCACTTTTTATATATAACGAATTGCTTCTACTCGTATATGTACAAAATGAAAGTGTCACTCACATTAAAAATCAAAAGTTTGTATTTTGCTTTTTAACTGATGATGAAAGAGTCTTGTGTACCAAAGAATATCTTGACATCAAGATATTATGTCCAACTATAAAAGTCCAGTATTCTTCATTTAACACGATAATAAGAACGTTGATAAGAAAAATTGTAAATTGAACAGGTCTAGCAAATTGATATTTTGGGATTGTACCAACATATTAAACTTCACAATAGTCAATATTGGCAGTCTAGTCAAATGCCAAGAATTAAACAATGTATGAAATTCTTTGAAGTTTAGATTTACTTTCAAATTGAAATAAAACCACTGTTGATGCTACATTTATTATGATATGAGTATATTAACACATTGTGTTAGAAAGCACTATTAATATACCCTTTCCAGAAATGATCAATTTTGGGTGGTATCTCACCACCTGCAAAACATATTTAAAATTGGTTTAATACAATGTTATTAACTCTCTGTGTAGAATATAGAGTGTAAAATATTTAGTAATTAATATTTACTTCTAAAGAAATAGATTAGTAACTAATTGTTAATTGTACAGTATGACTATGTAAACTATGATAATAAAATGTCAACTTCATGCATGAGTTTTGGGAAAACTCATGTTTAGATGTAGAAGAGGTTATCAATGTAGAAAAGAGTAGTTCGACAAGAATGTTTAACAATATTATACACTACAGAAGAAATAGGTAAAATAATACCTAGGTAAAAATAGGTAAACTAGGTAAAAGAATAATAATACACTGTCAAAAAAATAACAAAGCTTACCACGACCTCTATTAGCATCATCAAAACTATGTATAACATATCCAAAGAAGGAACATCAAAACAAAAATGTTAACCAAGACTTACAAAGTAAAGAATATGTATATATGGATATTATCAGGTTATCATCATTGGCTCTAAAAGTCTAAACATTCTATTGTAAACTCTTAATATACATGACCGCCACCCAAAAGAACATTAATACAACAGATTGTAAATAACTTGTGATTCTTGTGAATCATGATTGTCTTCATCACTTCTATATTTTATAAACATTAAGTCTAATAAATATAAGTAAACGTGAAGCTAAATTTTCCATTCAATTCATACTTATCATTGAGTTATACCACTTTTGGAGAAATCTATAAATAATCATCAATCCTGTACAAAAACAAATTGGTGGAAGATTTGACTTTGTACAGTGGGGGTTGTATATTATATACATGGTGTTTTTAATTACCTTTTATTCGTTAAGTGATTTATATATATTTTAAATAATACGTAGTATTGATGCTACTAATTTAAATCTCTCAATTATTAACTTGTTTGCCCTTATAATGAAGTGTGGAATTCCAAGAAACCATTGTAACTCAGTAACAAGTGAAGAATTGGTTGACATATTAGGTCCATATTTATTATTATTCTTACCTTAAACAGCTTACCTGTTAAATAATTCTGAAGAGTAAATTAATGACATCAATGCTACATATTCTTTCAATCCTATGTAAATATAAGTATACTGTGGTAAATAAATTACAGCTAAAATCCTCACATATATACAACTATTCAGCACTTATTAAATTTATTAGTAGATACTAATTACTATTTAGTTTTAATAATGCATTTAAGTTACTACTCTATTGCTTTCTTAACAGCATTTCGAAAAAGTACTGTTTATAGTTGGAGAAGGTTAAATAAGTTTCTGGACTTCCTTGTTAAAAGAATTGGTATGCTCTTCACTTCTCAGGACTTTGACATTGAAACGTAAATCATTGAACTATTTACATATTTCCAAAATAGATGTCCATATTTTTGTCTTCTCTTCTATTGGCTCATAGTTTTATAGATTACTTACATGCAGAAAGCTTATTTTGCATGGTTTAAGCTTCACTTGTGGTATTTACTCGTATAACATGTAGGTTTCCCATTATCTCCTTTGATATATTAAGTACATGTCTTGGTAACTATCATATCAAAAAATACGACATTGTTTTCTTTCTTTACTTTAATCGTGAACTGTATTGCCAGATGGTAGTTCAGTAAGTTTAGCTTATTATCCGTAATAGGTCTATGAGTCATGAAAATGTTGTAAATCATCTGAGCCAAATACTGGTTCTTATAATGACAATTTTACGGATATTAACTGCGAAATATTTCATCTAAAAAGTACTAAATACTGACAAAAGAAGTGGGCCATCTGCTAGGTTTCGTTTGATTAATAACAGTTTCTTCATAATGTTTGTAAATTGTGCTATTGCAGAAAGTGGAAATCTCTATTATCGTAAAGATTATCAGAATGATGTAACATTTGGATATTTTATCATTAAGCAAAGAAACTCCGTATCACTCCTGTAGTTAGTTCTGTGTTACTGTTTTGTCATTGAGGCATAAATGCCAAATAATTGGGGACATGTGAAATATTTATACGTATGAATACAATATATTACTGCAATTGATAGTATTGAATGTTATAAAAACAATTAATTTAACAAATTAAAATACATGTAAAAATAATTAATTTTTGCTTTAAATTGTAATTTTGATCAAGGAAAACGATTTTAAATCTCATAAATGATAAATATTCTCTTCACTTTTCAGACTGCTCCAAAAAAAGTGCCACAATATTTTAAATTTAATTTTCATAACAAACGTTTGCAATACGTTTTATCATTGTTAGTTAATTTTACATTATATGGGTCATGTTTTTTAGTATAGGTGGATTCTTTATATTAGTTGTCTGCGAGTTGTAAGTGATAAATTTCAACAATAAACAAACAAAACACAGTCAACTTGATTTAAAATAATATATTAAAGCAAGTCAAACACAAATAAATGTATTTTATACTGTTGGTTATCAGAGTTCCATCCGAAGCTTTTAATAATCGTCTATTTGTTATCAAATTTGCATAGGCTGGTTTAGTTACTTTAAAACACAATTTGGCAAGAAGAATTATTCTTTTCTGCTCTGTTCTTACAATACAACCTGGGATAAATTTAATTTTAAAATAACCACTATATCTGTTTGTTACCACAGTTTTGTTCAGAGTTTTATATAATTATTCCTTTTTCCACAAATATCGCACACAGTGGTTCAATTACTTTAGAACACAATTGATAAGACACGTTATTCTTTTCTACTGTGTTATTACAATACAATTCGTGATAATTTCAAAATAAAATTTGCCACTATATGCTCTTTATTGCTAAACTTACAATCGAGGAATCTAGATCAAGCTACCTATCTTACTAATTATCTCAAACTATATTTCAGACACGTATTCATAGCCTAACACAGGCTCAGAATATTTCACATACTATGAGATATTATGATACAATAATACTCAATTAAAAGAACGAGAAAACATAGAATGTTCTAGTAACTTGGTACAATAATACAACAATCGCTAATTCGCCACAACTGAACTATACAACACATAATTCATAATCAGTTATGTAATCAAACCTGCAATAAACTATCATTTCTAAAAATAACTAAATTTAATAATATTGAAAGTTTAGGTTTGGAATTAGAACGTTTTGTGACACACATAACTCATTGTGTCGGTTGGTTACCTAACAAAGTCTCAGTCGAAACACTATTTGCATCATTTATCAAGGTGTTTAACTTTAATTTTGGTGCCTTATTTCCAGGTAATCCATTTAGCTCTGGTACTGAGCGAAAGGCTTCGTCTGTGACTGTGTGCTATCAAAATGTGTGAGTACAGTGCAGATGATTTATGTTTCTTTATGTTGTAAAGAAAAGTATTATAAATCTCAGTATTCTGCAGTTGTGCATTCTATTAACTCAAAAATGTTGTGGTATGTTTAGCATAGATTGAAAATAACTTTGTGTAAATCTGTATTTCATAGTAGTTGACTAATTTACTTATCGTATTTCTGTTGCTACAATGAACTTTACTAATTTTCGTAAATCTTGTAATAATTTCATTAGCGCTTAAGTTGTAAAAACTAAAACTGTATTGTTATTCATACTTTATGAATAATACTAACTTAACTGTAACAAGCATGGTTTATACAGGTCTTTACCAGCGGTCTCTGGACATAAATTTAGTTACCTTCGTAAATGTCTGCTATTTTTAAGTGAATTTATATAAACACTGTCTATAAACTAATGTGATGTAAAAGAACAGATAATTGTTTCTTGCAGATCATACCTTTTGTCTTGAAGATCACGAAACTTACAACTCTATCACTGTATTGAAACATCCACTACAATATTCCAGATACTCACTGTTCTGGCAATAGAGTAATGTAAGATCACAGTATTTAACATATTCTTCATCCTTTATATCATACAAGGGACTCGTAGTGTTAATTCTTCCTCCCGAAAAACGTCAACACATTGCATTTTTCGTTCGGCACTAAAACAACGAGATCACGATATTTAATAAATATATATAAATGATAATGCATTATATTAATTACACTACTACTACTACATTGAATATCTAAGTTTTAAAAATGTTATAATGTTTACAAATTATTTATACATATATATTAGGGGAGAATATAATTTTATTATGATAATTAGTGTTCTGTGTGGTTATATACCAGACGAAGTATTTAGTCCTTGCTAGTCTTCATAATGTTCAAATATTGCATTGCAATAAAACAGGTTGTTTCTCAAGTTACAGTCATTGAAAGCTACATGACTAATGAACAAAAGTCAGTAGGAAAGTCAAACGGAATAGAAAGTTTACAAGAACTGTATGCTGAATAAAATGTAATAGACTTGTACGAAAATTAATTTAATCTTGGCAATCTAGTATTTTATCATTCATAGATGTTTTTGTTTGTGTTAATCCTAAATATCAAAGGATATTGGGCTTTTAATGGAATTTTTCTCTTGGATTAAGTTGAATAACACAACCTAAATAGTAATATAAACAATACTGACGGTTATTTACATGTCTACAAAATACACCCTGAAAAAATTAAACTCTATATAGATCTTGGTAAGCTATATTTGTAAATATTAGTAGTTTTAAACTACAAACATGTGAGATCTAGAATGTAAACAAGAAATAACTTCTTAATGTATCCAAATCGTGAGGACGTCACAAATATATATTTAGCTCATTGTATCGTTATATAAAGTACAAGAATAGATCAATAACTTTTTTTACTGAATATCAAATTCAATGTTTTGATTGTAATGAAAAATAATAAACGTGGTGAATCTATAAAATGTGAAAGAATAAAATTTTAGTAAGCCATATAAGTTATTATAAAAAGCAACAAAACTGAAATAGTTTGTCAAGAACATTTATATATTTTGTATCTTAGAACGGCTGGTATGGATATTAACACTTTTATTGATAAGGAAAGAGCATGTTTTGACCTTCCTAGGCCATCTTCAGGTTAAGAATAGGAGATATTTTGTTGTTAAAAGTTCAAAAGTAGAATATGTGTACATTAATTTTATAAATCACAGATAAAGTGGTCTTTTCTAACCGATAGCTTTGTTAATAGATGTTTCACTATGTGTGATACTTATTAAGTTTGTGATTTTACTTACATATATTAATCATAGCATATTGCATATTGCGCTATGATGAAACATAAGTTTAACATAGGAAATATAAATGGAGATTTGTATCAATTGTTCAAACATTCTTGTCAGCAACTGATATTGATGAGGCGTAATGTTTCATAAAAGACTAAGCTAGAAATGTATAGATCACCATTTTATAATCTAAGATGGTTTTCGTAAGTAGTATGTTAGTGTATACTGAGGATTTATAAATAAATGTTTCAGCATTCGTTATAGTTGTTAAGTCTGAGATATTTTACTTACATTTAATAATATCTACCTCAACATATTGGACAATGATATAAGAAAATCACAGAACACTGATTTGTAACAGATGATTAATATGCTTAAAATATTTCTGTAAATTATAAGTGAAATATAATACATTAGATGTAACCATAACATTGCTTTTGAGTATTTATTCATCAAAACGCACATTCATAATTGCTGTATATAAAAGGGAGTTTTTGGTAATCTGTTTTGAAGCAGACCGATGCTTTATTTAGACAATTTCTCTTTGTTTTGTTAGAACAATGCCTCATTACATGCCAAAAGTTATAGGGCATCAAATTGTTTAACCATCTAGAAATGGTATGAAGTAAACAGATATTGACAAAACAGTAAGGTAACCCCAGCTTACTGTATCCAGAATCCTGAAATATCATAAGACCACAGGAAACATTGTTTTAGGAAAGTTTACTGGTATATTCCAAAATCTCAATGTCATGAGTCTATTGTTAACCCATGTGAAAATGTAGTTGAGAAGCATTTGTTCATTTTAGGCGATTCGCATGTTGAATGGTAAGAATTCAATTACAATCAGTGATTAGGGCTATACATTTGAAGTAAAATGAGGACTTCAGTCTGGATCGTTGTAAATGTATTATTAATATTGTGTGTGATGAGTCAAGAAATCTGTATTATATTTACAACTCAGTATAACAATAACAATTATATATAAAGCCTTATAACTTTAAAAACGTCTGAATGGCGTTAATTATATGAACAGAGTTGTTTTATTGTTTCATATTTTAAATCAAATAAAACAAATGGGATCATAAACTACATCTAATTGCATTAATAATAGTTTTATAAAATTGTTATTTAAAATGTATATATTGAATATATAACCACCTTCATACAAAAATGTAGAAGGGAGAATAGCTGCGCTTGCAAATTTAATGATCCCAGTCAAGGATGCCTGCTATTGGATCATGATGAAGGTGCCTGGCTATATCTGAGTACTAATTTGTTTCAAGTAGATAAAAATATTATATTAAATGTGTTTGAAGATAGAGCTAGTAATCTAAACGTACACGATTTTAAGAATTTAAATATCATTAACTTTATTGAAAATGGTGAATTTATTCAAGAACTGTCTTCCACTGTAAAAATATACAAGATTAAATAACTGTGTTCTATATTGGTATGACAAATAAAAATATTTTCATGAGATTTGTTTTGTTTCATCATGGAATCTACAAACAAGATTATAATACTCGTGCTTCTGTCTCCAATGAAGAGCAATAACTTCATCATTAACTAAAGTAACATCTGTTACAATTTTCGTGTTATCATTCATTAAAGAACAATACAATCAACATACTTGATTTTTTCACCTTCCTTCACACTTTACAAAAGTTTAGTAGTATTGACTCTACTGTCAATACAACTATCCTGTATATCCAGGCGAGGAACGAGAATGTGATCCTTAATAAAACTAACTAAATTTGTATCCTTGTTTAGATAAGAGAGCATTAGACCAAGGTGGTATAAACTTGCTACTGTATATAATCACGCACACAGGAGCAGCAATAGTCGTGTACCTGAAAGGGTCAATACCACAGGTAGTGAGAAACTCTTCCTTCAACTGTAGGCAGCACCAACAGAGTATGTCAGTCTTACTGACAGCATATAATTAGATAAAATAGGTATTTTTTCCTGTTTCAACAAATTTTTAGTGTATCACTTTCATTTCATCATTATATAAACACAATTGTAAAATTAAATATCTTTCAATTTCTACGAACATACAACTTACACTGTAAATATGCCCTTTCTATCAGCGCTGTCAGTGCCAATGTTAATAGGTATCAAATTTATTTTATTTGCCAACAAGATTGATACACGCAATTTTCTTTTCAGCATAAATATATTTTAATATACAAACAAAAAATAATAATAACATACTTCATAATAACAGTTTGTTTGTTTTTGAATTTCGCACAAAGCTACTCGAGGGCTATCTGTGCTAGCCGTCCCTAATTTAGCAGTGTAAGACTAGAGGGAAGGCAGCTAGTCATCACCACCCACCGCCAACTCTTTTAACCAACGAATAGTGGGATTGACCGTCACATTATAACGCCCCCACGGCTGAAAGGGCGAGCATGTTTAGCGCGACGGGGATGCGAACCCGCGAACCTCAGATTACGAGTCGCACGCCTTAACACGCTTGGCCATGCCGGGCCCTCATAATAACAGTTATTAATAATAGTTATTACAAATAATGGTTTATGTACAAGGGTTTTGCAAACTTAAAGACAATACTAATTCTTATATCCGGTCTAGCACTAAATATTGTATCAACGATTCAAGTTCACGATGAACAAATTAATTCTGAGTTGATATTGTTGCACCTCACTTAAGGTAGCTAGTTCGGTTGGCCTCACGCTAATTATAAGTTTACTTCTTACCGAGGGAGATATTTATTGTCCTCGTAGAAATAATAATGTCTGTTTGTATATTCGAAATCTATAAGCGTTCCTGATCAAATTCTGCAGATTTTCGATTAAAAGACGTTAATCACAATTATAGCTTCCTTGGCCTATAGCACATTGACTGTAGCTAACCAACAATATTCTTCTTGTCTTTCGGTGTGTGATTTTATATATTAATCACACGAAACTCTAGAAAATTCACCAAAGCTCTCGACAATACTGTTAATCACTAGTATTACATGCACATTTAATACATATTTGATTTTTACGCACACGAACTTTCTACAAATTTCAAGACCAGACGGAACCTGCGCAATACACAGTCAAGAATGTACGTCACATAAAAAAAAAGAAAACTATGCAGAAACAAGCATTGGCACCAAAATAAATGTATAACAGAGTATTTAAAAATTGGCGTTTGATAATTTTTAATGAAGATATTACGTATATATATATACACAAACACGCTGATAACAATTAATTAAATATAATATACTGTCAAAGAATTATGCAGTTTCAAAACTCCTGACAATATATAACACAATTAATACAAATAAGCCTATGATAATAAAATTACAAAGCACGTAAAAATACTTAAACATAAATGTTATCTTCTTTTGCCTTAACATAATCAAGAATCACACTGCTTAGGTGTTCTTCAAAAGCTGGGATAGATTTTACATGAGTAACGGAAATTTTCTGGTTGTGTTTTCCAGCCATTTGACAGGTATTGCAAGTTGTAGAAAAGTGAGAAACATCTTGCTTGATTTTTGGCTAAAAGAAATGTCTCACAATTTTGTCACACGTCTTGTTCACACTTAAATGATTTCCCATTAGAAGTTCATGAGCAACCTTTAATATTTTGGAATGATATGTTTCTGGAACAACAAGTTGATAAACTACAGTCCTGTTCTTTGAAGTTGGTATATTTGGTGGTCTTCATTTTCTCATGAGTACATATTTTTGCAATTTTGCAAAAGTAACCATCTGGAACTTTCTCAAGTTTATCTTTTAGAACTGCATATTTAGATAGTGAAGAAATCTGTGGATCCTTTTCTTGCTCATAGGTTAGCTTGCTTTTAGCAAATGGAACTTTTATCAGCTGAACCAAACACCTCAACCCCTCACTTTCATTATTTCCACTCATCAAAGACTTGTCAGGAGGACAGTTATTCACAAGTTCCATGTCATACCCCAGAAAATGTGTTGTGACAAATATATAATGTCGTCCTGTGAACATGTATATATCATATCTTTTTGGCTTAATTTATTAGCCTGAACTCAAGTCACTGTACACGAAGAAACCACTTCTGAATTTTTCTCAACAACATCACCCTTAAATAAAACAGTGATTGGCTTGCTACCCACATTGGGTTAGGCAACAACTTCTTCCCCACCAAATTGTTTCCCAACAATAGTGATATCCTTTAATTGGTAGAATATGTCTTACTCCAACCACAATGGGTCCCGACAGTAGGTCTGATGTTAAATAACTGTTATAAAGAAGAATATTAACAAAACCACTCTCAATACCTCGAGCCACAACAGACTCACAAGTGGTAGAACTTTAATTTAAAAGAAAGACAATAAACAAATAATGGTTTATATATAAAAGTGTTATAAATTTATATATAATACTAATTCTTATATCCAGTCTAGAACTAAATATTTTATCGACGATTTAAGTCCACGACGAGCAAATTAATTCGGAATTTATATTGTTGCACCTCGCTTAAGCTAGTTAGTTTAGTTGGCCTCACAGCAGTTACAAGTTCACTTCTTACAGAGGAAGACATTTAATGCTTTCGTAGAAATAATAACGTATAAAGTAATTCACTAAAGTTTAACGGTTTGTAATGTTCGAAATTTATAAACGTTCCTGGTCAAATTCTGTAGTTTTTCGATTAATAGGTTTCAATTACTATTATAACTTCCTTAGCACACCGACTGTAGCTGACCAACAATATTCTTCTTCTATTCTCTCGACATGTGGATCTTTATATATCAATCACGCGAAGCAATAGAATATTCACCAAAGCTCGCGAAAGTACTGTCAATCACTAATATGACATATACATCTAGTACATTGTTGATTTTTACGCACACAAACATTCTACAAATTTCAAGACTAGTCGGGACCTGCGCAATACATAGTCATATATACGTCACATGCAAAAACAAGCGTAGGCACTAAAATAAATGTATAAAGGTAAATCCGTTACACAGTATAGAAATTTGTTTTTAATAAGTGTTACCATAGTCTTGGAAAAATAGAAGCTCATATCGGGTATAAGACCAAGATACTTTGGATTTACTCTTGTGTTAAATATATGAAGAAACAATCCTTTCTGTATTTTGGTTAAATCAAAAGTTTTAGAAAACAATGATAATGATAATCCTATCGTTAAGGGGGTATGATGGTTGTAACCATTGTCTTTTTGCCAGTAACAATAGTGAGTTTTATTCCTTGATAGATAAGACAATTTAAAATGAAACGATCATCCAATTCTCTTATGTTCCTCAGAAAATAAGAGCTCATAGAACTCACTGCATGTATTGTATCCTTTAAAATCGTGGACCACGCAGTAATTTACTTCATGAGTTCTCGTTTGTTGGTCAGTCTCCAAATTAAAAACAAATATTTTTAGTGGCGTATTTAACGTTGTTTGAAAGGAAGAAACATGGATGTGGAGTGTGTATGAATTTCTTTACATTCTGTGCAACATGTTTAGTCACATCTTTGGAAGTGTGGGCTACAATTTATCCTGTTAGTGATAATGAAACACGTTTTATATTGAAAAATCTGTCCTTATTAAATTCTGTGTCTTCTGTCTTTAGCTTTGTGTATGTTGTAAGAGTCTATTGATTTACAGTTAGCAAAACCAAGACGTTGATGGTTTATACAGTCATTAACGTAACAAACATTATAATCACTTGCAAAATTATGTTTATTTAAGTTACTAAATCCCTTTTCACAATCAGAACACTAATACAAGACACGAAAATCCTTCATTGATAACATTGAAATAGTTGTCATGAAACGAAAGTAAAAGTTTTCTGGAATGTGATGGTCTTTTATAGATTATGTGTTTGAACTTTTATTTGATGCTCAAATTTTATCTCTTCTATTCCACAAGAACCAAATGGAACATCACAGGATTCATGAAGTTCACTAATTATGCATTAGATTGATCACTAATATATTTCTTATTAGATGGTTTTTAACATGTTAAACCTAGGATAATATCTTTGACACAGTATAAATCATCGTTATTTGTTTGTTATTGTTAGATACTGACTGTTTTTAAACGATCAACTTTAATATTAGTCATATTATACTGATCGCAGCTTACAGGCATTTGTGAAGTTGTGACCTCAATTTTAAATGGTTCATCTAATGTTACCCCTTATTACAGTGATCAACCTTTTTGATATTTGACAGGACTACGTCAGGTGAAAACACATCTTTTTCTTTTAAACATGTTAATTGGTTTATCTAACTGTATGGAGAATATACTGACACTCACTTTATCTTTAGATTTCAAATGATGTGTTGTCTCACCTAATAATTTCTGTACATTATTGTTAAACAAATTTAAAATTTTCCCAGGAGGATGCTCGAATAAGTCTTCTTTCAATACTACATTATAACTCATAAACATGGCATTATATTTTTTGAGAATTCTTGATGACATTTGTCAATATTAAATGCCTCATCTCTGGGGCATTTGGTTTTCATATTGTTTCATTATAGTACACAATTGACCTTTTAGGTGTTTTCTGTACTAATCTTCTGGAATGTGTTTCTTTTTTCTGTATTTCTAAGTTTTTCTAACAAAGTTTTTCACTATCTAAATTTTTACATGGTTTCATTGTTTTGAAACTTTATACAGCTATTTTTTCACATTTTTTAAAAAGGATCTTTTGTTTTACGTGTTTTCTTCTGGCATCTATTGTTTTTCGCGTTTTCTTTATTATATTATACATGTTCTATTCATAACTACTATTTAACAAGTTTTCTTTATCATTTGATATATCTTACAGAGTGAACTATTAGTTTATATGCTTATGGCATCAACTATTAGTTTACATGTTTATGTGATTTGGCAGGTTCTATGTGTTATCCGTATAATTTGGTATGCTTTCTAATGTAACCCGCCCCCTCTGTTACAGCGGTAAGTCTACGGATTCCAACGCTAAAGTCAGGGGTTCGATTCTTCTTGGTGGACTCAGCAGATATCCCGATGTGGCTTTGCTGTAAGAAAACACGCATACACTAATGTGACTCAATGTTTTACAAATGTTCTACCACGCTTGTAAACTTTCGATAACTATCTTTTGTTTTCATGTTTTTTTGTATTGTTTTGCATATTTCCTCCATCTAACTAATGTTTAAAATGACTTCCACATTGCTTCTTATGTTTCCTACAACTTACTATAGTTTTACATGTTTTTCTACCTAACTACAACGTTTTGTAACGGACAGGCCCTAAGGCCAGTCATTGGAGCTTCGACTTTACTGCCAATTACACCTAATTTTTGTAACTGAGAAATGCAGTAACGACTGGAACTCATACATTAATAATACGAGGAAATTTGCGGTAAGACTAAAGAAACTGAATCTGATGCAGGTATTTAACAAAATACATCAGTTTTATTTAAATCCTTACACTAACGGCCGGGCATGGCTAGGTGGTTAAGGCACCCGGCTCGTAATCCGAGGGTTCTAAGACCCCTTCATACCAAACATGCTCGCCCTTTCAGCCGTGGGGGAGTTATAAAGTAATGGTCAGTCCCACTATTCGTTAGTAAAAGAGTAGCCCAAGAGTTGGCGGTAGGTGGTGATGACTAGCTGCCTTCCCTCTAGTCTTACACTGCTAAATTAGGGAGGGCTAGCACAGATAGCCCTCGAGTAGCTTTGTGCAAAATTCAAGAGAACAGTTTCAGCCCCTTTTATACACTTATTTTATAATGCTACTCTAAATTATATTGACTGAACCAGTGAAATAGTAATTCTACTTACATCAAGTGTATCAATGAAGGTTGGATACCTTCACTATTCTGGAACTCGAGAGTCAAACTGAAGAAATGAGTATCACTCGGAACTTCACGTTGTCCTACAGAACTGGAGAAACACCTTAAAGAACTTCAAGAAGTGATTTTCCAGACGCGAATTTTTAAACAAAATTTTCTTCACATTCTTATGATGTACCAAGTAGTATACATAACTCCTCGCAAATAGTTTCACACTTCATTGGTTCATTTCTGCAACTTATCGGGCTTTCCCAAAACTCTCGAGTAATTGGTTCTATCATGGTGGGTGAGCTGGTTGACTCATCACTTGTACCACTAGTACACTACTAGACTTCCAAGTGCCAATTTTAGACAATAACATAAACTAAACTTATTCTTAGCCTTTACTGTACTACCAACTTGGTATCAGGGACTTATCACTGTCAACTGAAATACTGTGCATTGGTTTATTTTTTATCTCCTTACCTATTGGTTCTCAATACTAACTAGCTGTCTATCTGTCCATTGCCTTTTTCTTAACTTAATTTCGTAATAAAGGCGTCCTCTTACGCCATTTTTCAACATGCATATACTACTTCTAAAAACCTAAATTTCTTTTAGTTCCTCTTTTAATTATGAAGCAATTGTCTAAAACTATCTAAAAATACCAATTGCTTTACTTTGCTTCTCACTTGTTTTGTTTCCTACAGCTAACTATGGTTTTACGTGTTTTCATAGTGAACTAATGCTTTATATGGTTTCTTCATCGTTTCATATATTTTATACAAACATCTACAGACATCTTGTTTTCTAAGGCTATCTGTTGTTTTACAGGTTTTCTACGTAATGCGCATTCTACTGTGTTTTATTTATCCTTTTCACATTTTCTATCCCTAACTATTGTTTTACGTGTTTTATTTATCATTTGGTGTGTTTTGCAGAGTGAACATTCAATTTGCATGCTTACTAAACCGAACTAACGTTTTATTTGTTTCTTATGTCATTTGGCACACACTGTGTGTTACACGAAGTTGTGTTTGTTTGTTTGTTTGTTTGTTTGGAATTTCGCACAAAGCTACTCGAGGGCTATCTGTGCTAGCCGTCCCTAATTTAGCAGTGTAAGACTAGAGGGAAGACAGCTAGTCATCACCACCCACCGCCAACTCTTGGGATACTCTTTTACCAACGAATAGTGGGATTGACCGTCACATTATAACGCCCCCACGGCTGGGAGGGCGAGCATGTTTGGCGCGACTCGGGCGCGAACCCGCGACCCTCAGATTACGAAGCGCACGCCTTAACGCGCTAGGCCATGCCAGGCCCCACGAAGTTGTGATAAAATCAGTTCCTCAGTGGTATAGCGGTATATATCTGTACTTACACTGCTAAAAACCGGGTTTTGAATCCCAAGATGGGTAGAGCACAGATAACCTTTTGTATAGCTTTGTGCTTAGCTACAAGCAATTCTTACCGTATGTCATCTATTCAGATTGATACGATTTATAAAGTGAACTGTCATTTTACAAGCTTATTTCTTTATTTGTCATGTTTTCAATAACTATCATATTTTTATCTAACTGTCGTTTTATATATTTTGTTTCCTATGTGGTATGTTTTCGAGTGGCATTTGTCGTTTTCCATGCTTATTATATTAAGTGGTATGTTTTCAACTGGTATCTATCCTTTTCCGTGTTTTCTGTATCGTTTTGCTTATTCTCTGTACTTAGCTAATTGTTCCTATATTGTCTAGTGTAACAGCTGACTACAGTTTAACGTGTTTCCTATTATCCGTTACCTCCTTACCAAATATCCTTCGCCTCTTACCCTTACACATTAACCAATACCCATTACACTTTATCAGTTACTCGTTACCCCTTTGCATTGAGCTTACCCATATCATTTCTCCACTGCCCCTCACCAAGTGCACATTCTTCATACTTACTACCCATTATGAATTACCCTTTACCTTTTACTAAACACCCATTACCTATATTCTTTACCCATTAATCCTTACTTACCATTATACATTACTCTTGCACCTTACCATAACTCACACCCATTAGCACGTACCCTTTCTTATACCCTTACCTTTACTCATACTTATTTCACCTATCGAATATTCATTACTTTAATTAGTTAAAGTAATTTAAAGTAAATACTGAAAGAAAACACCTAAATACTGATTTTTGTGTGTCATGTGGTATGTTCAATGTATCTGGTTCTAATCAGATAATTGTGATGTCAAGATACTAAGTCTATAATTTCATATGAATTAGAAACTAGAACTACCAATATTGATAAGCTAGAATATAAAATAAAAATCTGATATGACTTATGTGCTGAATCAAACACTGTGGCTCCGCTCACCTCTTTCCACTTTTGGGAACGGTCCCTTATATACATGTATTTCAATACATGAAATGTGAATAGGCAATGGAAAGCTCAGAATGTTCCCGTGGTCGTTTATTGGCCATTTTAAAGTGCTTGGAAGCCATCTCTTTCGAATCAAGACTTCAAGCAAGTAGATTATGTCTTTATTCTACTCGAAATTCCATATTTTTAGAGACAAAATATGGCTTGGTTACTAAGCTTCATAAATTATTTCCGAATGTTATAGTATCTAAATATCTACTTATGATTTTTTGGGGTTATTTCAAATATATATATACAAAACCTTAAAAATATTATTTCATTTCACACCTTCCAGGTACGAAATATCTTAAGGCTTAGCATCCGAGTGCAAAGGTCTTAACCAGAAGAAATAATTGCTTGCTTTACTTCTTTCTCCGGCCCAGCATGACCAGGTGATAAAAGCACTCGACTCGTAATCCCAGTGTCACGGGTTCGAATCCCCATCATACCAAACATGCTCGCCATTTCAGCCGTGAGGACGTTATTACGTCAACCCCACTATTAGTCGGTAAAGGTATTGAAAGTAATAAATACAGCTCCCAAAAAATAAAAAGGATACTTAGCTTTAGAATTGGCAGTTTAAGCAAAACATCATTTCAACAACAAAGGCACGTTGAAAAACAGCTTTCTGTTGAAAACAGTTACAATATAATTTATACATAGAAAGATTGTAAAAACTAAAGAAAAATGAAAGACACGAAAAATAGTTGAGTAGAACACCCATAAAGGAAAGTTAACAATAAATAATACACCAAATTTTATTGAAAATTTTCAAAACTAGGGTTAGCTGAGAAAAACGTGAAACAAGCAAACATTTGTAGAGAGAACTATCACATTCTTAGTCTTAAAATTTTAAATCACTCGACAGAGAAGGTATTATTGAAATATGTAAGAAAGCTGTTTCTTGTGTCTTATAATCGTCCTTCGTGAGTTTGTAATAGTTGTTTGTTTGGCGTTTTATAGAGCAAAGCAACTAGGCTATCTGCACCAAATAACCAGTGAAAAGATTAAAAGTAAAGTAAAATTCTTAAAATGGAATCATTTTAAAACAAAGTCCAATTTTTGAATTAAAAACTTAAAGAGCATTAAAAGGCCAATGGCCCTAAGAAAATTAAAAACATTTGTAAGGTGAACAGTGTTATCATCGCCAAAAACACTGTCCAGCATCAGGGGTAAACCCGTGGACAAAAAATGTCTAAAATGGTGCCGTTGTTGAGAGTTGTAACGACGGTATGAGAGAGTAAAATGTGGACTATTGTGACCTGAGTGTCACACAAACCACATATTAGTGCATCAGTCCCAAATAAATGAAAATGATGAGTTAAAAAACTGTGATCAATGCATAGTTTAGTTAGGACAACTTCTTTCTGATCCTTACAGAAACAAGACAGCCAAAGTCCAATAGAGGGTTTTATCTGGAAAAGCTTGTTTACACGTTGTTCACTCCAAGTCGACTGCCAACTGGTGCAGAGCTGAGCCTTTAATACAGGGCCATAGTCAACGTATGGAAAAGGCATAGCAGTGATAGCACCAGAGCAGACAGACTTAGCTATGGTGTCAGCGAGCTTGTTCCCGTGAATTCCAATGTGGACTGGTATCCAGAGGAACTGGATAGAAGTAGATGTTAAAGAGAAATGGGCCAGTTAGTTTCAAACATCAGCAAGAACATGGTGAGAACTAACATGAAGCAATTCCAGGGCCAGTAGAGAGCTAAGCCAATCAGTATAAATAGTACAATTTGAGTACTGCTTAGCTTCTATGTGATTCAGGACAAGAGAAATGGCGTACAGTTTCTTTGCACAACCACCGAACCATAACAAACTATGGCAGAGCCCACAGAGCCACCTGATTACTAACCATCCATATAAATGGGAATAGAAAGATGGTTCAAAAGATGTTCAGCAAATAAAAGATGTTACTTCAAATTGGGAGTATCCAATTTTCTCAAATAACTCAAAGTAAGGTCACACTTGAGGATGGTAATAACCAATGGTGGGATGGGCTGACCAGTGGATACAGCAATATCATCCAAGGACCGAATTCATCTACCATGCCCCAATATGAAGGTCAAAAGGGACAATAGCAGATAGTGTTCTGAAAAAGCATGGCCCACTGAGGAAGGAAAACATAATCCCAAGTATGATGCTGTGGTAGGGATTGAAGTTTTGAAGCATACAGTAAAGACAGTTGCAAACAACAGAGGTATGGAGGAGTTTCATGAGAGTCTGCGTACAAACTCTGGACTGGGAAAGTGCATAAAGTCCTGTGCAGAGCTGAAGCCCCTGATGATGAATGGGGTCCAGCATCTTCAAGGCTGAAGTCCTGACAGAACTCTAGACCAGAGACCCATATTCCAGTTTTGATCGAATGAGAGCATGATATATCTTAAGCATAGAACATTGATCCTCTCCCTAAGAGGTGGAAGAAAGGACATGGTGTATGTCCAGTGCCCTTGTACACTTGATATGTAGCTGCTTGATGTGTTGAATAAAGTTCAGCTTACAGTCCAAAACAAGTCACCAGAATTTTGCTTCAGGAACCACAGGAAGCACAACTCCACTGACACAGAGTTCAGGAACATGGTGAATACCCCGTTAGCAACAAAAGTGCATGTAAATGGTTTTAGAGAGAAAAATGTTAAAACTGTTTGCTGTGGACTATTTCAGTAAATGAACAAGAGCAGTCTTTAGCTGTTGTTCAATAAACTTCATTTTCAATGACTAACACAAGATGTGGAAATCATCAACATAGAACCCATTTGCAACAGTAAGAGAGAACTGTCCAGTGATGGTATTAATCTTTATACTGAAAATTGTTACATTTAAGACACACCTCTGAGGGGCTCCAAGTTCCTGTCGGAAAGAACGGGAAAGTGTCGAGGCAATACAAACCTGGAATTGCCTGCCCATTAAAAATATTTTAATAAAAATGGGCAACTGGCCATGCAACCCATATAAGTGGGGGTCTCACAAAATGCCATACCTCCACATAGTATCATAAGCCTTCTCAAGGTCAAAGAATACTGACACAAGATCTTGTCATTTGAGAAAGGCTTCTCTGATTGACATGTCAAGTCAAATCAGTTGGTCCATAGTGAAGCGTTGTTGTCAGAACCCACAGAGAGAAGGTTGTTTGAGTCGACAAACCAAACAAGACAAGCATTAAACATTCTCTTTAAAATCTTACAGAGACAGCTTGTCAAAGCAATTTGATGGTAGTTTGAAGAAATCTTGGGATCTTTCCCAAGTTTGGAGAAAGGTAGAACAATAGCCTGGTACCATGCATAAGGAAAAAGGTATATCAGACCTGTTTGGGAGCCCTCCATGCCATGTAGCAGATAGAATTCAATCACAAACGTGGATACCATGGAAAATGTTTTGAGATTTTAGGAATACACTGAGCAGCTGCCTCAATAATGCAATCAATCATTGCTGCCATGCAGTCAGACAATGGCAGGTTCATGTTTCGTGAAAGCAGTGAAAGAGGGCCAGTTGGCTTGGTCCAACTTACACCAGGGCATGCAGATAGGGTAGTATCAACCATGGCCAGTCTCTCTCAAAATGATTACTGCCCTGTGGGTTACTGTCAACCCTCCATCAAATGTAGGAGAATAATGAAAGGGCTAGAGAAGATGGACCTGAGGAAATGCCCAAACCTGGAACTAAAGGATGTGGATCTACTGGAAAGAATGGTATGGAGAGAGATCAATGGCAGTTAGACTAACTAGGTGTATGAAAATAAGTATAAGAATCAGTATTAAAGAGAGAAAGGTTGTGATTTGAGAGCATATGCTCTATGGAACAACCCCTCCAATCAATATCAGCACCTCCTCAGAGGGTATTATGTCCATTAAAGTCCCCCATGATTAAAAAGGGAGACAGCAACTTTTCAATTAGAGCATCAAGGTCTGACTGATCATAGGTCTCTTCAGGAGACAGGTAGAGAGAACAAAAGTGATAGTATGACCCAAGGAAATACAAATGGTTGTGGCCTCCAAGGGTGTGTCGACATGTGCTCGTCTATCAGAAAACCTGTCATTTCTGTACAAAGAAAACTGCCAAAATGTGAGTGTATTAGCTGGTTTCAAAAATGTTTCCTATAAAGAGAGACACACAGGATGGTAAGAATCAATCAGTGCTTTGATGTCATCCAGATTAGAACGTAAACCTCTACAGTTCCACTGTATCAAAGTGGCAATTTTTACTTATGTGTAGGCAAGTTGCATGGAGAGCCCTTCTGTTTTAGATCACGCCTTTTTGTTTATTTTCTTTATTTGAAGGAGGTCTATTGACCTATATGGATCCTCCCCTGGGTCAATTGGTCAGGTCTCTATCGTTGGAATAAGGTTAGAACATAGATGTCATTTTGCTTTGTTAAAAGGACTTTTATCTGTAACTGACATATCCCTTAGATACCTTTCTATTTAGAAGAACAAAATATTAATATTGTTATTGTTTAAGTACAGGATATGGAATAGTTGCACTTTACCATCATGTTATTAATGTCACCTATGATTTTTATAATTTTAGGATTTTAATTTTTTTTGGTTGTTTTGTTACAAAGATAAATAATGCACCTTTATAATATGTAATGACTGAAAGGTTACATATGCTGGCAAAACTAATGCTGTTTCAAAACTAGCATCTACACATGAACACTCATGAATATCAAATAAAAATTATCCTTCATCTATTACTCAACAGTTCAATGACATGAAGAAACTGCAAGTAATAATATATTACTTCACTATTATTAAAATTGGAACTACAAGCCTTGAAGTTTTTATTGAAAAAAGCTTTTTAACTGCAGTAGATATCTTAACCTAAATAATTTACAGACATACATCCTTCAAATAAAATTGCTCTAATTATTATAATGGCAAATAATCATCAATCAGCATATTGTTTACCATAGACTGAAACAAATGTATTTATTTCCTATTAAAATTAATTTAATATTTGGATTGTATATTTTTAAGTATGCCTTACTGTACTTCAAGGTTTCTATGTACAAATGTTATTGTTAATTTCTTTCAGTTTTTTCCATGCTTTATGTTTTCAACGATCATTCAAATTTTACTTAATTTGTGCTAAAGCATTTTAATATACCCTTCAGGCACTTCTGATGATGGTATAAGTATTTTATAAATTTGACATAGGTAAATACAATATGACTTCATGTTAACTTCCATTTCTGTGTTCAATGCTTTGGATGCTTTTTCCATTTGAATAAAAAAGTTTATTTGAGAACAAAGCATCTTACATTTCTTTACAACTTCACAAATAAATAACTTAATTTTAGCACACAAATCAAAGTAACTGACACAGAAAAAATTGAAAAATGTAAACATTTTATTAATGATACAATAATTATTTGAATTTAGTTGTTCTGTCAGAAACCTACTTAACTTATCAAAGTAAACTCCAGATAATTTCTTTTAAACACTTAACTTATGACAGTAAGCTGTAGTCTTGTTACAAAACACAGTTAAGAAAAGTCAACTGTATATATAATATATTCATATTAAAAAGAGATATAACAATGACAAATAATTCAAGAATCAAAACTGCTTTCTTTTTCGTTGAAAATGGAACAAAAGTGTAATATTTCTGTTTGTATAATAAGAATGTTTAAAATAAATCCATTACCTAATATTCTTATCAATCTTCATCAATTACACTTTAAGTCTTTAAATCTTTTTTGGAAGCAGTCTCTATCTTGGATTTCAGGCTTTTCTTTTTCTGTTGGAGGTTCATCTGCAAACAAAATATTTATATTTAATGAAAAATAATTGTATAAAACTTGTAACAACAATAATTTGGTTTTATTATACCTCTTGACTAAATAGTACTGGAGATTACACAACTCATCATTCAGTTAGCAGTTTTTTTTCAAATCTTGTTTATCATAAAAAAACTTAAAATTATTACATTGTTCTTATACAACCAACAGCAAAGTATTAATTTTTCTGATAATTCAGTATTTTGTAAAATGAACAATTTGTGAATTTTTTACAACATTAAATAATGATCATACATTGTGAATTAAAACTACCAGATATTTTTCCAAAATTTACAAATATTTATGTTCATTTTCCACTTATACTAAAACATAGATATAAAATAGGCATGGAACTACACAAGAGCTATTCTGTACACAGCTATTTTTTAAGTTTGAACAGATAAAAATAGATGAAAGGCAGCTGGTCAGCAACACATACTCCCAATTCTTATCTGAGGAAATTTGACCATCACTGACATCTACAGTCTCAGAAGGTATAGAGAATATTTTTTTAAACAAAACCCATAGATTCAAAGTCTGATCATTCTAACCACAAAATCAGCCTGGCCACATATGAGCAGAAATTACTCATCCCATACAGTGGATGGGCACCTCTGAATCAAAGCTGTATAATCTGGAGTGTAAAGAGGAAAACAATCCAAGAGATGGACAAAGGTTTTTACAGGAAGTACAACATTAAGGGAAAAAGTCTGCAGTGTGTAGAAAAACAAATAACACGAGTCGTGAAATAAACCTGATAATGTGAAAAAAGGCCCATAACACCAAGGATTTACAATTTTTGAAGAAATATGAGGAGCAAAAAAGTAATTTCTCAGTAATACTTCAAGAAACCATACCTCTCAGTTCTACAAGGTAAATTAAAATTACTAAGGTAAAGGAAAAAAAAACAGTGAGATAATTCTTTCATTCTGTGAAAGTTCATGATTAAAGGTCACATAAAATCCTAATAATATGTTGTGCAGTGGAGACAAATCATAAAATGAAATGTATATAAGTGCAAACATGTAAAAGAGGTCTCACTACCTGAATAGAAAAAGAAAAACAGAGCAGAAGATTTTGTAGAAGATCCTCAATGTGATGAGAATACATAAACCTGCAGCAAGATATCAGTGAAGGTAGAAAAACCAAGAAACATGAAAGATACAAATCTTTGATCTACACAAAAAAGCAGTTTCTTTAACTTGTACAACTAAATTATAAAACAAAATATGAAATGGATAAACATTCAAAGACTATCTACTACAGCATCTTATCAGTCCACAAAAGCTGTTAATCACATTAGAAAGATAAAATAATAAGAAAAAATTAACATAAAATGTAAATTTGTAAAATGTATGCTTACACTTTCAAAAGAAAAGACAAATATGTTCAATAGCCTGATTAACAGAAATACAAGATAAATTCTCAGAAACATAAGTGACATGTTCTTGATTAGATAAATTATATTCTGAATTTGTATTTAAAAAAAAAAAAGGGAAATTTATATAAAAAAAAACTCACAATAGAATACATTTCAAACAAAGAAAAAGAAACCACAACTGTGCTAAGAGAAATTGTGACTGGTAAAGATTCAATTGGTACAAAATAAATTTGTACCACTAGCTAAATATGTGCCACCCCAGTGGTGCAGCAATATGTCTGCAGACTTAATAGGCTGCTAGTAACCAGGTTTTGATACCCATGGTGGGCAGATTACAGATATCTCTTTGTGTAGCTTTGTGCTTAATACAAACAACAAAACCAACAGCTAAATATGACTAAATTAATACCACAAAAACCATGTACTTGAATATACAGCTTATCACATAAACAATAGAGTACTGAGCATGCTAATTAATTAAATGTAAGTAGGGAAAGGAAGTTCTAACTTTTTGCAAAAACAAACAAAAGTTTTATAGCTGACATTAAATCATAAATTATATTTCAATACTACTGGTTATATATTCTCATTTTGTAATAGAATGAAGGATAGAGTACAGAATTAAGAACTAAAACAATTTTTTGGAGAAAATAAAGTTGTAAATACAGTGAAACCCCTCTAAGTGGCCACTCCTCAGATTCGGTCACCCCTTGAAAGAGGTCATTCAATCACAGTCCCTTTTTTTGTTAACATAATTCCTAATTATGTACAGTGGAACCCCTCTAATCATTCTATGGGGAGAACCTATTGAATCAAGATAAATGACTGGGCACCAGATTCATGACACTGTAAATGCGACACACCAAGTTTACCACACAGTAGTCGTGGACCCAGTAAGAAAATTAAAGTCTGAAAACAAAGAGATCTGGATGTGGTTCCCCTTTATTGGTGATATAGCCAACAAAAGTGGAAAAGTCAAAATAAACCATAACCACCACCTCCAGGAACAGGAGAAAATGATACAGAGTCCAACAACCCAAAGTCTCAGGATGTTAAAAATAGAAAGTAACCTCCTTGTTGGACCATCAACAAGAAATTTCTTGTGAAATGAGGAAAGCCCCTAATCCATGAAGGGAGAATCAGTAGAAAGATAAGACCCTGGAGAAGGATGAGGAGTGGAAGGCTCAATTGTACTCAGTTTCCCATTGAGCCACTAGGAGAAAGGGTAATAGGATAGTAAAGGGATTGTGGGAAAAGCTCTAACAGTTTAGAAGTATCTACTGAAGTAAAGACAAGTGAGCTCAACCCAAGAGAATGAGAGTTTCCAAGGAAGCCTCCATACTTAAAAGAGACAAAGAACCTCTTGTGCAGTAAGAAACAGAAAATATATGGCAATTGAGACTGCCTGCTCCACATCTTTGAGCTGAAGTGGAAAAGGCAGGGCATGATGAAGATAAGGGTGGAAGAATCCTCCCTAGTGGAATAAGACACTGGGTGAGGTTAAGAATGGACCTATCCAACCAGATCAGAAAATCACACATGATTAGCTTCCTGAAAATGTAAGCAGGCATATGATTAACTAACTGGGCACCATTAGATGGAAGTAAAATCCAGGTTGAATGAGTGCCATCCACTCAACAGCTCCTTGTGCAGAAGGTCTTGAACAGACTAGGCAAGATGAATGGAAGAAGTACAATCCTCAGGAGAAAAAAAGGATATCTGGATAGTGGATAGGGGGAGCAAAACTGAAGAGAGAAACCTTAAAATAGAACCCACAGAATCCATGGTATTGTTGTGAAGTGTAGCTCAAAAGACACATTAATCAAACATATCTAGAGAAAGTACCCATTACAAAGAATCTAACAAAACCTAGAAATATGTAATGTGCAAAATACATAAAAACGATGAACGTGAAAAACTATGAAATATGACATAAAACAATAAGCAACACCTAAAGTGCAAAACCACTAAAGGAACTTAAGAGATGAGAAACACATTAATATCAAACTTATAATTCTGTTCAAAGAACCAAAAAGACAAATGGCATGAGAGTAAAACTTATCATGAAGAATATGAGAATAAAATGGCACCTAGTTAATAATAACAAACTTTGACTCAAATCTAATCTCAATTAGATATGACTACTAGTAAAGAAAATGGAACTTATAAACTAAATAACATAACAGTAAAAAGTAGTAAATAACAAATCAACACATCCACAAAACTGGGCAAAGTTAAATTACTCAAACAGTAACTATCATGAACAACTTGTAAATATACTGAAAATTAAAGAAAAACAAAGTAATAACCAAACTCATAATGCAAATTTAAACTGGGGTATCTTAGATGGGGAAAGAATTACAAAAAATTAACTTACCAAATACTAAGCAGAGAAGACATGAAAGAACCAAATTATTGAGAGCAGGAATTAATGCTGGCCAAATGTAAAGCACAAACTCTCCATAAATTAAGCCTGTGCTTTCCCAGCAAACATCACTGACTCTGAGACATAGGGACTCATGTTATAACTATTGCCTGTTGTCACAGGAAGTTCATCATCTGCCATATTAAATATTGAATTCATATGAACATATTAAAATTTGGAAAACAGAAATATTTCTAAAACAAATCAGTAGAAACAATGGTAAGCAAACACAAGAAGTTGAAACTGATATAAATTTATGATCAAGCACAATCAATATTTTGTAATCACATGCAAAGAGAGTTAAAACACGTCTATACATTAAAATGATAAACGATAAAGTGGGGATTACTCTGGAATAATAGAGGAAGCTAGCCACATTAGTGCAAAAGTCACAGTATGATTGGTGAAGGATAATCACACAATCAGCACGTCCTCAAATGGTGCAAAACTGATAAGGTATAAAAGCCCAGTGTTCTGCTTGCAAAACATTTCAGCAGTTCAAAAACTAAAAAAACGTTTGGGTGAAAGAAAATGAGACCATTTCAGAAATACTGGTAGAATGATATCAGTTTATACTGAAAAAAAATTATCACACTTGGGATAATCATTTATCTGAATTTTCTTTAGCCATTCAATCTTCTATTAATAAGTCTATAGGTGATGTGCCAGCCAAACTTCATTTGGGATATGAGATCTTCCTTTCTTAGGACTGGCTAATGTAACACCCAATAGCACCTCATACAATTGATGAATGAACAGCAGAATTAAAAGATGCTATACAGAAGGCAAGATCCAACCTTGAAAAGGCTCAGAATCAACAGTAACACAACTACAGTTGCAAGAAATGGTTAGAGGTGGAATGGATCTTTCAAAATGTTTGAATGTATACTAGAAAATGTACAAGTCACTATGCATTAAGAATCAATACACAAAACAGAACTGTAAAAATATTTTACATTAAATCCCACTAACACTATTTGCATCATTCATACAATAACTCTCCATTTTAACTTTATATAAAATTTTTATTCAAACTACTCCATACTAAAAGAGCAAATAGTATGTTCTCACAAAAAAGCAAAAAGCAAATAAAGTACTTAAATGGTACTATTATCATAGAGAGGGTTAAATATGTTAGATTAAAACAATTTGGTTAGTTGGTTTGATGTTTTATGGTGCAAAGCAACTAGGCTATCTGCACCTAAAACAATTTGGAAAATGCAAATAAATAAGTCACTTGACAAACACAACTGATATATATTCATGATGAAATAGAATGAATCAGAACTACATTTTGACATATTTTTTGTGCATTTTGTTGGTTGTGTGACACCACTAAAAATGATTGCTTTAGAAAAGGGTATCTGATAGCACTTTCAACATAAAATATTCATACACTTATATTGTAAAGATGTGTTCAGATTAGGATATTAGAATTTTCAAGATAAGAATGTCTTTGAACTATGAGTGTAGCATTTTTCATTATTTAGGTTCCTGCCTTTGTCTCATATTAATTCGTTTTTTCCAGCTCAGATAACTGTATTTCAACACCAAACATACAAGTCAACCAGCATGGGTAAAGACTCCAGCATGCACTCCACTCTGAATAAATGTCTTCATATCTTCACTCATGTTTGCATACTTTTCCACTGTTGCCTGTACTCATTTTACTCTGTGCATTACATTTCTTAAATATGCCATAATAGATATATTTATAATTTTCTGAAAGGCAGAAGTATACCTTTGTACTATACATTCAGTTAATAAATTAAATTTAGTGCAATGACTAATGGATATTTTATGTGAAGTTTATTTTGAATGTGTTTCTTCTTTTTTGTTGTTTGATTGTACAACATTTTTAAACAGTGATTATCTAAAGAAACTCTTTAAAAACATAAAATTATGAGGGGCAGGATGAAGCTGCAATTCAGAAATGGATATTGTGCCACAGCCAAAGAAAGAAATGTTACTGGACAAGAGTTTTCATTAGATAGGGTAAGAACTATGTCCACTTTATTGAACTCTCCTTGAAGATGAGAAGTTAATAAATAACTGGAAGAACCTAAGCTCTTATTTTGTAAACTTTATATGTAGGAATAAAGGGTCATGGTAGCAACATCAGCATGGGCAGCCTATCTGAGGCCCATTGATGTTTTCTCTGTAGAATGCTATAGTGTCCCAAGTATTGTTTCTGATATGGGGTCAGGAGATCTGTGGTTTATTCAGTTTTATAGGGCTGCAAATTCTGTATAGTACATATCTCTGAATTATTGGTGACAAATTTCAACAATAACTGGATAGCACACAATCCACTTGTTTTATAATAATATATTTGAATGCATGTAGAAAACAATTTTTTACAACACTATACGTTACCACAGTTACATGTAATGTCCATACAGGCTGGTTTAGTTAGTTTAGAGCCCAACTAACAAAAATTATTTCCTCTCTCCTCTGTTAACACAGTACGCTGGTGATAAATTCAGTTACATTCCTGCAGGTTACCACAGTTGTAAATAATTCTCTTTTATGTCAAACTTCTACACATGCTGATTCAATTACTTTAGAACACCCTTTTACAATACAAAGTATTTTTCTTTATCTCTGTTGTTATTACAATATGAACTATAAAACTCACTTTAGAAATCATCTGTTACAGCTGAACTTACAATTACAATCTGATTTCACATTTTTCACTTTTACTTTTGCTAAATTACTTATTTTTCTTTGTATTTTCACACATTCATAACACATGACAGAAAAATTTAGAAATATCTAGCCTTATAGTAATAATATAACATATATCAAAAAACTTAAAAGTTTTGCATAAGATGACATCAATGATATTACAAAAGCCAAGTACAATAATTAAACTACACATGCAATGAACTATAACTTTCAAAAACTTACTTTTAACATTCTTGTTATAAAACTAAATATTCATTAACTAAACCAAATAGTAATTCTTGAACTGAATGCTCTTATGTATCCAACGAACATTAGAAGGTATATTACTATCTTCAGTTGTGACTGTTGGACAGAAAAAATGAACAACAAGGTTCTGAGTGGTTTTTAGGTGAGAAATGCAATAAAATATGTCAGTACCTTTTCACTAATGTCAATAAAGGAATGTCTAAATGCCTTAAAAGTTTTCTGTATAGTTCAACACACTTGATTTGGTTTTGGGCAATTCAAACTTAATGATGAAACACAGATCTGGCACTGAATTCAAAACTCAAGAAGAACAGAATAAATTACATATCATACCATTCACTCTTTATAATACACCTTTCCCTCTTTAGAGGCAGAGGGAGCTTTCATAAGAGGACTTTAATGAGAAAGATTTCTCAGATGCATGGATAACAGGTTAGTCTTTTGTCACACATGAAATTAGAATCACAAATGATCACACAAATAAAAAGCATAGATGAGTTTCCTATCATGTGCTAAGATTACATTCTATGACCAAATGATAGGTCCTAAGCATTTGTAGGCTTTGCACCATCTTACCAGTTGTAAGTGGCCAATTTCTATACTGAATAAGGCAATTATTATGCACTTTGTGTGGATGCTGAAATTTTAATTCTCATTCCAGTCCTTCAAGTATGGTTTAGTTGAATCACAAGTAGAGGCAAAACCATCCTTTATCACTAATATCAGTGTCACAATTACAAGATAGTATGTAGCAAATGTAGAACCATGCTGAAAAATAAAACATCATCTTGCCAATTAAAGATATCGTTTTCTTTGACAGCAACAGAAATATTGATCCATATGACCATTGATAATTATGTTGCTGGATGCAACTGCAAATGACTTGTCATGAACATTCGGAGCAAATAAAGATCACAAATATACCTTACCCACTACTTCCTGTGCATGAAGGTGAAATACAACTATCAGAAACTGCTGAATATAATACTGGCATGTGTATAGTCAGTTATGAATGCAGAATAGCACGTTATTTTGTCATTAAAGAGTAAACAGCCTGTGATAAAGCTTGTGGTTCCCATATGTCAAATGCAAGGAAAACTTCAAGCACTGTATTATTTAACGAATATATTGCACTGACGAGAGTCATGCATCATTGCAATGTGTGGAAGTGGATTTTGGACAGATTATTATAAAGATTGTGAATGATGGTGTAGGCATTTCAATATATACATTGCTCAGTGAAAAACAAGCCATAATAAGAATAGCTCTACCACAAAGAAAATTGCTTCAAATATAACTGATTTTCTACCTAAGGTTGAAAAAATAGTTGGTGTGTGCTGAATATTATTTTACCAAGTTGGCTAAAGCTTTCTGTTGGTAAACATATCAGTGTTTTCCATCACACCTGTTTAGTTGAGCAATAAATATTGTAAGTGAATGGACAGATCCATCATTGCACAAGACATCTTTTATACACCTTTGGTTGACAGCAAAAGACATAAATAAGTTCTTCCCTATATTAAGTATATCTTTTATAATTTTCTGTTCAACAAAACATAACTTTTGCCATTTATAAAAAAACAAAATGTCACATAAGTTTATTTTTCATAAGATAATTTTTCATTAGCAATTGCATTTAAATGTAATTTGTTGTTTGGTATTTAATTGTAGGTGTTTTTTATTCTTTACATTTTAGACATCTTTAGTTTTTTTTATAGGAGGCAAAGGGTCATCTTCTACCTAACTCCAATGTTATAAAGCAAATTTGTCATATTTTACATCTTATTAAATGAAAATCTTCTCTTTATGGTAAAGAAATAATAATTTCCTTTAAAGTACTTTTTACAAATAAAATCTATATGAAAAATATGGCAGGTCTGTTGACTGAAAGTACTAATGTTTATAAATCATAGGAAAACAGATGCTACTCTGTTTCGTGACTAGCACATTCCAAAATACAATACTGAAATTCAGTATTCATGCTCTCTGTTATTAATGTCAACTTTTGTGACCATTAATTCTAGTATTGCTTCAGCATTGGTACAAAGGAGCATTAAGACTGAAAAATGATGTAGGGCAACTTCTATAAAAGACCAGACACTTTTGATAGGTAGATAGATAACTTACAATTTAATGTAGATGTGGACTTACACATCTTTTCCAAAATAAAATCACTGTAAAAACCCACTGTTGGAATACAAGGAAATCTATTTAATCAAGAAACGTTATAAGCAACTATTCATCCTCTGACTTAGTATGAAAATAAAAATGAGTCCAATGAATAGAATTTGGTCAAAATATTGATAAATGAAATATATTTGTTTTTCATGTTATATTTTAAAAGTGATTTTTGTCCTATTTCATTCATCTTCCAATGTTCTTTGCTCTGAAGTGTCCATTTTAGATGTGCTTTCCACTCCTATTTTGACTTTTACTAGAAATTACAAACTTGTATATGTTGCTAGAACATAATCTAATTTTATTGCATCCAATCTTCTTTCTTTAATGAGATTTAATCCAAGAATTCAAACTACTTATCATATCATCCTATTCATGCTATTCTTCAAAAATATCAATAAGTTTTCCAGTTTTTGCTGTTACGTTATTTAGAACCAAGATTTCTTTTAAGTTACTGATCTATATATATTAATATATACCATGCTGTGGTTTTGCTTGTTCTGAAGACGGGTTTAGAATTATTTACCTACAGATCCGAACTTACTATCATCACATTCAGATTAATGAGGTACAGGAATCAGTTTAATGTACTTACAGATTAATTAGAAAATCAATTACATTACAATAGTTATAGGACATTGAATTTTTTTTGTATGTTACTATTCTGTGTTCTAAATTGCATATTTGAAATAAATAAGATATTCAATAAATTACTAACAAGAACCATTCCAAACATTAGGTTTAATGTTTATCAATATTTCAACTGCAAAGGAATACAAAACCCACTTGTAAGCATTAAATTTCTAGTTTCTTATGTATACATTTTACTTACTGTAATAAAAAGTAACTAAAGAATAAAAATTGAAAACTTACAAGGTTATATATGAAAATATAAATGTAAGAAACATTAAATAAAATATTTTCAACTAGATATGCATGCAAAAAACTCACATGTAAAGTAGCTCTATACTTTGTTTACATGAACTTGGGCTGAGCAACTTATGAATGATTTATATGTTTGTTATGTATGTTTAATAGTTAAATATGTCCAAAGAGCAATAAAATAATAAAATTAAATGAAAACAACTAAACTGTTATGAGCCTAAAGCTGTAATTGTCTGTAACAATATGCTGTCATTCTAGTTCGAAATAAAAATGTAATTCCAATTTGTTTCATATTTTTCATCTTTCCATTTCACCATAAATTGCTGATCTCACTATAATTTGTGTTAAAGCAGAGAAAATAAGAGATAAAATATAAAGTTTTTGTGAAAAAAAGAACATCTGATATTCATTCAGGAGATTCTAGAAAGCATGCAAATGAAATGTGAAAACTGTATGATGAAAAACTATTATTCTTAGCACGAATACTGCCCTGCATTCAAACTAGTCATATTTTATTAAAACTTCTGATTTATTTTATGTATAACATGGTTGTAATATTTACTTATAGTTACAAAATTTCATGTAGTTATATTTATTATATTTTTAATTATAGTAAACATAGCTATGTATAGCTTCACAGAAACAGGGATTGGTGTAATTAATGCACCAACTCTGTACACATACAACTCAGGACAACAGACATTAAACCCTTCTCCAGTTAAGTGATTCCTTCAACAATGGTCAGAAATTTTGCAATGATTAGAATGCAAACTGTAGACAGTTAATGAAAGAAAGCAGGCAATACTGGATGATGAATTATACCTTTTTCTGTACTAATGATGGTAAAAAGATAAACAAATCAACACCAAACACTGAATATTGAGCAAACTACTTGAAATTAAGTTATAGCATAACCAACATTCTTAAAACAAAGAGTTGGATCTTTGATTCTTCTAAAAAGATGAACAGATGAATAGAAGTAAAAGTGAGTGCACTTGGATACTGTTTTCAATCATCTCCCCTTCTTGCTGTTGCATTTATATATCATGGTTTCATTTTCTTTACGAGTAGGTGGATGATACTATTTAATTAGTTGGGTAATTCTGTTGTTGTGAGAGGTAACTTAGACCAAAGGTATGAAAATTATAAAATTAAGACCAAAAACTATATTTTTTTATATTTTATATTGATCAGTTTCCTAACTTGAGGTGATCATTAATTATGCACTGGTCAATCATAAAAATAGTACTTTCTTCTTGTGATTAATCTGACAAGTTGTCTCCATTTTATTTCTTTTGGTAAAAACATCAATGGTGACAGTCACTCTTTTCTTGTTTCTTATCAGCATTATCTTTGTAGATAGCTCCAGCTGGTTTATGTTAAGATTTCTGCTACCGCTTGTTGGTGATGAACTCACATGTATTTGTAACCCTTTTCCAGCGAGAAGAGGGCTGAGTCAAATTGCCCAGTCACCTTTGCCTCAGTTCTGACTTTGGGTAAATCCGTCTTATCTATCCAGTAAAGCATACATGTCATCATTTTGTTCAACAAATTTGGGCAGCTTGAATCAGCTGGTCCTGACCTTATTGTCATTCTAAGGTTCTTTCTCCTTCTGTTGTGTGAGCTTGATGATTTCAATTTGTGCTCTTATTCTCTCTTTTTGAGGTTTCTCTCCTCTCTCTCTCTTTTCATCTTTTCAAATTTGTGCTCTTATTCTTTCTCTCTTTATTTCCAGTCTTTCCTTTCTTTCATACTCTTTTTTATTATTTTGGTATTCTTTCATTTTATTGTATGGTCTTACTTTAAACACTCAGCTGGATCTGTATATGGTTTGTGATATACTAATTGTGATTGTATTGTGCTGTGGCTTCTCAATATTGTGTGACTTTATGCTGTTTCTCTATCCTCTACATGTTTTGAGGAAGACACTTTATACAAGAAAATATGGCTTTATGTGTCTGTAATTTTCTTCTTCCTTTTATATTGTGTTACTCTGTACTTCCTTTTTTTATGAAGCATTTAAAATATAAACTGTCAAAGAGGTATGTAATGATGTATTCTTTTAGCAGTTTCAGTACTGCAAATCATATTAGTTCTGAAAACTAAACAGTCTATGATATCTGTCTTTAAAGTGCTAAAGTTTATACATGAGGAATTTACCAAGATCTTAGGATTTCCTGAAAACTCCTATGGTTTATGACTTATATTTCTTATTATCCATCACTCTTTGGAAAAGAAGCTTATCCTCTTATATTTTCATTGAGCTTTATAACTGGATGTTGTCTATTTGATGATTCATGAATTCTGGAATCTTCTCTGTAATGTCTGGCTATCTAACATATCTTAGTCAAATCCTATGTCTTAGAATGGCTGTTTTTTGGTTATTATCTTTAAAACTTTCCAAGCAAAGGGTGTTGAATACAGGTGATAGAAGTGAGCCCATGCATGGTTAGAGGTTTTATTGTTGACAGTATTTATCAACACACTGGAAAAAAATTGTATTGATACAAAATATTGTGAGCCCTATTATGGATATTGTTAATTACTTACTCATCAAGAGTTCCACATTTTCAAGTTGTTAACAGAATATGTGTAGAGCTTCAAGGACTGGTACTTTAATAAATAAGTAGGATCCACAAAACGTAGTACTGTATCATTTGATTTTGCCATGGTTGCTTTTATAATCACCAAAATGTGAACTGTGTTCTTAAAATGTAAGGGTATTTTACCTGTTATGATACATTTCACCAATCATAAATCTACTACAGCAGCATTTATTCACTTGAATTGTAAGGAATTCACCACAAATCAAATATACAGATTTTAAACACATCATGTCTGATGTTACAATATAACTAACATTTGTGTTGCCACACCATACTATAAACATATTAAATACATTGTTATAAAGCATGGTTAACCTTCCTTATCCATTCAAATGGAAGAGCTGTATTATTTCTAGAAGTTTAAAGGGGTTATAATATTATGTAAAATTGCATCACAATCAAATATAGTGCTCAATAATGATTTTTTATAATATCTGGCCACAGTTCTAGCTATATAGCATAACAGTAGCATGTAGTACAGTGCTTCAATTTGATTTCTAATAAAATTGCACTGGAAATAGTGGATTGATAGGCTTTCACACAAACCTGTGCAACACTGAGTTTCCTCCTCCATATATGTACAAGAGTTTCTTGTCGATTGGTTAAAGATTGTTGTTGAATGTATTCCATAACAGAAGGTACTTGAAAATCACTCATCTCTTTTTGAAAATTCTGCAGTCTTTGCTCTGTCAATGCTTTATCCTGGTATATGAATGGTAAAAAAGAAAAAGATTATATATTCATGCATATATTACTTATCTGCAAGTAAGTTAAACAAAATACATTAATGTTATATTTTATCTTCTACAAAGTCAACTGGACCAAATAATAAATTAAAAATGTAAATATCAATCATCCAGTAATTCATATAAGTATACCTAACCTTTTGCCTAACATCTTATTAGGTCATTTACTTAAATATGTTTATACCCCATTCTGTTAGCTCACAGAAAACAAATTGAAAAGATAATAAGGTTCTTGAAGAAATCCTATGCCCATCACTAAGCAATGTGAATAGAAATCTCAAAATTATGGAATATTTTCAGGAGACACTTGACAATTATAAACTAAAAATTACTTCCAAAATAATATAATTTAATTTTTATATTGAAAAAACTCTCATAGATAAAGGAATCAAAATCATAATTATATAGAACTATGCAATATTTCTTCCCATAGTCTCAAAGTTGTTACTGCTACATAAAAATTTTCTTACAAATCTGTTTAGGAAATATATGGACAAAGGTATTAACTATGGGGAAAAAAAATTAACATTTGACTTATGTTGCTTTTGTTAATTTCACAGAAAACATCCCAGCAATGAAGGATATCTACCTTTCCTAGGTATTACCTTTCACCTGGTACATCTAATGCTAGACAAGTCTACTTGCATATCAAATCTGATAAACCACCAAAATAAAGTGAGGCATGATTTTAAAAGAAATTTCATCAAACTAAAGATATTTACATCACATCAAAACAAAACCATTACTAATTTAAAATGAATGCTAAAGTAAATAGCTTTTCCAGACTTCTAAAACTTGTACCAGAAATTGGTAATTGGAAGTTAAACAAAACATATAGACTCTATGCTTAAGACTAGAAACAAAAATGGATTATTTTCAATATAAAAAAAACCGATACTTTTAAGTGAAAAGAAGGCAAGCTTAACAGGCCAATAAAATTTCATAAGATTGGAAGAGATATTTAAATCCATACAAAACTGTAGGAAACCTGAGCACACATGCACATTGAGAATGTCTGAAAAGCCAAGGCACAAAACTTCACCATGACAACAGTTAATTGACAATCACAGTATTGTATTTATTTAAAAGCAATCACTTATTGGCTGAAACCATAATCACACTGTTGTATACTCCAGTTGTGTTGACTTCAAACAAGCTGAAAAGAAAAGCTATTATGGTAATCAAAAGACCAATCAAAGAAAACCACTGATGTCTAATATTCCTCTTTTGATATTATATGACTGTTTTTATCAATTACCGGAAACAAAAACTGAGGAGTTCAAACTCCCATAGTTTTGTGCCTACTTTTACAACACTAAATAATAGTTATCAATTTCTGAAATAAAATAGGTGGAATGGGGTTTCAGCTCCTTCAGACTCCTTTACTAAATCTGTTCCTGCTTATATAACAATAAATTAATTGTAAATCTCTGGAAAACAAAGAGGTTTGTTCCCCTGGACTCCTCCACTAGATCCTCACCTTCTTTACAACATTAAAGAAGACAGTTAATAATTTTGGTAAAATACTGGTTGGAGTCTGGACTCCTCCATCACATCTGTACATGTTTATATAACATTAAAAAGTACAGTTATATAAATGTAAATTAGAAATATAACACAACATAAAAAACAGTAAATTTACACTTTAATTATTATTTTAAATAACCAGAGGGTTGGAGGTAAGGGAGCTTCCTTAACAACAGCTTTGCAATAATAAAAACAGAAAGATTTAATTTGGTAGCAATGAGAATCAAAGCTGAGACCATCAAATCACAAAGAATTCTCCCCACACACCCATTGTGAGGCTCTGTGCTTAACAACAAATTTTTGATTACTTGTATAATTAGAGTAAATAAAACAGTGAATACTCGAAAATCTTAACTTTATTAGTTAACCACTCTATGACAATGGATTTAATAGTAATTTTGCTTAACCAATCTTTGGTATAATTAAAAATGGTAATAACTGGAAACATTCATTTCTGTTAGTTGATTATTTTCGTGACATTAAACTATTAATCATAGTTTTTAACTGATCAGTTTATGGGATACTAACTGATGTAATCACTGCTCATAGGTAATTGATTAATTCTAAATCACCAAGCTCTAGTGCCTTGTCTTTGCATGAAATAGCACAAATACTCATTTCATCCACCAGCTGCTTGAGATGGGTGATGGTTGAACACATATGCTATGGAAGTGTTACTTTTCCCAATGGAGATTCTTCTTGATTGTGGTGCATACTTTTGCATGGGACATGCAAACAACTGTTTCCACTAACTTTTATGTTTGTGGATTTCAATTACTATAAGTTGCTGTACTTTGATTACCATAAGCAGGATATGACTTTTTGCAGGTCTCTTGCTAGATGGTCCCAATTCAAATTGATTCATAGTTGTTTCCAATGCCATTAAGAAAGGGGATTTTTCTATCTTGGAAATTGTACACTGCTAATCTGCAAACATATGTTTGATCTGTGAGTTTGAATATTTTCTGACAGAGAAAGTAGTTACACATCTTTTCAAAAAAGCCATCAATTTCTGGTGATATTTTACTACCTACATAATGACAAGCAATATCAAAACATAAATTTTAAGGATATCACTTCACAGCAACTTTATATTGCTTGTGTCACAATTGCTATATATAAGAAAAATTACACTAATTTTCATTAAATGAAAATTCATATCTAAATATAAATGTTTTGAAAGAGCATCAGTTCGTCAGACTGCAAATATATATCAAATATCTGATGTAATCTTATTGAATAGTAGGTTTTATAGTCTGATTTAGGAAATTGTGGTTACATTTTATTTTGCATGGAATAATTTTTGTGAGATACGGACAATGTCTCACCCAAATATATTTTTATATAGTCTACTTTTTTATTTATTTTTTGAATACATCATGAAAGTTTTCTGCTTGCAATTTTAGATTTATTTGTTTCAAAGAGAGAATCTAATTGTGTAGGTAATTTGATAATCATAGTATTTTTTAAGATGAGAAATTACAAATTGTTGCAGAAAGATTGGCACTTTGTTGTATAAAATTGGTGTCTCATTAGAAAGAAATAACAGTATATGTTATTTTTGTTTTTTAAATATCTACATTTAGGCACTTTACAAATTATAGACTATGGTATGATTACCAGATCCAAAAGTAACACCACATACCCTACATAATACTTCTTGTCAACTGACATTTTTAATACTGATTGTCAATTTGTTCTCATCTAAATTTATAGCCAATTGATAATACATTGGAAGATTCATAGTATTACAGGAAACATTGTTATATATTTTTTCTCTATGTAAGGTGCTACTTGTTACATATTTAATAGAAAATGTAAAGTATAATCAATTGTGCATTTTGTATAATTATATAGATATGTATATATATAATTATCTTATATATATTTTATCAGATTTAATCAGGCTCGTGTATACTATGCAACAAATTAAATAATATTACGTTAATATATAGCATTCTTTATGTTTGTTTATAATATTATTATATTTAATACTTACTGCTTATAGGCCTGGTATAGCCAGGTGGTTAGGGCACTGGACTTGTAATTTAAGGGTTGTGAGTTCAAATCCCTGTCACACCAAACATGCTTGCCCTTTCAGCCATGGGGGTGTTATACTGTTATTGTCAATCCAACTATTCATTGATAAAAGAATAGCCCAAGAGTTGGCAGTAAGTGATGATGATTAACAGCCTTCACTTTAGTCTTACACTGCTAAATTAGGGATGGCTAGTGCACATAGCCATCATGTAGCTTTGCATTAAAGTAAAAAAAACAAACAATCAAAACAATACTGCTTATATGTGTTGTGTGATTTAACATTAACTTAGAAGATTTGTTAGTTTATGTATAAAGTCCTGAGCTGGCAAGACGATGAGGGCACTCAATACAATGTAAGGATGGCAAGTTCTAATTCATGTTATTCTAAAGATGCTTGTCCTTTCAACCATGAGAGTGTTATAAAGTGGTGATCATTTCGACTATTCGTTGATAAAAGAGTTGGTGGTGGGTGATGATGACTAGCTGCCTTCCCTCTACTCTCACAGTGTTAAATTAGAGACAGCTAGTGCAGATAGCCCATATTGTAGCTTTGCAGAAAATTCAAAAACAAACAAATGTATATTCTTAGTGAGTTACATAATGAAATTTGTTATAACTATCTTCTTTAAAATAATTAACTTTAACACTTACTATAAAAGCTAAATAATCATTAAATATTTTATCACTAATCGAACTACAGTGTTGCACGTTCAACATGCCTTATAATTATTTTACATTACTCTCTTTAAACATACCAAGTTGTGCTATCTTAGGTAGAGGAGAGCCTTCACATTCACAATCAAATTATGAGAAGTACTTAAAGCTATAATTGTATATAGATGGCGATTTACAAAGACTGTATTGACTGATGTTTGTAACTCTATAATTTTAATTTTCAGCTTCAGGGTTAAATGGGGAATAGTTGATCTCAAACACCAGACATCCAATACTTACTACTCAGTGATGGGCCAAAATATCAGTATTTATATGTATTATCACCATATGGAAAATTTATTTTGTGTTGTTCCACAATTAATTATTATAATTTTTGTATATGATACAAAAATGTATTGAAATAATTTTCAATGATTTGACATTTTAGCTTCAAACTTAAAATTGATGCTAATAAATAAACAAATTGATAGTTAGCTACAGTTTGGCTAGTGAGTCAGAAGACATTAGAAAAAAATGTTAATACGCATTTCAAAATGAAAATTGATGGACTACTTCTGTCAGGTATGGTATCAATACATCCATGATACCAGTACTTCTGTAACCTATTGCAAAATTCTGAATACAGAAGGTTATTATAATTATGATTAACAGTGCTGTTTCACTTGCCTGTGCCATGATGGTTTTTCCCTTTTGAACCCATGCCACCCACTAAGAGTCACATATATGTTCCAAATTTCTCATGAAAGACGAACTTTGTCAAGGGTCAAACTCAAGTGAAAATGCCAAAGAATTCAATAAAAGAAAAGGGAGGGTTCTCAAGATTTTAAAAGTAGGAGCTAATTCTCCTGTACTGAACATATACCAAACTAGATATCCACAGATTCTTTTACTATTGCTTGAACACAGGAGTATCCCTAACTATACCTAACAAATTCATAATGTATACACAATATAATATAAAACTAACAAGAGCCCAAAGACAAATTCTTCAATCAGCTTGTTGTAGCGACGGCATTGTAAATAAAAATATTTCAGAAACTAGTGTCACTTCAAAAGTTTTGTGTTCTTTCACAAGAAAAATAATAAATAACTATTAGACTAATTTAACTAAGAGCATATATGTTATTATTTATTTGTTATTAATCATGGTTGTTGCAATGTTAGAAATACTATTTATAAATGTCAATGAATAAAATAAATGTATTATTAGCCACAAAGTACAAATGTGTAAATAATATATGGGTATAAAACAATTAACTCCATACATAGGAGCTATATAAAACCCTAAAATAACTCTTTAAATATCGGATAAATAAAGCCTAACAAGTCTTCAAGTTATTTTTAGAAATGTCATATGCATATTACCATGGCTGGATTAAGGGCAACTGATGCCCTAAACACAGCCCAACAATGGTGCCCCCTCAGCCCCTCCATTGCTTAACTGACAAAACATTAAGACTCAATAAGTGCTGAAAGTGAAATAAAAGTTTGAAAATTTATAACCCTTCTTCAGTTTTCTCCCAGGCCAGACCCCACAACTATATTAATTAAAAACTTTATTTTATTTATTTTAGAGAATGGGCATGGATCAAAATCAAGCAATGACTGAGGCCTTTTATTTAGAAATGATGAAGGAAATCACTTCTTTGATTAGTGATAATTAAAAATAATTAATTTTACTGTATATTTGTTTTCACTTTGATGTTAACAAAAATGAAAAATTTACTCACAACCCTTTTATTCAAAAATTCTCATTTTCATGTTAACAATATCTCACTTTGAACTTAAAACCCTGTAAGCAAATTATTTACTTATACCTTAATATTTATTTAAAGTTTAAAAAGTTTTTCTAGATTTTTTAATTGCCAAGTCTTTGATCAAGTCCTCAAAACTAATTTGGTATAACAAATTTCCCTCTATACTTAGCAGAAACAAGGCAACCAGCCTGTTTGTCTCATGGTTGTTCTGTTGGAATTTTTAACATTCTTGAGTTGGGAAAATGAATGCTCAGTTGTGCAATTTGCGATCATTAATGTTAAAAATACATGCAATGTAATGTGTACGTTTGGAAACACACACTCAATTTTGACTTCTGAAATTATTTTATAAAATTCAGCATGACTGAATCTGGTTTTTACAGTTTTCATTGCACTAAACTTGTCGTGCACACATAAGTGAAAGCACTGAAGCTCAGCAGAGAGATTAGTGTCCAAATCCTCTGAGTAAGCATCAAGTAGCTATTGGGAACACTAAGAGACCAATCAGTTTCAGCAGATGAAGTGACATCATTTGGCACATCACAAAGGAAAGAAAATCTGTTTGCTATTTCTTTGTACCCCCTTCTTCTCTTCTTCTCATCTGGGTTTCTAGTTTGTCAACAATTGTGTAGAAGGTGGTGGTATGAAATTTATCTTTGGCATTCAGATCTACTTCTTGTGCATCATCTCCATTATTGAATACATTTTTTCTGACATGTTTGCAAGTTTGAACTGCATTGAAATCAACATTTGGTAGTATTTCCTTTGCAACTGCTTCAAATCTTTCAGTCATCCCTTAAAGTGTGTAGTTGGTCAGCTAATGACCCATACAGATTTGCACATTTTTAAGTTCACATCCTCATTTTGAAAAACTTGACTTCCTTTATAAAACTTTGCAAAATCTCATCCACATGATCAACATAAAAACAATATTATAGCTCTTGCATCTTATTTGTTATATTGTCTGCTATTCTCTTAGTGTCTCCCTTTTGTGACTGGTCTTCAACTAGATGTTCTAAACCTTCCAAAACCTTAAAGAAATACTTCAAAATTGGTATTGTTGCCATAGCATGTACCTCCCATCTGGTATCAGAGAGGGATTTTAACACACTTGCATTTCCAAGACAAGCTTTAAGAATATTCCACTGGCTGGTTGAAGCTGAAAAAAAAGGTACAGAGCAAATGCATTGTAGAGAAAAAATTAACTGCCATTTGACAGCACTCAACACCACTTCAGCCTACCAGATTTAGTGAATGAGCTGCACTGGGCACACATATGGCAAACTTATTCTAAAATCTTTTGCTGCATCCCCTTATAATGCCCACACATGTTAGCAGCATTGTTGTGAGACTGACCCCTACATTTTGAAAAATTAAGTTTGTAAACTTCACGTAAGTACTACAATACCTTGTTTGCCATTTCCTCATTGGTATGGCTTTTCAGTTCCAGAAAGGTTAAAAAGCATTCAGTAGGCTGCCCATCTTTAAAGTATTGAAGTACAACACTTAACTGATCTATATGTGATAGGTTTGGCATCGAGTCAATTGACAAGCTAAAGTAACTAGAATTTACTTCATCAACAATGAATACATGGACCTTCTGAGCCACTGGTTCAATGAGTTCTTCACAGGTGGTTTTGGACAAGTAAGAAGGATTTCTTTTTCCAGAATTTCAATATTTCAAAATGTACCCTGCTAAAAATGGATCAAACTAACTTATGAGCTTAAGCAGTCCTAAAAATTCCCATTCTGCATTGAATCAAACTTTTCATCTGTTATTTGAAAAGCCAGACCACGTTCAGCTAATGTATGAATTACAGCTATTAAATGCTCCAAGACAAGTTCCTAGTAATTGCAATCTTCTTTAATTTGTTTTTTCAACTCTTGTGACAAGCCTAAACCTTGTCTGCAAGTTAAGTATGTTAGCATAGAGTCTCAGTGAATAGTGCTTCTTTCATGATGATCTATTACAATAATATTTTGCCAGTCACTGAACCATTCTCTTTCAACAAAATGTGAGGAATATTTAGGGGCAAAAAGTTTACAAAAAAAGAAGTAAGCTGACCCTGTTGATAGTGAATACAATAACCAGTCTCTCTTGTATTGCTCACTGTTGGCTTTTACCCCAAAGAAATGTTTTTGTGAACATTATCTTGTTGGTTTGCCACAATTGAAAGTCTGGCAAGATTTGCCAAATGGCCCATTGTGGTGTTGATAGTCAGTGGGTCCACAAGCAATCCAATAAGCCACATCAGCAGAGAAACTGAGCCACAACCCTGGATCTTTTGCTTTAGTTCCTTCATCTTTTGTAGACTGAAGCATTTTACCATAGTCCAGTAGATTTTCATTTGTAACAATTATTTCAACTTCAGACTGTCTTTTAGAGCAACTTGCATCAACATTTAACACTAAAGATATCAGAAGAATTTACAGGCAAAGTGAGATCAGTTGTGATACTTGTGCCAGTTGAGCCAACCTCTGACACCTCAACGTCATCTTGATGTTCTGACCTTGAAGTGGACAAAATGGTTCTTGCAGGTGTGGAGCTTGGTTCAACTTCAATCTTATTAGAGTCAGATGCAGTACAAGTGACTTCTGGTGGCAGAGGTGGGTTTTGATTTGGAAGATCATGTTGTGTAAGTTGAATGAAAAAATTAGTCAGCTTTCCAGTCTTGGCCACTAAATCCAAAACCTTTTGTAAGTTCTTTCTTGCCAGTTTTCTCTTTTGTGCACCACTTAATTGAACACATCTCATCTTGCAGTCTGAAAAATACAGAACATGGATCATATATAGTTATAATGATTAGAAAAACACTGAAATTCATAAAAGAAAATGCTGGTAAGATAGCCAAACATACAAAACTCTAGGTCTACATTTAGACAATGGTTGTCAACAAGTTATCCTATGACCTAGTTTCATAGGCACATAAAGATGAATTTATACATACCTTTATTGATTTGCTGCATTCTGATTAGTTGAAAACCATTTGAGACCAGTCTCGAATCAATTCAAGTTTGGCTTCAATCCATTTTAGGTGAATTAGTTTTAAGTCATTGCAAAAGTTTAATTAAGGTTGTTGTTGTGGTAGCTGTATGTAAGAAGCAATGTCAATGGTAATATTCAAATTCAGTGTGAGCCAAAAAGTATTCCAAAACAAATTGTGAACAACAATACATATTGTAGTAGCCTATATACACTGATCATTCTGTACTGGTACATATACATATCATATAATCAATTGTAAACTGTACTGCGCATTGAACTGCTAAATACTGGGTTAGGCTTCAGCTAGAGTATCTTAATCCTAATCAAATATCTAAAGAATGAGTTGTAACATCAACTTTGAGCTCAGTTTTGACCAGGAGACTTTAGATAAGCCAACAAACCATACATCAACAAAATAGACATATTTCTGAAACTTTATCTGCATGCCTGGATGCGAAGGGAAATTCAAATTAACAGCCTTAAATTGGGAATAGTCCACTTCATTGTTCCAGGTTACAGTGGCGTTTCCAGTGTATTAACTAGTTTAAGTTACAGTATTTAGGCCTAACATTATTATCACTCGGTTCTCAGATAACAACACTAACATTAGGCCTAATGCTAATACATTGCAACTGAGGCTGCTAATATTGAGCCTAGTATTCAGTACTAACCTTGCTCACATGAACTTGTTCAATTCATGCACTTTTTCAGACAATCCTAAATTGATTTTGTTGATTTGTAGGTTCTTTAAAGTATCTTTGTATAATCATGGTGCCACAGTACTGTACTAATACTAGTAGTATAGTGTATACATAACAGCATTAAGAATCATGTCATCGTACATGTTGAAGTCTTATGCAATTTGACTAAAAGGTCAAATTATTGCCTTTAGACAGCTCTGATCAGTCAATTGTTTTCCCAGCTTTTCAGAAATCTAATAGAACACATACTGATCTGAATTTATAGTTGCAAAATAGTTGAATTATACCTAGAAGTTTGTTATCATTGTCTCTATGTTTCTGTCCCAGATTATTCATTCATCTCATAAAAAATATCACAAGAGGGTTAGGCCAGGTTGGGGCATCATGACATCAGAATAGGATCAAGGAAGAAGTAAGGAGAATATAATTGTGATATCCATTTTTGGGTCTAAAAATGGCACATTTAAGACCAAGCACCCTTGTATTTATCCCCTGAGTAAATCTCAGCTTCAGATCTGTTTATATTATTACATAATCATAAGGGAATACATACATGCCCAAATACTCTTATAGGTTACATGTAATCTATGAATGGTGGCATTGCTATGGTGGAATTCCTTTCTAAATTTTTTTTGTATGATAAATTTCAAAACCTGTACTCACACACAAAGGAGGTTTTTTTAGAGCAAGCTGTTTGAAGCCAAAATAATTACGGCTTAGAAAAACTTCAGCGAGAAACACACTTATAAAAATATTACAAAACACACATGAATAATGCAATACTAATGCAAATAAAACTAAAACAAATGAGATAATAACCCAAATATAACATACAAAAACAGAAGCCAAAAAAACACAAAACTAGCCTCATCTCTGTACACATCTGTCACCATTTCGTTTCACTTATGTTTCTATGGTATTATTTTATTATTATTTTATATAATATAATATAATATCATATATAATATTTAATATAATATTATATTATTTTTCTGTAGATGTAACTGAATAAAGCAGCAAAAGGTAAAACAAAATAGTTCCACTGCCTGTAATTTCTTACAAATAGCCACAACAGAAGGAATGATTAAGAAAAATATTTCATCTTCAAGGTCAGACATCATAACATACGATCATCTTTTACCTGAAGTTTTATCAACATTTTGTACTGCTCTTTACAGTAATCTTTTGCAAATCAGTGACTTCTTACTTCAGATACATAGTTTAGTAGTTCCTCGAAATTTTAGTCACTTGCCAAGCCAAAGAAAACGTTTTTTTAATAATGCAGAGTAAAGTCGAAGATGACAGATAAGGGCAATTACAAAAAAATCAACTAAAGTTGAGCATGGCAGTGAAAAAGTTATGGTCATGATAACTAGGGGAAAAACTCTGTGGTGCACCCTTCCCTTGGTGCCCTAGAAACATGCTTATTTTGCTTAATGGTTAATCCAGAGCCGCATGCCACATCCAGGAAACTCCAACAGCAAGCCCATAGCTTGAACCTGTGTGATTTGTTGTCAAAGCAACTGACATTATTTGCATCAGCCAACTATACTGACACTATTTTGCCAAAGTAGTGTAGTTTTAAATGCAACATGGTTAGAAATAATGTGTCCAAGTGGTTGTTCTTTGGAGATAAAAACAGATTTGAAATAATGTAAACTACATATATACATATTTTTTTTTCTCACATTACTCTTATTTTGTTGATGATCAACAGCAATGTTAGTCCTAGTGGCTTCATATATCATCTTGCAAGCTTTCACAAATTGAGTCATAACTTTTAATAGTAAAATATTTTTTCAGTATGAGTAGCAGTTAATATTAGGGTGCACTTGGCCTTCTCCTGGCCACGATTCTCTAATTTCACCTAAATTCAGCATTTTTATCTTTTCTGAATTAATAAAAACAAAAATTGTAATGAAAATGTGCTTCATATTCAAATATCATTAAGAAAAACATGACAAAAGATTTATATATATAAATGAGAAATATGCATACTCATTAATACTTAATACAGAAAATAATTAGTTATTCCTCAGTTGCAGCTAAGTTTGGAGAAGATAAATGGCTTGACTTCTGTAACAACTTAGAAAACTCACAAACTAATTCTAAAAAAATCCAGAAAAATATTAAATTTCTGTCATCTAACAAAAACAATAATAATTTATTCTGCCAAATAAAGAAATAATATTACAGCAAAAACCAACATCCAAAGATGCATCACACAAAACAAACAATATAGATTATCTCAAACAATAAACTGAATCAATCTACAAATCATTTAATAATAATCAAGCAACAACAGGTATATTTTTATGTTGAAAAAACATTTGATAGTATTTGACACAATGCTAAAAAATTAACTAAAAAAGCTAATTACTGATGAAACTATAATGAGATAGATATTGAACTTTCTAGCTGACAGAACAACTAAAGTTAAAGTTAATAATACACTATTAAAAACATTTAATATACTGTAGGATTATCACAAGGATCCATCTTTTTGCCACTCCTATACATGATATTTGTTAACACCATCCAGTTCTCCAACTCATTATATACATATCACTTTCAAAATATCAGAAACTTAGTAATTTGGAGCATGTCTAAAAATCTATTCATAGCAATGGCCCATGTTGAAAATTCACTAAATTTAATCCATAAATGGTGTAAAAATGATGATTGATACTAAATTCAACAAAATCATATACAATACCCTTCTTCAAAATACTATGCAAAAATATAAAAACTCTCAAGAAAATCAAACTTACATCAGGAAATACACAAATAAAAACTAATAACAACATTAAACTTTTCGGTATCACCTCTGACACCCAGCTAACATGGAACAAACATATTCAGAACATACATACCTTGACATATCAACTACATTAGGCTCATTGCTGGTAAGTACATAAGCTATACACCTGCAATATACCTAAAAATAAGTAAAACATTTGTACACCCACTTAAAACCTATAAATACAACAAAACAGAGCAATAAAATTAGCCCAAAGGCTTCCAAAAGTTACCCTAGTAAGTTACATACAGAAAACCAACAACCTACCCACTTTAAAAAATAGATTAACTAAACTAGCTTTCAAATATAAAAAAGCAGAAAAAGAAGTAAATTGTCAGATGCACTACTTGAACTTACAAGCTACCCTACCAAACACACTTTGCCATACTGTCTCTTCTGCAAACAGGAAAACAAAACATAAAACACATACACACAAAAAGCTGAACACCATGTCATGTTATTATTAACCATCATATTTTTTTTTACAGCCATGGCACAGAACAGATAAATTATTTGGATTCTGTCCTATGAAAGTGGGTTTTCTTATAGTCACTCCAGTTTCCACCCACAACAAAATCCACCTGGATATTGGACCATATTGTCCTTGACCTCATTGAAAAGAGCTCCCAGTTCAGTTTGTTTCTTTCCATAAAATCTGATTCAATAATATTCATTAAAGAATGAAATTAGTTCCTAAGTTCAAAATTATTGTCTTATCAATAGACAATGTGATTTTAAATTTAATACTTCAAATGTATGTTTGGATCTCTCTGTCTCACCTTGTCCGAACTCTTTACCTCTACACTTCATTAACAACCACTGAAAAAAAAAGACCTTCATCTCTCAAATACTTCCTGTAAATGTTTTAAATGCTATTATTGCCATAGTAGCTAATTATTCTCACATGCAGAGTTGAAGGGAAAAAAAATGTTCCTAAGCCCCCTATTGGAAAGAGTAGGTAACTATGACACTGTTTTCTCTTCCTTCAAACTAAATTCTTACTATAATTAGTTTTTCCCTGTTAGCTATTTTTAATCAGATGGTTTTGTAACATGAACAAACATATATTGGTACAGAAGTTAAATGATATAACCTGTTGTATGTGTGAGCTGCAGCTTTGCAGTAAAAACCTTCCAATGGGTGATGCTACAGGTATGTGTAGAGTAAGCAGACCCAGTACCTCCAAAGTACCAGTAGTTTTCCTTGGTACCATAAGGGATTAGTCTGTTGCACAACCAGTTCTGCTATGGTAATACAATTAATGTTGCAATTTGCTACTTCACTTCCAGAAACCATCTTCCAACATATGTGATTGAAGTATGACTGTGTTGTTTCAGTTGAACCACAAACAGGAAAAAACATCTGATTGTAAAACTTTCAAGTTCACTAGTTGATGTTTGTGGATACAATACTGATAAAGAACAGCTATAGGAATATAGAGACTGGTGATAGAACTTGCCAATATATTTAAAATATCAGATAGTTTAATGAGTATAAGAGCTACTTGCTATCACACAGACACAGGTGATATATGTTCTATAAAACAAATAATATACAAGCTTAAAAAATTTAGTACTAGCCAACAATCACTGCAAGCAGAATTCAAATCCCTGTAGTTTATCTCTTGAAATAAAAAATAAACACATACATACATATGTACCACTTGTTTAATACCCGAGTTCTATTTTGAACAAGTATATACAAGGAGTTTTATTTATGAGCACTGCTCATTTACTATTCTGAGTTATTTCAATAATTATATTTTAATGAATGTGATATATTTCATATTGTGCAACTTTAATTTTAAGTGACTTCTACAGTGACATTTTCTGTTACTATCAATAATCAGATCATATTTTTTGTTAAGCTACTTTTAGTTCCATCAATTTCTGTCATTAGAAATTACATTTTTTCATTGCAAATATTCACCAGATTCTACCACCATAAATACCCACATATAGCACACACATTTTTTTTCCCAAAATTTCTGGACATCATTTGACACTGATGAATCACTGGAAATTAAAAACAACAACAAAGAAGAATAAAGATGATATTAAACATAGATAAATACTTCAGATGTCCTATTTTATAATTCTACAATAAGTAAAGCACATATTCACAGTAATCACAAATTTAAAGTCTAAAAAAGTCCATGTCATCATCATCATTTTCAAATAATTCATCCTGGGTGATAGCATTGAGATATTGTAGATCATTATTATTACTGGCTTTGGCAAAGCAGCTCCAGTGGTCATGGCATTATCATCATCCTTCCATAGAATGTCATCTTCACTACCATCTAGAGCTTTTCTTGAACACCTTGACTATTGGTTTTTCAGGGAGATCATTTCAGACATAAAAATTCCCCAAGCAGATTGTGGCAAAATCCACCTTTTGCATACTTCCTCCATTGAAGAATGTGTGGGACACATTTACCACTCATATTTATGATCAGTCAAATTTTATCAGGCAAAACTTTTTCAAATTCTGAGAGCTTTTTGCAGTGGGTTGTAAAATAATGCTAAAATACATTTGCAGTAATATTCAATCATAATCACTCTCCTATGCTTTATCTACAGGGTGCTTTATTTAAAAACACGTATATACAAATTACAGGCAACCGTAAGTTCATCCTTTGTTTGTTCATTAATATATTTAATTAGTCAGCAATGGTTGTCACTCACACACACATGTACAATTACTAATCAGGACAATAATACACCACTCACTATACAAAGACCAATCAGTTGTTAGAACTGCTCTGCACACCACACATGTACATACTGATTTTTCGTAGTATGTGAGGCCACAAAATATACTGCACACTACATGCAGGTATTTATGGTACTCTGATTAACCAATTTCAACAATGTTTCATGTTATTTGTTATTAATTCCTTATATGCATTATTTCATTAAAGTCCAGATTGTCTTCAGCATCATTCTTTATTTCAATTTTTTTTATATGTACTTGCATAAATTTTCTGTACTAACAAATAATTTTATGAATTTCACATTTTTTTGGGTTACAGTGAATTTCAAACAACTATTTATCTCTAAAATACTCATAGTCTTTCCATTGGAAGTTGATCTCATGTGGTCAACCAGCATATGACTTATAATTTTCAATATACTTGCCACAATGCAGAGCATACGTCAACTTATCAGTAATTCTTCACTCTCCCACAATACTTATCATGCATGCACCAGAACAACTTGTGTTTATCCTTTTTCCTCTCATAATCCAGATTTACTTTTTCAAAGTGATGGTGTTAACATCACTCACTCTGAACCTTTATTTCAACATTTATACCAGAATTAAAAACTCTACAATTTCTTTGGAAGCCTTACACATGGAAAAATTGTTGGCTTTTATTGATTAATGTTTTCAGGCTGTTAATTCTGACTCATCTACTACTATTCTTGGCAGTTATCACACTCGCATGGATGCTCATCTGTGGATCAGTGAAAAACCCACCATTTTACCCATAAAAATACACATACACACACACACAAAAAAAAAAGCTTATTCATTTGTCAACTATCTCTAACTTTAAAAAAGCTTCTTCAAGTCTGATTCCTGTTATTTAATTAGGCAGTGGGTACAATAGAGTAATCAAAAAACACATACAAACTAGTATCCCCAATTTAATCAGAGCTATGAGAAGTGAACAGGCATATCTCATCATATATCTTATGTTGCAATTGCTTATAAACTGTTCTACACACGTTGATGGAAGTGAACATCACAGTCTTACTTTTTATTTATTTATGTTATTCATAAAGCAAGGTGGAACTGTGTCTATGACAAAAGATGAGAGTTATGTAGCATGCTAGAATTCTAACTATATGAATTTAGATAAATGCAGTATCTTAAGAGAAGAAGAACCCTAATTATTCATATATGACAAGGGAAAATATAAGAATAGGTTGCATCTTATAAAAGTCCATTTATAATATACAATATAAACACCAAATCTCCTAAACCAAGAGAGACCAGTTTTTCATTGTTCAATTTAATGACTTCTCAACCTCAGAAACCCTTGTAATTATTAACATGAGTGAAACAGAAAAATCTTAAGCTACCATATATTTTATATGGGTATAATGCTATGTTTGGAGAATAACCATATGCACAAACAGAATTCCAAAGCTAAAAACCTGAGGTATTAGTAGAATTTTAAAAATGCATTCAAATTCATCTACACTCCATCCAGTAAGATTAGCACTAACTGTAAATGATATGAGGAAGCCAATTTAGTAGATAAAAACCAAATATCACTTTAAGATTTTAAGACACATTATTATAGACAAGCTAGATCAGGTACACAAACCATTTCATTAGCACTGATGGAGAGAAATCCATAGAAAGAGATTTTCTGTTAAGTATAAATAACCTTTGTTGATCCCTTCTGAAATATTTTGCTTATGCAAAACAGCAACAAACTGCCCTGATAAAAAAAAAATTCTTGGATGAAAATCAGTAAGAGTAGATAACATAGTTAATAAAAAACAGTGGTTGTCTTTTCTTATATCAAAAGTCTTTAATAACAAGGATGCAGGCATAGGATCATCTCAGAACAAAAAAAGTATGAGATGCATACAAGATGTAAATATCAGATTTCTGCCAATTTATAGAAAGAAGAGAAGAATACATAACTTCAGTAAAAGTCACTGAAGGTATAAAAGAAGGATGGACAAGATATCTTAACTCTATTTATACAGGACTGGTCAAAATGATGGACCATGCAACAATCATGCAATCAACAGTGTATATATACTATAATATTCAATGGATTAGTGTATCTTCATCAAATTTTAAAAGCTTTCAGACAACATTTCATGTGTTTTGTAAACAAAAAAACAGGCTTTTTAATTAAGTATTTTTACAAAAAATTAATGCAGTAAGAATCTGGCTTAGGCACAGTGATTTTCATGTTGATATTAAAGATACCTTTTTATTATACAGTTTTCAAGTTTCATTTACATAACCTAAATGAGTATCACATTTCTTTTTTTCTGTAAAATGTTTTTTAGACTGTCCATTTGACCAACCTCATATCTACCACTAAACCTACAAAATAAATCTATGTTACTCTTCTTTTATTCTCAAATGTCTTCCTAAACTATTTACTTTACAGCCTAAGCTAACAGATTTTTTTTCATTTAGCTTTTAAAATTTATAACTGAACTTCAACTGAGACTATTTTGGTAGTTTTACATGAACAATGGATTCACACCAGCATGCTTGTGTCAAATTACATAACATTGTTTATGCATAGAACATGCTATAATCAGTGATGAGAATATTGTTTATTTACTTAATTTAAAATTACTTACAATGAATTTCTTTTTTTTCATATTTCAGTTAATTTTATAACAATAAATACAAATGCACATAAAAAAACATGAAATTTAGTACTAAGTCTGAAGTCTTGTCTTCTTCAAAATTTTGTACTCATATAATCCAAGTCAACATCAAAGTTCAACCCTAATTCAAAGTAATGATTATGTGTTGTAAGAAATGTTTTAAATATTTAAATGTCTAATTTAGTATTGGAAACATTTTGATATATATAAAATAGAACATCATAAAACTAATATAATTTATTTGGCTTTCCAACTAAGATAGAAATGGTTTAAAACAGTTCGTCTATTTGGTCAAGCAGAGCTCCAACAGCAAAAAAACAACAAAGAAAATGACATCAAAATGCCTAGTTCTGCTTTATCCAAAGAGTTCAGAACTCAAAGTTGTCAGTTAAGCAAAATTTTCACTTTTTATTGTTTACAAATAATACAATTTCTCTATATATAAAGCACAAAATCTGTGTGTCTGTTTGTGCATTATCTAACCACTTCTAAATCACTTAGCCAATCTCAACAAAACTTTGTGGGACAATAGTTTGGAATAAGGAGCATGTTAGTGGGGAATAACCCCTCCATTCCCCACTAGTACTGTTTCTGGGCATTTATTTTCTTTGGTGTAAGTTAATGTTAACTACATTTAAAGATAGTGCCATGTCCTTATAGAAGCAAAAAACATTAACTTTTCTATAACACAACATAAACAAAGTGTGAGGGGGTCACACAAACATCTTATATATCTCAGAGAGTGAACTAACACTATCTATGAAGAAATGCAATGAAAAGAAATGCTCAACAATATTGCAATAATACATAAACTCAGCTAAAGTTTCTACTCCAACAGCCACCATAAGATTGATATTAATAGCTGTTTCTTGAGTTATAACTCTTCCTACTTTGATCCATGAAGCTTCAACTGACCCATTTCTGCAACCAATGACCATCAATTAATTAATCATGTGAAAAACTGTGGAAGGACATCATGATCTAGATGTTGAAAGTAGGTAACAGAAAACACCCCTACTACCATCACTTTGTGTGTTACTTTTTCTAACATTGTCACTGCACAGTATATACATTGTTTTAAGTACAGGAGATAGATTCCTCAAGCAAGCCATGTTGGGCAAATCTATGTTAGAGAAACTCAATATCTCATAGAATTAATAGAGATATGGGAATACAGCAGAGTTGAGTTTCCAATACAAGATTACATATGGATTTTTTTTATGTGTAAATGAAAAGCCCTACCATACAATATTGTATACAAAATAAAAATATAAAATCATAAATATAACAACATTCACATGTGATGTCATGCACCTGTAAATGCAAATATGTTAAATTAAATCATATAGTACTGCATTTTATTGTAACACTTGCCTATGAATGAAAAAACAAAAACCTTTTGTTGATGAAAATAAGGCTTGTGATGATGATGATAACAGGTTTGGAAGTTGAGAGATTAGTTTATGATTAATGGATCATTTGGATCAGTGAAAATTTCAGCCTCAAGCTCCAAGGAGGTAGAATTAGGTGAGATGAGGTCAAAATGCATTACACTGGCTGACTTGGGCTTCATAAAGTCATTAAGATACTTGACTTTCTTTCACAAATCGTTCATGATTTCTCTGCAAGTTGGTAGGACATCATTAGACCCTCTTTTAAATTTAATGTTACTTTCCATTATGGAATCTAGGTATACAGCCATTTCTGTGAGCTAACTATTCTTGTACAAGAAAACACACATAGCCTTCACTGTGGGGATGTATTTAGCAAGTTCTGTTTCTTCAGCATCTTCATTACTATCATTGGCTATCAGTGCTTCATGTTCTTCATTCATTGGCTATTGGTAATGGGATCCCAGCAACTCAACCACCTCCTTGTCCTTCATATTATCAAACCCCTCACTTCTGATTAATGAGTCTCACAATATCAACAACTTCCTTCTCAACCATTGAAAATCCCTTGAAATCATTCATGATTTCAGACCAAAGATGATGCCAGCACACATTTATGGTAGACTATTTCACCTCATGCCATGACATTCTGGTAATATCAATACAATCCTTAATGTTATGGAATTTCCAAAACATGGTTAAATTTTCAAAAACACTGGAGTCTGTAGTTTGGGTTCCACATTCCTTGTGTAGTAAGACTTGAATGTCTTTACTACTCCTTACAGTATTGATATGGTATTGGAAGGTAAAAATACTATTTCCACATTAGAATGCCTGAGCTGCATTGTGTTAGGGTCATGGATAGAAGCATTATCCAAAGCTAGAAGAATTTTAAGGTTGAAGATCTTCTTTGTCAAGTATTTTTTAACCTCGTGCATATAATAATTTTGTAAACAGTTTTTGAATAGGATCTTAGTTAACCAAGTTTTTTTATTTGAGCATCAAACAACAGGCAAGTGTCACTTATTCTTGCCTATTGATATGGATGGGTTTTTGGAACAATACACTAACATAGACTTGCATTTAAAGTCACTTGATATATTCCTGCAAGAGAAAGCAAAGTGAGCTCATCATTAAAGACCTTAACACCAGATACTACCTTTTGCTCTTCAATGATATATGTTCTGATGTCCATCTTCTTATAAAAGAGAACTGTTTCATCTGCATTAAACACCTGTTGAGGGGCATATCCTTTTTCCTTAATTAATTAATGGAACCTTGGCTTGAACTGTGCAGCAAAATCACTATCAGCTGCCTCAGTTTCATCTTGCAACTTCACATTATGCAGGTTGAAGTGTTGCTAAAATCTGGAAAACTAGCCTTTACTTTTTACTTGCCTGTAACTCACTGGCATCTGCAGTACTTTCCCCCTCACTGAAGACTACATATTCATACAGACTATGCATCTTCTCAAGTATCAATATGCTATCAACAACAGAGCCATTTGTTTTCATTAATCCACATATCCAATACTTTCTCCATGAACAGATTCCACCTTAACACTTGCATGGATTTTCTCTTCACTCCTCCTAATTATACGTATAAAAAACTTGTTCATACAATACTCCCAACCTATGAATGCTATACTCATCCTGCTTTGTAACTTATCAAGGATCTGAAGTTTCACAACTAATGCCATAACTTTGTGGCTTTTCCTTGCCTCACTAACACTTGATGATACTTTACAGTTTGATTCCATACTACTATTTAATAGTAATTAAGAAAAGTAGCAAAAAGTGGTAAAAATAAATTGACTACACAACACTGAACTTAGCCCTATCGCTTACATTTTCGCTTACAAAACACAGTTTATTCCCATACGAATGTTAACATCTAGCTTGGATAAACTTGTAATGGCCCTTGCCCCATATTTAGAAAGCTAGAAGTTAAGGTTAAAGGAAACTGTATACTTTTTGCATGTTATTACTACATGTTCTTTAGTGCATTATTTAACTATAAATTGTAATTATAAATAGATGTACACTGTTACAAACTCAAAGCTATCTTGGATAAACAAATGCAATTTCAATTTGAAATCATTCTTAAAGGAAAAAAAAATGATAATATATATGTCATTTAATTATTATCATGTGTATGTATGTATTTACGAAGTTGGGCAAATTGATCAATCCTATATGGTGTTAGAGTAGAGAAAATAAGAGAGAAAATATAAATTTTAATGAAAAAAAAAGTCTGGAATGTATTTAGAAGATTTTAGGGATTACACAAAGAAAATTTGAGATTTTTGAAATAAAGAAAAGTATTTTTTAATTTTAACATGAAAATTATTTTTCACACAGACTATTCAAAGCAAACACTAGATATATTCATGAACATATATTTATTTTCATTTATTAAAAATTGCTAAAATATGATTTTTTGTATGTGAAGAACTTATAATATTAATTAAAAGACTGCCAAATTCCATGAAGATATAACACAACATATTGAAAGCTGAAAGTATTAAATTTATAAAGACTTTAAACGTTTACAAAATGGAGGCATGGTCAGTCAAATTGACTGAGCCTGTGTTCAGAACATTTTAATTATCTATAGCACTCATATGTCTGCATGTTGGGCAAAAACTGTGTAAAATCAAATTTTCCATGTATGACAGAGAATTGGTTGCTTTTAATTTTGCATGTATAAACAAATTCATGTTGGTCAAACTCACATTCTAGAAGGTTTACTGCATATACAAAGTGTATATGCAGTTTCTTAGCGATTCTACAAAACTTTTGGTGAGGTAATAAAAATACTGTTATAATATGTTATATTATAAATAAATTGTGTGAAAATTAGGATTTTTATGACATTTATGATAGCATCCACCCTCACATTTCTTTAAGTTCATAACACAGACAAAGGATTTGTACTTTAGCTTGTAACAAACATAAACGAGAATTTATGACTATTTTTGAAAGCAGAATGCTATGTGGCAGGCATGGTGTGTGGTTTGCAGTTAACTGCTTATATCTCCATAAAGCAAACAATTTTTTACTACAAGTTGACAATTTAGCTCAAAGATATATACAGTATAAATAGGTAATTCCACAAAAAAGTTACAAAGTCATCTAGGAGTAGCATACAATGCATAAATAGACAATTTGAAATGAAGAAGGTGTCATGTGATAAAAAAAAAGACTTAGCATTTATTTGAAAATGTTCTTTTGGAATCAATAATTAAAACTTATAACATTAAAACGACTATAAATTACATACTGATGCAAAGTTTATTGATATAAACAAGTAACAGATTACTTTAATGAAATTTTGAATGTAACCTGCAAAGCTATTCTGCCTTGTGCACTTTGATCCACTAGTTCTAAGTAGTGAAAAATCAGAAAACTTTTCAAAATCAAAGTCTAAGAAGGATGATACCTTAATAGAACATGCAGAAGATATGAAAGAAAAAGTTTGCTCAAATATTTTACCTGAATGCCTCATGTGAATTGATGAATTCCATTCCATGTGATCAACTCACAGATGATTCTGTGAATGAAGATATATGAATTAGGTTTAAATCAAACATTCCAGTTGGTGATGGAACTTGAATCAATTAAATCAATTATCAAATAAATCATCATCCAGGAGTTGCAGGATCATCAGATCAAGTAGTATAGGAACATCAACACTCTGTGATGAAGATACAGTAAACCTCATATGATTCATTCCATTAAATGCAGAATGAAAAAGTACATTACATGATAGAAGGTGCTTCAATTGCAGCTTAAAAGGAAATACTACCAGGAACTGCAGAAAGAAGCTTTTAATTAGAGAACTGTTTTTCAAAGCAAAAAAAGTAAGCCAAAGGAAAGTAGATGTTTAAATTATAATTTAAAAGGACACATCATAAAAAACTGCTTTCAATTGATGATTGTGGAAGGAAATTACTACACGTGGAAAACATGAATATTACATCACAGACTGTAACCAAGTTGATGATGTTATAAGGAAAAGAATATTTCACCAGCCCCATTGGAAATACAAAATGTATTATTTAAAGAAACCAATAAATAAGAGTTATTGATGGAAAGCCTTGCAGAATGTTGAATGAACTTGGTATTACAGCCATAATTCTTTGATTCAGTCTGGTAATGAAAGGCGCAAAATTGCCTCCAAAGATGAAGGAAGAGAATAGATTGGTGTGTACAGCATGTGAATATAAAGATCCAACAAGCAGAGACACCTCCACAGCTGGAAGCTTTTTACACCACATAAATGCATAATGCAAGACTAATTAACATTAGGGATTGACTTCATTTAGAAATATTATTGTGGTTTTGAACTAGCTCAACAGTCTCTAACAAAGAAAGCCCTATATACTACATGAATACAACACCACCAAAAGTTGAATTTCAAACAGGAACAAAAGTAAGTGTAGAGGATAATGAGACAGTTACCTCAGAATGCAGAAAACAAAATCCAAAAGAATAGATGGTCCAAGCCAAAAGTTATTTGTTTTAATGTCAAAAGAAGATATCCAACTTAATTTTAGTGAAAACCTCACTAGAAACAAGACAACCTGCTGGTGAGTGCAGGATGCCATTGGAATGATTTCCAGAATATCTAAAAGGATGCAACCACCAGTAAGTGTGCTCAACCATCTACAAGAAGAGAACTGCCCCAATGAAAAAAACAACAACTGACAATAAAGAGATCATCTCATCCTCTTACCATAAGCCACAGAAAAGAAAAGCATAAAAAACACTTGTTCAATAGAAAGTTTAAACTCAGTAAATGTATGATAACAAATAATTTGTTTTGTTAATCAGAATTTATGAGTAGATAAATAAAAATTGTGAATCTAAATATCTTCAAATAAGAATCACAAAAAAGTGAGAAAACAAGACTAGCGATACTATAGACATTATTTATTCAAACTACAAACCCCTATTTTGGCTCCATGCTGTTATCTGGAATTACATTTGGTGGAGTCAAAATAGGTATTTGTAGTTTAAGTAGATAATGTCTACAGTATCTCCAGCCTTGTGTCAGGTTTTTAAATTCTCAATTTTTTATTTATCTTGTTTGCTGGCTTTTCATTGCTCAACTGTGAACAAAGGATTAATTGATATGTTAGCTAACCTTATACATTGTAATAATAATGAACACAGCTAGCAGCAAGTTGATACAGTTCATGATGGTTTACTGTAGCTATCAACTATTTGATCGCATTCATTAGATATGTAAAATGTCAAGCTGTAGCTGGAGATTGTGATGGAGACGTCTTTAAAAATATAATGAGTGTTTATAGTTTGTGTTATTAAATTTATAGTTTTTGTGTTGCTAAATTCTCCATACATTAGCATTAGCATAGCAAGGGACAAATATCAGACTAAGACACAACCCCCTCAACATTTATAACATTTAACCAATAGAAAAAAAGCCTTTTCAAATAAAAATACATACATTTAGAACATCAGTTTAAATAAACCTTTGTATCTTTTACAGTGATTATTCTATGAATATGTGTAACAACATTTAATACTATGTGTGCTGAATTTTCAAACTCTTATTTGAATTTTATTCATGCTATGAGATGGTTTAGGTACAACTGAAATCTTATGTGATGTAATACTAAAAACCTTTAGTTCTGTTTAACTTAAATCAAAGTCTTTAGTCTTCATTAATTGTTTATTTCCACATAAGATATTTCTATTACTTTTTATTTCTGATTCATTTTATTACTTAACTTCAATCTATTTTTATTTTAATTTACTTTTTATCATGTTTCATTGTTTTTGAAATTATTTATTTATTCATTTTAATTAACAATAGCTTTCTAATATTTATTCACATTCACTCTTTATATGCAACCCACTTTAGTTTCACACATTATGGTTTGGTCTTTCTTTTTTAAATAATTTCTCTAATTCTGTTCCCCTTACTAATTATTATGTTTCACACTCATAACATTTCCACAAAAAGCTTAGTTAAACATTTTCAATTTATCATTTGAGGTGTCATGAATTATACTATAATGAAACTCTTGCTTATATGATAATGGAAAAAAATTTTATCACATAATGTGCAACTCTCAACTTTGCAAGATTGTTATCTTGTGTGCATGTAGATTTCATCTCTGCTTCCTGTCACAGAGAATTTTATTTTTTCCATTCTCAGGGTGCAGATATGACATCTTGAATAAGTCACATGCAGATCTAATGAACTGGCGCCATCTATATAGATATTATAGTACTGTATGTTGTATGTCCATGTAAGTAATTTTCAGGGTTAGGATGGATCTTCACCAAAATTGAAATGGAGGTTCATTAGGTCCATGGGGAAATACAAATTTTCAATTTTGCATTTTTTATTAGTGTTTTTGCAGTTTTTTAAACTGTTACTTTACCCCTGTTGGTGGATCTTCATCAAATTTTCCATAAACGTTTGTTGAGTCCATGAAAAGATACACACAAATTTGCAGTTTCACATGTGTTTTTATGAGCCTTTTGGGTTTTTAAAAAATTATTTATAAAGGAAATAACTTTCATTAATCATGAATTTACGTAACTTCTATCCAGGGTATAGGTACCCCAGTTAGTAATGTATAATACTTTATCTACAACAAAACAAAACTGTTATAATGTGATGTCAAACAAGTTATTCTTTACCATGTAAATCATGCATCTGATGGTCCATCTTATGTTTTAAAATGTATATGATTGACCATTCAGCTTATGCTCACAAATTTTACAGTTATGACATTTCACTTCATACTGAAGTGTAATAGCCAAGTATCAGGGGTAGGTTGGTACCAATGTTCATGCTTAAAATTGGTGTTTACAAAGTCCTGAACAATCCTGAATTGGATATGAGGAACTTGAATAAGATATTTCTACATGCAAATTTTCAGTTTCACATTTTGTGTTTTGCTGTTTTTATTGATGTTTTTTTGGATTTTTTAAATTATATACAACAGAAACAACTTATCATGTCCTAAGACAACCTTTCATTTATCAAGAATTTATCTAATTTCTGTCCATGGTATGAGTACCCCAACTAGTACCTATAATGCTAATGATGATCATCTTGCTTACATGTTATACTTCTAAATTTCTCTCAGTATATATCTATCTTCTGTCTTTTGAAAGTACACAGGTTATTGGTTACTTTCACAAGTTACCAAATTTTTTATCATACTTGCTTTCTTAACATCAGTTTTGTAATACAACAAAATTACACAGTCTAGCTCACTCCCTATACGTCACTTTAAGTATTACAATGAGTGAAAACTTTCAAAATAATAATATTTATTTTCAAAGTGGAAGAACTGTCTACATTTTATACATCAAATCAAAAACACAGAGAAACAAAAAAAGACTACAAGTTGCAGATTTAAATTAATGTTTAATAATCAAGACATAAACATCATACAATCAGCCACTAAATTTACTCTCTGAAGAGAGGATAGATTACTTTTCATGCTTTTTAGTAACCCAGTCTTCATAGCACTGCAATAATGCCTCACAATTTTAATTTTAAGAAATTAAGACACCTACTATTACTGCTCTGTCAAAAGGTTTGTCAACATTATATTCTAATTTAATGTTACTTGAAAGACACATTGTGTTGCTACTCTCAAAAATATAAAATATATATAAATTCACCCATCCAACCAGTATACTATAATTAAAACTGTAAACTAATAGTTTATAAACCCTTAAGGAGTTAAATCCCTAGTACCAACTTTAAACGATCAAAATTCTTTGTTATTACATTTATTGTGGCCTTTGTATAATAATAAAATAAATCTTCTGAACAATTTTGAAATAAAGAATATGATTTATGAAAAGATGGCAAATTATCAATGTATTTATTATGATGCAGAGGTGAAATTCTATTGGTACTCAAAGGTACCGAGTACTGAAATTAATTTTTAAGGCAGTACTAGTGATGTAACTGCTTTGGCCTGCTTTGTCTTTTTTCATCTTTATATACAGATTTGTTGATTTTTTTTTAATAAACAGATCTGCATCACTCAGTTAAGTATCTTTACTTTTCTTTGAAAACATCTCCCCTGTTATGATGTTACTTCAGGTAACAACTCTTCAGCTGCAGTACTTGAAATATAGCAATTTTTTCAACCAATATAGTTTTATCTTCTACTGGTTAAATATGAAAATTAGCCAGCTAAAAACTAAATAAATTATAATGTAAACTAAACGTTTTGTTCTAAATTAGAACCACAGTATAATTTCAGATTTATGTATATAACAACAAAATGGGTTTGAAATGTTTAATTCACTTCTTTCAATATCAATTTTAAAGTTATTTGTAAAATATCTCAAAAAATTCTAAAATAAAATTTTATATTAAAAGAATAATAAACTACTAATTGTGATACATCTACAAGAAATACTGTATCTTATAATTCTATGGTATGCATTTAAGTATTTTAATTCTCAATACCTTACCTGTTTAATGTTAATGATTTCATTATCTAGATAATTTAGAAGGTCTTCCAATCTATCAATATCTTTTTCTTGTTCCTCATAATTACGAATAGTTTCTTGTAGTTTGGTCTACATTAAAAAAATTTTTTTAAATTTTGGTACAATAAACCATCTGTGAATTTATTAAATTTCATTAAAGTATCAAAATGTTATTACATGAACAGTTTGTACAACAGGATACTTTGTTTCAAAACTTAACACCAAACAACATCTTTATCCTGTCAATTACTGGACTTAATTATCAAGTTATATAAAATACCACAAGTGTACAAACAAACATAAAAATAAACGTTTTTGTACAACATTTAACTTCCTTTGTTTCACACACTTTTTCAACTGCTATATAGCAGTTTCTTTTTCTCAAATTACACAAATTGTACAATGATTAATGATCAACTTAAAATGATAACTTTTATAACTACATGTACAGTGCTTTATTTTAAAAAAAGAAACATATGCTAAATAACATATATGGCATTATCCTATACCCATAGTGTTTCATCTATTAATATTAAAGTCTTGAAACTGCAACTATCATGCTATTTCCGAGCTGGAAATATTTAGTAGAGATTTCACTGATACCTAACCTATTCCATAATTTTTTTAAATAAGCTATTATTTTTGTTTGTTGTCAAGCACAAAGCTATACAACAAGTTATCTGACTCTGACTACCTTAAGAATCAAAACCAGATGTTTAGTGTTAATAAGCTCTCAGACATACCACTGAACCACTGGGAGACAATAAGCTATGAAATATGTTACAATAAAACTATTCCAACAACACAAGATGATGGACTACATAATTAATTTTTACACAAATATTTTTTATGTGTGAAACTACAGTTTTTAACTTGTGTTTCATCTCATAAAAGTATATTTTAACTACTAATGTACACATATTTTGTGTATGTTGGGAAATAGTAAAGTACTTAATATTCAGTACTACTGTGTGCAAAAATGTCACATCTTCAGTCTTTAGAGTATGGGTGTTTTAAACATTGTTTTACTGCATTCACCAGTAAGTGAGATTTTTATTTTTTTATATATATATATAATGTCACATACTTACAGCTCAAAAAATGAATGCTATAAAATCATACAGCTTAAATAGTGTTACATAATGTTTTACAGTATTCTGATTAAAGAGGATCTTCCAACTTTATAACAACAATTTACATATGAAATGCAGTGATGTATAACCACAGTTACAAACTGTTTTGTCAAAGGCATAAGTGAATTACTGACCCTTGAGCACTGCAATATCACCATAATACAACTTATAGTTAGTCCTAGATGGAATAATACATGGATGCTGGTTTTTCATTAAAAATGTGCATAATATGCTCAAGTACACAGAAAATATAAGTAAATGTAGAACTCCTGCAGAATTCAGTTAAGGTTTATTTAAATGTACTACAGTGACATTCACGTTTATATATTTACAGAGTTTACAGTTATAACAGTTGCATTTTCAGTTACTCTCATGCACAACTTGATAGCTACTGGTATACTAATGTTATAAAATATTAATAATTATAATTAAATTGGTTTTATTTTGTATCTACTCTTCTATTTGTCATGCTGTAAGAGATCACTTGAATTTTAGTGTGTGCAAACAAAGATGTTTCCCATTCAGTCTTTCTAAATACATTGTCTAAAGATGTGTACATCTTTGCACCAAAACAGCGTCATGACTTATAAATACCATTTCTTTCTTTATTTTTTGATGGAAATTTAATAATTGCCATGATGACATACTTTGTGTTAGTTTTTTTTTTCATGGAAAATACACTTTCTATATTTATTTGTTGTTGTTTTGTTTTGTTTTTTAATGGTATAAATGGCTTACTTATACTAAAGTGTGATTTGCTGGTTTTAAAAATGAATTATCTTGTTAGTTTTTACCATGTATCTTTCAAATGAAACTCAAACTTATTAATAAATTTTCATTTTTGTTACACATGTTAATAAATACCATATTCATACATTTCAGTATTTGTCAAACAATTTTATTCATAAAACAATATAGCCTTTCATATAAAATAAAATTCTAAGGAATTTAGGTAAAATTATCTACATACAGTGAAACAATTCCCTGCAGATTCTGTCTGGGCATGTTAATGAATGAAAAAGCTTTGCCACATCTCTTTACAAGAGAAAACAATTACAGTGAAAAGCATATATACAGCTAAAGTACACAACATCTCCATGTAGTTCAGTAGGAAAACACAAAACAGCAAAATATTTAAGAAAGTAAAAGCAAGCACCAAAATTATACACCATGTCAATCCAGGGCAATACAACAAAATACCAGTGATTACCAGTTTTATTGGCAACTGAAATTTTGAGAATCTCACCTAATGATCCTAAAAGGATCATAACATAGAACCAAGTAAATGAGATTAGTCTTCACCTTGTGTACTAGTTCCTAAATATGATGGTTTGATTAGATTCTGTACAGACTTTTGCAAAGTAACTGCTTTGAAAAGGACAGATTCCTAAACCATTCCAAGAATGGCAGATTGTATTAATCAAATTGGAAAAGCCAGTTATATCACAAAATCTGACCTGCTGAAGAGATACCGGGATATCCCCAACAGACGGGGCAAAATAATCCTCTACTTTTGTCACACATGATGGATTATATCAGTACAATGTAATACCATTTAGGATGAAAAATTATTAAGCTGGTTTTCAGCAAATGATGATTCAATATCACAACAATATGTCAAATGTTGGAATTTATGTTGATGATACTATAATTTACAGTGACACCTGGGAAGAACACTTATATGCATTATTGTGTTTTTGAGAGACTTAAAAAGCCAATCACACTGTAAATTTGGCAAAAACTGACTTTTGTAAAGACAAGGTAGTTTACTTAAGTCATGTAGTAGGCCATAGCCAAGTTTCTCCAATTCAAGCCCAAGTTGATTGCATTGTGAATTATCAAACTCCTACAAAAGAAAAGCTTGATGAGATTTTTGGGAGTAGCTGGTTATCACAGGAAGTTTTGTAAAATTTTGCTGGCATCCTTTACTATTAACAAACCTATTAAAGAAAATCTTTATTATGTGTTTACCCTGTATTAATGGCACCTAATTTTGACAAGCCTTTTGCATTAGCTGTTGATGTCAGCAATTGTGGTGATGATGCCAATCTGTTACAATCAGATAACAAAGATATTAAACACCCTGTTTCTACAAAAGTTTAATTGTCGCCAAAATAATTATTCAACAATGGCCTTAGTGTTAGCTTTAGAACATTTCAGTTTGTATGTTTCTGCATCCCAACAACCTACTGTTATTTATACTGATCACAAGCTGTTGATGTTTCTGAAACAAATGAAGGAGAAAACAAAAGACTGTTAAATTGGTGTTTAACATTATAAGAATATGAATTGAAAATAATCAATGTCAAAAAATATAATAACATTTGTGCTGATGGACTTTCACAAGGAGATGTAACATATATACACTATTATATATAGTTTTTTAATATCAGTGTTTTTTTAGATAAAAATATATTTAAAAATGCATGTAACTTATATTGTTAAATGTATTTTGCAAAAGTCCCACCTATTCTCTCAATTTGTAGAAGATTTTCCTGCATAAGAATCAACAATGTACAACATGTGTATGTATAATGCTAGTGACTGCCAGTATTACTGCCAATTCAAATTTTAAGACCCTCTCCTTATGACTATAAAAGGTAGCCATTGCAATATGCAGAAAGATAGTTTTATATTGTTGGTTTGCTACAGTTAGTATACTATAAACCTCAGAAGTTATAACTGTGATCAATGCTTATCAATTGAGAAACTATAGATATTTGACTAGGAATGTTAATAGATTTCAAATATTATAAACCATTTAACTTCAGAGTATTAACTTTTGACACCAGTATTTCTAAACGAATATCTGATATTTTCAACAGTGAAAAACTTCAGAGTAATGCTATGACTTCAAATTTCTAGCTATTTGAAATTATAATACATAACAAATGACACAAATTTCAAACAGTAATTCTAAGAAGACTAAACTAGACCTAAGAGAATCCCTAGATTTGGAATGTGATAATTGGCAATCTTTAGAGGTGGGAAAAAAAGATGAAAAAAAATCCTTGTCAGCCAACAAAGGTTAACCAATTTCAGTAGAAGCCACAGCAAAGTCTATGAAGAAATGTTGGAACCTGTAACATGCAACTTCCCAAAACATGTTAATAGATTAATCCATTATCAAGTAATTGCATCTGCGGCACACAAAAATGGCTTCTTGTTGTTGTAGATCACGAAGATGGTAAGGTGATCTTCAGAATGCATTGTACAAAAAAGTTTCACAAAACCCAAGTACAGAAATACAGTAACATTAATTAACTGATAAATATGAAAAACGAAATTTGCTGAACAAATCAAATGAAGTTTAAAATGAACCACTTTGTGAAAAAAACAAAGTCAAACACAGATCAATAAATAAATCAATAAAACATGTCAGAATTTGTTTTTAGAAGTCAAATTAAATTCTACTAGCAGTGGAGATTCACTTAGATATATGTTGTAAGACTGAATCGTTACAACAGAAATTGTGATGTTGAGAAACAGAATGTAATCATATCCAAGTAGAAGTAACAGTTAGAGGGGCAACCATAAAATATTTTCATGTTGTGTGAATTACCTCTCACTACTAATCATGTGAACATATTGTTTAGTCACATTAAATTATAGACATAGTAGTTATTAACTGTATTAAATAATTTTGTAGATACTTTTATCCAAAACAATGTATATGATTGAAATAATATTATTAAAAGCCAACTTGGTACACTAAGAGTAAAAAATAAACTAATAATAACAAAAATACAATAAAAACTCTATAAAATTACCCATTCTATCACAAAGGTTTGAAACAATTTAGATGTTACTTTATAGATAAAGTTATCTACCTTATGATCATTTAAAACTTGAAGAGAATCACTGGTCATTAATTTCAGATGTACCAATTGCTGGTTTCGTTTTTCAATCATATGGAGATACCGACTATTTTCTATCTTTAACTGGCTAAAATCAACCTCATTAAGCTCTTCCCCCATCTCCTCCTTCTGTAAATAGAAGTTACTGAGATGATGATTTATGAACTATGTTATATCACAGCTAAAGTTAAGTATTTAGTTTAGATTTATTTTTATAATGTCCTGATAGAAATAATATTACTGAGAAAAGCTTCATATTCTATGTAACAAGAAACCATTAAAATGGCATCAAAAGATATTTCACAATGTAGTCTAAATGTTATAGTTTTCCTTTACTGAAAATGTATTTTCAGTAGGTATTTATCTCAAATAAATAGGGGGTAGGAAAGAGCATCATACCATCTTTACCACAAGTTCATGAGACTGAAAGGAATTTCGTATCCCTCAACCTATGAACAGGCACATGATAACAGTGCAAGATATTGAATAAATCATCCAAGAAACTGACATCCAAGATTAAAATGATTTATATGTTATATAAACCATCCCACTGAAATATATAATGACTGAAACTGCCCCAAGTGCAGTAACATCCTCAGAATAATAAGCATCAGGGACAGAAAAAGGGGGAAGAACCACAGTAAACTGAAAGTATCACCATCATGACCCACAACACGGATGGAATAAAAAGAGAAAAATGAGTAAGGGAATAGAGACATCTGTAATACATGCATCAGAAATCATGTTGATTGGTTCACCTCTGAATCCAAAATCCAGCCACTGGAGACCAACATCTTACTGAGGATGAGATGAGAGATCTCATCTAAGGAATGAACTCTAATTTTGACAGTTCAGTCCTACATTATACAGTGTAGAATATCTCTTCATCTAAGTAAGCAGAACACCACTGAATATATAAGCATTCAAATATATATATTATTCGTATTTCATTAACACATTCAGGAGAATGCCTCTCGCTAGAAAGTAGTAAGGTCTCTCAAACTCTGTTAATGGAAAAAAAGGGAAGAAAGCACAGTGGAGGGTCCAGATGAGCAATGACATGTGAGACAGTACAATGAGTGACTGCATTTTGAAGAGCACACCACACTGATTTACTCAATACAAAGTATGGCAGAGATGAGCAACTATCACTTTCTACTTTACCATGAGTCAATACAGTTTGGGTATGTAACAGGAAAAACTTATCCAACTGGAAAATCCACTTACCTGAACTGACAGTGGAAGCAGTAGAAGTGTATATTAATACTATCCTCATTTAACTAATTATCAGTTAACCTATGAATAGAACCATGGGTAAATAAAAAATAACAGACACTTATTAAGCATAACTGAGCAAGATATTTAACCTAATTATTGATTAATTCAAAAGTAGAACTACAGGTAAACCTCAAAATAAGCATGTGAAGCCTAATCAAACAGTAAACATATCACTAAACACTAAAATAAAAATTTAACCAAACAATAAGTATGTATAATATGGGAGAAGTTTATGTGGATCATAGCTCAAGGGTTCTACACAAACTGAGTAACTAGCAAGAACTATATAAGATACATGATAATGAAAACGAAATTGATATGGTTGTAAAAGTGTGTAGTACAATAACATATACAAGAAAGAAAAAAGAATGTAGTTAAACTAATGATTGATTTAACAGTAAGATTAATTATACATAATCCTAAAATAACAAAAATCATTGTAAACCTAAGAGAATGGTACTGGAGAAAAGTTAAAATTAAGATTAATTGCTAACCTGAACAAGCTTAGAAGAACTGACCAATCCAATGAAGATGAAAATCTTCCCTCACAGTACCATGACCTGTGTAAATATGCTGATGGGACATACAACCTCCAAATTGGTAATATAAAAATCATAATGCAAAATTAATATCCAAACACAACTTCGTTCACAGAAACAGATAAAACATTTTGTAATGAAGTAATAAGTACGTAGAAATATAAAATAATTCCACTTTGGAATAACTCAATAAGTATACAAATACCACTATTCCATAAGAAAGAGTAAACATGTTGAGAGAAATGAATACAAAGATATGGAAAAAAAATTAAAATAAACCACCTGAAGAGAGCACAAATTAAGTGTTATAACACAAGTTATGTTAATTAGAAGTGACTCTTTGATATAAATGATCAAAGGGAGTCACAGGTGTCAAGAGAGTGTGCTTCACTCATAATAGTGGAGGGTTGTTGCATAATAACTTGCATGTAAGATGCATCAGAATTAGTCAATTCCAGATTGGTGGAAGTTTGAAGGCTTGTGGCATGCACAAAAAGATATTTTAGATGGTAGCACTGAGCAATAATAGTAACTGATGTAAGAGGAGGTAATGTACTGTACCAGAACTTAACTTCAATATAGCATTTTATTAATACACATTCTAATATAGTAGTTGCATGATATTTAGATATGACTTTACAGATAAATATATTTCTCATATGATACTATGAAACTATAAAAAAATCAACTAACCTTACTTTTAGATAACACAACTGCTGTTTTACAAAAGTGTGAGTGGTCATTGAGATGAACATTTAACACTGTATGAGGCTGTGTAAAACAACAATTAAACCGTTGTTGGCACCAATCAGTTACAAAATAAAACAAAATGAAAACACTTGCAACTGGGCTATCAAATCCTATCATGAGTGAATGCATCTTTCTTATATAAAAACAAATCATTAAAATATAAAGTAAGAAACTACTGGGAGGATGAGTACTAAAGATGACTGTCTTTGATGTTTTATATACATGGAAATTATTTCAATAGTTACCATGACAGATTTCTTCAATGTGTAAAGAAATATATAATATTATAAACAGTAACATAAATGACTAGATTACAAGTGCTATCCTGCATAACTGGTAACTATTGTGATATATGGGTATACCGTGTTTTCAATCATCTTTATCAATGCAAGCATTTTTTTTTTTAAATTTTGTGTTGGCTGTTTATACAATTTTAGCATATATGAGGTCCACTAAACCACTGAAGTTATTTTGTTCTAGTCTTGGTCAGAATTATACATGGTTATCTCTGTTCTTGAGCAAGAAAATGCTGTGTGAAGAGTCTGGATTACCCCAAAAGGGATAAGTGAAAAGTCATACATGATGTTGGAATGTAAGTTAGGCAAGATAAAATATTGTAAAATATTGATAACACTATGTAACAAAATGTTTACTTTTTCTCGTTCCTGGGCAGAAAATGTTACTTACCAATTGCTTATGCCTAAAGTAAATGGAAAAGACCTATTTTTCTCTTCAAACTTTGCTTTTGTAACCTGGGAACATATAACAAAAACATGATGAGAGACTATATATTTGGGGAGCTGATACATGAAAGTGATTTACATTACAGTCATAATTCTCAAAAAACTGCTCACTTCTAAACATTTTTGTATAACTTTAGTATAAATACATGTAAATCTTGATTCATATGTTGTTTCATTCAGACCTTATGTAAATGTTCAAATTTGCCCATTTTTACATAGAAAATAGGTTAATTTATAAATTTCATTATCCAGGTCACAAAAGCAAAGTTTGAAGGGAATAAAGGACATTTTCTGTACTTTTACAGCATAAGCAATTAAGAAATAACACATATTATCCAGGAACAAAATTTGTGTTACATAGAGTAATTAATACAAATGGAGAAGAGACTGGATAGAGGAAGAAGGAACAAACTGAACAGCGGAAGCAGTGATTAAACAGGGAACAACAATTGTGCAGGCCATAATGGACCAATGATAATGACTCAACACACAGTGGCTTGAAAGACAAACAACTCTTGGAGAAGGCAATGGATCCTTGTGTACGAATACTAGCAATCATCAGACTAGTTTACACTGAAAGCATTCACTACCAGAGCCACCAGCTGAAGGAACCACAGATCATAATAGAATGAATTTAGCTGTGAAGAGGTAGGCAAACTTGGCCAATAGAAGAAAACCCCACCAGAAAGCCTGGTGATCACTTCATGGAGAGAGAATCTTGTTGAAATGAGATAATCAATATATAACAAACCAACATGAGTTGTCCCAGAAGTGAAGATCCAATGTCTGAAACTAAAGTGAACAAGAACACGTGTGCCTAATCAATAAATGAAAGATACAATAATCAAATACTGAGAATGAATCAAAACCAACCAGCCCAATAGGAGGAACTGATTAAAAATCCAATGAAATGGAAGAAGTTCTAAAAGAGTGGTCTGGAATCCTAATTCAATCAAAGAACAACAAACTTATGAGAGTCCATATATCCCATCCAATCTGTGAGAAATGCTTCTAGTAAAAGGTACAACATGGGATAGGGATGTGAAAAAAAAGAACATTAGCCACAGTAGAGTATCTACAGAGGCCCCAGGCAAAACTGACCTACAGAGAGAGATGGAGAACAAAAGCAGAACTCAAGGGATTTTAAATGAGAGTTTACAGATTCTAAAATATATGTGAAAGGTCATTTAAGTGTGCATGATCCATGGGAAGGATGGGTTTCCACAGAAGTTCAAGTCCTCATATATGAAAAAATCTCATTACCTGTGAATGAAGAAGAGAATTCTGCATAGAAAATCATTAGCTATTTTTGACTACAACTGAAGTGAAAAAAGCTGGGTCCAGCTTAGATTCCTGTCGAGAAGAACTCCAAGAATTATGACGTATTGGTTAAAGAGAATGAAGGACATCTCCAACTAGACAAAGCAACCCATCCATATGTGTAGCTTTCCAAAGGAAAGAGTGTGTATGTGAAGCCTGAAGAGACAAAGCCAATGGCAATCACTCATCAATCCAACGATGGAACTGTGAACTGTGTAAATGAGCAAAGGCCTTGATCACCCAACAGAAATATAGGGAGTCACTGCCAGACCCAACGGTAAAATGGAGAACTAAAAGACCTTTCTTTCCATGAGAACCAAAAGGAAAGCAACACATCGAAGTGGAAGAAATTAGGGATGCAAAGCATATGAGTTGTCTACCTCGGTCATCTAAACATCCTGAGTAAAAATTCACTGAAGAGTGAGAAAACTCCAAATTGGACCAAGAAAGGTCAATAAAACAAGCAAGACTGAAAAATAATTACATGATGGCCAACACTTAAAAAGAATGAAAGAAAACAACCAAGAATAGAACCCTCGAATGGTTGTGACCAGAAAGATAGTATCCCAGTAAAGAAGAACTTGTACCAATAGATGCTGGCAAGAAAAATGTGATCTGGAGGAAAAGAAAAAGGAATATGAAGAGTGGAGAATGGTTCGTTGGTTAATCCAAACTTATTGGAACAAAGCAACTGTGCCATCTGCACCAAACAATTGGTAGAAAACATAAAAATAAAACTGTTAAAGATATAAAAATATATTGAGGTAAAATTAAACAATGTCCAAAATTCAGACAAAACTTAAATAGCATTAAAAAGGCCAATGGCTCATAAAAAGTTTAAAACACAAGGAAGATAGACAGTAACACTATCACCAATGACACTTCTAATGTCAAGTGTAAACATGCAGAAAAGACATCTAAAATGGTACTGCCACTCATGGTCATAACAATGGCACAACAGTAAAACATGGGCTACTATGACTTGAGTGTCATAAAGGCTACACACTGGTGAATCACTTCCAGATAAAAGAAAATGATTGGTTAAATACCTTTGGACATTGGCAACTTTCTGAATACTGAATAGTAATATAAAAAGGGGATAGGAAGTATACTTCCCACTAAACTTCCAAATCTTGTCCCATATGACTTGGGAACTGGTGGTAGAAGAGATACTGGCTGTGAACTTCATGAAGACACCTTTTGGCTTTGATGTCTATCCTACCAAGCATGGGACAGGCTCTCTGGAAAGCAATGCAGTTTGAAAGAGTCAGAAACAGTGACCTGCTTTTGAGTCTTCCATGTCTACTTGCAGGCAGGACTCCACAATAAATGAGGAAAACATAGAAAACATGTCTATGTCATAAGAATACATTGATCAGCTTCCTGGATGATACAGTCAGTCACTGCTACCACACAGTCATCTATTGATGGCAGACAAACAACAGCAGGATCAAGTTTCAAGAGAGCAGTGAGAGAGGGCCAGGTTTGCTTGATTCAACTTCCATTGAGGCATGCAAGTCAGGTGGCATCGGCCACAGCCAATCTCCTTCAAATCGACAGGAAAATGATCAATGCCTTGTGAGTCACTGTCAATCCTTGAAGAAAAGTGAGAGAGAACTGAAGGGAAGTAGATATAGAGACTAATGGTAGTAAACGACTGACTAAGTACATGAATATAGTATAAGAACCAGAACTGAAGTGAGAAAGGTTGTGATCTGAAAGCATACACTTTATGGAACAAGCCCTCCCATCAATATCAGCACCACCCTGAAGGGAATTTTGTCCATTAAAGTCCTCCAGGATTAAGAAGGAAGATGGCAAATGTTCAATTAGATCAGGGGTTCTTAACCAGGGGTGCCCGCACCCCTAGGGGGTGCGAAGATAATTCCCAAGGGATGCGAGGATGCCCATGAATAATTAAAGCAAATCTATATTTTTACATAAGAGTATGCTTTATATTTCTCCTAAGAAGAAACATTTTTGCTTCAGCAGTGTTCCGAGATAAAGTTAAACCTAAACCTGATTTCCTAATGAAGTGGTAAAGTTGTATCAGATTCCAATACAGGGTAAACAAACGGGTATGTCATTTGGATAGACGAGGAAGGGACGCGTACAGGACACGTGCTCAACACGGAGAGAGAGGAGGTTATCATCACGTCTCAGTCCACACCACACATCCGTGCCATCAACACGTGAGTTATGGTATCCCTGTTTCAATGTTGTTGTTTTTTCTGATGCATAACAGTAGGGTGGAAGATTGGTTATGTATTATTTCAGATTTTGCTTTCTACACATTTATTTAAATGAGCGATGGGTTGTTTACATAACATACATCATCACTGTAGCAATGTAGCCGTTACAATATTTTCATAGAATGTATTGTCATGCCTACAAATCTACTGATTAAACCAGGTATTTCAGTCTCTCCATCACATATTTTAGAGATAATTCATAAAAAAAAAGAAAACACCTACACATGAATGTGTTTCTTTTCCAGATTTGTCTGCAGTATGTCGAAGAAACGAAAGTGGAATGACGAATATGTCAAGTTTGGTTTCACCTGTACTGCAGAGAAGGATGGGACACAACGTCCACAGTGTATCCTGTGCAGCACACTCTTCTCCAATGCGAACTTGAAGCCATCAAAGCTTGATGAACATTTCAAGAACAAACATGGTGGCAGGGATGCAGGAAATGACATTGTGACATTAAGGGTCAAAAGAGCTAGGTTTGATCAGGTTGGCACATTGCCGACTTATGGATTTTCGCCAACAGAGAAACCTTTACTTCTTATGAAGTTGCATACCAGATTGCTAAATCAAAGAAACCCCATACAATTGGTGAGGAACTGATCAAGCCATGTGCCCTTGAAATGGCAAAGATTGTTCTCGGCAAGGAAGCTGAGAAGAAACTCCAACAAGTGTCTTTGTCAAATGATGTAATCCATAACCGAATCATCGACATGAGTGTTGACATCCTGGAACAAGTTAATGCTGACATCAAGGCTAGTCCAGTTAAGATTAGCCTACAAGTGGATGAATCAACAGATGTATCCAACTGTTGTCAGCTATTGGCAGTAGTTCGTTACGTGAAGGAGAAAAAAGTGGAAGAAAGTTTCCTTTTCTGTCAGTCCTTAAAGACAACTGCACAAGCTATAGATGTGCTTAACAAAATACAAGAATTTTTCTCAAGAAACGAACTTCACCTTGACAAAATTGGTTCAATATGTACAGATGGTGCACCAGCAATGCTGGGCAATCGTTCTGGGTTTGCTGCATTAATGAGGAAAGAAGTTCCTAATCTGAAAATCACTCACTGCTTTCTTCATTGTCACTCTCTTGCAGCAAAGACATTGCCCCCAGATCTCAAGAAAACTCTGGATATTTGTGTCAAGGTTGTAAACTTTATTCTCAGCCGAGCTTTGAATTATCGATTGTTTCAGTCACTTTGTGAGGAAATGGGTCAGGAACACACTGCTCTTTTGTACCACACTGAAGTGAGGTGGTTGTCACGTGGTCGTGTGCTGTTTCGTGTGTTTGAACTGAGAGGAGAAATTCATCAGTTTCTCCGTGAAAGGGTACAAGAACTGGCTATATATTTCAAAGAACCTAGTTTTGTTCAGATGCTTGCCTATTTGGCTGATGTGTTTTTGCTCTCAATGAACTCAATCTGTCTCTGCAAGGAAGGGGACTCAACATTGTGACTGCAAGCACGAAATTGGCTGCATTCAAAGAAAAACTTGTCTTGTGGATAAAGCGTGTGAAGATGGGGAATTTGGCAAATTTCCCCCGCCTGGAAGAGACAGTCACAGAAAATTCTACCCTGCATCCAGACTTTGTTGCAAAAGTTGTTGAACATATGCAGATGCTGCGTACTTCATTTGAGGGTTACTTCTCGTGTGGAGAGCTGCAAACCTATGACAACTGGATCCTGAATCCTTTCATGCAGAATTTGGAAGATGTCAGCGGCATCAAGGAAGATCTCATCGACCTTAGACACAATCGTGAAATCCTAATGGAGTTCACCAATAGTCAGCTGGAACACTTCTGGGCTTCTCAGCTGGAAGCATACCCTGCATTAGCGAAGAAAGCTCTTGAAGTGCTGGTACCATTTGCAACTACTTACTTGTGTGAACAAGGATTTTCTTGTCTACTTCACATCCAAACAAAATGCAGAAATCGGCTGAATTCTGAACATGACATGCGAGTGGCACTCAGTACAAAGACGCCAAGATTTGATGCCATCATAGAGAAAAAACAGCAGCAACGAAGTCACTAAGTTTACTGTGCATTACAGGCTAAATAAAAACATCATTAACAAAATTGAAATTAATTTTTCATTATGTACCCTGAATTTTTGTCTTGAAAAAAGGTATGCTGTATGTATGAAGATTAAAAAAAAATTTTTGATTACATCAACTTTGTATTTTTAGCTTTTTTTATATTTAAGTTTCCAGGGGGTGCGAGAAATGATTACTGATTTGAAAGGGGTGCAAACACTGAAAAAGGTTAAGAACCACTGAATTAGATCATCAAGGTTTGATTGATCAATAATGTCTCAAGGAGACAATTAGAGAGAATAAATAGTGTATGTATGACCCCAGAAAACCCAGAAGGCTATGGCCTCCAGGGGTGTATTAAGTGGCAAAGATAGGGTAAGCATGTGCTGGATGACAAGCAGTGACACCCCTCCATGCACTCTTCTATAGCACAACCTTTCATTCTGGTGTAAAGAAAACTGCTTAAAGGTAACTATGTTAGCAGGTTTAGGAATATTTCCTGTAAAGAAAGACCCATAGAATGACAGGAATCAATGTCATCAACAATAGAATGGAAATCTCGACAGTTCCTCTGTATCAAAGTGACCATTTTTATCCAGGTGGAGGAGAACTGGGTGGAGAACTCTTCAGTTTAGGACCATGCCATTTTTCTTTATTAGAAGGAGGTCTATCCATCTACGTAGATCCTGTACTGGGTCCAGTGGACAGGTGTCTTTTAGTAGATGCAGATTACAGCAACTGAAGGTGTGAATGAATATTTACTCTTCACTTTTGGGCCAAAAACGATAACCCCAGAGCAGGTGCCAGCAGTTGGAGCCATAGGAAGTGAACCAAGGCAGTCACAAAAAGGAATGGTTAGGACAGAGACAGAAAGAGATGTTGACTTGTCAACTTCTTTATCCATAGAGGGCAAAAGATTCTTCACATGGTTTGAGAATGACTCTGTTGGAGGCATGGAAAGATTTATCTGCACTCCCACTAAACAAGTGGAACAAAGTGCAGCAGCATATGTCCAAGTTGAAGTTAGGGACAATAACTTGCAAGTCCTGGAATAAGAAATGTTGTTAACCATTTTCAAACATTGGTGAGGGGTGAGAACCACTAAAATTAGCACAGGAGGGTCTAGTTCACACTCATAAGCATTGCAGGTTTTGCCAACACAATGAACACAATTCACAGAACCATGACAAGATTCCTTCAAATGACCAAACCACTGACACTGGAAGCATGTTAGAGAGTTTAGATATACTGCCTTGAGAGCAGCAGGCAAATATGGCAATGTAAACGTCAAAATTAGGACACTGATAGGCAGCATAACTGTTTCTTTGCAAGTGGAGATACGTTGCACTGCAGAAACTCCTTGACCAGAAAAACCAGCAAGGATCTCAGACTCAGGGATGTTCTTCCAATCCCTCTCAACAATAACTCCTTATGAGGGTTCAAAGTAGTAGGGTGAGTAGTCTCAATGGGTAAATAGTCAATGGCCTTAAAATTTAAGAGGAGTTTATTTTATTTTGGAGTAAATGTTTCCACCAATATGTCCTTATATTATTGCTTTTTGACTGACTTTGGAGAGCCAGGAAGCCCCTTTTATACATTCTCAACAAACAAGGGAGACATCTGCCCTATGGATTTGTCAGAGAGACAAATAACAGTCATCTATACATGGTCATTTAACTATAAACTATACTTTCACTTTTTTCTCAAGAACTGGAATATGGAATATCCATAATAAACAGAGAAACATTCAGTACCCACTAATCCCACCTACCATGAATTCCTAAGAGGGAATGCATTACAATGCTAAGCAAGGGCACTGCAGCAATGCCAGGGTTTTGTGAGCACCATATCCAAACATTAGCATCAGACAGTGTCCACAACACCCACTGAAAACTTCCAACTCTGGTATTCAGTTGACCCTAGCTCAACAGGACAATCCAACTAATGCTGGGGTAGCAACCAACTACAGGAATTCAAGGCAAAAGTGCTCAACCACGAGGATCCTATCCTCCTCTTCATGAGTTGCCTGCACATCAAACATGTGAGCAAATGTTCAAATTACAGATAAGATAAATTGAAAGTACAGAACCTTCACTGGGAGCTCTCCTCACAACATACAGGAATTTACACTGAGAGGCACACATTAAGCACCCAAGTTACTACAGTAAATGCAAGCCATAAATGTGGCTCACCCTCAACACCTGAAAAGGTGGTCCTGAGAAAATGGAGAAAGAAGGAGGGAGTGATATAGTAATGAGGCATAATAGGGTTATGAATGTCAAAAAATAAAAAACGAAAATTAACACTAAGGTACCATTTTGCATTCTAACGTGGTTGGAAGACCTTAAAAACTAAGAGGTGTAACTTATGGCATCAAAAAAAGGGCAAGGAAGAATTGAAGGAGAGAGAAACCGTACAGAAAATAATGTGCACCAACAAGTAGATCCAACTAAAAGAAAAGCCAATAATACAGTGACAAAGAAAAGGGAAGTAAGGGAGGAAACAAGTCTCTCCTGTGAACCCCACAAAGGCCCTGTGTAATGACATGGTGAGAAGGAAAAGGTAATAAAGAATGGGTGAAAGGGTAAACAAAAACAGAAAAACTGGGCTTGTGATAAAAACTCGACATTTTCAGAATTTGATTCCTATGCCTAAATGAAAAATTATAGTTTCCGAGAGTCCAAGAAAATATGCAGATTTCAGTATATAACTAGGTTGTAAAGTAAACTGTATGGACCATGATATCAGTATAAAAAGGGTAAATTAACAAAGAGACAAAAGATACCAAAAGATACTTTTTAGGTGTCAACTATTCTTTGCCATAAAGTGTGAAAACCTTTGTAGGTTTAGCCCTAAACTGCATGGCAAAGGAAGGAGGTGGTGAAAAGCTGTTCAGAATGTCAGTAATTAAACTAGATACATCAGAGAGTGATGTATCTGATACTGGTACAGAAAACCTAATAGGTCACATGACAGAATCAAATTTACAAGAAAAAAAAGCCACATCTACTCCATCCCCTGGGATACTGAAGCACAAAGCCACAGCAATGATAAATGTTTTACAGTCACTGCAGTGGTAAATGTTTCAAATGAAGTGATAGCCATAATGCAAGTTTGTGAATTGAAATAAGAAAATCTTGAATTGGCAAAATAAATTCAATTCACAAATTGTCACATAAAAACACTGAATGAAAAAATAACTAGATCACCTACCTAACAAATCAGGCAAAACAAAAAGAAAAAAGTGAAATTAAACATCTCTATACTCAAGTATGTCAAACTGAGAACTTGATTCTAGGAAGTTAGTTGCAACAAGGTGTGTCACACTTTTCCTGGTGGAGGGTTGTTGCATGTTACAGTGCAGCTGCACCACATTAAATATGTAGGGTAGATTAAATATGTAGATTAGATGGGAGTATCAAGGCCAGTGGCAACCAAAAATTTATGCATATAGAGAGCAGCACTGAATCAGAAAAGCTGTTAAATGAGAGGAGGTAAGGTATGGTATAGGAATTCAAACTGTGGTAGGGAAAAACAAAATATATTTAATAAACTGCATTCACTTCTTCTAATCAAATCCATATTTCACAGTACATACAAAAGAAGTTGTACTAGTAATGTTTATTACAAGCTTAATATCAAACTTTATTAATCCCATGACATATAATTTGTTTTATATGTAATAAATCAATAAAAATGAAATAAAGCTGTCACTATTTTTCATAAAAAAAGCCCTAATATTGTAAATATTTGTAATTCATATAAGCAACTGATTACCAGAATGTACAGTACAACTATTAAAGTCTTTATACTACAAAGTACTCAGCATGCATTAGAAATCTCAATGCAAATTCAAAAATTCAGGCTCAAAATTACATAAAACTCAAACCGTTTTCATTTGTTCTAGAACTCGTTGATACTGCCCTCTCAAGGATATATATCGCATCCTCAATTTTTCTCTCAGTATATCCTAAGCATTGTAAAAAAATATAACACTGTTAATTGAGCACTGTATTATTTATAGATATATATATATATCTTTAAGCTTTTTTTAAAATTACACTTTTTATTACTTACCAAAATCAAAACCCTGTGGATTTCTATTATACTATGTTTATCATGTAATAGTAAAACAAGTTAGGGTGATTCGAAAATAATTAATTTTCATATTTCTTGGATACTTGATAGTCTTATTATACTAACATACTAACTATTGCAGTGTTTCAGACTAGTTTTATTTCATTTGAAAAAAAACAACTATTTCTACCCTAAGTGATTGTCACAAAATATTACACTGGGATTTAATTCTATAATACACAGTCAAACATTTTAGAAGTATAAGTTAATATTCATTTACCTTCATATTACATTCAAGATAATCAGGTTATTGTTAGTAATTAGAGAGTTCTTGTTGTATTTAGTTGCATTGGTATAAAATTTTAGTTTCTGCATAAAATGTCTTATTTTAACTAAATTATTTTATTCATTCTTTAAAAATAAATGCAGAAGGAAAATAAATGTGTATATGATACAGTTTCTTAAGATACATTTACCTTGGCTTTAATTTTGTCCTGAAAATACCTCTGCACTTTTTCTGCCATCACATTTCCTGTCCGTGAATGAAAAGAGCCTTTTGTAATATCTCGTTCAAAGTTGGCTTGTGCCTTTTTCAGTTCTGTAAATCTATTCTCTGACTCTTCAATTTCAGCCTATAAAACATGTTAAGAGCTGTTTATCTTATTCAGAAAGACCTATTTAAGTCTGTTCATTGACTTCTCATAATTCTAAGTGAAGTGTGCCTAAAGACAACAATTTTTTAAATCTCCAGTCTTAAAATAAAGGATGTAAAAACTGACTATTTAAAAAGATTTACATCTAGCCCTTTATACAACGTTACCACTTTATGCACAGGGTAATTCTATTGCACCAAGCCTTTATCAGTAAAATTAACATTTTCCTTATCTGAAAATAGATCTTTGATCGATACTTATCCCCCTAAACACAGCAGTTATTTCTCATGAATCTAACTTTAAGATCTTGTGCAGGCTACTAACCTTGAGCTCACTCCACTTAAGACATATATTATAACATGAAATACCAATAGGAGAATGACATATCCTTCACATACAATAGATTCCCATAACAACCTGCAATAAAAATTAATTTTATTCTTAGGCATGTGGAAGTATCTACAGAAAAAAAAAACATTTTCAAGGAAAGACAATTTGAACTTTTAAAACTATAATGTTTTCCTCTCTTCAAACAGCAGCTGAAATCCAACAATGATGTGATGGAGGAGACACTGAAATTGCTAAAACCTAGATAAGCTCCTTCTCCTTCAGAGAAGATGGCTAAAGGAGAAAGCCCATGGAGTATGATACACTATAATGAGAACTTGCTAGAAGGGTAACACTTGGGAGAGACTCTCCTGCCATACTTTGCATTACATGGTTCTACTCACACAGACTTTCTCCAGAAATATTGCACAACTGATAAGGAACTCTCCGCTAATCAATCCCATCAGCTAGAGTTTCAATGATCTTCTGTGCTTCATTTGATGACAGGAAGGGAGGAATTACATTGAAAAGACACTGAAAAGAGAGATAGTATAAGGTTTAAACAATGCTTGGGTGCATGTGAGAGAAACCAAATTACAGATCCAGTTAAGAAAAGAAATCACACACACAAAAAAGGTGGAAGTTGCTGATATCTAGAAACATATATACATATATATATAAAGTAAAAATGAACTAATCACGAACTTGATATAGAAATTAAAGCTTCACATGACGGTATTAAGGTCGTTTATTTGCAGTTACGAGTTTCATGCTTCACTGATCACATGGCATTATAAAATGGTGGGAAAATACAGAATATTACTATGTTCGATTGTTGATGAGAACGTCATCAGAGTCACGTGATTTGTAAAGTTTTTCTTCATAAAATTATTCATACCACTATTTTAGAGGAATTTCATTTAATTCCGACTTATATTCATGGATAAAATGTTTTTCCATAGTTTTTCTGGTTTGCTCACAGTCTTTTCCAACCTTATAGAATGGTATTACACTGAATTTCAGGTGTTTCTTTCTTCGCACATTGGTCTAAATGTTTACTCAGTCCAATTTGTCACAATTCTGGGTGATTTATCTGTTGTCTGTGGATAGTCATTCTGTTCTTTAATTGGTCTCAAGTTTGCCCAATATAATCCAATCTACAACCTGCACATTTTATACAATATATTAGATTTTTTGATGTACAGTCCATCTCTGTGTTGACATAAAAGTTTCTTCTGAACTTCTGAATTTTAAGTCTTTGCTTTCCTGAATGAGTTCACATGTTTTGCAACATGGGTGACCACATCATTTGGCCCCATTTTCCTTGGTAGACTGCTTAAACTCCAAATTTGGAAGAATTCTTTTCAAATTAGGGGCTTGTCTCTGGCTTTGTACCCAAGTTGAGTTAGCCAGATTTTGTAGACTTTCTTTTTCTGATCCATGGAGTATTTCTTTTGAAGCTTGGATTATCTTGTATATATCTGTATTATATGGATTGTGTGTTTGTACAAATGTAATTATTTTGTCATCATTTTCTCTTTGTTTGACTGTCCTCAGGGTTTCTGCTGGTATATTTTTATCTCGATCTATTCCTGTCTCAATTAAAGTTATTAGGTAGTTATTGGGAGAAACATTTAATTCATAAATATAAGCCAGTATCAAATGAAATTCCTCTAAAATAGTGGTATGAATAATTTTATGTATTTTCCCGCTATTTTATAATGCCATGTGATCAGTGAAGCATGAAACGTGTAACTGCAAATAAACAACCTTAATACCGTCATGTGAAACTTTACTTTCTATATATATATACAAACACCACTTGTTATAGGCCAAGTGGTCTTAGAGGAATGCCTCATCTCTTCAGTGAGCATTAGAGTACAATTAGTAAATAGTGAGGGTTTGAGGCAAAGCAAACCTAATTAGGCAACATCCAACACAGAATGGGATCCCAACATCACTGCTTAAAACTAGGGTTGCTGAAAATAAAAACAGAAATGAAAGGAAGTGATAAAACTTTCTCCTATGAATGGCCACATGAGGGAGATGATATCCACCAGAGGAAGATTCAACTAGATCATGCACAGGTACTGGGAGTAGTCCACATTACAAGCTGAATAATCTCCTTCAACAGACAGATAAGACAAGAAGCAAAAGATAGGGTGATACGATGAAAAGAAACACAGTGGAGATGGCAATATTCCATGGATATATCTCAATATACCATCCTAATGAGTTGATGAACCCAACCAGTTAATGTGACAGGGAGTAAATTAAGGGAAATGGAAGGGTTCTATGAATCAAAAGTTGTAACATAACACAAAATACTGTAATGAAAAAACTGGACAAAAAAGCTGATCAGGATTAGAATGGGAGTACTAGTGGGAAATGGAAATTAAGGAAATGAAAGTGAAAGTCAAACTGATTTCATTAGCAGCATAGTTCTGAAAAAGAAAGTGTCAATCTGGATAGAGGATGACACAGAAGGAATGGTAGAGGAAGCTAGTAGCATTAAAGGCAGAACTATCCAAGAGATGATGTCCACAATCAATGTGAATTAAATTGATCTTGAGAGGCAGATGGTAGGTGAAACATGAACACAAAAATTCAAAGAGAGGATGGGAAAGCTATAAAGAACCACATTCAGATCCCAATCAGGCAAATCAAGGAATGTGGAGGATGATGCATGACTTGAAAGTAGTAATAGAAAAGAGGAAAATGACAGAGTAAAACAAAATCAGGCAAAACCTGGAAAAATAAAAAGTGTTCAAATAATCAAAGTGGACAAGCCTTCATCAAACAAACTGGTGAAGAATAGAAAAAGATGAGGAAGGGAAGGATAAGAAGGACAGAAATCATGTCAAAAGACCAAAGGTGGAGGACACACTATTACCTGTGGTAAAAAAATCAGACAAAAGCCATGCATAAAGACAGTGTGCAGACATCTAGATGAACAATGTCTGACCAAGGTCAACAGAATAGTGACCAAATAAAAAGTAAGGGTAGGAGAGGCTGTACAAGTAAAGGTTGGAGCAATGGTAATGCTGGTTGTGTAGGCCAAATTAGAGCCACCAGTAGGATAAGACACAGAGTGGTTTGGAATAAGGACAAAACTCTGGAAAACAGTTGAATAGGAAGGTAAGCACAGATATGAAATCCAATTAGTGGCAAAAGTATATATATATAAGGTGTCCCCAGCTGATAACATACCCACCTAAAGACCTGTGAATCAAGAGACCACACCATGAGAAGAATCTTGTTGGAAGGAGATAAATGATCCACCATCAGATTCAGGGAGCCAAGAAAAAGGCAAGTTAACACCACTATCTGGTGACTATGGGCTAATAAAATATACAGGATTTAAAAACATAGAGACTTGGAAATGGTTCCCTCTAGCTCTGTGATATAAGTGACCCCTAACATTACCTAATTTATGTTCTAAAATGTATACAAGTAAAAGCAGTTGCCAGTTACTATAAAATTCAACTTGATTGTCAAGAAGTTAAAAATATCATTAGGAATGTTTTCTCTTCCTTAACATTTTCTTAGAATATGCTTCTTATGTGGTGATTGGAAGTGTTTTTTTTTATTCTAAAACAATATATATAAAACTTAATTACATGATATAAATAAAATTTATACTTATGTTATCCAGAACTGTAATTATTTGTAATATACACACAAAAGAAATTATATACATATCTAAAGGTATTGATTTCTGAGCTAAATGAATTATAGTTCAGTACAATGTTTTGAATCAGTATTTTTAAATTTGATTTGATATGTTTTGAATTCTGCACAAAGCTACACAAGGGTTGGTTATCTGTGCTAGTCATCCCTACTTCAGCAGCAAAAGACTATAGGGAGGGGGCAACTAGTCATCATTACCCACCCCTAACTCTTGGACTACTCTCTTAATAATGAACAATGGAATTGACTATAACATTATAATTTCTGCCACCACTGAAAGCACAAACATGTTTGGTGGGTCAGGCTCCCTAACTATCTGGTCATGCCAAGCCACTTTTAAATATGGAAAGGCATAGATGATAAGGCTGATAAATTCTTAATCTAATTTCTAGATTGCACTGCACAACAAAGTTTTTGCTTCTTGAACACTGTTGGGTGTTCCTTATAGATTTTTGGCTGCTGATCATGAAAATCACATCCAAATTTGCCTATCACATACTGTTTCATCAAAATCTTCAGTTTTGCTACAATGGAAAAACAATATCAGGGCAACTGGAATCTGTCAATGCTTGCTGACTACTGTTGGACACTGCAACGTGATGTACCGGATATTGAATACAAACGAAAATCAGGAGCAAAACACTTTTAATTATGTTGAACTTAATAGCATATTAAAAACATAAATGCAACTAAATACGTTATTGCCTGTAAACAGTTAACTGTCTATTTCTCAGAGTTCCTACGTGATGAAGCAAAACCAAAACTATATTTGTGCATACCCACCAGGTACCTGTCACAATCAGCAAAATCTTTTTAGGAAGCAAAACTTTTCAAAAAAATTGTTGTGCAGTGTTATTGTGATAAATACATTAACAGAAATAAATGAACAGCAGTAATATTAAAGGAAAATTTTTCATTACTGCTCATCAATGATATATGTATATATTTCACAAATCCTTTTTGTAAGTTTCTAATTATTATTTTCTTTATGCTTAGATTATGACAAACAAAACTGTAGTTTTTCTTGCCAAACTATAGCACTAAAACTATTTGAAAAAAGTAGTAACTATTATTTAAGTAATATAAGTTAGTAAGAATAATATTTCAACAGCTATAGTTGTAAAGTTATTGTTTATATACAATTATGAAATACGATGCATGATAAGTCAATACTTTGTGATAACACACATGACTATATGAATAATATTACCTCTCAACTAGTTACACATACTGTATCTGCAGTATAACATATAACAAACACATGGAAAATGTAAATATAGTGAAAGATAAACCATTGATTATAACAGCCAATCATGATACAGTAATTTAAAAAAAATATTGTAATGTATTTAAATATTCCCAAACATTTTATCAAACTCATGGTTAATTGGTGGTCACAAAGAAATTGAAGTATCCATTTTTTTGTTTAGAATTTCTGGAATATTGACCTGTTGACTAGGATAGTTGATAATTTTGAAATTTTTGTGCTGGGTGAAGATGAAGGTTAATTTTATTGAAAAAAATTGAAGACTTAGCAGAAACAATGTGATCATATTTATTGCCTTCAAGAAGATATCAAAGAGGTTATAGAAAATCAAATATCTTTAACACTCAATGACTTTGATGTGAAATGCCTTCATTGTATTTGTTTTTCTTTAAAAAATAAACTTTCAGATTATCACTTGTTAACATATTTTTTGGCAATTACCTTTAAATTTTCCAGTTTTGATTCTGAAGTTTTTTGAAATTTTTCCCTAGACTCTCTTATCTCATCAAGCTCTTGAAGCATCACATCAAGCTTCTGCTGGATTGTTAGGCAGGACTTTTTGTCTGTACCCAAGCCCCTTGTCTTAGATTTTCGCCTATGACCATGGAGATCACTTGTGGATAAAATACGAGACTGTGTTCCTGAAACATTTGTCAACTGCACTTTACAATAAGTTTTCATCACTTGTGTAAATGAAACTTCCAGTATTATAGCTTCATTAAATATTTATTTTCAAGCTACAAAGTCACATTCTTACAAATAAAAAAAATAATTGTTTTTTAGAATGCACATGAATAGATTTTCAGGGTAAGGAAACACTTATAAATTGTGTTACATTAAATCAATTATAGATACACAAATATATATATTTAATATAAAACATTTAGATACTTATACAAGCTTTTATAAAACTAACATTCTTCCAATTAATACTCTCTTTATATGTATACTTATCTCTGTATTTCTAATCAGACGTTTGTAGAACTAACATTTCAAACATCCTTTTAATCTGTCATAATGATAGGTCAACTTTTATTCATCACTTCATTGATAAATACCTCCTAAGGACTGACTATGACAGAGAAAATATAATTTTCAAATGTTATTTTTTTACACACCTGTGACTACAAATTCATAATGATGAATTTATTGAAAAAATAATTCCAATATAGAAAGAGTTTCTCACCTGTGTTATGCCTAAAAAAAAAAGTACTTTGACAGGTTTGTTAGTTTTTCATGATTGAATGATTTTGTACTGGATACAAATTTGAGATATATATTGTGGTGCCATGGGCCACATTACCTGATGAGTTCTGTTAGTGACGAAAGACATTATGAGCAGAAATTTGCAATACGTAAAACACTTGTCTGAAACAATGTTTTTAAACACATCTGATTACATATTATAATCTATAAAGGGCTGTGAAGAAAAATAACTGTAATCAAGTGGGAATTTAACATTTTGTTAAACTTATAAAGCTCCAATATTTCACCATTTTGGTGTTTTACATCAGTTTCAGTGTCTATTTCACCAACATTTTGCATATTCAAACATTTACAGATGGAAGTAAATACAAATTAGCCTTTTTTTGGAAGTGCTTCTTCAAACAAAATATGGGAACGAATTATTTATCAGGATCTATAAGCTTAAACAAAAGATTATCAGATATATGCTCACACGAATTGGTCGAGGTGGTTGAATCTGTGGAAGTATTTTGAAGGGTGCAGAAGAATTAAAAACTAGAAACAGCCAGGCTCTAATTGGAGAACCACTGTGATATCTTAATCAGGAACCTGGAAAGGATGACAAATACAGATAAAAAAAAACAGAGGTAATGACAAAACCAGGGACTCAAACACTATTGTTCTTTATGAAAATAAGAGGTAGACAATAAGACAAGACTTGCAGAGGGTAATAGATGAAGATACTAAACATCTCTCAAATAACCATATCAGAAACTGTGCTACATATAGCACAGTGAAACTAAAAGTGTTAAACCCATGTCTGAAAGACTACTGATGATAAGTAAAACATTTCTATTGATAAACTACCAAAGAAGAATGCCAAATTAACTGTGCCAATAAGGATGCTATCCAAAATGTCAATCCTAGATATTGTGTTACAGACTACATAAAGAAAGGTGTGAAGTGAATGAATGTTGACTGCCAAAAGATGAATGTTCAACTAAAACTGACACAAAAGATATGGCAAGAGTAGAAAGGGAAGAGGCTGGCACTCCTGAAGATTCTGGAGGAACGGAAACCAGGATTGATCCAACCAATGTGATGCTACCAGCAGATGTTAACAGGATGTAAAACAAATTAGTGCAAGAACCTTGAATAACAGACAAATTGATGAAGACCCTTTAATCCTTTCTGTGAGCATCAATGGTCAAAGCCAGAGGGTTAGGTATAGAAGACTAGAAGGATTGGAGCTAATCATTCCAGTGTGTGACAAAAGCATCTACCTATAAAACAGCCAGGTATAGAAATCCTCAAGAGAGGAGTCAACATGCCCTATGGCCTCTTTGTGATGAAGGTCTTGGATGGCTTAAGCTCAATATAAAATTTCACACATTTACATTTTTTAAACCTTAACCAAAAAAACTGAAGATACTCTACCCAAAATTAAAACATAAGCCTCAAATACCCAAGACATAGACAATCACACCTCCCTACTCATCAACATTATCTTAAAGCAATAAACAACATGGTTTCCAGCAAAACTATCACTTCTAATTTAAATTCACAGAAACTCAAACCAGAAATAAACCATATAATCCATGAAAAAAACAAGACTCCACTGCCATTTTATCAGAGCCTGTCACAAGTCACTTTAACACCTTAAAAACAAAATTAACAATCAAGTAAAAAGACTAATTAAAATCTAGTAGCAACATAAGAAGGCAACCAACCTTGAGCTCTTCTGCCATAAGTTGCAAAAGGTCTGCAACAACACTGTAAACACTAACATAACTTACAATAATTCTATAGCACACACAAATAAAGAAAAGAAACAACCTGTTCTCACACTTCTACACTGACACTTTCAGCATGATGAACCACTCTACTTTTGATAGCCAACACAATTAATAATCACATTAACACCAACTAGACCATTTTAAACCAATCATTACCAGTAGATCTAAATGCACTCTCTTACAAAAATAAAAATCATCCTTGAAACACTTGGCTCTCTATGTAGATAACGTCAACAACACAATCATCAAAAACTTTTCTGATAATATACTAAAACATTGAGCCTCCTTATTCAATACATCCTTATTTTCTGCATAATATCTGTCAACTGGGGAAGTCCACAATAATGAAAGTTATCCCCCCAAAAAACACAAGCCTTATCCTACCAAAGAGTTAAAAATTATAAGCCTTGTAAATACATTAGGAAAACTTATGGAAAAAGCCATCCAACAGGCTGCTACATAACTTATAAAGCAATAATATCCTCAACAATAACCAAAATGCAAGCAGAAAATACAGACAGACAATCAATCACCTAGAAAGATTAGTTTATACACCAAGGGTTTAACTGCAATCATTTCACAGTTGCAGTCTTTCTAGATGTAAAGCAATCATTTCATACTGTTTGGCACAATGCTGCTTGGAAGTATAAGTTAATTAAAAGCAAATTCTCTATACCCATTATCAGATAGTTCTGTAGCTTTATCATTAACAAAACTGCTAAAGTTAAAATTAATAACAGCATGTCCAGCACATTTACACTGAAATCAGAAGTCCCCCAGCCCAATACTCTAGATTCTCTTCGTACATGTATACTCTCATATTCTAATGATACTGCTGTTTGGAATACATCATGTGATCCACTCACTGTTACATCCAGAGTCCAGGGGGTATTAAATAAATGAATTAAGTGATGTAACAAATGGAGTGCATTTTCAATCCAATCAAGACACAGGAAGCACCATTTCACATGAAAATAGGAAGACAATTCAAAATATTGGAAAAATCAAACTTACATTATACAGTTCTCCCATCACCTTTGAAACAACTTATAAACTTTTAGAAATCATGGTAAACTCATGCCTTTTGCATACCACTCACTACAACAATATTCTCAAGAAAACAATCACTAGACTGGCATTGCTCCAACAAATTGGGGGTATGAACATAAGCTGCAATAGCCACTCAACCATTAAAATTTACAAAGCCTATATCAGACCTCTAAATGAACACAGATAATATGCTGAACACATGATACAAAAAGACTGAACACAAACAGCTCACTGCTATGAACCCAGCATTCTGTCTCCCAAAATACACTCCACAAATTTATGTCAGCAACCTCACTGACCTACAACTCATTAAGGATCATATTAACACTCAAGCCAAAAAATACTACAACAAAGCCAAAAATAATATAGAAATGACCAAACAAGAACAATTTCAACCCTAGCAGCCACACATTCAATTATATTAATAACATTTAGCACATATGTATTAATTAATTGTTTCCTTAAGAGTTTCACATCTCCAGCATGGGTCAGGTAAATTATTCACATCTCACCCATGAAAGCAGGTTTTCTCTGGGCACTCCAGTTTCCCCTTGTTTTAAACATTCTAAGGATATAGGATTATTTTATCCCAGCTCCCTGAAATGGACTGTTAATCTAGCAAGTCAATCAGACTCCCTTTAATCATTTGATCATAATATCTCTTTATCTCAGAAATATATTCAAAGAGAAATGCACTCACTCAATCTGCATCTCTAAGCTCTAATACTCATCAGCTGCACTCTCTAACTGACATTATCAAATGCACATGTTCCCCTCTGACTACAGAACAATGGTCTCTTCACTGCTCTGCTAGCGTGCTTGGGTTGGCATCTTCCTCATCTCTGTGTTTGTGTTAAATATTAAACTAAACCAAGTGGCTCTATCAAAACTTGTTTGGCATTAATCTTTTCACCATTGAGAACAAAGAGAAATAAAAATCTGTGAACACCCCAGGATGTCTTTCAGTCTCCCAAATATTTTTTTGAGGCTTGAAAGATTTTCAAATCTAAATTCCTGCCACAAATTTGTTTTCTGTTAATAATTATTCCCAATGATTAGATAGACAGAGAAAAGAAACTTTCATTGAGATAAAGTTAAAGTGTGTTTCACAATGGCATTTCCTTAGTACATAATAGATGTATGAATAGAAAATAAAAGTGCCATTATTAAGGTAACAAACACAACAATTATAGTTTTATTGTGAAAATAATACTGAAAATAGTATAGCCAAATAACACACATTGTTCAAAGTGTATATTGAACTAGGCCTCCTTTGAACTTAAAGATTCAAGGTTAAACAATTTTTGGAATACTAAGTTTATTTATTATACCTGCTATTGTGTAGCCATATAATGTGAAGAACTGAATAGTGATCAATGCCACTTTTTCTCCACTTCACCTATCCAGTAATAGGTTTTTCTCCTAGTAACTATAAAGCACATTCATATTAACAATACATTTGCCATTGGTCTTCTCTCCAAAACATTACACTGAACAATCTACAGGAACTATTTCTCTAACATTAGATGTTGTGCAAGAATGTTTGTTTGTTTTTGAATTTAGCGTAAAGTTACACAAGCGCTATCTACACTAACCGTCCCTAATTTAGCAGCGTAAGACTAGAGGGAAGGCAGTTAGTCATCACCACTCACTGCCAACTGTTGGACTACTCTTTTACCAACAAATAGTGGGATTGACAGTAACATTATAATGCCTCCACAGCTGAAAGGATGAGCATGTTTCTGTGGCGGGAATTTGAACCCACGATCCTTGGATTACGAACCAAATGCCTTAACCACCTGGCCATGCAAGAATGCAGAGAACAGTAATGTAATTCTGCGGTGTTCACAATATTGTTTAAGGATCACCAATCACATTATCTCTAAGTAAGGAATGTTAGATTTAAATATTTACTGCACAGGATGCCTAGTGAGTAAATTGATGGAAAAACATCTTGACAGCAAGTGCCAGTTAATCAGTTCATGAATCATGTAAAAGACAACCATCCAGTATTTTAAAATAACACTGTGTTTCTTGTGTTTGACATAGTTTTTGTCTTACTCATTGTGTTTAGTCTGTTTATTTCTTTGATAAAACTAAGTTAGTTGAGTTAAATTCAAACTCACTTTGTAATTTACCTAATTAGTCTTCTACATATAAAGTAGGCCAACCTAATCCTAATACATCTTTGAGGAATTAGATGAATCTCAGTATACAGCACCATTAAACGATGTTGAAGATAAAGTTTAATTGAAAACTATGATAAGGCTCAGTTTTTAAATGCTTTTTTCTTCACCTGCTTGTAACTAGAAGATAGAAATAATTCTGGTCCAAAGTGCTCTAAGTAAAATACTGAAATGGAACTGAATCATACAGATTTTAATCCCTGAAAGATTAAAACAGACATGGCACTGAGAACAAACAAGTTCTTCCCAAGATTTTATAGGTCAAAGATCAGTTACTTAATCAACTATCTTTCATTTTTTTACATTAATAACCTGATGACTTGAGTTGTTATCATTACTCTTATTTTTAGAGGATGATAACAGTTGCTCCAAAAATTATAACTCCTTTTATTAGACTGGTTTAATGTGAAAAATTCCAGAGAGCTCTGATATAAAAAAAAGCTTTACAAAATCAAGTAGTAAAATATATCATAAAAGAAAGCCAAAATGAATTCACCATGGAAATATCTTGAATACTACTCTATAATATTTTTCTTTTTTATTACTATGTTGCTTGCTATCCCAAAGATGAAAAGGTTGTAAACTTGTAGAACTTACATTTTGAAATTTTTTTAATAAAGTACTGTACAGAAAAGATCAATTCAAAATATCATGTGGCAGGGTTACTGAAGAAAGACTAGTTAACTGAATTATCAGTTGGTTTAGAGAGGACAAAAGGTCGCTATTAGTAGAGTCCAGTCAAACTGGATTCTTATCATGATTTTAAATATGTTGCAACCAAGGGAACATCTTGAAGCAGTAGGTGCAGTGACTGTGTCTAACAAAGAAAAACTGACACTGTGCTCAAGTCCCAGCAAGGATATATCAGCAGCCAACACAACCACATTGGCTCTAAGCAAATTGACAAAGCTTCTCTGGACTTATGGTCTTCCCATGATGTTGCAATAGATGCTGACAATGTTTCCAATAAACATTTTCTCCAGAATTGAAAACTAAAGTGTCTATTCCAGATGAGGGCAGAAGGGTCATTTCAAAGACAACTATCAATGACTTTCCATCTAAACAAGGTAGTTGAAGCTTCCAGTTTCAACTAACTAAATGGCAGTTAATATAAAGAAGGATCAAAAGTGAGCTGTATCTGCTGCTGTTTCCACTCTGACAATCTGGCAGAACTCAGGTCAGTTCTCAATCAGTGAATTTGGAAGGTGTAGCAAACAGCTTGCACCAAACACATTAATGTTCAGCTCAGCTCTCTCATGGGTGAGTAGTGCTTAGTACATATCCATAAGGAAACCAAAAGGGGAAGAAATGAAGTTACCAGTTGATACAGAAGCTGTCAGGATCCTGGTTAATCACATCAAGTGCTATGAGTGAAGCACCTCTTCAACCAATTAACACTGACTTTATCCTTGTGAATGAAAATGGGCAAGAAATGATTGGGAGACATGTCTCCAATTACATTAGGGTAGAGTATACCACAGAACAAAGGTTTTCATTGCTAAGTTTTGATTATGGAATTGATATGCTCATGAAGAATTATCACAGCAAGATCATACCTAATAGCAATGGACTGTACAAGTGCATGCTCCAAAAGGAGTACCAGTATTTCTGTGTACACAAGTGCACTTTTTCTTGTCTACAAAACAGGCAGCATTAGTTTGAACAAAGTCTGTATGGTGAGAGTCCCAGTGTCAACCTGTACTTATGAGTAGTTTGTTATCCAACTCCCAAATGGAATAGTTATCAGAATAGCAAATAAAATAGAGGTAACCAAAACTAACAGCATATCTATTGTGTTGCTTCTAAAAAACATTATGTGACTTCAGACACATTTAAGATTACCAGTTGAGGATTGCAAGCAATTTTGATTCAATACAGTAGCAAAAGCTCAATGACCTACTGACTATATATACTGATGTGTTTTGGGGATCATGATGGTTGACCGGATTGAACTAAAGTAACTTATTATCATATAGAGAAGCAGCCAGTACTGTAATCCTAAAGCCAACAAAGTATGTGTCTGTGTGTCCATCTACAATAGCTACTGTCAAGAAGGAAGACATGCTAAAGTTCTGCAATGATTTTAGATGAGTGAATGTCTGAATGCACTGAAAGGTGTCTGAAGGTTCCACACCTTAAACCTAGCATCCAGATACTAACAATTCAAACTAAGTGATGAAGGCAAACTAAAGACACTTTAGGCTCCTGAGATTTCTCATTTTAAAAAAATGATTTAATTTGAAAAGCTCTTAAGAAACAGATAATGGACAAAAACCTACCCCTTAAAAAGTTGTTAATTTATCATATCTTTTGTTAGATAACAGAAAAACATGTAAAACTACCTGTTTTTAGAATGCACTCAATAAGATCTGTTCAAATATGATCTCAAATCCTATTTTAAACTGGCTTTCATAACTACCTGAACTTAACATGATCTCAGTTACATTTTCTCATAAAAAGTGTTGTGCATCAGCTGTAGTTTCTTAGATCTTCTTATTCCATTTAAACTATAAAATGACCAAACAAGTTTCTCTGCAATAATCAAAACTAAAAAATGAAACTTAAAAAATAACACAAACCAGTTTCACAAGGTAATATTTAGTTAGCATTCCCTTTTATTTTAGTACTGCTTCACATCAACATGGCATGCTTTCAATGAGATTGTGCAGATATTCCTGAGTGATTGACTGCCATTCTTCTTCAAGTACTTCAAGAAGTTCATCTTCCATATTTGACTTGCAATCTTTCATTACTCAGGTTAACTCAGCTCATAAATTTTCAATCAGATTGATATCAGGTGGTTCACTTAACCATTCTATAGCATCAGTTCTCTTATTTCTAAGATATCTTTTAATGACTTCACAATCGCAGAGAAATATGTTTGATCATTTTGTAGGCTAACTGGAATAAGAAGATCTAAGAAACTACAGCAGGTGCACAATACTTTTAAGAGAAAATGTAACTAAAATCATGACAAATTCAGGTATTTACAAAAGCCAGTGTTAAAATTAGGATTTTAGATCATATTTGAACAGATTTCCTTGAGTGCATTCTTAAAACATATTGTTCTACATATTTTTTGTTACCTAATAACAGATATAACAAATCAACTGCATTTTCAAGGGGGCCACTTTTTTGTCCACCCCTGTAGCTTGTACACATTTTGCATCATGCAATTTGGCTGTGTAGTGTGCCTGCCTTTTCTGAAAGGTTTATGAAGATTACCCTGAAGAAGTTGATATGGAAGAAAAGTCTGGTCTACGTTAATAATGTTTTGATATTTGGCCACACACTTGTTTCTGCTACTAAAAGCCTGTTCTTAGTACTACAAAAAATAAGAACAGCATGAGTGAAATTGAAAGACAGGAATTATTATATTTAAAAACCACAGTGGTTCAAGACTGGCCTCAACCTTTCAACAAATGAGAAGACCATGATTTCCTTGCTTTTGTGTCTATTACTGATACTTCTTGGTCAATTTATCCAAGACAGCCAAACCATTATCTGTTCTCACTAAAGCTGATGTATACTTTGGGTAGATCAAGGGATATTGAATATTGAAATCAGCAGTAATGTAAATGGGGTAGTGTCATTGAAGTTGTAAGATGGATTGTAATGTGTACTAATATATATTAGTCATACATTTACTGTTCTTAAACACAAATACTGCATAACACAAGATGAACTACTTGCAGTTGTGATTTTACCAAACACTACCTATGTGGTTTATAATCTGCCCTTCAGATGGACTACACATCGCTGAACTAGTTCATAAGCTTTACAAATTTGAATAACAATTGGATACCAATTTTGTAGTAGCCCTACATTCTCCAGGCCTGCAACACAGAAATGCTAAAGAACTGTCTCACAATACAATGAATCCTTCTTGATGACAAGAAACCCACTTGAAATAAAAATATATCTCAGAATAACTGGTATGGGTATTAACACTTTTATTGATAAGCAGAGAACAATGTTTCAACCTTCCAAGGTTACCTTCAGGTTAACACAGAGAGTTTGTAACTGACAACTGCCTGACACATGGACGATAAGTTGCAAACCCTCTTTGTTAACCTGAAGATGACCTAGAAAGGTTGAAACATTGTTCTCTGCTTATCAATAAAAGTGATAATACCTATACCAGCCATTCTGAGATACAATGAATCTTTGTTCCTTCAAAGAATATCTTGACTCTAGATTCCATATGGGAGTTAATGTTATTTCTGCTACAGCAGCATTCAAACATATGGTGAAATATTCTACTGAAGACTGGATATCATGAGTAATGCTTCAAGAGCTCCAAAGAGAGCAAAGAGCAACTGAAGAACCCAAAACAGGAAATGGATACTCTTTGCCATGCAAAAAGGTGATTGAAAAACATATTATTAACGCATATAACTTCTGACACTTGTACAAGTATATATGAAAGCAAGAAGACATGCTGTACTTTTGTTATCAACCAACAAGATGTGGGTCTGAACCTGTTTATAAGCTAGCAGTTCTCAGATCTCTGAGGCAGAAAATTCTTTAGACTTTGCATAAGAAAATAATTGGAGGTCAACAATGTGTTACACACAATTGTTTTAATGTACAACAGCAATTTTACTGGCCACATATAAGTCAAGAAATTAAGAAGTAATGTTAACATTGTACTGTTCCACTGTACAGAAGAAAAGCCAGCTCGGATGAGGTAAATTTCACCATAATGAAATATTTGTGTAATACAAATTCTAATTATATATACATTTAAAACCTTTCAAGAAGTGCATTTTTAATGTATATAGCATACATTGTGGAGAAAGAAGTAGATTAAAAAAATGTTATAAAGACACATGGATACTAGTGAACCACAATTTGAAATAAGGAAGATAGAAAATTGAAAACCATCACAGTAGTTAGCTCATTACACATTTCAGCCATGATCTCAGACATGCAAGAACTCACCTGTCTTCTCTCATAGGCTAAACAAGGTTACTGCTATGTGCTGTTCATTACTGATTAATTCACAATGAGAAATTAGACTAATCTGTTGGTTGATACTTCAGCACAGTCCATTGCTAACGTGTTGGCAAAGCAGGTGATATCTCAATTCTATCACTTGAAGAAATTCACAAAGATCTGAATCATGGAACTAATTTTAAAAGCCAAATGTTTTCTGAGCTATGCAAAGTGTTGATTCTGCCTTATCATCCCCAGTTTGATAGTCTAGCAGACCATACAATTCAAACTATCAAAATGATGTTTGCAAAAATTATTAATATTTGTTAAACCAATTTTGGATTAGCTTTTTCCACATATCATGATGGCACACTGTTTGCCAAACATGGTCATGTTTTTTTTCAAATAAATATTGCTCTTTGTGTACTTAATGAATCATTTATCTTCCCCTAGAGTAGAAGTGCTGCAATGGAGTGCCTGAGATATGCAGTAAACAACATGTTCATGCTTGCATTCCCATGACTATGGTTTTGGTACTGCCAATGGCAGAAAAAGTAGCTCTGTTCTGGCTAGACATATCTCATACCCCATGAAATCAGTATATTTACATAGAAAATACAACATTCCTGTGATACACATAAGTATGTGCAGGATTTCAACAAGCTAAGACCATATATTAATGATGAGTCTCTTATGTACTGACTTGATAGCAATTAAAATATTAAGACTGTGAAATTAAAGAGCAAATACTGCTTCATATCATATCAACTCAATTGATGAGAAGGAAGATTCTGAGAGTGCTTATTTGGTTGAGCAAGATGAGAAAGTACAGAGTAAAGAGGTGCCAGATTGCTCTAGTGGTCAGCTGAAAAGCCACTGATAATCTCCTGGTCACTACTGTCAGGACTAGATGCTAGCTCAGTTATTAGAATATTTACTGATTTTCTGATCAATGACTGAAGGGAAGGGGTGAACTTTTAATTGGCATTCTTTATTATAGCATACCTCACAAATAATTCTTTAAGTGGAATACAGTGTAATGCACATAAAAACAAAAAAGAAAAACCCACAGACCAACACAACTATTCTTGAAGCAATAATACATATACATTATTCATGTTTTTCTGTTGACAATTTAGTGTGAACAGTTGAGTTTTATGTCTGGTATTAAATAAGCTAAAATGTCCATATGTATCTATAATACAACTTCATTTTGTAAATTGCTAGTAATTGTGTAGCATTTGTTGTTCAAATTGTTCAATATGTATTTAAAGGTACACAAAACAAATAATTATAAATGAAATGATGTTTTGAAAATCATAATATATTACTTATTTTATTTCAAGCATATACAGTGTAAAAATGAACTGCAGTAAAGAGTTCAAGAAGTTCAAATGAACACATTTAATGAGGAGCAATGTTTTATGAGACAAAATAACTGAAAAGTATTTGTATTTTCATAAATGGAGCTCTTGGTTTCCAATGATAAATACTGTCCTTTTTTCCCTCTTTTGGGGACCTGTGTATTCATGAAAGCCCTTAAACATTAGGATCATGCACACAGCAGGTAATGAATGATCAATGGAATCTTTTCTGGGATCCCTTAAAGTCCATCATCTTCCTTTCTCCTTCACTCCAGATCAATTTTACCTGGTGGCTCAACAGAGAAAACACCTTGACTGGCATTCCTTTGCCTTTCCTCATCCCAAGTTGCATCTCTTTACAGAAGTTTCACAGAATGTGTGGCTTATATAGATTATCAGCAGATTGCATGCCATTGTCCCAACAAGATTCTACCCATGGTGTAATCCCTAACTTGTCATGTTTTCTGTTGGTTAATGCTCCCAGTTTGGTAATCCTTTTCTGATTGTATTTGCCACACATCTAAATTTCAAACTACCCTTATTCTTATTTCCAGTCCCACATGCTTTGGTTATGGCTATGGATGCATTCAGTCACTACTGGCCTATACTGCAATCTGTTAGTTATGATATAATGGTAGTTTAAACTTTTATTTTTTAAGGATGGGTGTGCAAGGACAATCTCAGAGAACCAAATAGCCTACTTTTGTTCACAAATTATGTTACAATGGCAACTACTGATTCCATATATAATTTATATTTATCATGTACTTCAAATAACAAGTTAAGATCACAACTGTTTTCATGTGTACATACAAGTAGTATTATATTATTAGTATACAATACACTTAAGTGATGCATGTGACTCCTTTAACATTCATCTACCAAATTTTCACTTCAAAGTTTGGTACTGACTGTTGTCTGCCATATATATCACTTTTAATATTGATTTCTGTTTAAATTAAATATATATTTTGAAATGTACAGAAGCTATACTGTGAGATTTGTATTGCAAAAATTACTGCCTATTAACTAAAGTTGTAGAAAATTCTCAACTATAAGAATCAACAATATATGTTTATATATCAACACTAGTGTATTGTCAGTATTGTTGTGCAGGCTGAAATTTCTAGAAACTCTCCTCATGCCTATAAATGTAACCAACAAGAGGCAGTTTGTATTACTGGTTTGCTATACTTAGTATACTATAAACCTCAGAAGCTATAACTGTGATTAACAATTACTAATCAGGAACTTCAGATATTTGACCAGGAACATTTATAAATTTCAAATATTAAAAAAACATTTAACTTCAGCATATTCATATTGGTCATTAGTATTTTTGTGAAAACATTATATAAATACATTGGTGAAAACTCAATTTTTAATCAGCATATGATCAGCAAAGACCACAGAGCCAGCTAGCTTTTAGTTAAGTGAATTGTATTTGTGCCAACTCAAAATTAATTTGCTTATAGTGAACATTTGATAAGATAACAAAATGAAAATCTAGACCAGACAGAATACTTAATATTTGTTTTATAAATTTGTGAAACATTTGTAAATAAATCATTATCTGTCATAATCATTATTGTAGGTTGTACTGTTGTTTGTATATTAAAATATATTTGTAATAGAAAATAACTTGTGTGTATCAGTCTTTTTGGAAAGTGTCATACATTGGACACATACTGGCATTCATTTAACTTCTGAATTTAAATTATAACTTAATTCAGTTTCAGGCTATTTGAAATTGTAAAATATAACATAATAAACTGGAGGCTCATGTTTGAGATAAGAATTATGGATAAAATGTGATATAAATTAAAATTTATATCACAGTTAAATTTATATTTATCAATGCCAACAAGATCTGATAATATCTGATTATCAAGATTTTCTTGAATTACCCTCCCTCAAATAATTAGAAAGATATAACAAAAGTGTATTGCTTGAAATCAATGAGAAAAATGAACTAAAAAAAGGACATTATTGAAATATTAGTTGATCATGATTTATTATCTGTGGAAGCATTAGGGAAATACTCTAGTATCTCCACTAGTCAATCAGAGTCAAGTGATAAAGATAGGTTAGAGATTGAAATAAGACTCACATAAATCAAGCTTAAACATACTCATATCAAGGTTGAAAGAAAAAATAAACATCTCAAGACCAAAAACCTTATATCAAAGCCAAGAAAGAATGAGTTGATGTCAAAACCAAGAGAGAAGAAGCTCACATTAAAGTCAGTAAAGAAATTAAAATTTGTCTCAACTCCAATCAACCAAGGCAAAATGACAATTTTGAACTTAATCAGTATGTTAAAATACCACCATTCAATGAAAATTGTTTTAACTATTAAAGCACAAGAAGCTTAAGTCACTCTCTCTCCAGAATTATGATATGATTAAAGCAGCTATTCTCAAGGCATATGAGTTGGTATTGAAGGATTAGAGACAAAGCTTTTGAGGTTATCACAAGTAAAATAATCACACTTATATCGAATTTGCCTATGACAAAAAGGTTTATTTTGATTGATGGTATAATTCTATGCATATGAGCAACAGTTTTGACAGACTAAGGCAATTATGTGTATCTGAGGAATTTAAACATTGTGCAAGTGGTAATCTCAAAACTTACTTGGACCAAAAGAAAGTTGAAACACTGTTGAGGCATCAGACAATTGTATGTAATAAGGAGAAGTGCAATACAGTAAAAATGATGATTATATAATGGCGATGACTCAAGAGAAACAAGAGAGAAACAAGTTAAGAAACTTTCTGCTATATGTTTAGAATCTAATGAGCTGACACTATCAAGGTCAGTAAAATGGTTATGCAAGCTATGGATGCGCATTAACAAAATGGAACCAGGAAGAATCTCTGATAGCTTGAAGATGCCATGAGTATAGGCTAAAGCTGCAGATGATTGATTTTCAATCTTAAAACTGCCTGAAGAGGAGGCAAGTTGGCACTTTGATCAAGTATCAATAACAAGAATGTGAGTATAAATACAAGAGAAGAGTCTGACAATTCACCATCTCCAGTTGTGATTATTGCGTAATTAGAGTTGTTTTTGTTGTTAGTTGTTGCCAACAATTATAATAGAATTGACCAATTAAGTATCAGAACTACTCATGTAATTAGGCATACTATTTAAAAGATTGTGAGGATACTAAGGAAAATTAGAATAAAACATCATGTGACAGTTGAAAATACAGCTCTCCCACAACAAAAGAAGTTCCTTCCAGACTCCTCAAAGTGCTCTCTCCTGAAGAAAAGTTGCCTCTAGACTCCATGCAAGCTCTCTGCACTGCATCAACATGTCCACTTCCATAATGAGACAACCAACTGTTTCTTGCCTTAACTCTTTGTAAGTATTTTAATGCCATTATTCCTAAGCATTGGTTATCATATTGAGTAGTATAGAGTTAAATGAATGTTTAATAAAAGTGTTAATTAAAGTAAAAAATTTAATATATTTGAAAAGATGTATGTTGAATGTAATCATTAAGTATATAAAAAGTTAATAAAAGAAGTATTCTTGAAATCTGAGACTAATTGTTGGAGCTTCAATTAATACTACCTGTTACACATGTTATTTATTTTAAGTAAGGATACAGTGGGCAAATGAAACACACAGGCACTAACTCGAGGCTCTACAGTTAAACCAAAGAAGCTCCAACAACTAAGCTGAACCAACCACTCAGCCTGCCTAACATTACACTACAGAAAGCAACTGCTCTTTCCAATGATTACACTTTAACACTTAAAACTACTGTTTATAAAAAGAAATTCCTAACATCTTAGCAAAACCTGTATCTGTTAAATTAAATCAAATATGGTTGGAGTAAGACCTACTCTGCCAAATAAGTGTGTATCATTTTTGTTAGGAAATAATTTGACTGAGGGAAAGTTGTTGCCTAACCCAAAATGGTTAGCAAGATTATCACTGTTTCATCTGAGGATAATGTTATTCTTGAGGAGAATCCCAATGTGTTCTCCTTGTCTGCTGTGACTTGAGCTCAGACTAAGAAATGAAGCCAAAAACAAATAATTGTTCTACTGGTAATTTCTTGATAAGTGATAATGTTGGGCATGGTGGAAATGGTTCACCTGGTGAAGTTCCATTTGCTAGAAGTAAACTGATCACTAAGAAATAGATTCACAGATCTTTTCACTATTTATATATGCACTCCTAAAAGGTGAACTGGAAAAAGTTCCAAATAATTATTTTTTTTTAATTGTGTGCTTATGAGAAAATGGATGCCACAAGATGTGCCAGTTTCAAAAGATTGGGCTATAATTTATCAAATCGTTGTTCCCAAAGCATATTGTCACGACATATTTATAGTTGCCCATAAACACCTCCTGAGAGATAATTTAGGTGTCAAAAAGACATGTGAGAAACTTATGAGACATTTCTTTTGGCTAAAAATTAGGCAAGATGTTTTTCAGTTTTGTAAAACTTATCACACCTGTTAGTTGGTTGGAAAACCTAACCAGAAAATTCCTGTTGCTTCTTTGAAACATATCATATCTTTTGAAGAACCCTTCAATCATGTGACTGTGAATTGTATTGGACCTTTACCAAAAACTCAATACAGAAACCAGTATTGTTTTATCATCATGTGTGTCTGTCAATCTCTGGTGCTCATGAAGACAACAAAAAGGTGGAATAAAAAATACTTGAACTATGATGAACAGTTTCAACTGCAACTGCAAGAGCAATTCCCAAACTACTTCTAACAGATGCTGGTTTGTCATGGGATCTCAAGGATGAAAGAAAGAAACAGGGAAAGAAGAAATCTGAGGCAGGGAAATAAATGGTAATTGGAGGAATACAAGGCTTTAACAGAGACAAATGGGCTACAATATTTGTAAGAGTGGAATGTTAATGGACTGATGTCACCAGAGGCTTAATAAAATCTGAGCCTGTATCAAATAAATAGCATCTTAAAAATGGGGCCATATGTAAATCTCTAAGAGAAGTAAACAGTAAACAAACCTGAGCCAATATGGCATCATAACTTATAAGATCGCAATAACTAAGAAACCACATACTTAATGCTAGAGCTGAAGATGAGACACAGGCTAAAGTGGAGGAAAGAAGAATCATGGTATCTCCAGAAAAGCCCACAGGATTTCTGTGGAGAGACTCAAAGAGGAGATGTATAGAAGAAGGATACTACAAGAAGATGGTAAGGGTAAGAAGCAAGCAATGATTTTGAGCATGTGAAAGATAGATATACAAAATGATACCTCCTTCTACCAATATGTAACATGTATCTTATCAACTGCTGATCTAATAATGAATAGACAGCACTACAATAGGAAAGGGCAAAATAATCAGAAGTTTCAGGGAACTTGAAATGTTAAACCTCTCATGAAACTGCAAGAACACTGAAGCAGCAAGAACTTAAATATCAAGAGAAGGAGGAAAAACAAAAGGTTGGGAAAAATTCCTTGTAATAAGGAATGGCAAGAATAAAACATCACAAGCCTCAAACAAAAAAAAAATATCCATTAAGACTGAATTATGCCTAAATACTCCACAGATTGGGAACAGGAATCAACAACAAACTCTAGAGGCAGAAAAAAAAAGATCAAAGTCCTCATTAGCCAAAAATTGTTCAACAGTTTCAGTAGAAGCCTTGGCAAAGTCCAGAGATAAAGATTGGACTATGTAACATTCAATCTCCAGATGTATAAAAGCACATAAATTCATCATTGGATTACCCACACATGAGGTCCAATAAAAACAGTAGTTTCTGTGTAATCCCAGAATTGGTAAGGTTAATTTCTGAAATTATTGTACAGAAAGGTTTCACTGAACTCAAGTGGAGAAAGAAAGTGACTTAAATTAACTGATAAATACAAATATAAAAATCAAGTTGAAAAATAACCATTTTGTGAGGAAAGCAAAGTTGTACATGCAGCAAAAAACAAGCAAAATTGCACATCTGAACTCAAACACTGTCAAAAAAGGAGTGATAGTTTGGTAGAGGAGTGTAGAGGGAGTTACATATCATGCTCCTATCGGTGAGGAGGTGATACATGATTTGCTTGAGAGACATGTTGGAATCTTACAATTCCAATAGGGAGAGAGCATGTGGCTTGAGGCATTCATAAAAAGAAAGTTCACACATTAAAGCAGGCACTTGCAATTCCAATAGGGGGAAGAGCAGATAGCCTGTTAATATCTGTACAAAAAATATTTCACATACAGAAGGCAGCACTGAACATGAACAGCTAGTATTGTGAGAGGAGAAATGTACTGTAACAGAATCAATTTTTTACAATAACAAAGCATATGTCTCCAAAGTTTATCTTTATTCTCATACTTTCATTACATTTAGCACTCAAGAATTTATTATTTCCATGTTGCATAAATAAGTAAAAATTTTCAGTGATGTCGAGAAACCCACTTGTTGAGAAATTTATATGCAAAAACGGCTCATTTGGGTTGAGAAAATATTTTACATAGAAGAGCAAACAACGTTTCGACCTTCTTCGGTCATCGTCAGGTACACAAAGAAAGAGGTAACTGACCGGAAGCTGACCACATGTTTGAAAGGGGTTGTGTAACTGAGTGTCGGAATGTAGAGGGCGGTATTAGATGTTTGAATATATAATTTTATTTATTTTATTATATTAATATAGGTATAAAGGCGTTCCTTTATACTGGTTTATTTTGGGTTTAAATTGTTGTATAAGTAAGGCTTCTTTAATTTTGCGTTTGTTTATGTTTGTTTCTTTATTTAGTATTTGAGTGTTTTCTATGGTTATGTTGTGTTTATTTGACTTGCAGTGTTCGAAAACGTGTGAAGGTGACTTTTTATGTTCTTTGAATCTGGTTTCCATTTTTCTACTTGTTTCTCCAATATAGAAGTCGTGGCAGTTATCACATTGTATTTTATAAATAATGTTGGTGTGGTGTTTGTCAGTGTAGTTTTTACATAGTTTCGACCTCAGTTTTGTGCCTGGTTTTTGAATAAATTTGGTATTAACTGGAATGTCATATTTTGTTACTAATTTTTGCCAAACATTTGTTTGCTGATGTCAGGAATATATGGTATACAGCAGTATATGGTTTCGTGATTTTTTTGATTCGTGAGATATATTTACTTTAGTTGGTTGATTTTGCTTTCTGTCTAGGTGTGTGCGTATAATGTTTTCTATGGTTTGTGGAGGAAACTTATTGATGTTGATGAAGTATTGTTTTATTTTGTCTAATTCATCATTAATTTTATCTGGTAAGCATAGTTTTATGGCTGTGTTTATTTGGTTTCTTAGTATGTTGAGTTTTTGTTTTGTTTCATGTGCTGAGTCCCAAGGAATGTATAGTCCAGTATGGGTGATTTTTCGGTGGATTTCTGTTTTGAATTGTGTGTGGGTTCTTGTAATTTTGAGGTTAAGAAATGATATTTGATTGCTTTCTTCCTGTTCACATGTGAAGTTAATGTTGGGATGTATAGAGTTAATGTGATTGAAAAAATTAAGTATGTGTTCTGTAGATTTGAATCCAAGAACCGTGTCATCTACATATCTGTACCAGTATAGTGGTGGATGTAATGCTGTGTTAATTGCTTGTGTTTCAACTTGTGTCATAAAAATATTGGCTAGAACTGGTGATACTGGGTTGCCCATGCTTAGGCCATTTGTTTGTATATAGTTTTGGTTGTTGAACATGAAGTTTATCTTTATCGTGGTGAATTCTATGAGGGTTGCTAACTGGTGACTGGGAATTTCTATAGTTGGGTTAGGGTCTCGGATATAGAGTTCTAAGGCTATCTTGCAGGCTTCATTGGTTGGAACTTCTGTAAAGAGGGATATAACATCGAAACTGGCCATTAAGGCTTTATGATTAAGTTGATTAAGATTAGACTTGAAATTAAAAGAGTCTTTGATGAATGAGCTGGCTGATGTTACATATTTGGAGAATGCCCATGCTATGTATTTACCAAGATTGTAATTAAACGATTCATATGTGGACATTATTGGTCGTAATGGACAGTCTGGTTTATGAGGTTTGGGGATGCCGTATATTTGCGGTGTGCGTGAGTCGGTTTTACGTAGGTAGGAATAAAGTGTTTGTGAAATTGTGTTGGCTTTTTTCATTTGTAGTAGTAATTTGTTCAGTTGTGTCTCGTGTGTCTTTGTTGGATTTGTGTGTATTGGTTTAAATTTGTTCGTGTCTGATAGGATGTTATTCATTTTTTGGATGTATTCATTCGTGTTCATTATGACTATAGCGTTATCTTTATCTGCTTTTAGAATTTTTATGTTTTTGTCTTGTTTTAGGTTTTTAATGGTATTAATGTCTCTTTTTGTAAGGTTGTTTTTTAGTTTTCTGTTTTGTGAAATTATGTTGATGGTTTTGTGAGAAAATTCTTTGAAAAAATCGTTTAAGATGTTGCTTTTAGGTGTTTCTGGAAAATATAAATTTGTAATTTTACCTGGGAAGTTTGGCTGTTGGATGTCAATAAAATTATCTAAGTTGTCTTCTTTCTGTTGGTTATATACTATATACAAACTATATACAAACAAATGGCCTAAGCAGTTCTAGCCAATATTTTTATGACACAAGTTGAAACACAAGCAATTAACACAGCATTACATCCACCACTATACTGGTACAAATATGTAGATGACACGGTTGCGGGATTCAAATTTACAGAACACATACTTAATTTTTTCAATCACATTAACTTTATACATGTTATATCCCTCTTTACAGAAGTTCCAACCACTGAAGCCTGCAAGATAGCCTTAGAACTCTATATCCGAGACCCTAACCCAACTATAGAAATTCCCAGTCACCAGTTAGCAACCCTCATAGAATTCACCACGATAAAGACAAACTTCATGTTCAACAACCAAAACTATATACAAACAAATGGCCTAAGCATGGGCAACCCAGTATCACCAGTTCTAGCCAATATTTTTATGACACAAGTTGAAACACAAGCAATTAACACAGCATTACATCCACCACTATACTGGTACAGATATGTAGATGACACGGTTGCGAAATTCAAATCTACAGAACACATACTTAATTTTTTCAATCACATTAACTCTATACATCCCAACATTAACTTCACATGTGAACAGGAAGAAAGCAATCAAATATCATTTCTTAACCTCAAAATTACAAGAACCCACACACAATTCAAAACAGAAATCCACCAAAAAATCACCCATACTGGACTATACATTCCTTGGGACTCAGCACATGAAACAAAACAAAAACTCAACATACTAAGAAACCAAATAAACACAGCCATAAAACTATGCTCACCAGATAAAATTAATGATGAATTAGACAAAATAAAACAATACTTCATCAACATCAATAAGTTTCCTCCACAAACCGTAGAAAACATTATACGCACACACCTAGACAGAAAGTAAAATCAACCAACTAAAGTAAATATATCTCACGAATCAAAAAATCACGAAACCATATACTGCTGTATACCATATATTCCTGACATCAGCAAACAAATAACCAACATTTGGCAAAATTAGTAACAAAATATGACATTCCAGTTAATACCAAATTTATTCAAAAACCAGGCACAAAACTGAGGTCTATACTATGTAAAAACTACACTGACAAACACCACACCAACATTATTTACAAAATACAATGTGATAACTGCCACGACTTCTATATTGGAGAAACAAGTAGAAAAATGGAAACCAGATTCAAAGAACATAAAAAGTCACCTTCACACGTTTTCGAACACTGCAAGTCAAATAAACACAACATAACCATAGAAAACACTCAAATACTAAATAAAGAAACAAACATAAACAAACGCAAAATTAAAGAAGCCTTACTTATACAACAATTTAAACCCAAAGTAAACCAATATAAAGGAACGCCTTTATACCTATATTAATATAATAAAATAAATAAAATTATATATTCAAACATCTAATACCGCCCTCTACATTCCGACACTCAGTTACACAACCCCTTTCAAACATGTGGTCAGCTTCCGGTCAGTTACCTCTTTCTTTGTGAACCTGACGATGACCGAAGAAGGTCAAAACGTTATTTGCTCTTCTATGTAAAATATTTTCTCAACCCAAACGAGCCGTTTTTGCATATAAAGTAAAAATTTTATATTGTTAATTTTTAGGGTGTTCTTATTCAAATGCAATCTTGGCTACATTGAACATTTTCTGCACCAAAAGAAATGTTATTCAGATTTATGAACTTCCTCTGCAGCAATAAATCAACCAAAAACCTAGCATAAAGATTTTACTGCCTAAAAATTCCTAATAGTATGCTATATAAAAGCAATTAGGATTATGGTTAGGGAAATGTGTAACTGTGGGTCAAAATTTCTATTTGACTTACCAGGACTTGTTGAAACAGATGATCGTTGACTACTGTAAAAAGTTGTAATAGGTGATATCTGACCACTATGAGCATATCCTACTGTAGGTGTAGGAGCCATCACATCTTTTAATCCCTCTCGTTGTATGTAATTTTCCAACATCGCATTTTCTTCGGCAAGAAACTTGACTGAACTTCTAAAAGAGTTAATATATTATGAAAATTAAAAAAAAACACAAAGAAATTTTCAGTACTGGAGGCATCCAAAAATGCATGAATTAAAAATAGTTTAGCATCTCACAAAGAAATAAGTAAACTTCTTTTATCAAATACCTACATAACTAGTGTGTGTTAAAAATATTTTATATTTTATCAAATAAAAGCACTAAGAATTAATTTCAGTTTTTGGCATAGAAATTTATATTCTTAGTGTCAAATTTTAATTCACACACGTACATATCTCTGAATGGTGTGTAATTAACCTACACAATGATCTTATGCTAGGTCTTGTGCACTTTTTTTCCTGGAGATTTGTGAGGTCACTTTCACATAAATTACATGATATTTACTGGCATATTCCAATTGCAGATTTCACTCTTTTTGGAGATATTTGGATAAGGGGAAAAGTTTAAAAATGTGTACATCTGGAGGAAAGTACTCATTTTAATACTAAAATTGTGGATTTAATCATTTTGGATGAACTTTTAGCTTATCATGTGAAATAAAAAAGAAAGATGAAAAAAAATCTAAGAAATAAAGAAATTATCATAAAATCTTAAGACTGATAATGTTAGGTCATACATATGCCCAGACAAATCCAAATATAAAATATGTAACCATGTCTTGTGAACAGTCTTGTTGGGCTAGGGGCCTGGGATGATAATATCATCATGTTCTGCTCAATCTAAAGAAAGTACTGGCAAATGATTTGTAAAACCCTAGTACATCATCCAAAACAGTGATGATTAACAGTAGTAAATGTCTAATCAGCTTAACAATTCCAGTTATGCAAACTAGAAGAATAGTGCAATGGATGAAATTCTATAAAGAGAACATTTTCTCAAAAAAGCTAAAATTTACAGACCTATCCAACCACAAAACAAAAATAGATTTTTTCAGGAAGAAAGTGATTTATACTCATACATTGAAAGCTTTATAAGAGCAGTTATTTTATTGGGCTTAAATATAGACTAAATTCAAACAAATTGCAATCAAATTTTTCTTAACATTTACTTGCACCTTGATACCTAAAACTAAAGCAGGGGTAAATTTATAAACATATGCATAAAGTTTTCAACTGTTCTTATAAGAACAAAGTGTCCAAAACATATAAGAAAATTGATAAAATAAACACCAGGAAATCTCAGATCATATTTCATCATAATAATTTTCAAAGACAAACACTATTTATCAAGGTTGTACATAAAATAATGTGACATTTTGACTCTGTTACAAGATTTGCACTTTCAGAACTTCAAAATCAGTTTCTTTGAAAAAAGTTCATTTTAAATAATTATAAACTTTCACATACTGTAATAAAATTAAACATCAATGATATAATGATATTCAAATGGATTCAGTGTCTACAAAGTCACAATTGCTTGACCCATTAGAACAGCTAACAACCGTACATGTACAACATGCAGAACTAAAATCAAAATCATTTTTTTTTGCCCATACATTTTTTTTGTCTCATTGAAACTTTCAGTTAAATCTTATTTCTTTCACATATATTATCCTGTACTGGCAATAAATCAGTTTGAAAAAGCACCATTTTATCTTTTGATAAGCATCATCCCCACTCTAACAGATCAAAATTATTATTCCTCCCTTCCAGCACTTGATAAACACATACATTGTGATACATTGCTGCTAGAGATGTTGGTGGTAATGTATTGACTTGTACAGATAAAGTGTTATGGATATTAAGACCTTCCATAGGGATACCTCTGTACAACAGGTCAATACTTCTTTTCGAACTTTAAAAAGTTTCTCCTTAGATGAAGTAGACTAACAGAAAATTTCACACTTTTTTTTAAATCCATGTCAATTATGAACTGCTAAGAGTCACATTTTTCCAATTCAAAAAGGTCTGCAAGTCCTGTCACATCCAATGAGTATATAAAAAAAAGGCAAAATATGACATATTTAATCTCCAAAAACTTCATTTGTTTCATGTAGTTCCTATTCTATTGAATTTAGTTTCTATTAACATTTATGTTAGTTCACTCTTGAAAAAGATCTTCCAGTGCTGAATCAGCATAGTGACAAAAGAGAACCATCAGATCTGAATGTTCTCCTACCAACACAATGTCACATCCCATAGTGTGCTCAACTGCTGTCTTTACAATCAGTACATCTGCATTCCTTGCTGCATGTCATACTTTGATATCAATACCTTTAAAAAAAATGACCAAATATTTTAATGAAAGCCTGTTTATTCTCAGCATTGGCTAGAAAATACTCTTTTTTGGGATTTGCATATCATATAAAATTTAGAGAGAGCATCTGTTCCAATAAGACCTTTGGAGATACATCATGTCCTTTGTTGACACATCATCACCATAAGTGTCAAAAACAATAACAGCAGATATTTTTCATCTGTTGCTATATGCTTTATATCTGTCACAGACTGTTTCAAATATATCACCATCATTCCAAGGTAAACAACACAAACTAGCACTGCCAAACAGGACATACTTTACATGTGGAAATAAACCAGTAGTTGAATTTTACCTGCTACTGATTAATTAATAAGTATTCACTTATTTAATTTTTTTTGCTGATTCATTCAAAATGTCCCTTTAAAATACATTTAACAACTGTGTGATTTCATTCAATTAAATTACGACATTTTTGAACAATTTCCTACATATATTTATAGTACAGAAGTATTCATGCTACAGCCTCATTCCAACGAAATATATTTGAATTTTTAGTTTAACAGAAGTAGATCCATTACAAAAATAAAATATATGTATATATTTAATTATGATAAAAAGTAAACCAATGTAATTTTAATAATAAAATTACACAATGCCAAGTGTATTTTAGGTATTCTTGAGCTTTAATACCTCTTTCTTATAACAGAATATTTTATTTTTGGCAATAATGGTTAAATCTCTGTCATAACAAATAGTATTATGGATTAGAGTAGATTTATTACCTGTTTTATTTTTTATGATCAATTCAGGGTTCTAATTAACACAAACTCCCAAGTCCCTTATGCACAAGAATTTAGCATATAGTTTGCACACAGCTGTCTACAATCAGCTTCCAACAAGTTTCACTGACAAGAGTAAATTGCATGAAAATAAAGCCATCTGAAAGTATTACATGATTAACCATTTCACAGAGTACATTCAAAATTTAATTTAACTACTTTTTATCAATGTATATGAATAAACTTGGTATCAGAAAATAGATAATAAATCAAAATTTAGTACTGTTTGAAGTTCTTAATTTTATATGGAAATATTTTTTTTAAAATTCTCAATCTACCTTTGTACAAGTAGTGTGACATTTGTTACCATATCTTCCCTCTTCAGTAACTTTTACCATCTCTAAGTAATATATGAAATTTAGTTTAAGTTACTAATTATAGTGATGTCACCATTCATGGAAAGCATAATTTACAAAGCTTTCAATCTTATTTAGTTATATAACAATAAAACAGAAAATAAAATCTCTCTTTCCACACCCATCTGTCATATGCTCTCTTTCAAAAGTTGTCAATACTAAGGCTATAGTCATGTGAAAAATGTAGAACACCCCATGAAAGCCTGTGTATTTTTGTAACATTTTTGGATATATAGATATTTAAATTCAATTTTAACAATACTGAGATATTATAGGAATATAACTAAACAATTATAATTGAAGAAAAGACTTTTCAAGATCTTCTATAAATGTAATTCTACAAAAATGCATATTCTAACTGAGGAAAAAGTTAGGGCACCCTACCCCCTAATAGCTAGTGTTACTCCCTTTAGCTGAAATAACTGCAGTCAGATGCTTCTTGTAGCCATCTACCAGTCTCTGACATGGTCTGAAAAAAGTTTGCCCCACTCCTCAATGTATAATTCTTTCAGCTGTGAGATATTTGAGGGGTTTCTTGCATGTACAGCCCGTTTCAAGTCACCCCACAGCATCTCAAAGGGATTAAAATCTGGGCTTTGACTCGGCCATTCCAGGACTCTCCATTTCTTAGTTTTCAGCCAGTCCTTGGTGGATTTATTGGTATGTTTTGAGTCATTGTCGTGTTGCATGGTACAGTTATGCTTCAGCTTTAATTTTCGTACAGATGGTCTCGCATGATACTCAAGAACCCTCTGATACATAGTAGAATTCATGGTGAATTCTTTGATTGTGAGCTGTCCAGGTCCTGCTGCAGCAAAGCAGCCTCAAATCATGACACTTCCATCTCCATGCTTCAGAGTTGGTATGAGGTTCTTTTCCTGGAATGCTGTATTTGGTTTACGCTAAACATGTCCTCTGTTATAGTGTCCAAATAATTCAATTTTGGACTCATCTATCCAAAGAACATTATTTCAGAAGTCCTGGTCTTTGTCTACATTCTCTCTGGCAAACTTCAGTCTGGCCTTGATGTTTCTCTTAGAGAGCAAAGTTTCCTTCTTGCACACCTCCCATGCAAGTTAAACTTGTGCTGTCTCTTTCTGATTGTAGAGGCATGCACTTTCACATCAACAGTAGCCAGAGCCTGCTGTAGGTCCCGTGATGACATGTTAGGGTGTTTGGAGACCTCTTTTAGCATCTTGCAGTCTGCTCTCGGGGTGAACTTGCTTGGACGACCAGACCTGAGCATATTGACAGTTGTTTTGAAAGCCCTCCACTTGTTGACTATTTTCCAGACAGTAGAATGGCTGATTTCAAAATCTTTTGGGATCTTTTTAAATCCCTTACCAGTCTCATAAGCTGCTACAATTTTCTTTCTGAAGGCCTCAGACAGCTCTTTTGCTCTCACCATGGTGCTCACTCTCACTTCAACAGTCAGGAGCACACCAAACTCAATGTCTGAGGTTTAAATAGGGCAAGCCTCATTCAAAATGCTGAGTAATGATCTTCTAATCATGTGCACCTGGTGTGATACACCTGTGAGTGAGTTGAGTCATTTTAAGTGGGAATAAATGTGGTGGTGTCCTAACTTTTTCCTCAGTTAGAATATGCATTTTTGTAGAATTACATTCACAGAAGATCTTGAAAAATTTTTTCTTCAGTTTTAATTGTTTTAATTATTGGGTTGAGGAATAATTCGTGAGCATTTTTTCAAGTTAAAAAAATATATTCATAAATGAAACGCTTTCGCAAAATATTTCATGTCATTTGGTAGATAATTTTTTGCTCTAATAGATGGTGTGTTTGATTTTCACAAGTCTTTAATTTTCATTTTCAGCTCATTAAATGGAATGTCAAGTGGACAAAATCGAGCATTTTCGACACCATCTGCTTTTCACATTTAATTTCTTGCAATTTCGTTTAAAACAATGCATACTATATACCTAGGTATTACATGAAATAAAGTATCATAACAAATGTTTTGGGTGTAATGTGTTCATGCATTGAAGTATTGTATAGTCTTGCATGTAATGCTTGAATGAAATTATTTAAAAATGCTCACGAATTATTCCTCAACCTAATATATTTCTATAAACTCTTAGTGTTGTTAAAATTGAGATTAAATATCTATATATCAAAAAATGTTACAAAAATACACAGGCATTCATAGGGTGTCCTAACGTTTTCACATGACTGTATTATTTATAACCAATGAAAAGCCAGTTTTTCTTTAGCAACTGGTGTATTATATTACACTATTGTCTGTATAAAGAAATGTCTATTTTCCTTCTAGATCAAACTGTAAAATATAAAATGTGAGTTACATCCTGTTAAAGTTTATGATATTAAATATAATTGCATGTAGACTGAATCAATTTGGATTTATTTCAGAAAATATAGAATGAAAAAGCTTTTAATTGGAATATTATACAGATTACCAAATAAAACTGACAAAAGTAATGAGAAACTTTAAAGTGAGATTAAAATTTCAGCTGTAATGAGGTAATAATTATGGAGGGCTTTTAATTTCAAGTATATAGATTGGAAAATGTTAGCATCAAACAATAAGGGAGGTAGGTTTTTAGAGACCATTCAGGTTGGTTTTCTTTACAAATTGGTTAATATACCAATGAGGAATAATGCTATTTTAGCAGCCTTAGTGCTAGTATTTTCAAAATGCATACACCAAATGCAAATCCCATCTTAAAATGTGTATAGCTTATGAAAAGTCTGTGTATTTATTTAAACAAATAATTATTTTGTTTTCTCATTATCAGTTGACAGCATAACTTTAGAACACACCACAAGATGAAAAACATTAATTTTACCCTATACTGTAAATACTAGTGCCATTAAAAAAAAAAGACTTAAGTTTTGCTAACAGAAAAAAATAAATAAAAATAAGAAGTCAAATGTAAGTGTTAAATTTATTGTTTTTTATGTATACATTTATATTTATTGTTGTAAAAGTAAATAAAATGTAAAAAAATAGACTCTTACTAGGTAATATAAAAAAGCATAAATGAAAAAGTTAAATAAAGACTTCCTTATGGAGATCTCAATGTGAGCTGCTCATTAATTATGAAATTCACTTTTTTAACTTCAGCAACAAAATTACTATGTAATTTAGTCTTTTTATGCAAGATTAGTACTTAGACATGGTTCAAAAAGCAAAAACAAATTAAATGAAAATAGTTATGAGAAAGACAGGGGACTGAATATTTTATGATAAATAATTATAATTGTCTATCACAATTCTGCAGTCATTCTGGAAAGAAAAAATGGTAAATTAGATTTATTTCATTTTTTGTGTGATAATTACAAGACATGTCAAATTGGAAAAATTCCATAAAATATTGGGTAAAGAAAATAGCAGATAAATTGTGAAATTTTAATAAAAAAATGATTTTCATTTAGATGTTATGCAAATTAAATATGAAAACAATAAAATGATCTTTTTAATCTTAACATGAAAATTATCTTGCACTGACTCAATACATTTAGAATGAAATCTTTAATAAAAATATTTAACTAAAAAAATAGAAAATTGTAATAGAGTGTTTGAATCTATGCAAACACTATGTGACAATAAGAGGTGTCAATGATATAAAGTTTTGAATTAGCAAATGTCACAGACCACCTTATCAGACAGAATTATGTCAGTGGAAAATTTCATGAGATCATGTTTATTAGTAATAAGAATAGTGATGAATAATCAAGAGAAACTAAGTGTTGACAAATTTACTAACTGTATGTGATTCAACCCCCTAATTATCCTTTTCTGTCTTCAGTCTCAACTGGCTATAACTTCTCTCTTATATGTAAGATACACTATCTCATTTTAAAAAATATACAAGTATTAAATAACTTACAACATGGCATTTCAAAATAATTTCTATTACTAACATTCTCCTAAAGTAATTTAGCTCCCATCAAATCTTCAATTTGGAAAATTTAACCATTTAGTTCCTAATATTCCTGAAATTAAAATTAAAGCAAATAAGGATTTCTTGAACAGTTTACTATGTATTTATTTAACCCAAGTTCACTAAACTCCTTCACCACTATGCAAATTTAAACTAACATAAATTTTAATGAAATTCATTACAGGTTCAATCCCAAAGTACTTTGCTATCTAACCATTTCTTGCATACAGTTCAATCTTACCCCATATGCTATTTCACAAGCCCAATCAGCCTAACTACTAGTTAACATTTTTATGCATATCCTTGATGATCATTCACTTAAACTTCAGACCATGCTAATAAAAATATTACTAGATCTAGAATAAGAAGGCATTCCTAAAAGAGCCACAAGTTTATTTCTTATTTCAGACCTCTGAAGAAGTATTTTGTATTTCTTAAAGAGCTATTCTGATTTAAAACTCCAAAAACCATTTGCTCTAATATAGAAAGAAAATGACTTTTGAGACCATTAACTAAGTTGTCAATTATCTCAAATATTTGTAAAGGTAAGCCTACACTAAAACTATATAAAATTGTAAAAGACGTTCTGAGCTTAATATACGAGATAAATAAACATTTTCATTAAATTCTTAGTACCTCAAATTACTATAATTTATGTAAATTGTGATAACCTTTTACCTAAGAACAAAAGGTTAATTTAGTTATCTAAGCAAAATGATCTAAGTATTAACCTAAGCTGTAGCTTAGGTTTAGTTGTATCTGTAAAAATAAATGTTAAACTTTAATCTTATTATGCACGCACAGTAAATTAACTGTTTTCAGAACAATGCTACATTTTTTTATTCCCAGTACAATAATAAAAGTATTTTTACCTTTACTGTTAAAGATCTAAAAATTATTTTGTTTGTTCACTCTAATTCAGCAGACCTCGCAATCTTGATCTTTGAACTCTTTTTGGGTCAAATATTTTGCGACCTTGTCAAAATTTATGTTCATAATTTGTTCTTTTAAATTTTTAAAATATTGAGCTGTGTAAAACATGTAACTCAAAGTTTTAAACACAAATACTTACCTCTATGGTTAATACACGCTATGTTTGACTTTACGCTTACAAATTACATGAACTAACTTATAATAATAATGTAACACATAAACACAACACATTCAGAGATAAGCTCTTTGTATTCAATGTAACTGTAAGTGTAATAAACACTAAGCTACGGGTAAGTCCAACGCCCAAAACTTGGTTTAACGTTTTTACATACAGTATATCTTCCGTGAGCACTTGAATTTGTTCATCGGACAATTCCATGAGTTTCCCATCTGATTCGGCATCGCTGCTACTAAATGTTGCCAATTCACTTTCAACACTAACACTACGTAAGTCCGCCATTGTAAGGCATAACGTTTCCATGGAAACAACAACGGATAAAGTTCAAAAACAATGCTGGAAAATTCACATAATGTGTTTACAGATACAGATAATGGAACAATGAATTGTTGAGCAGTCTCTTTAATAATAAGCGATTTTAATGTTTTTATGAAACTAATTATTTAAAACGGTTGTACTGACACATAACTGCAAACAAAAGAAATATTTTGGTTATTGAAGGTGGTGTCTCACTTTCATCTATTTTAGGTAAAAACGTTAAATCCATCTTTTATCTTTCAGGAAGGCCTGGCATGGCCTAACGCGTAAGGCGTGCGACTCGTAATCCGAGGGTCGCGGGTTCGCGCCCGCGTAGCGCTAAACATGCTCGCCCTCCCAGCCGTGGGGGTGTATAATGTGACGGTCAATCCCACTATTCGTTGACAAAAGAGTAGCCCAAGCGTTATCGGTGGGTGGTGATGACTAGCTGCCTTCCCTCTAGTCTTACACTGCTAAATTAGGGACGGCTAGCACAGATAGCCCTCGAGTAGCTTTGTGCGAAATTCCCAAACAAACAAATCTTTCAGGAAATATTTTAAAGTGCTGATCTCCACTGCTACCACGACAATTCATTCCAAAGGTTAATCACTCTATACATTAAAGTTACTAAAAGTACTTCTCCAAGGTCCTCAAAAGTATTCCGTTTCAATAGAGCCCCCAAGTGGCTCAGCGGTATGTCTGCGGACTTACAACGCTAAAAACCGGGTTTCGATATCCGTTGTGGGCAGAGCACAGATAGCCCATTGTGTAGCTTTCTGCTTAATTCAAAACAACAACAAATCCGTTTCAATAGTAAATAGAACCAAAATATATGTATTCTTTGCTTTTGAAGTTTTTATATCGTGCTGTGTTATATCCCACAAATTGCACAATTTTTCTCGTGATTCACGCTATATTCGCATATTTTACGGACACTACGACAGTACTAATTGCAACGTTAAGCGTCCCTTATGTGACTTCATTTTAGTGCCTGCTGACTATTTGACAGACATCACATTACAGTATGGCGGTATGAATGGTTAAAACAAGTGACCCTTAAAGGCGGTCTTCGGCCCCCTTTCGAAAAATAAAACTGCTGTAAATCTTCCACTCCTGGAATTAATATTACATCCACGAGCTAGCTCCACTGAAATATTTTCAATTAGTCAACATTCTTTCTTTTAAAAAAAAATCTGCACCCAAAGCTCCATATGAAGAATAACTAGAGATTTATATAAGTATATAAGATTTGATGAAACTTTGTAAAATGGACGGCAACTGCCTGTTGTGAAAACACAAGTGTAGAGAACGACGAAAAGCAAAAGACTTTCGAAACGTCGTCCGCTGCGCTTGTGTCTTCTCAACAGGCAGTTGCCGTCCATTCTACAAAGTTTCATCAAGAATGCTCTGCCTAAACAATTTATCAAAGAATATATAAAATTTCTTTAGGTTTGTAACCAATATGTCTATAAACACATCCAAAAATTCTTGGTAATTTATTACTAGCAACAGTGCACTACCTGGATGGTTTAAGTGCATGCCAAGACCTACGCTAGGATCTAACTGTAGGAGAGTTGGACAATTGCTTTGGGAAAACTAAAGCTGTTTTAAGAAATGTATGTTTCAGTAATCATGTCTCGACATCGTATAAGCATTGAAATGTATGATTATTCAACTTTTATATTTAAAGCTGCAACTGGTATGCATTTTGCTCGACAATATCTTAACGTTGTATCGTCGAATAATTATTCATGATTATATTCTCAAGTACGTGTGACATGATTATTTTGTGAGTGTGGATGCATCTAGCAGTATATTATGGTTGTCATAAACTGTGCTAGTTGGTTACGCATTTTCTATGTTTTGTCTGCTATTGAGTCACCTTGACAGTTGTCGTGGTAACGACTTGTATTTTGTGCGAAATATTGTCTGGTGAGTATAGTCTGCCCGAAATGTGAAAATCAGCGAGTTTTCCAGAATTGAGGATTTCAATAAATTTCAAAGAAAAAAATTGTACAATGCTTCTAATATATCCATCCCACGATATACAGAATAGATACGTTCTTTAAAAATTGTCCGAACAACCGAAATCCCGATAACTGAAACTTTTTTCCTGTAGGCTTCAATTATCTAATTGGAGATACGTTCCTACAGGAAAAAAAAAAAAAAAAAAAAAATGGCCGTAAGATATAATAATAATTTGTTTGTTTGTTTTGAATTTCGCGCAAAGCTACTCGAGGGCTATCTGCGCTAGTCGTCCCTGATTTAGTAGTGTAAGACCAGAGGGAAGACAGCTAATCATCACCACCCACCGCTAACTCTTGGGCTACTCTTTTATCAACGAATAGTGGGATTGACCGTAACATTATATCGTCCCCACGGCTGAAAGGGTGAGCATGTTTGGTGCGACCTGGATTCGAACCCGCGACCCTCGGATTATAATAATAATACATTTATGAATGTTCAAAATATGTTTAAAATAAATATTTGAAAAAGGTAGTAGTCTATATACACATTCTTTCTACATACTTTCATGATAGACACATTTAATACTGAGTGAAATTTTTTAAATAAATGTTATTTTGGACAAAAGCAAACACGTGTTTATGACCATAATTGTAAAAAAATCCGTTTCCAATCGTAAATTTGCTATAATGATAATTGGGCACAACAGAAAATACAATATCAAAAATATAAACGTGGTAGAAAGAACAATAATAATATGGATATACAATATTATTGACTATTTACAAACAGTAATCACGTTGGAAAGGTAATAAGATACATAAAAACATAATCGCATGTGGGGTTTCTCGGGGTATTACACACTACCACAAAAAGTAAAACGGCACTGGATTTTCGCCAACCTGTGACCCTGACTATGGACCGTTGCCCTTTCTTTTTGTTGAAATCCGGAATGTCAGTCTCTGTTTTCTTTTCGTTGTATTTACCTGTATCCGTTTTCCATAAACATTTTAAATCATGATTAATATCTTAAATCAATTCTAAATTCAATGTTCTCATCTCACGAATTGTTAATCAGAAAGCCATTTATTAATACAGTTATTAAAAGCACATTCTAGATAAACATAATCATCTATTTTGAAGATGGTGGGAAAATATGACATATATTTATTTGCATATCACACTCTCCATTTATTCTGTTGTTGGTTTCACTTTAAGCCAACAATTAAGTTCAACTTAAAAATGAAGAAAAAACACCTTAACTTTCGTTTTTCCTTCGAACAAATAATCTCTACATGGACGTTCTAACATTTTAATAGACTTAAACATAAGAGATGCCCTTTAACTATAATTTAAGATTAAAATGTAATATATTACTGTTCACTAATAAAAGGCCCGGCATGGCCAAGCGTGTTAAGGCGTGCGACTCGTAATCTGAGGGTCGCGGGTTCGCATCCCCGTCGCGCCAAACATGCTCGCCCTCCCAGCCGTGTGGGCGTTATAATGTGATGGTCAATCCCACTATTCGTTGGTAAAAGAGTAGCCCAAGAGTTGGCGGTGGGTGGTGATGACTAGCTGCCTTCCCTCTAGTCTTACACTGCTAAATTAGGGAGGGCTGGCATAGATAGCCCTCGAGTAGCTTTGTGCGAAATTCAATAACAAACAAACAATCACTAATAAAAAGACTTTAACTAAGTCTTAAAACTACCAATTAATCAATAAAAAGAGAAGATTCCTTTACAACTCAAAAATTGGGATAATTTTGGTGGAAAAAACTGAACGTTAACTAAACTTCAACTGCAAGGAACAACCGCTTGGAAGTAACAACAAATGAAGTGAAGGTGAAGAATGAATAAACAGAAAATAGAAGAATGAAATAGAAAGTTAAAAGAAGATAAACAAGAAGTTTATATAAAAGAAGTAGTAGTAAAATGATAAGAGAAAAGAAAGAGATGTAATAAAAAGACGTATATAGATTAATTTGTTTGTCTGTTCATTATTAAGCGCAAAGTTATACATTGAAACGCAATTTTTACTGTAACCAGCCTTCAGACTTGTAACAATGAGTTAGCAGAGTCCAATGTTTAAAGAATAATTGAGAATAAATAATATATTTGATTGAAGACAAAAGTCACGAAATTATTAGGATATACAGTGGGATTACAATAACAAGATGAAAAAAATATATATACAATAATACTTCAACAAAGTATACAGAGGATGTAATTACAGGATTAAAGAAGTTCAGAAAGTCTGTAACGAAAAAAACTAAACAAGTGAAGAATGACATTAATACAGTACATAAAAGTTATGATGATAAAATAAAAGATGTACAAAATGAAATCATTAACAGAATAAAGCATTTGTGTCTACCAAAGAATTCCAATGTAAAATACATTTTAATATAAAATAGAGAATAGGAAAAACTGTTTTGTCTTCACTTGTTAGTTCTTCCATGGAACAGAGGTAAATCTTTAGAATTACAATGCGAAAATCACGGGTCTATTCCCCTTGATAGACACGCAGACAGACCGACGTGGCTTTACAAAAAGGGAACACACACAAATACACCTGTTACCATTACTGTTGTACTACTTGTGACTATAGAATCATCGTGGACTGTTTCATCTATGTCACTACCAAACCCAGTTATCAAATTTAGCTGACCAATTCAACAACATTACCTAATCAGTAAACCAATAAAATATGATTATATGGAACTATGTGATGCATATTTGACCCAATTTGAAATAATTTTCATAGTCAGCAGGTAGAATAGTGAACAATAACTTATTAACCTTGTTTTTCGTTCTAACAGACCAATTTTAATAACATTAAGTAAACTTCGAGCTGAGAGCCATAACAACTATTAAGCATTGGTAGCTATCACATTCAGTAAGTTTGAACTGTAACACCAGATGGGAGTATCCACGCATAGTTCCATGACAGGATACAGAGGAGAGAAGAGATCATAGCTGAAGTTGTAGAATATATGAAAAGTTGGTTGGAGAGTCTTTAGAAGTTTAATGGCGCAAAGCAACAAAGCTATCTGTGCCAAGCAACCACTAACAAGTCAAAAATAAGTAAACTACGATAACAAATAAAAAGAAAATAAGCTAAAAAACAGCATGGCTAGGCGTTTATGGCATTTGACTTGAAATCTGATAGTGGTGGGTTCGGATCTTTATCTTACCAATTATGCTCGACTTTCAGCCATAGTAATATTATAAGATGACATACAATCCCACTATTTGTCGATAAGAGACTAACCCCAAAGTTGGTGTTGATGACTAGCTGCCTTGTCTTTAGTCTTACACTGCTAAATTAGGGATGGCTAGCACAGACATTCCTTGTGTAACTTTAATGTCGGAAGCAATGGTTGTTTTGTTTGTTCGGTGGTGGTGTTTGTTGTTTCGGTGTTCTTTTTTCTTGGATTTTTAATTTAGTTGGTGCGTTGTTTCACTTATTTGTGCATGTATTTATCACAGTCTTTACAGTTCGCTGAGTGATTTTTCCCTGCAATTATGTCATTTAAGTTGTGGTTTGTCTTTTATGCTATGGATTATGTAATGTTCTCCATCATATCCCACGCACTTCGATGAAGACACATATACTGCAGGCCCGACATGGCCAGTTGGGTTAAGGCGTTGGACTCGTAATCTGAGGGTCGCGGGTTCGAAACTCCGTTGCACCGAATATGCTTGCCCTTTGAGCTGTGGAGGTGCTATAATGTGACGGTCAATCCCACTATTCGTTAGTAAAAGATTAGCCCAAGAATTGGCGGTGAGTGGTGCTAACTAGCTGCCGTCCCTCTAGTCTTACACTGCAAAATTAGGGAGGGCTAGCACAGATAACCATTGAGTAGCTTTGCGCGAAATTCAAAACAAACCAAACCACATACGCTGCAGAAACATATCCAAATCTTTGTCAGTGGAAGTACTGTGTGACTACAATTGTTGGTGTTTTAGTTCGTTCTACTTGACATCTTTGATACCAAGATATTATTTCAATGTTAATGGTATTTAATGTGCTATTATACGTGTTGTCTGTATCAACTCTTTTGGACATTTATTGATTTTTGTGCGAGTTTTGAGATTATTCTTTTTACTCTTATGATGGAATATTTTGTTTTGCTAGCGCTTCTTGTATTTTGTAATTTTTGATAGACTTAATGAAATCCTCACATGACGAAAGATTCGCGCTGAAGCTTACTTCCGGGTGTATGTACTTCGATGTGACCTGTCCTGAAGGCGTCTTTCAGCTTTTCTTTCATGTACCAGTTCAGGTCAGTGATTTCCTGTCCTCGGACAAGGACGCCACCCCTTTGATTTGCTTCTCTTTATTTCTGTAGTTAGTTGTGGATTATTATAACATCCGGGTATTCCTTCTATAATCATTCTTTATTTTGATAGTGGTGCTTCAGTTGTAGTGTTTGTGATAGTTTATTCTTTAATTTCTTTTTTGTGTGTGTATGTTTCTGGTGTTTCGTTTTTGTCTTTTTTGATGTTACTAAAGTGAAACCATCTTGATTGGTGTCGTCTGAGTGTTGTGGTGTGTTTATTCTAACAACACCCAAGGCTCACTAGTAGCTGATCTTAGTACTTGGGATTTCTCTGCAGGATTCGCGAGATCTACTTCAGTATGTTCTGTTTCCCCTGCTTTTTCATCATTATCAGAATTTTCTGCGGGATTGCTTACTTTACATTTCATTCCGCGATATTTTCTTCGTCTTATTACTTGTTGTTCTAATGCGTCTAATTGTTTTATTTTTTGGCGAAGTATTAAGAGATTCATCTAATACTAGGTTTTCATAAAGGTCATCTAATAAACTAGAATTATTCTTTTTTTTTTCTATAGTTGCGTCTGGTATTGTGCTTTCTTGCAACAGTTCTTGAGTTGATGTTGTTTTCTAGTTTTGGTGCAGTGAATGGCACCTCAGGAAGTGGTGTTGCACATTCTCGCAGCCGATCATTTTTTGACGGGTTTTTTTCTAATCGAAGTTTTCAGGTTTGTCGAACGATGTGATGTTCTCTGAAAGTTTCGTCGTTGACTCTTTGAAGGCTTTGAATGGTAAAAGAGTCCCACGGGTGATGGTCTCTTTCTAGCCAGAAATATCTCGCTATGAACTTAAATGAGTAAAGGGCAGATGGTCAAAAAATGAAATAGCACCAAAATCCTCACAAAATTAAAAATGCAAGTATATAGAAAAATAAGAACCCTTCATAACAAATTAATGTAAATACATATATTTGCCCCTTCAGAATGTACACATATATAATACACACACAAAAACATAATGATAATAATATTTAGGAGAAATATAATTGTAAACAAGAAAATTAATAATTTCCATGTATTTACAGTGAAAATTAAAACATACGGGTTATCACCAAAGCTAATCAAATAAATAAATAAGAACAAGAAGGAAAAACTATTTATACATAACTTTCTAAATAAACTAGAACCTATTAACGACTGAAGTCCCAAAAGAAAATCCTCTAGTGGTTTGCAGTGAGATTTGGTAGTGTGAGAGATAATCTTTTGTGCATTTATAAAGACCTCATGTGTCAGCTCCATTTGACTTCTCCAGCTGTGAATGTCATAAAATTCTCATGCCTCTACTCATCTGATAACTTGTTCCTGGCAATAGTACTTTATAACAGATATTTTCTGAAGTGCAAGATGCGTTTTTATGTTATTTGAGGTGTAGATAACAAACAGCTACTAGTTTGTAAACCATAGTGTTTGGATTCTCAATGATGTTTCCCTATTGCTGGAAAGGTCCCTTGTAGTTGTTTACACTACTGGTGGATGATGATTACCATTGGTTCCATAATGATGGGTGTCAGTAAAAATTCCCAGCACTTGAAATATCACCTCAAAGATTTCAGCTCTTACAACGGTTTTTTAGGCCAAGTAATTTGGTAGCCCCATCAGAAGAACAGGTTCATTGGGTGTTGATGTTTTACAACAAAAGAATTCCAAGTTGAATACTTGGTGATTTTATCCCCAACTTAGAGGATTCATCATCGCTCACATGGGAGAGAATATGCTAGGCACCATCAGCTGATCTGGTGTTAGAGGTATTGTCAATTTTATTAGACAATTCCTCAGGGGCTTGACGGTAATTGGCTGGTTGGTAATTATTCATGGTGGTTTCATAGATTTTATAGCCAGCCTCCAGGTAATATCAGTCAGTCCTCTCACATCTTCTAATATCATCCATCAATACACCTTCATCCACAAACCCCGTTAAGATGAAAGTAAGCTAACCCCTGATGTCTTAAGTATGGGTTGATATTTGGGAATGTCCTTAAAATCTCTGAACAGAAAACTTTCACTGCAATTTTCCTCCATAGTATGCACAAATTCTGACAGGTTAAAGAACAAAATGAGAATGAAAAATGTCCAGGTGACTATTTTATAGCAAAATAATCACAATGTGACTTCAGATAGAATATTATGGTTGAAAGGTAAGGTCAAACAAATTTTGATTAGTTAGAAGTTGAGATACAAGCATAGTTTATAACCATAACAACTCACATGCAACAGTTTTCTGTCCTGAAATATCCTTAGATGTTGTGTTTTCATTTCAGTGTGGGCTGTCTCTTTAGAGAATATGTTGTATGCCATTCATACCTTTCACCTTCGTATCTAGGCTGATTTGGGTCTGATATTCAATGATATTGCTCAGTCTGATGATTAGCCCATCCCACTATAGACTCATTACCATTTCCACTTGTGACCAACAAACAGTATTTAAACTGCTATTGTGATCAAGTAATATTTTTTCAGATTTATGTGTACTTCATGTATATCATTTATAGAACATTAAGTCTTGTTTTTGAGTTAGATCAAGCTATACTCTCCAGCTATTTTGGAAAATGGCCAGATGCCTTTAACATCTGATTTTTATGCAAATAGAAATGCAAGGTTTAGAAGGAGATAAATGGAAGCAAGACTGCACTGTTTCCTACACACGTATGTAAAAAGAGACTGGCCACACAGAAGTAGCAAGCTTGATGTTTTGACCATGTATATTCATTAACATCAATATGCTATTCGTTTTCAGACTAACTTCAGATATGAGTTGAACACAGCTAAAGGCAACTACAAAAGCAATATCACAAGGGTGTTACTTTAAAACATCTGATTATATACTTAAAAGTTCACATTTGTATGTAATGAATTACCTTGTATTGAAATAATGATAAAATATGCAGAGAACTACATTCTTCTCAAAATACTGTAATTTCCATGATTGAAAATATAAAATCATAATCAAATAAGATATTAGGGTACACCAAGCTTAGATTTGATATGTTACGAACTATTGTTTGTGAATTTCATTTTGTACAGATAACTTTACATATGCACAACTACTTCACTTCAAGCTGATTGAAGTATTAGTGGCTACCAATACCAAAAGGAAAAGTTGAAATGTGTTTTATTTATATTGTAGCATGATTCTACTCACTATTCTTACCTTTTTAATTAAATTATTCCACTTTCTGAATATTTCATAGTCAAAGCTGAAATATTCACTCATCACCGTTCACAAAAATATCATATACACCATTACCAGCAAGTAATCCTTTACAAATCAGAAATTATACCTTAAAGTCATAACATACAAATAAAATCCTTTATTTGCTTAACAGTTGTGCTGTAAGTACTTGATTTATGTGTTATGGAACACTCACGAATGACTGTGTAAAAAATTACGTATTTGTGTACAGCATCATATACATATATTTATTGATATGCTTATATTGCCATATAAACCTATCACTTGCACTAGTAACTGTAATTAGACTGTCTCTGGTTTATGTGCCATTACCATAGCAATGTATATGGGTCACCTCTGCTAGCATTGTCTCGACAGTTGTGATGCCATAACATGCCACAAACTATGAGCCACTA